>NC_140582.1:889058244-889701898 GCF_964204655.1 Triturus cristatus | reverse complement strand
GTAGGCAGCGCTGCAGGAGATCCAGTGCTGCAGTCAGTGTGGAGTCTATGGACCTCAGCAACTGCCGTTGGTCAGACTGCGCAGCCGACATGCCCTCCATGTATGCCTCCATCTGGGTCAGCACCTGGGTGTGGGCATGGAGGACATTTAGCATCGCAGTCTGACCAACCTGCAACTGCCTCAGGATGTCCACAGACTCCGCACTCACCGCAGCAGTGGTGACAGGGGCAGGGGGTGCGGTGCCTGGCAGGAAGGAGACATGTGGGGACCGAGCACGGAGGGAAGGGCCACGAGCATGTGGGAGGCCGGTGATGGAACCTGAGGTGGCGGGGGGATGTGGAGGGCTGCCATCAGCTGGGGGGGCAGACTCCGCCACCTCTTGGAGCTCAGCCTCGGACCCGTCTGCGTCATAGTCTGTGTTGGCAGTCGACAGGTCCTCTGCCTCACTCCCTTCTGCCTCCGTGCCACTCCATGTGCCAGACAGGACAGCACTGCTGGCACTGGTGCTCAATCCCTCCTCCCGGTCCGTGCTAGTGTCTCCTTCCGTGTCCCCCGGCGATGCTGTGGGCAAGGTGAAGAGACAGGAGATAATCAGACACCTGTACACATATGTCACATGAGTCAAATATACATAGGTCACATTGCATAGCCTGAAAAGCAACAGGAGTAACACCTACAAAACAATGTACACATGTAGGCCATGGAACACACAGTTTTTCGACCCACCATGCCACTGAGACACAATGGAGAGCATGACACAACAGCAAATCACTGCACCTGAAATTTTACAGAGGAGCCAGCCTCTGGGGACAAATGTGCACAGCACCTGCACCACACTGCGTCGTCAAAAAGGGATGAGCATGAATCATATCCATTTACTCTTGCCGCATGCTGCAAAGGCAATACATGAAACCAGGCCAAACATGACTGGGTCACTGCACCTTGAGCGTATGTCCAGTCAAACATCACACACAGGCTAAACCCAGCAAGGAGGATGAAGCTTCTGACATGTAGGCCTTGTACGCACAAACCACCCACACCTGAGACAATCTCATTGAGACGGAGAAAGTATGTACACCTCTTACTCTGGGATGAAAACACATGGCCTCCACTAATTAATGACTGTACACACACAGCCCCTGGTGGGCATGTCCACACATCATTGACAGGCAAACATCATCAGATTGTCTCAACAACACACACAGGTAATGCCCACTGTGAGTATGCACAAGCAAAATGGGTCCCCCTGTACAGTGGACACATGTAGCAACCTGTAGGTCCTAACAGTTGAACCCAGGGTACAATGCCACCCTACCCAACCCATGGCGAAGACACAGTGAATGGCCATATTGTTGGATGACGCACATGATACATAGGAAGAGGTGCCCCAGGGCACAGTAGTGCCCACACTCCTCCATGGTCCAGGATGTACATGACTGCAAATTAAGCAACCGTCCCTGCACTTAGCAGGCCTCCCACTCAGGCACATCATGTCAGAGGGCACACAATTGGACATGCATGCTGGAAGGCTGTACATTTTGGAGACACACCCCTATGTCGTGATTCACAATCAGTGCCAAGTGACATGGACACCACAATGACTGAAATTGGCCATGGCACACGCAAGGTCCCCATACCTGTGGCACATCACCCCCACACATGATGCTGATAGCATAGGGCACCTGCATGAACTGCCTGCCTAAATAACCTTGTGCAAGAGTGGCTACAGACAGACCAGGGAACACATGGCAAGGAGGGGAAGGGAGGGAGTGAGAACGGCACTGTGCTACTTTGTGGAGAAGTTGACGCACTGCACAATCAAACCCTGGCAGTGTATCCATGCAACTGCACACTTACATTGGCTGGGGACACACAACTGACACACATGTACCTACCCCCTTCCTGCTGCTGCTTCTCCTGTAGGCGCCTGTCCATATCGGGGAAGACCACCGCCAGCACACGCTTCTGGATGTGGGTCAGACGACGGCGCCCACGGTTCTTACGGCTCACAGGTGAGTCCCCCAGCAGGACCCGTGCAATCCTCCTCGTCCAGCACCGGATGTCCTGCCAGCGTTTCCTCACCTGAGACAGGCTCCGCCTCCGACCCTCTGTACCCCTCACGGCACTGACGGCTTCACTCCAGATCTCCCCCTTGGCAATGGCGCCTACCTGTGAGGATGCAAAAGTGAGAATACATTAATCCACATGAGCAGAGACACAGAGACACACATATAGAACAATCCTCATTATGAACAGGCCATGGTATGCATGCAACTAATTGCACCTTTGTCATAGGGACATTATCCACTGTGGAAGGCCAAATGCACTACGTGCCATTGAAAGTACACGGGTGGCATGAGGGGTACCACACACTCACTGACCAGGGATCACACTGTGCCTCACAGGCTACACCAGGATTATGTACAGCACCTCACAGCAGTCACCTGCCCCAGCACACTGATGCTACCTCAGCAGAGTACACAGACACACACAGGTACAGGACAATCACATGGCATTGCCAACTGCGGGTACACACCTCACTCTGCCCATGTGCCAGTAGACGGGGGTGTCACAGGTGTGGGGCTGGCTCAGCACGGCATGCACACAGCACTGCTCCCTGCTCACATCGGATGGCCAGGCTATATCCATCACTCATGCTGCTTGTGTGCAACACTCCCCATATGCACTCACCCACATGACAGGGGACTTACACACACACCAATGTGCAGGGGACGAACACGGCCTTTGGACACTCACAGCACAGGTACACTGACCAAACACACATCCATGGGTACTGACACCTGTCACACTGGGGGGAACACAGGATCACATCAGGACTGTGGAAACAACATCCCCAGGAGGAGTATGCAGGCAGAATGTGGCATGCACCTTGCATTCATTGTCACAGTAGGCACTATGCAAGTGAGGAGTGCACACAGGAAACCCAGCATGCTCTGCATGGGTGACATGAGGCCTTCCACACCCTGGGACCCACTCCAAACAACAGTGCATGTCTGTCACACATGGATACAATGGCAGAAGTCACTGGCACACAAAAGGGGCACAGTCTAAGCTAGTGGAGTCTGCACTCACCTGAACCCCTGGTCGACCATACAGGCTCTGGAACTGTGGGAGGATCACATCTATCAGGGCAAGGTTCTCCTCCTGGGTGAATGGCTGTGACCTCTCCACAGTCCTGGACATGGTGCCAGAGGAATCACTATCAGCAGCAGTGGTCATGGATGAATGGATGTGCAGGCAAGTGCTCTCTCATGGGACCTGGCTGCCTTATATATGCCTGGCTGGCCTGTTCATGTACAGGAGTACAGATTGATTGGTCAGTCACATTTGCATCCTACGTTTCATCCAATCCCTTCAAACCTACCCCAGTGTGTGCCTTTACATGGTTTCAGTTTTGATGATGATGTCAAGTCAACATCCACATTGCAACAATGTAGATTCTTTCAAACTGACTTCTGCTGGGCACCTGGTGCTCAAATTCAAAAATCTAACTCAGTCTCCATGGCAACCATCATGCATTTAGGCCCTTATACTTGTCCCTCATGTGTCCCCTATGTGTTTTCATACATATACACACAGGTACGGTGCGTTCCACGCCCTAGGGCACCCCACAAGCAGTGATACGGACCGTACACGCGCTTGTACGGTCCGGATCACAATATGGGCGCTGGCGTATGCGTACGCCACAGTAGTACGAACTGTACAAGCGCTTGTACGGTCCGGATCACAATATGGGCGCTGGCGTATGCGTACGCCACAGTAGTACGAACTGTACAAGCGCTTGTACGGTCTGGATCACAATATGGGCGCTGGCGTATGCGTACGCCACAGTAGTACGAACTGTACAAGCGCTTGTACGGTCCGGATCACAATATGGGCGCTGGCGTATGCGTACGCCACAGTAGTACGAACTGTACACGCGCTTGTACGGTCCGGATCACAATATGGGCGCTGGCGTATGCGTACGCCACAGTAGTACGAACTGTACACGCGCTTGTACGGTCCGGATCACAATATGGGCGCTGGCGTATGCGTACGCCACAGTAGTACGAACTGTACAAGCGCTTGTGCTCAGTGCATTGACAATGTCGTTGTACAGTGCTCACTCTTCGGTGTTCCTTTCATTTCACTGCAGGGCTCCGCCTCTCCCTCGACGTATGCCAGACATGGCTGCCCTCCATGAACGGGACTGTATACGCCGCTACAGATTCAGCCAACGGTTGATTGATGAGTTGACTGGCCGGCTGGAAGCACAACTCCTCCCGCGCCACAGGTATCCCAGTGCACTGACACCCAAGTTGAAGGTGATGGCAGCCCTACATTTCCTTGCCACGGGTACGTTCCAACATACCATTGCTGATGTCGGGGGCATGTCCCAGACGATGTTCAGCCGTGTTCTGCATGATTTCTTAGAGGCCATGTTGGTTCACCTGGATGAGTACATTAAATTCCCAATTCGTGAGCAGTTGACAGATGTCAAGCGTGAGTTCTATGCCCTGGGAGGGATGCCCCATGTCATTGGGTCCATAGATGGGACACATGTTGCGTTGGTACCACCACAGGCACAGGAGGTGGTGTATAGGAATCGCAAACATTATCACTCCATTAATGCCCTTGTGGTGTGTCTGTCCAACATGGTGATTTCACATGTCTGTGTTCGCTTTCCAGGATCAGCACACGATGCCTTCATCATGAGGCGTAGCAGGCTGCCTGAAATGATGCTGCAGCTGCGGAACGAGCGAGCATGTATTGTTGGTGGGTAGACTCTGGCAGTTCAGTGTTTGGCGTCATCTTCCAATCTCACTGCCTGTGCTGACACACTTCTGTCCATGATGTTTCCTTGTAGGGGACGCTGGCTATCCCAACATGCCATGGCATGTCCGCAACCCCAGCACGGCTGCCGAGCACCGCTACAACAACGCACATGGGCGGACCAGGAGAGTCATTGAGAGGACGTTTGGACTTCTGAAGAGCCGATTCCGGTGCCTCCACAAGACCGGCGGAGCACTCCCATATGCCCCGGTGAAGGTGTGCAAGATCATCATCGTCTGCTGCATGCTGCACAACATGGCAGTGGAGGAAGCTGTTCCACTCATACTGGATCAAGATGACCAGGACCATCCACCCGTGGAGGATGAAGGCCTTGGTGACGGGGCAAGTGATGTGGAGGAGGAGGAGGCTGTGGAGGACATGCGGAGTCGGCTCATACGCAACTTCTTTGCTTAGTGGTGAGTTCCAGTGTCTGAGTGTGCACGCATTGGGCCGTGTGTGGCATGTGTTGCAATGTGTGTGTCCATCTGCATGTCTGCCAAGTGAGTCAGTGGTGTGTATTGAAGTGTCACTCGAGTGATGGCGCAATGGAAGGCTGTTGTCTGAGGGTCATCATTGTCACCTGTCATGTTGACAACATGATACGTGTTGAGTACATGCTTGCGGATGTGCTCCTTTGGGATGACTCCTTGTGTGTCTCTCTTCCACAGGTCCATGGGCATGCTGTCTGCTGGTGGCATTGTTGTGCTCCTGCTACTCCTCATGAACACAGCAACATGTGCTGATTCTGCGTCACATGCACGGGCAAGTTTTGAAATCTCCTTAGGGTAAGGGATGCCTCACGGCGTTTTGGGTGTGTGAATTGTTTGTAGTCTGTGTGCACTTCTCCGGTTCATGTGTGTTCCATTTGCATACATGTGGATCCTACATGGGGAACATGACATGGGGCAGGCTTCACCTGGAGCCATGGTCAGACTTGGTGACTGTCATGTGGCAGGGGATTGGGGATTGTGATGAGGCCATCAATGTGTGAAACACTGACCTCGGAAACATACAGGTTGCACCGGGTTGACATGGTGTGTGATTGCCCCATCAGGGCCTCAATGGTGTATAGCAGCCTCTCCGTGGCAGCAGGGGGTGTTTAGCTGTTATCCGTCACTTGTGTGCCAGTTCAATGGAATACCAGCATCTGTGTTGCAATGGGGGGTGCCAGTGTTGCTCCCACATGTTCATCCACATGACCTGTGTATGTGTTGACAGAGTATCATTGTCATTCCAACACACATGACTAATAAATTTGTCCCTCTGTCTCCAAGGTGCCTCTTCCCTGTCAATGGTGGCCTGTTGCCACTGTGCGTGCGGCATGTCTGGCATAGTTTTCAGAGGTGGTGCATATGTGTCTATGTGTAGAGTGACAAGATGCTAGCGGTTTGTCAGGGAGTGGGAACTGTATTATGCACAAGATGCACAGTTCCATCCACCTCAAGGCAAGAGAGACCATCCCCCAGGGCAACTACAACATCCGTGTCGAATCCTACCCTGCAGTCTACGGACATGTGCCTTACGACTCCCATGATACTTGTCCATATCCGGAGTGCATCTGCACAGCTCTGCTACTGCATCGGGCAACCAGGCCACATCAACGTCCAAACGGGATGGGGGGAATGTTTCACAGCCAGCTGCAGGATGACCTTCTCGATCCACGCCCACACTCATGATGCAGCCCACAACCCCAACACAACCATGTGGCACTGTGATCCAAAACTCCATTCTGGCATCTCCATGCATCCAACCTTGGGCTAGCCACCATTCTCAACATCCGCCTGACGCAAGCATGCAGGACATGGTAGGGACACATGTCTAGACATACCTGGGAGCGGCAAGCCAGGTCACTCCACATGATCCCTGACCTCTGCGCATGACTGTTGCTCCCCTGAATGTGTCTGTAGCCACAGTTGTGCGGGAACCACTCAGCTGGTTGGGCCCAGCACAGGTGAGTATGGTACTCCATGTCTGTATCAGATGATACATTGGGACCCATGTGTGTCCTGGGCAAGACTGCGACCCCACGGTTTGGATGGTTGGAGTTAATTCTGAGATCAGGCATGCTTTGACTTTACGACACACACATGTATTGTAATAATGCAGAATCACGGCATCATCTTGTAAGTGTGATTAATTTATTTGTGGTGGGGTACGGGTTTGTGGGGATGACAAGAGGTGCACAGCGGGAGTGTAGAATCCAAAGTTCACTGGGGGAGTTGGTATCCTTGCCGTAGCAAAATGTCAGAGTCCATGCCACAGTCTTCGTCAACATAGGTCAGACAGTGACCAGCAAGTCCATGTGGCAGAGAATGTCATGTGCTGCTATTGGGCCAGAGGGCCAGGTGCCAGGCCAGGTGACCTGGGAGATGGTGATGTTCTGTTGACTCTCACAGTCTTTTTCGTGGACGACCCACCTTCCTGCAGGGACCCTCGGAAGCAGTCCGTGACGATGTCTGTGACGCTCCGTCGGATGAATCCTCCTCCTCCTGATCCCTCCCTGTGTCTGGTAATGGCCTTCGCCTGGTGCCACAGGGAGGGTTGCCCATGTTGTCGGCAATCCGACGGAGTACACCGGTCATTTGGGTTTGCACCGCCACGAGCTCAGCCTGTCTATCCTCCATCCTTCCTTGGTGTTGCAGTTGACAGGCATGTTGCTGGGCCTGCAGGGTCTTCATCTCCTGGAGGGTCCCCTTGATGTCATTGAGGGTGGACGCAATCTGGTCCATGCCCCTGGTGTCACGCCGGTATGTATCCAGGATGTTGCTGACCTGGGACACTACCGGGTCCAGAGCTGCCTGGTCAGGTTCGCGCCTCCGCCGTCCTCCACTCCCGCCACCCCTGCCCACGTGCACCTGGCCTGCCGTTGTGGGTGCATCGGGTCTCCGGGACCCCTGAGGGATGGCATCTGCGTTGCCGCCTGCCTCCTCCTGGGTGCCCGGAGGCCCGTGTCCCTCCTGGGCAGACTGGCTGGGTGGTCGTGTGCGGGCAGGGCTCCTGGACGTCTCCTGAGATGTGGCAGGAATGGGGGTGGTGGTTGGCACAGTTGTACCTGACGCAGGTGCTGCAGGTGGTTGGACACCAGAGGGGCCAGGTTGGTCTGGGTCATCCACGGAGTGGTGAGAGTCATCGCTGGCGGTGGGGTCCTCATCCCGCGGAGCCTGGTCCTGTGAGACTTCCCCCCCAGTGTTGGGGGGTGTTCATCGACGTTGACCTGTGTGTGAGAGAGACAATGTTAACAGTGTCACATGTGGCATCCATGTTTCATGCATTTCTGATTTGGCACTCTTCCTCTGGGTAGTTGGATCTGTCTTGCATTCCTCTCACAGTGCACTTGTGCATGGGTATGTCCCTTGGCCACAGCTGTCAGGGCTTTACGCATATGTGAGACACAATCTTAGTTGATGCATCTATTTGGGTACACAGTCAGCAGTGTGGTGTGCGGGCGTAGCGAGCCATGCAGAGGCGCCTTACGTGTTGCACTGTACGTGGCCAAATGGTGTTTTGCCAAGGCAATTTGATGTTGCAGGTAGGGGACTGAAGCATTTGTGACAGGGTTCTTACCGACACAGTGGGTGGGTATACTGGGTGTGTGGTTAGGTCTGTGCCTGCAGCACGGATGGACTCGTGCACAGATTGACACATGGACCGGTCTTCATCTACGGAAGGGGGGGTTTGAGGCACTGCCAGACCTGGTCTGCATGCACACAGTCCACCGGCTGACGAGTGGACATGGCCACACCACCCAAGGGTGATTTAGTCTCCCTGTGTCTCCCTTCCTCCCTCCCTCTGTCACCCTCCTCCCTCTGTCGGTCTCCCTCTGTCACCCTACTCCCTCCCTCTGTCTGTCTCCCTGTGTCCCCCTCTGTCTCCTTCCCTCTCATTCCCCCTCTCCCTCCCTCTCTTTGTCACTCTCTGTCACCTCAGGCCAGCTTCCTGGGCACACACAGTTAGCCGGTCTTTGAATGGCCATTGGCTTGTTCATGTGAGTTAGTCCCTGTTCTCCGGGCACCCATTGGGCAGTGTGTCTGAGTGTAGGCTGCTGCTGTGGCGGTGTGTGCTGAGACTCTATCAGAGCGATGCATCTTCATTGTCTGCTGTAATGTGCAAATTGTGCCTTCAGACCCATGTCATCCTGCATGGCAGCCACCATTTGCAGGCAAGACAGTACTGTGTGGGTACACACAGTTTGTATGGCTGTGCCCTGGGCCATATGAGCTGGGGGCATTGTTGTGTGCTTGTGAGTTGCTCAATGTTAGTTTTGATGCCCCCACTCCCAGCATCGACCACATCCTGTGTTGTGTTGGTGTTTTGTGTGGCCTGTGACTTGGCATGACCCTCATTGATGCATGGGGCATGGAGGCGCTAGTGGCATGTGTGTGTTTGTGGAGTGTTGTTGTGTCCGGTGGTGGCTTGGGGGGGGGTGGCATGCATGATTGATTGTGTATGGCATCCCCCCCATGTGAGGTGAGTTGTTTGTGTACTCACCAGGGTCTGGGAGTCCTGGCAGTCCGTGTAGTCCCTCCACCGCCAGCGTGGACATCACCTTCTCCTCCCAGGGATGGTATTGTACCGGTCTGGGGGGCGGCCCTCCTCCAGTGATGTTCCCCTGGTTGTGATTGTCAGTCATCTTCCTCTTGACCGTCCTCCGCAGATCGTACCACCTGGATTGGCACTCGTGCCTGGGCCTTCTGGTGGTCCCAACAGCATTCACAGAATCGACAATCCTCTGCCACATGGCCGTTTTTTCGGATATGCTGGTCTGTCTGACCAATGTCCCAAAGAGCTGTGGCTCGACTCTGAGGATTTCGTTGACAAGGATCTCCAGCTCCTCCTTTGTGAACTTTGGATTCTTGGTGGTGGACATGGCGTGGGGTGTGGGTGTGGATGGTTGTGGGGGTGTGGGTGTGGATGGTTGTGGGGGTGTGGGTGTGGATGGTTGTGGGTGTGTGGGTGTGGTAGTGGAGGTGTGTGTGTGAATGTGATGAGGGGGTGTTTGTGTAGGTGGTTGTGTGAAGGTATGCAAGTGTGAGGTTCAAGTATGGTGGTGTGGGTCGTCTGTGGGCTCTGGCAGCAGTGGGTCTGTTGCAAAGGCTCATGGTTTGTGTGTGTGGTCCATTTTTATTGGTCCATTTGTGGGTGTGGCTGTGTTTGAAATTTGTGTGGGTGTGTTATGAGGAGTGATTGAGTTTTGGGCCTCTGTTTGGCAGTTTGGCAGTTGCAGGTCAGTGTATGTGATGTTTGTGGGGTTGTTGGGCATGTTTGGTGGTGTGGGGAAACTCTAATTGACTCTCCTTGTGTAAATATGGTTTGTCCTGGTTCAGTACGTGTGTTTTTGGCGTCAGTACGGTCCGTACATGCACTGGTGGGGGTACGGTCCGTACATTCCCTGGTGGGGTGTGGGTACGGCCGTACATACACGGGTGGTGGTTTGGTGCGTACATACAGTGCTGGGGTGGGGGTTTGGTGCGTACATACACGGGTGGGGGTTCGGTGCGTACATACACGGGTGGGGGTTCGGTGCGTACATACAGTGCTGGGGTGGGGGTTTGGTGCGTACATACACGGGTGGGGGTTCGGTGCGTACATACACGGGTGGTGGTTTGGTGCGTACATACAGTGCTGGGGTGGGGGTTTGGTGCGTACATACACGGGTGGGGGTTCGGTGCGTACATACATGGGTGGTGGTTTGGTGCGTACATACAGTGCTGGGGTGGGGGTTCGGTGCGTACATACACGGGTGGGGGTTCGGTGCGTACATACAGTGCTGGGGTGGGGGTTCGGTGCGTACATACACGGGTGGGGGTTCGGTGCGTACATTCACGGCTGGGGGGGTGTTCGGTGCGTACATACACTGCTGGGGTGGGGGTTCGGTGCGTAGATACACTGCTGGGGGGGTGTTCGGTGCGTACATACACTGCTGGGGTGGGGGTTCGGTGCGTAGATACACTGCTGGGGTGGGGGTTCGGTGCGTACATACACTGCTGGGGTGGGGGTTCGGTGCGTAGATACACTGCTGGGGTGGGGGTTCGGTGCGTAGATACACGGCTGGGGGGGTTCGGTGCGTACATACGCGGGTGGGGGTTTGGTGCGTACATACACGGGTGGGGGTTCGGGGCGTACATACACGGGTGGGGGTTCGGTGCGTACATACACGGGTGGTGGTTCGGGGCGTACATACACGGGTGGGGGTTCGGGGCGTACATACACTGCTGGGGTGGGGGTTCGGTGCGTAGATACACTGCTGGGGTGGGGGTTCGGTGCGTACATACACGGGTGGGGGGGGTTTGGTGCGTACATGCATGGCTGGGGGGGGTTCGGTGCGTACATACACGGGTGGGGGTTCGGGGGCGTACATACACGGGTGGGGGTTCAGGGGCGTACATACACAGGTGGGGGTTTGGTGCGTACATACACGGGTGGGGGTTTGGTGCGTACATACAGTGCTGGGGTGGTGGTTTGGTGCGTACATACACGGCTGGGGGGGGTTCGGTGCGTACATACACGGGTGGGGGTTTGGTGCGTACATACACGGGTGGGGGTTCGGGGCGTACATACACGGGTGGGGGTTCGGTGCGTACATACACGGGTGGTGGTTCGGGGCGTACATACACGGGTGGGGGTTCGGGGCGTACATACACTGCTGGGGTGGGGGTTCGGTGCGTACATACACGGGTGGGGGTTCGGTGCGTACATACACGGCTGGGGGGGTTCGGTGCGTACATACACGGGTGGGGGTACGGTCCGTACATTCCCTGGTGGGGTGTGGGTACGGCCGTACATACACGGGTGGTGGTTTGGTGCGTACATACAGTGCTGGGGTGGGGGTTTGGTGCGTACATACACGGGTGGGGGTTCGGTGCGTACATACACGGGTGGGGGTTCGGGGCGTACATACACGGGTGGGGGTTCGGTGCGTACATACATGGCTGGGGGGGGTTCGGTGCGTACATACACGGCTGGGGGGGGGTTCGGTCCGTTCATACACGGGTGGGGGTTCGGTGCGTACATACACGGGTGGGGGTTCGGGGCGTACATACACGGGTGGGGGTTCGGTGCGTACATACACGGCTGGGGGGGGTTCGGTGCGTACATACACGGCTGGGGGGTGTTCGGTCCGTTCATACACGGGTGGGGGTTCGGTGCGTACATACACGGGTGGGGGTTCGGGGGCGTACATACACGGGTGGGGGTTCGGGGTGTACATGCACTGCTGGGGTGGGGATTCGGTGCGTACATACACGGGTGGGGGTTCGGGGGCGTACATACACGGGTGGGGGTTCGGTGCGTACATACACGGCTGAGGGGGGGTTCGGTGCATACATACACGGCTGGGGGGGGTTCGGTCCATTCATACACGGGTGGGGGTTTGGTGCGTACATACACGGGTGGGGGTTCGGGGGCGTACATACACGGGTGGGGGTTTGGTGCGTACATACACGGGTGGGGGTTCGGGGCGTACATACGTGGGCGGGGGGGTGGTGGGGTGTTCGGCACGTATGCGGGCACATGTCTCCATGGTTGCTATGGGAGTTCGGTTCGGACGGTGTTTTTTGCGTACGGTTGTGAAATGGGGAGGACGGGAGGGATCGTACTTGCGCTGTCGGACTTTATTTTTCCGCACGGTGGGTTTTTCGACCGGGGACGTGTCGGTGACTTTTCCCGACCCGAGGACGTGTGGGGAAATCTTCCCAATGCGATTCGTATGGACTTTTTTCCGTTCGAATCGTACTTGGCAGTTTGTACGCTACTTTGACGATTCGGACGGAAAAAAATCCGGATACGAGTCGGACGGGGAATTTTTTTACCGGATCGGAATTGGCACCCTAGTGTCATTTCCGCACATGAAAACTAGATCCAATTCCGTATGCCCATGTGATAACACCTCTAGACAAAGTTGTTGCCATTTTTTCATGTTTTGTAAATGTATTACTCTTATAGGAAATTTTATTTGAAACCTATTTTTTTAAATATAATGTGCGCTCCACTAAAATGGCAATGAAGTTTTTATCATCTTTAGGAGATGCAGAAATTTGTTTTTACGTTGCATCATATATATTGAAATGTATTGCTGTGAGGAAATCAATTATTCTCTCTGTGTAACACACAATTCATTATTGCTCAATTTGCACATATTTTTTAAAACAAAGCCAGTATATGCACTTTATTAAAGTTACGCGACACTTTTGCGAAAATTGCATATAATATATAATTTAGAATTATAGAATAATTTTTAGTATTGATATTGCTGGAATATATGTATAGTACTGTAGAAGGTTGTATTATACATTATATGTTTTCCATTGACTTTATTTTATAATTTTGTGAAGGCATTGTTTGTTGTTCTGCTTATATGGTTGTGTTTGACAAACCGAATAAAGCTTTGAACTGAACTGTATGCCACGGCAGCGTTACTCCTTATACACACGCCCCAAGATCTTTTTGAAGAGGCCTAGTTATTTTCCCTTCTCCCAAGATTTCTAAGCACTAAGATTTGCTCCTTTTATACCTCTGCAAATTAAGATTAAGTGGTAAGGCATCCTTTTGGGCGGTTTCCTCGATGGCCGCATTGGACGCCCTGATAAACACCCCAGGTTAAACCTGAGGTAATGGAGATGGGTCGATGATCAACTTTTGCACTGCCTATATTCGATCTTCCACTAGATTTAGTTCAGTAGAGATAGCTCCCATCACGGGGATAAGATAGGAGATAGTAGAGGGGGTGGACACAGTGCTTAATTTGTGTCTGCAGTTTCCGGTAACCTGTTACCAACTCGCAACATCGGGTCTAGGAGTCGCTATTAGTAAGGGGCGTGCCAAGGGCATTCTCTCTAATAACAAGAAGGGCTAGTATGTATGATTGCTTTGCGACCACAAATACGGTCACAAAACACTTGCAGTTTACCACCTACTTCAAGTAGTTAGTAAGCCACTCACAAACAGGAAAGGGTCCCCATGAGACTCCTTCCCTTTTGTGTTGGGCAGTGCAAATATTTCGGAAGAGCAGGCAGTGGACCCATGGACCACTGTCTGCTCTTAAAAAATAGAACAGAAACAAATAATTTTTCTTTTTTAAATGCATCCCATTTTACTTTAAGGAAAACTCACTGCTTTTTTTTTTTTTAAAGTGCTTTATTTAAAAAGCAGTCATAGACATGGCGGTCTGCTGACCCCAGCAGGCCACCATCCCTATGAGTGCTGACCATTCCCAATGGGTCACAAATTGCGACCTGCCTCAAGAATATAAATGAGACAGATCATTTATGACACTGTTGTCCATTCCATTTTGCGAGTCACAAAACATCACCATTTGCAACTTGCTAAATTGAATAGTAATATTTCTGGGCCCTGATGTGAGGGCTAAGGAAGCAGCGTGCTTGCATGTCTTGTGAGAAATTGTCAGGAATAATGGCTGCCGTCTTGTCTATGACTGACATTTAATTACAGATCACGCCCTGAGTCACTCGCTTGTGATTAGCACAATTCCAGATCCTGAGTAGCGCAGAGACTCCTGGCTGAACCAAGGTAGGAAGCGTGCTTTGCAGCTCTTCTTGGTTTCATAAGCAAAGATAAGATCTGCATGACTACCAGTGTGCATGTCCTGGCAAAGGCATTTTGCCCAAGCACGAGTTGACAGTAATAGCGAGTAGTACCTTTGAACAGCGCTAGCAGGAAACTTGCTGTGTGCGTCTATTTACACTAGAGCCTACCTCCAAAATGTAAAAGGACAGAAATTGGCAGTTATTTATCTATGGTATGTTACACTGTTCTTCTTTGGTCTTGGGCCAGTTGCTCCGCAACACTAGTTATCAGCTCTAAATGACCTTCTCCACCATCCGCTCCTTACAAGGAAACCACACATTCTCCATTAAATGCTTTTTAACAGTGTAATACCCTGATATACTTGGTGTATCAGCACAATTACTCTACTTGCAGTGAGGCAGAAATCAAAATCACGTGTCCTCTCAAAAATAGTCAATCCGCAATATTGCTTAATTCTGATCTAACTCTCCAGAGCAATGCACATTAAGTACTGTTCTATAAGCTACATGGTACACAGTCTTTGCAGCAGGCATAATGTATATAACACACCTAAGAATGAATCTTACCTATAGGTAAATTTCTTGTGAGACTGTTCGTGAAGAGTGACTTCAGAAAATCCGAACAGTTTTTCACACCAAAGTCTGGAAGACACTCCTAGCAAGCTTAAGGTTCATGGCAGAGTTTATCAACAGACACTATCACTGCTCTGTGGGATGCCGCTTTTGTCAGAGAGATCCTTTAATTACTGTGCAGTTAATAAGTTACAATCACATTCTAGTATAATGAGGTATGAAGTTGCATTAGTCATGTTTGC
Organism: Triturus cristatus; assembly: GCF_964204655.1. Classification (NCBI taxonomy): domain Eukaryota; kingdom Metazoa; phylum Chordata; class Amphibia; order Caudata; family Salamandridae; genus Triturus; species Triturus cristatus. The sequence goes on along the minus strand of NC_140582.1, from coordinate 889,686,708 downwards.
CAATTTATTCTAAAATAGTGTTTAAATGCACTTTTGCATTCATGTTTTTCAGAATTTTCTCGGGGATGTGGGGAAACCTCCTATCAAAACCTTACTTGAGGAAGGCTCCCTTGCTGAAATTAAAATCGGGTATTGCATCTGGCTTTCAGCAGTGCCAGTTGAGGATGTGGGTAGAACCAGTAGAGTAAGTGGGTGGTTCCAGTGGAGGAAGTTGGTAGAGCTGGGGGAAGTGGGTCTGTTCTCCTAAAATTAATTGAGCTTGTATGCTTTTTTTTTTACAAATTAAGTACTGGTGAAACATAAACCTTACACGCCCCCCCCTTACTTGAAGAAAAACAATTTTTCCCCCATAATTCAGAATTTTGTTGAAAGTGGGCATACAGGAACATGTTCCACCACAGCATTTACTTCATGTTTGTAAGAGATACGAGACATGACAATATACAGACACCAACCTTGCTATCTACCGTGGACCATCCGCAGCGATTCAACCCCAGGTTGCGAACATGAGCCAAGAGCCATGGCCCAGCCCAGCCTCGTCCTGACATGGATGGGCACAGATCTGTGCAGATGGTTGCAGAAGGGTGCAGCCAGGCGATGAAGGGCCCACTCTATGTCTGGGCACACTCCTGGGTGCATCCCGCACCTTGGGTTACTCAGGGCACATTTAACCCAATATCAGGTGTGCCCCTCCTCCTCGCAACACTCCTCTTCTGGAGGATGGAGTCCCACCTCAGATACTGCACAGAGGCACAAAGGGTTGGTTCAGGCAAACAATTAAGTTGTATTTGTATAGAGCTGCTTTTCACCCGCAAGTGTGTCCAGGTGTTTGCTGCCAGTCTCAGTCAAAAGGTCAGGTCTTGAATCCCTTCCTGTAGTCGATGAGCGAGGGTGCAGTGTGGAGGTGGAAGGGAAGGGGAAAGGTGTTCCAGGCTTTGGTAGCGATATGGGCTAAGGATCTTACTCTGGTGTGGCTGCGGCATAAGAGAAGCATCTCTGTGAGGTCAAAGAATGCAGAGCAGAGGTTCCTGGGTGGTCAGTGGAAGTGCAGGCAGTAGTTCATGGAGGGCTTTGTAGGCATAAATCAGGAGCTTGTAGCAACATCTCTTCTGAACGTGAAGCCAGTGGAGGTCTTTTAGTTGCTGGGTGATGTGGGTTCTATTGTGCAGGTTGAGGATCAGTCTGGCCGCTCTATTATGGATTGATTGAAGTCTTTGCATGAGGTTGGAGTGTTGTGTAGTTCCTATAAAACCTATACAGGATCTCCGCATTTTAACAACATATACTGCGGGCCTGGTGGTCAGACTGATTCCAGACACCCCCACCGGGTATGTTGGCCTGTATACTAGCTAGCTCACAGTGCCACTAGAAACTCCTCTTACCAAGGAGACAATAGTTCTTGGAAACTATCGAACATGGCAACCCTGATCCCTCAGGACTGTGGAAACGGTGTACTACTTTTCGCCCCAGTCACTAGTGCTCACTTAGTCTCAGAGAGATACACAGAATAAACAGTATGGACGTTTTTTAATAAGCATTTATTGAATAGTTATTATTCTAGTGTAAAATAGATGTGCTGAAACAACCATTAGACAGTAACAGATCTAAATGATTAGAAGCACTAAGAAAGTACAGGGATGGTAGATTTCTACCATTTTGTTATAATCATGAATACCAGCGAATATGTAAAATACATGACAATAAAATGCGTACTCCTGCAATGCCACCCTAACTAGGTGTACCTAAGTGTACTTAGCATCTATGTAGGTGTTAAGCCAAGAATCCTTCTAGGCTAAAGTCAACCCCATTACCTGAAGTGAGAGACTGTGGGACCTCATCTTGGTCTCAATTTGGACACCCTGCAAGGGATATTAGACCATGGCGAGCTGGAGTATCTGAATGCAGGAACCTCAGCGTCTCGCTCTGATCTGCTCTGTTTGTCTCAGCAAGATGTGATGTTTATATACCCTAAGGTCTCCCCAGCTGTTCTACCTTGCTGTGCCACTTGTCGGATTTAGGATGACGTCCGGAATGAACTTCATACATAGTTATTATACAGGAGATGGTAGTCCTGCTGAGCTTCCAAGAATCCTCATGCATAATGTATGAGGCTTTTACCAGGGAAAATCCTGTGTTCTGTGTGCAGTGTTGAATCTAGATAAAAGGTCAGTCTCTAAGAACCGTTATGCATGTAATGTAGGGAAGAATATAGGTGAAAGGTTATTAAGTTACCTTAGCCTATATTGGGGTACCTATATGGAATATAACAGTAGGTGGTGCCTGCATAGAGGGCGTTGCCATAGTCTAGCCGGCTGGTGATGTCGGCCTGAGTAACAGTCTTTCTGGTGCTGATGGGTAACCACTTGAAGAGCTTGTGGAGCATTCAGAGCATGTGGAAGCAGGCTGAGGAGACAGCATTGACTTGGCATTTTATGGATAGCAAGCGGTCGAGAATGAGGACGAGGTTGCGGGCATGGTCTTTTGGCGCAGGGGTGAGACTGAGTTCTGAGGGCCACCATGTGTCATTCCAGAGGGTGGTGTGTTTGCCGAAGATAAGGACTTCCATCTTGTCCATGTTGAGCTACAGGTAGTTTTCCTTCATCCAGACTGAGATGCTTTTCATGCAGTTGTAAAAGTTAGTCTTTGGTGTGGTGGGGTTGGCTAAGAGCGATAGGAGGAGCTGAGGGTCGTCAACATTGGAAATGATGTTGTGCGATCTGCAAATGGTGACATGTAGACGTTCAAAAGTGGTGGGCTGACGGATGAGCCGTGGTGAATGCCGCATATGCTTGAATTGCTTAAATTGCGATGTAAAGGGAGGTAGATGGACTGTCTAAGTGAGTCCTGCGAGGAAGGATGTCATCTGTTTGAGCACACCATCTGTGATGCCGATCTGGTGTAATTGTTTGATGAGTGGTGGGAGATGGTGTTGAAAGCTGTTGAGAGGTCAAGTGGGATCAGAGTGGCTGATTCACATGTCATCTTTTGCGGTAATCAGAGCTGTCTCAGTGCTGTGGCTGGTTCTGAAGTCAGATTGTGAGGAGTTCTGTAGGTTGTTTCTCTCCAGGTGTTTGATGAGTTTGAGTTTGACGGCCTTCTCCAGGACTTTGACAGGGAATGGGAGTAGCGAGATGGGCCAGTAGTTCTGGAGCGCACTGAGGTCTGCTGAGGGTTTCTTGAGGAGTGCAAGTAAATAAGTTTACTATGTATGATTAATTAAAACTGTTGCATATGCGCATGATGATAAAATTCCATAGTAATTCAGTGGGTAAAAGCAGTGTTAAAAGGTCATCAAACTGCATTATATTAATACTCGCATTTAGACATTGCACTCATCAAAAATTCTCTGGTGCTTTTCCATGTGTCAGGGAAGGTGCCACTCATGTTGTGACACATGCTAACTTTACGTACTCTATACATATATGAGAAATGCTGGCATGACTTCCGGCTATGGATTTCCATTTGCATATTTGCTGCGCTTGTGTCTATTCCATCCTGGAATGATTGCAATTCTGGGAAATAAGGTGAGATATTATCCTGCCTAGTTTTCTATAATCTAGAGTTTAGTCAGGATTTCCTCTGCTAACTCGATTCATGTCCATTTGTAGTTCAGAAGAGGACAGCACTGGACTTTACATTGTATCCGGGTAATGGTGGGGATCACCATTTTTATTCTGCCATTCAACCGTCTCCATTGATCCAAATCTAATACGTATTCTGTACATTTGATTTCCTGTTATTTGGATGCCTTACATGTAGTCATACCTTTTCTTTGTTTATTGACATATAAGGGTCTTGATCTGTCCTACTTGGAGTCCTCAGGCAAAGAATACAATAGTATAGATTTCTTGTTTTTGTTGGATGCCATTTCCCATATATACACGGCATTTTGTTGCTTACTCTATTCATATGAAAGACATTATCAAGCGATTCCATAGCATTTTCATCCATAATGGTCAATTTCTTATTTGATGACATTTTCCATCTGTACATGGCATCTTGTCACTCACTTTTCTTTTTATTGTTTTTATTTGTGAAATGTAAACAATACATCTGATGACTAGGTTGTATCACAATCACTTTTATACATAACATGCACGTGTAATATTCCTGCAATTGTAACTGACTTCATTGCAGTTCTTAGATACTTCATATTCTTGACATTACATCATTCTTCTGCATTGCTATCTGCCAACACGTACCATACAAGACGTATTAGCTGTACATTCCTATCTTTCCCACATGTTAATTCTATTTATTTAATCATCATGACATTATTCCCCCCTGTCTCGGTTTATACTGCGAGGGTCCCGGGACTTGCTCCTATGCGTTACCTTAAATGGGGTTCATGGGGCTGAGGTTTCTTCGCTCTCTGGTTCCCCTGTACCCTGACCCGCCAAGTATATTTGGTAAGTTCCCCATATGTTTTTAGGTTTGTTCTGTTAAGGGAGCAATTCATTATATACCTCTGATTGGGTATTGCAGTATACCATGTCGTTGTGCAATGCTTCAAGAGTTGGTGCTGGGCCTCTAGCCCACCTCATCGCCACCCAACGTTTTGCCAATAGCATACCAATAGATACCAACTTGCTATCTGCCTTATCTTTTGTTTTGTTATATCCTAACAGTGCCGGGTCTATCTCCAGTGTAGTGCTCATTATATTGCCTATTTCTAATATCATCGCCTTCTGAAAGGTACATACCTCTGGCAGTACCATACTACATGTATGAATCTTGCATTCTGCTATCTTTTCACTCACTTTATGAAGATGAACCCCATTAGCAAGCAACTTCCATAACTTTTTCATAATGATTGGGTAGGTTGGATTGACCCTCCTGCAACACACTGGCTATTCCATCCTGTATTTGAAAAGACCTAATCACACTGCCCCCGTTATATTCTTTAACATTGTTATTATCCTTACACTGCTTTATTTAGAATGATTTACTCCATTTTCTTGAAACTGCACTCAATTAAAAGCCTGTCCACCTCCTTAAAGGTACCCTGATTTTTTATGGCTGTTTTCCATTCTTGTAAGCTGTTGGAACCTAGTGTATAATCTTTTTGGCCATAATCATCACTTTCTCTCCTTTTTTTCAATATAATTCCTCCAACAGCGTATTCATTGCTCTCTCATCACTACATTAGCTCTATACCTTGAACATACCAATACAGTGGTCAGGGTAAGTATGTGACTCCCCCTTTAGTTCTTTGTTATCTATAGCACTTACTCGATCATAGGGAAAAATTCAATATTTCAGAAAATTACCTGAGATCGATATCATTAAATTATATTTCCTCCCTCACTGGTGCAAACTAATGGACCAATCACTGATTCTCTTTCAAGTGCATGCTTTTCACCATGTGGGCGACTCTTTTTATCTTGCCCTTTCCATGGGTTCTTCCTAATCTCCATTTTTGTCCATACCGGTTTTCTGCTTTTTTCTTCACATGTAATTCATGAAATTGACTAAAATGAACATGCACATTTTCGCAGGTTCTCATTTCTCTTGATTGTGGCTTTTCCTCAAGAAGGCGTGACTGTTGACCGAAATCTGCATAGAAAATGAAAATATATGATTATTGGGAAAATAGCCACTAAGTCTCCAAACAGTAGTTAGCAATGAAGAAATAAACCACTACTAGTGTTTTAACTTCTACATACTCTATGTTTTTATATAGTTATCATGAGATTAAGGATGTTATGTCTTGTCTGTCTATTTTTTCATGAAGTGGATTGTGAACACTATTGCTGAGATGCATTGTCTACATATTTATATTGTGTTATGAGACACCACTAGAATATTATTTTGGAGGTTTTGACACCCCATTCAATTAAAAGGGATAAAATCATATTTTTTCATATTATTTTTGAATATTAATAAAGTAAATATAAGTATATATAATTATTTTCATATTGAAAATGTATTAATTGATTCGTTGCTAAGGGTTTGTTTTTTTGCATTGTGGCTGATTCTGAAGACAAATTGTGAGGAGTCCAGTAGGTTTTTTCTTCACGGTGTTTGGTGAGTTGGAGGTTGATGCCTTCTCGAGGACTTTGGGGGGGATAAGAGTAGCAAGATTGGCCGGTAGTTCTGGAGCTCAATGGGGTCTGCTGAGGGTTTCTTGAGGAATGGTATGATTTTGGCGTTTTTGCATGCATCAGGGAAGGTGGCTGCAGCTATAAGAACAATTGAGGACGGCAGTGAGTTGGTGGCTGATTTCATTTTTTCCAAGGTATAAGAGGGTAGGGGTTGTTGGGTGCTCCTGAGTGGATGGTGTTGATCAGAGTGGTAGGGTTCGGTATGGTGAGTTGTTCCCATGTGGCGAGTGGGTGATCGGTGGTTGTGGTCGGTCAGTGGCTAAGCAGTTTGAAGGTCAAAGTTTTGAACAGGCAGTTCAGGCGTCTCATGCTGTGGGGTACTCAGGGCTCATTTAGCCCGCTATCATAACACACAGTTTTCTGGGGGATGGAGTCCTACCCCTATATAAGGCACAGAGGTACGGAGGATAGCTGCAGGCAGTTCAGTCATTTACTTTACCTGGAAAAAAATAGAAACACTCTAATGGGGTGTTTAATATAAAATATTATAATCTTTCTTAATTTACTTAGATACCCTTGACAGCTATTACAATGCAACCTGCTGGGATAAAAACAGGTCGATATTCAATAGTAATGCCCAAGTCTAGTATTATTTCTGATGATTCCTTTTAGTTCCACTGGTCCTGCTTTTAAGAAATACCTTGTCTTCCACCTGGTGAGTACATGGAATAAGACGGAAGAAACTGTGGCAGTGAGGATGCTGATATAGAGTCTCAAAAAAATTCAAGATGGTTAATTTTCAGAGAAATCTACAGCATCTAAACTCAACAGAGAATGGAGATTTTCCTCAGTATAGGAGAGGAGTTAAGACAGCGTGTTCTCATATGAAAGATTCAAACAGAACTTATTCACAGTTGTCATCACTCTCAAGACAAAAGATTGAAGTGAATCATGACTTGATGACCTAGAAAACAGGTCCAGATCCTTATTGGTAGCACAAGACATTAGCTGGCATGTTTGAAAATAAAGGGATGATGTAATCTATGATCACAGTAATTAAAAAAATTATGAACGAACTTATGATACCTGTTTATATTGCGCAGCTTTTAATTTACAGAGCAAATAGAGTCCATTTTGCCTGTGTTCATTTCCAAAACTTTCTGATAATAGAGAAAATACTGAGGAAACAATACAACAAAATAATTTTTATATCAACAATGTATCTTTCTTTTTGTGTTTAACCAGCTTTATTAAGCATAGAGGCACATACAAGTAGATACAATTACAGCATTATTAAACTTTGAGCCAATAAGGATATTAAAAACTGTAAAAATAAAAACCTCATTATGATGACGGGAGGACTGCCATTGACAGGCCGTCCGTGTTGGTCCTACTGAAAGTCAGGCCTTCAAGCCGACCGCCTCATTAGTATGCAGGTGGTCTGACCCATGAATCTAGGGGCTGAACCTCGCCTCTGTCAGGATTTACTGATTCCATCAGGGTGGCTGTCGGAATCATGATCCTGAATGGCGCCACCGTCGGGATCAAGATGTCCCTTCGAAAATGACTTTTCATGGTGGTCCCACTGCCATAAATATGCAGACGGAAATGGACAGCAGATACCCCTTGGGCCACTGCTTACTGGCCAGTGAGGCACATGTAGTGTCCCCCCACATATCCATGCACCGTGTGCTAGGCACTTCTTGGTGCCTGGCTCACGGTGCATGGATGCATGTAAATTGTCTTTTTCTACTGTGCCTTGTGCTGCAGCACTTTATCTAGTGCAGCACAAGCTGCAGTAGAAAAATGCATTTTTTGACCACCTACACGGCTGTCTTATCGAAATATGGTAGGCGGGACTACTGACAACTTTTCACCCAGTCTTATTCCTGTGGCGATGGCGGTCAGATGCTCATCTGACTGCCATCATAATGTGTCCCTAGAGCTGTTTTTAATTTTACATAATTCATTGGGAAATAAGGGAAGAAAAAGAAAAAAGAGAGGGGGAGGGAAGCATAAAAAAGTAATTGAAGACTGAAAACAGTATTTAAGAAATAATAAGGAAAAAAATGTTTGGAAAGAAATGGTTGTTAAGATAAAAATGAATTTGAAAGATAAAATAAAGTTGACATTATGCAGAGTTAGTAGCACTTTAGGGTAAATTAAAAAAATGTAAGAGCATATTAATAGTATTTTGCATAACGCTTTCACCTAAGAAACATGTTAATGCAAACCAATAGAAATCTCTTTTCAATTGTGGCAAACTAAAGAAGGCAAAATCTATATCTTATCTATGATAATGACAATCATTGTACCACCAAGCTTTAAATGAGATATTACAAGAACATTTCTAATTAATTGTAACTTGATGAGAGGCTAAAGCTAACAGGAGGTCAAACAATCTATTTTTATGAACAGTCAAACTGATAAAAACTTGCTAGGACAAGTAATGCCAGGGACATAGCCCAGTGTATATCAAACATTATGGTAACTTGTGACCACACTTTCTACCAGAAGGATTCAGTGGAAAAGAAAAAGAAAGTGCATGAGGTCACCAGTGGAATGACTGCAAGACCAAGAGGCACTGTTGGTCGTGTTGGAGAATTTGGCAATTGATGAAGAAGCACAATGTAATGTTTGATATAAAAAGAAAAATAATTGAGTAGTGGTAGCAGTTTTAGAAATCTTGTGCAATGTGGACCAGATTTTATTCCAGAAGAATATTGGCCAGCACATCCCAAATCTGCTTCCCAATTAAGTTCTATCTTGGTTTTAGCTCAAGAGGAATCACAAGTGAAAAATGATTTATATATAAAAGAAGGCATTGTCTGCAGTTATATTATTCAATGGAAATTGAGCACAAACAAGTTCTTGTAGGCTAGTTCCCGAGGCGGAAGTATAAAATTGGTGCACTAGACGTTTAATGGTAGATAAAAAGGACTCATGTTGTATAGCAAATTGTTTCTATATTTTTAAACAAAATCGATCATATAACCTTAAGCTGCAGCTTTAAATGTATCCCATATTATTTGGGGTAATGCATTTTATTCTGGTTCTTTTAATGATTTTTATAAATATTTTTGAAACAGCAAGTTCTCTTAATGTACTCTGGGAGAGATTTACAAGAAAGTCATGCAATGCAGCGCCACTCCCCGCAAGGCTGCGCTGCATTGCGCGACAGGGTGGGAGCAGGAGAGTGTCATATCTTCAAAGATATGGCTATCTCGTCCCCTTTCCCTTGCGCCGGAGCTGATTACAGCTGCCGTGCGCCATGTATATGCCTTAGCGCCGCAGCACTAGGGTGTGTGCATGAGTCCAGCATAGGTTTTGTACAGGAAGAGTACTATGGTAATACTATGCTTGACACAAGGGAAAGCATTTCCCACATGGTATGTGTGCTGCACAGTGCAGCATGCATGCAAAGTCAGAAAAGGAAGGAGAAATGATAGCATTTCTCCTTCCTTGCGCCTAGTTGAAAAGGGCGCAGTTTTCTCATGCTAAACCCAATCTACTGTTTTTAGTAAATTGGGTTTAGCGTGAGGAACCTTGGGTGGTTGCATGGGAATGCCAATGCACCCGCCTTGGTATGCTCCCATGGTGCAAAGTAACGTGAAGCAGCTCAGTGCGCTGCTTCACATTACTTTTACGTTATTTCCAGCGCTAAACAAGTTTAGCGCTGGAAAGTAAATTGCCCAACAAAATTTTTTCATCGTTTTGCGTCACTTTTGTGACGCAAACATGGCGCAAAATCTTAGTAAATCTCCCCCTGTGTGTCCACAATGCCAATCCCAGGGGCAATCAATTTACCCAGCGACAAATAATCTGAAAACACGAGTCCTTGTTTCAAAGGCCCTGACCCCAAAATTAAACAAATGTGTGAAAAAAATGAAGCCAAATATTAGAACCGAAGAACAGGGAACAAGACCCACCCACCTACTTCGGCCTATTTTAAGTATTGGATCTTACAATGAGGTTTCCTATAGCCCCATATCCAAATATAACTTCCCATATTAATTCTCTATTGATTCTGGAATGTTAACAGATAGGGTTACCTCCAGATACACCGCAGACTGTACCCATCCTTGCCAGGAGATAACACATTAGACAAGGCCTGTGTCTTGTCTGAATTCAGCATGTAACCCAAAACATCTCCAAGTACTTGAGCCGCTACCACTAATGCGCATAAACTAGTGATTGGGTTTTGGAATTAGGACTGCCAGATTGGCAGCATAAGCCAGGACTTTAACTGTGTAATGATGTCTCCTCAAGGGCAAGATCTCTTCTGACCATTTCAGGGATTCAATGAAAGGCTCTATAAAGAAGACAAAAAACAGAGGGGAGAGAGGACACTTCTGTTTGGTACCCTGAGAAATGGAAATCTGAGAGTGGACCCGAGCAACATATCCTTGATTGAAGGCCGGTGTAGAGGTGATGAATTCTAGAGCTAAAGACAGAGTCTAAATCCACGGTCTCCATAACCCCCAAAGGAAGGTCCAGAAAACCCAGTCAATGGACTTCTCCGAATAAAGAGAAATCATCCCTACCATTCCCCCACCCATGGTAGCTGTCTCCAGTGCCATAATTGCCATATTTATATGAGAAGTTTTTTCACCGCTTGGAATAAAGCCATACTGGTTTGGATCCACCAGTTTCAAAATGATTATGGACAATCAGTTCACAAGGTCTTGTGTTGAGGGCCCCCGGGGTGTTGGGGTGCACATGGGGGTACCTATGGTACCCCCTTGCATTTACATGCACAAGGTGGCAGGCACCGCGTGGTGCCTGCCATGTTGTGCATGCAAATGCACAAAATGCATTTCTGACAGCACCGCCTGCTGCAATGTTAGGAATATGGGATGCGCCCGTCAGTGTGGCGGGGGCATCCTAATGCGTACGGCGGGATGCCTCACCTATGGCGGGCAGTCCCTTTAGCCGCCGCGACATTGTAATGGAGCCCATAGTCTTGTGAGTTTCAATCTCATTACTTGATGTGACTACAATATATATACAACATATATAGTGTAGGAAAGTAGGATCTGCTTCCTATAGTTACCCACACTTTTTGCTGGAGTTAATGCTGTTTTTGACTAGTCTGATTGGGATTCTGCTAATCAGGACCCCAGTCTATCTGCTTTCTCCCTAAACTGTTAAGCATGTACTTAGGTACTAGAAATAGATATGGTAACCAGGTATAGACGCGAACACACAGGGTGCTCTGCAGTTAGTCTGGGGATAAATTATATAGCAATAGTAATTTTGGTGCTACTAGTAGAGGTGGGTCTGTCACCAATTCAACCCAAATAGTCTCTTTAAAGAAAAGAGAACAGAACAGCAAAAGTCCTATCCGAGCACTCAAAGAGTAATGAAATGTCAAGATTGCTCCAAAATATAGTCTTAGTCCACTTTTAATCCAAAGCACCACCAGTTCAGGATCAATATTCAATCAAATTCTTTTGACAACCAATAATCCAGGCCTGTGACAAAAATCTCTGCAGAGTTCTGCAAGTGGCGGAGTGAGTGCAGTGCGAACTGCTGTTCCCACTGGTCTTCCTGACGCTCAGGTAGAAATTCTACCAGAGCGGCAACTCGTGCTCGCGAACTTACCATTCGCAATCGTGAGCATGGAAAAAACTCTGCTGCGGAGCGCAGAGTACAGAAAACTCTGCAAACTCTGCAAAAAGGAGTGGAGGTCACTGCCCAAGCCTACAATAATCAACATGAAACAGTCCAAATAGCAAATGTTGGTATCTTCAGTAGCACATCGCCATACAGCCAACACATGTTTTGTCGTAAGGTAATATATACCGCGACTTCTACAGGGCTGTAATTATGAATACACAGTATCACAATGGAGAATAATCATTGACAGAGACAGAACCGTCACCATCCGGTGTATAACATTGGATATTGTCACCAGGTGTATCACAGTAATTAGTTCATAATAGATCAAATGGGGAAAAACATCACCCACTATAGAACAATTGTTTAGGAGGTGATCAGTGTGCAATAAAAAAGTGCCACTCAAAACAAACAAAAATAATAAATAGTAAGAAGAGCCAAGTAATCCAGTGAGAAAGGTAGGTCAGGGAACTAATAGGGATCTCATTCCACACAGCTTCCAATAACCCAACACCATCCGGGGTCAGAGCTCCAAAGTAGGAGAAACAAAGAGGTAGAGATTCAACATAGATAATCACCTTTCACAATATCGGTAACCAGAAAATGTGTCAAACATCCTTCCACTAAGTCAGCACTGGTTCGTAAAACAAAAAAACTAAAATACCGACCTGTGGTCTTGAACAAATTCCCGTTAGTAATCATAAAAGGAATAGGGCTATACTCTGTCAAGTCTCAAAAACCATAAAACGTAATAATAACCTGCAATCAGTTGTGAGTGTCCCACGGCTCGAGTCCACCCATAAAAGTGATCAAAAAACTATGGATGCAGCAACAATGAGTTATCTGTAGTAAAAGCATGATCGAGACAAATTAGAATAATATTAGAAATCGTCACCAAGGGTCAAATTATGCTGAAAATAAGATAAGATCGTCCCACTAAATGTAATTAAAAACATTGCCTCCAAAAAGCCTCTATTGAAGCACATCTCCGTATCCTTCGAAGTGTAACCCCAAATCTCAGTAAGGGCTAACTCGAAAGAACAAGCGTATCTGGCAATAGTTATTCACTCTCTGGAGCACTGCCATTCTGTTATGACCCGTTACAAGTGATAAGGCATAATATGTAATGTAAATGCCGTAGTAGCCACAGAACAACCCATCAGTACATACAGTGCACCAACAAGAGCACATATTACTATTCATAAGTGTAAAGTATTAACTGAATGAAGATTTATAATACAAAACTTAATCTGCAATTAAAGGACGTGTATCGAGGCAAGAACAGCATGCATGATACAGCATGTGTGGCAAGTAGAGTGATACTCACTGAGGGAGTCCTCGCCTCTGACCCCGGTGCAACCTGAGGGTTTAGACCCTAGGTTTGAAGACCAGTTGCTGGAGAGAGGTCCTGAACTGGTGGGAGAGTTGTGTTCTGAGGGTGCCTCTCCAAGGAGGAGAGTGCGGAACCGTAGAAGGAGAGGTAGGGGAGGAGAGCCTCGCCCGTGACTTCTGGTCAGCCTGAGAGTGCGGGCCCTAGGTTGGAGGATCAGTGGCAGTTTAGAACTGCAGTGATGAGAGGAAGAGTGGAGAATGGTTACTATGTGCCAGCAGTTACTGCCCCCCACTCTGTGAGATGGCAAGGTCCAGATACATCTGGATGGCCTAGGCCCTGGTCCTGGCCGAGGACAACTAGGGAGTACCAGTGGGGTAGCTTAGTTGGTCCTGGGAACTTTGACAGAGGGAACCACATGGGTTCAGAATGGCGTAGAACTGGAGTGTGCCCCTGCAGTTGTGGGCCCGCGTCCGCGTTCTATCTCCCAAGGCAGGGAAGCCCATCAAGGTGGTAATTGGTCTACCCTGTGTTTTGGCTGGAAGGGGGTTGTGTTGGACTTGGCCCTTTTTGCAGGGTCATCCCTGAACTTTTTGCTTTCCTCCTCATTTTTTTTTCTGACATGGTGTTGGTGGTTCTAGGACTCTGGGCACTTTAGTACTGCTGTCCAGTGTAAAGTGCGTGTGCTCTCTGTTAAATCTGGTAAGGATTGGTCTACACCTGTTGGGCATTTTTAATTTACTTGTCAGTCCCTTGTAAAGTGGCATCTCAAGTACCAGGGGCTGGTAAATTAAATGCTACTGGTGGGCTAGCAGCGCTGATTGCGCCACCCACCAAAGTAGCCTTGTAAACCTGTCTCAGGCCTGTGTGAGCAGTGTTACTGCCACTGTGATGTGGCACCTAAAGTGTGTACCATTTCTGTGACCCCCTTTTTCTGCCTGTCAGTCACCCCTAAGGTAGGCCCTAGCTAGCCCTATGGGCAGGTTGCATTGTAGGTAAAAGGTAGGACATGTACCTTAAGTGTGTGACATGTCCTGGTAGTGACAAACAGCTATTTTTGTTTCTCACTGCTGTGAGGCTGCCCTCCAATAGAAATGCATTGGGGATTCCCTGATCAGTGTTTCAGTGGTAATTCCTGATATGAGAGGAGCAGCGTGGTCAAGTTTGGTATGTTTGGAATAGTAATATTAAATGTTGCTCAATGGGTGCACAGATTTATTATCACTATTTTAGAAATGCCACTTTTAGAAGTTGGCATTTCTGTGTGCTATGTGTCTGCCTTCCTGATGTGGATTGCATGTCTGGCTTTGTTTGGAGAGACAGGGGCTGGGAGGCGTGTGTGGCTCCAGGAGGGGCATGGTGAGTCAGTGCTAGGCTGAATAGGGCATCTGCATTTTGAGTAGTGGGTGGAGTAGTCCCCTATGCCTGCCTATGTGAATGTTGGCTCTGCCCCCCTGTGGTGTGTCTGATGACAGAGCCCCAAGCTGACAAAGTGGAAGAGGAGCCTGTAAACAAAGTGCTCCACACTCCCTAGAACGTGTTAGGACTGGTTCCCCCAAGCCCTGTGCCAGGGTATACAAAGGAATTTGGGACATAAATATTGGGGCGGTGACACCATGAAATGGTGCTGTTCCTGTGCTTCCTTGTGACATGGGGCTTGCTGCTGCTGGGCCCCAGGAGGAACCACCACAAGGGACTACCTCCCTGCTGGAGGGTCCTGTGTGCAGGCCTGCCTGGGCCCAGCTATGCCCCTTGAACTTTGAGGACTCTTAGCGCCTCGTGAGCGCTATCTTTTATTGCCACAGAGAAGAGGAGCGCTGGTGCCTTGCAGCGTGTGGCTGCGGTGTCTGTAAGAGGAATCCTGGCGTGGGTGTTAAAGATTGCATTAATTTCTTAGCATGAGCTGAAAGCCATTTTGTACTTGGCAGCCATTTTAGTTAGCTATGTGCTGGCCATTTGCTGTTTCCCTTTCTACATGGGGACTCCCCCGTTTTGCTGGGATTGGAGTCAGAGCCCACCCCGCATTTGTGCAGAGGAGCGGGAGCCCACCCCGCATTGTTGTGCCTCTCCAGGCGGGAGCCTACCCTGCATCGAAAAAGGAGCAGGAACCCACCATGCATTTGTGCCTCACCACTAAACCGCCACCGCAATAGGCGACTCGGAAACCAGGCGAGGCCTGGCCTGGGGCGGAGCCGGCAGGAGGAAGCAGGGCCAGAAGTCACAGGATGTCAGGCAACTCCAGCCTGACCATGGGTGGGGCTCCCATAAGGGAAGAGAGAGCCCCGCGTACTGACTGGGCCCGTGGGAGGTCCGCAGGCAAGAGCGGTGACTTTGGTTGTGCCGCCAATGTTGTGGGAGCCAAGGCGCATTGTGGGCTTCACTTGTTGCAGCAGCCGCCGCCGTTGAAAGTCAGGCAGCTGTTGCCTGGAAGTGGATGGGTTCCGCAGAAGGATACGGATAAGGCACTGGACCTGCAGGGAAAGGGGCCAGCAATCGGGCCATCTGGCTGTGTCCAGCCCCAGAGAAAGCCGGACCAGGAGATGAGTTCCCCGTGAAAGAGCCGGCCAGTGACAAGGCCCAGTCCTTCCATTGCCACAAAAACGACGGCTGGAACGCGGGAAAGCGGGCGGCTGCCTTGAGGGCCATCCCTTAGGTTTGGAGGGGGCGGAGGGAGACCAGGTGAGGTCATCCCGCCCTCATGGGGGCATTGGCAAGCCTCCTGTAGATGCAGAGAGAGCACCAACGATCCCAGCAACTGTCCCCCTCTGAGTGCAGCTGCACTGCATGGTTGCGGGCATCTGCGTGAATTTGAGATATCTGGGCCATTTTGATTTGGTGGCATTGCAGGGCAAGCCCAGGAAAGGGGCCCCTGGGACCACGTGAGATGGCCAGATGCCCCCCTATGTGCCCAGGTGGGGCAGGATGCAATTAGGTGATGGTTGCACCCTATCGGGGGGTGGTAGTGCGCTGTTGGTATGATGGACTGCCTAATAACTTTACTTAGTGAGGGCACTACTGTTGATTATCTGTATGCATAATGTGTTTATGCTAATGTGTTATACTGCCTAAGGTCTTGCTATAATGTCTTAGGATGATGCCTAATGTTATGCTTATGAGGTTCATGCATAATGTGTTCTATGCCTAATGCATAGTGTGGTTTATGCGTAATGTGAGTTATGTGTAATGTGACTTATGCCTAATGTGATGCACACATAATGTGTTTATGTTGCAGGTGATGATGCTAAGTACAGTATTCTACCAGTAGTCACTGGTTGATTTTATATGTGTTACTAGTGCTTTCTAAAGGTTCTGACAGTGGCCGTATTGGCCCTGTCTTGTATATAATCCCCTGTAATTATTGCCGAGTGCCAGTTGGCACAGTGTATATGTGTGATTATGATTCAAATGCAGAGTTTTCCGGGGTGTGGGCCTCAAGCACCATCTTTACAACTCAATAAATATGTCTCCAAGGTCAAGGGTCACAATGCTCTCTACAAGAATCGCACCATTTTAGCACTATAAAATTCATTGTAAGTAACCAAAAACAAATTTGAATTAGCGAAAAAAGTGCCCTATATCTATGTACATACTAAATCTAGGCCTGGGCCAAAATTCCGTTCCGTTCGCGGAAATTGCGATATTTTGGCATTTTCGCGTTCCGCGGAAAGCGCGAAAATGTCAAAATTTCCGCATTCCGCAGCTTAGCGATAATGTTTTTCTTGCTCGCGCTGTAAAACAATACATTCTCGCGCGCGCGCGATCGCCTTACCTGAATCCCTGCGTTCTCCGACAAGTTTTCTTGACCCGGTCGCGTTCTCCACGAGATGTTGGATTTTGGTAGCCATTTTGCGCTGTCTCGCGAGAGTTCGCGGCCGCATTCAAGTCATTTTTCACGCGATCACGTCATTTGTCGCGCGATCACGTCTTTCTTCTCGCGATCATGCACCGCGCGAGTATGAGAAGATTGAGATCTCGAACATGTCATTCTACATCGCGAGCCAGAGAATGAGGACGCGGGCACATGAAATCGAACGCGAACAGGAAAAAGAGACCGTGAACACGTCATATCCAACGCGACAGGGACAAAGAAGAGAACGCGATCATATCGTTTTCGACACGCCGGCGGAAGTAATGTGAAGCTGGAGAACTCAACAACGTAAAATTTACAATTTGGAGAGGAATATCGGCTCTAGCAGCATGAAACCATCTGCAAATACTGATTTTGGATGAAAAGAACTCCTTACATTCACATTTGGCTTTCCTTTTTTGTGCAAGGAGTCATTTTTTTTTTACAAGGTGGAGAGAGGGAGGAAGTGACACAGATTCTCCAACTTCCTGTTCCTGTCCAGCAGGCTCCTCCCAGTGCTTTGTCCATCTCCTGCTCATTCTGCCTTTGGATTTGGAGCTGGAAAGATCACTCATTTTGTCTGCTGCATCATTGCAATTGGATTTCAGGATTTTTGGAATAGGATATTTTACAAGTAAGTGGTTGTTGTGTTTGATTGTGGGCATTGCAGTTGTTGTGTAACTACAATTTATTTTTGATAATTAATTATCATCATTCCTTTTTTTTTAAATTTTTTTTTTTAATTTTGTGGGTTGTAGTAGTAGGCCCGAGCTAGCCATGGGCATGGCCTCATGGGTGTGTGTGTGCATGATGAAGCAACTGTTCCTTTTGTTTTTTGAATATATTTCATTTTCAATCACATTTAGGGCATGGATGGCATTGGATTGAGTTGGGGAAGTGTGTTTTTTGGGGTGGCCTTGCTGATGTTGTTGGGCCTGGACATGTGGCTGGTGGCCATTTTGAGGCCTAGGCCTGCAAGCTTGCCTGGCCTTGTCTGCCAACAGGCCTGCTTTCATCCACTGCTACCAGAGCAGGTAGCCACAGCTTTAGTAATCTACTGTTTTCTGTTTGCTCTGTTGAATTTAGACATCATTTAGGGCATGGATGGCATTGGATTGAGTTGGGGAAGTGTGTTTTTTGGGGTGGCCTTGCTGATGTTGTTGGGCCTGGCCATGTGGCTGGTGGCCATTTTGAGGCCTAGGCCTGCAAGCTTGCCTGGCCTTGTCTGCCAACAGGCCTGCTTTCATCCACTGCTACCAGAGCAGGTAGCCACAGCTTTAGTAATCTACTGTTTTCTGTTTGCTCTGTTGAATTTAGACATCATTTAGGGCATGGATGGCATTGGATTGAGTTGGGGAGGTGTGTTTTTTGGGGTGGCCTTGCTGATGTTGTTGGGCCTGGCCATGTGGCTGGTGGCCATTTTGAGGCCTAGGCCTGCAAGCTTGCCTGGCCTTTTCTGCCAACAGGCCTGCTTTCATCCACTGCTACCAGAGCAGGTAGCCACAGCTTTAGTAATCTACTGTTTTCTGTTTGCTCTGTTGAATTTAGACATCATTTAGGGCATGGATGGCATTGGATTGAGTTGGGGAAGTGTGTTTTTTGGGGTGGCCTTGCTGATGTTGTTGGGCCTGGCCATGTGGCTGGTGGCCATTTTGAGGCCTAGGCCTGCAAGCTTGCCTGGCCTTGTCTGCCAACAGGCCTGCTTTCATCCACTGCTACCAGAGCAGGTAGCCACAGCTTTAGTAATCTACTGTTTTCTGTTTGCTCTGTTGAATTTAGACATCATTTAGGGCATGGATGGCATTGGATTGAGTTGGGGAAGTGTGTTTTTTGGGGTGGCCTTGCTGATGTTGTTGGGCCTGGACATGTGGCTGGTGGCCATTTTGAGGCCTAGGCCTGCAAGCTTGCCTGGCCTTGTCTGCCAACAGGCCTGCTTTCATCCACTGCTACCAGAGCAGGTAGCCACAGCTTTAGTAATCTACTGTTTTCTGTTTGCTCTGTTGAATTTAGACATCATTTAGGGCATGGATGGCATTGGATTGAGTTGGGGAAGTGTGTTTTTTGGGGTGGCCTTGCTGATGTTGTTGGGCCTGGACATGTGGCTGGTGGCCATTTTGAGGCCTAGGCCTGCAAGCTTGCCTGGCCTTGTCTGCCAACAGGCCTGCTTTCATCCACTGCTACCAGAGCAGGTAGCCACAGCTTTAGTAATCTACTGTTTTCTGTTTGCTCTGTTGAATTTAGACATCATTTAGGGCATGGATGGCATTGGATTGAGTTGGGGAAGTGTGTTTTTTGGGGTGGCCTTGCTGATGTTGTTGGGCCTGGACATGTGGCTGGTGGCCATTTTGAGGCCTAGGCCTGCAAGCTTGCCTGGCCTTGTCTGCCAACAGGCCTGCTTTCATCCACTGCTACCAGAGCAGGTAGCCACAGCTTTAGTAATCTACTGTTTTCTGTTTGCTCTGTTGAATTTAGACATCATTTAGGGCATGGATGGCATTGGATTGAGTTGGGGAAGTGTGTTTTTTGGGGTGGCCTTGCTGATGTTGTTGGGCCTGGACATGTGGCTGGTGGCTATTTTGAGGCCTAGGCCTGCAAGCTTGCCTGGCCTTGTCTGCCAACAGGCCTGCTTTCATCCACTGCTACCAGAGCAGGTAGCCACAGCTTTAGTAATCTACTGTTTTCTGTTTGCTCTGTTGAATTTAGACATCATTTAGGGCATGGATGGCATTGGATCGAGTTGGGGAAGTGTGTTTTTTGGGGTGGCCTTGCTGATGTTGTTGGGCCTGGACATGTGGCTGGTGGCCATTTTGAGGCCTAGGCCTGCAAGCTTGCCTGGCCTTGTCTGCCAACAGGCCGGCTTTCATCCACTGCTACCAGAGCAGGTAGCCACAGCTTTAGTAATCTACTGTTTTCTGTTTGCTCTGTTGAACTTAGACATCATTTAGGGCATGGATGGCATTGGATTGAGTTGGGGAAGTGTGTTTTTTGGGGTGGCCTTGCTGATGTTGTTGGGCCTGGACATGTGGCTGGTGGCCATTTTGAGGCCTAGGCCTGCAAGCTTGCCTGGCCTTGTCTGCCAACAGGCCTGCTTTCATCCACTGCTACCAGAGCAGGTAGCCACAGCTTTAGTAATCTACTGTTTTCTGTTTGCTCTGTTGAATTTAGACATCATTTAGGGCATGGATGGCATTGGATTGAGTTGGGGAAGTGTGTTTTTTGGGGTGGCCTTGCTGATGTTGTTGGGCCTGGACATGTGGCTGGTGGCCATTTTGAGGCCTAGGCCTGCAAGCTTGCCTGGCCTTGTCTGCCAACAGGCCTGCTTTCATCCACTGCTACCAGAGCAGGTAGCCACAGCTTTAGTAATCTACTGTTTTCTGTTTGCTCTGTTGAATTTAGACATCATTTAGGGCATGGATGGCATTGGATTGAGTTGGGGAAGTGTGTTTTTTGGGGTGGCCTTGCTGATGTTGTTGGGCCTGGACATGTGGCTGGTGGCCATTTTGAGGCCTAGGCCTGCAAGCTTGCCTGGCCTTGTCTGCCAACAGGCCTGCTTTCATCCACTGCTACCAGAGCAGGTAGCCACAGCTTTAGTAATCTACTGTTTTCTGTTTGCTCTGTTGAATTTAGACATCATTTAGGGCATGGATGGCATTGGATTGAGTTGGGGAAGTGTGTTTTTTGGGGTGGCCTTGCTGATGTTGTTGGGCCTGGACATGTGGCTGGTGGCCATTTTGAGGCCTAGGCCTGCAAGCTTGCCTGGCCTTGTCTGCCAACAGGCCTGCTTTCATCCACTGCTACCAGAGCAGGTAGCCACAGCTTTAGTAATCTACTGTTTTCTGTTTGCTCTGTTGAATTTAGACATCATTTAGGGCATGGATGGCATTGGATTGAGTTGGGGAAGTGTGTTTTTTGGGGTGGCCTTGCTGATGTTGTTGGGCCTGGACATGTGGCTGGTGGTCATTTTGAGGCCTAGGCCTGCAAGCTTGCCTGGCCTTGTCTGCCAACAGGCCTGCTTTCATCCACTGCTACCAGAGCAGGTAGCCACAGCTTTAGTAATCTACTGTTTTCTGTTTGCTCTGTTGAATTTAGACATCATTTAGTGCATGGATGGCATTGGATTGAGTTGGGGAAGTGTGTTTTTTGGGGTGGCCTTGCTGATGTTGTTGGGCCTGGACATGTGGTTGGTGGCCATTTTGAGGCCTAGGCCTGCAAGCTTGCCTGGCCTTGTCTGCCAACAGGCCTGCTTTCATCCACTGCTACCAGAGCAGGTAGCCACAGCTTTAGTAATCTACTGTTTTCTGTTTGCTCTGTTGAATTTAGACATCATTTAGTGCATGGATGGCATTGGATTGAGTTGGGGAAGTGTGTTTTTTGGGGTGGCCTTGCTGATGTTGTTGGGCCTGGACATGTGGCTGGTGGCCATTTTGAGGCCTAGGCCTGCCAGCTTGCCTGGCCTTGTCTGCCAACAGGCCTGCTTTCATCCACTGCTACCAGAGCAGGTAGCCACAGCTTTAGTAATCTACTGTTTTCTGTTTGCTCTGTTGAATTTAGACATCATTTAGGGCATGGATCGCATTGGATTGAGTTGGGGAAGTGTGTTTTTTGGGGTGGCCTTGCTGATGTTGTTGGGCCTGGACATGTGGCTGGTGGCCATTTTGAGGCCTAGGCCTGCAAGCTTGCCTGGCCTTGTCTGCCAACAGGCCTGCTTTCATCCACTGCTACCAGAGCAGGTAGCCACAGCTTTAGTAATCTACTGTTTTCTGTTTGCTCTGTTGAATTTAGACATCATTTAGGGCATGGATGGCATTGGATTGAGTTGGGGAAGTGTGTTTTTTGGGGTGGCCTTGCTGATGTTGTTGGGCCTGGACATGTGGCTGGTGGCCATTTTGATGCCTTGGCCTGCAAGCTTGCCTGGCCTTGTCTGCCAACAGGCCTGCTTTCATCCACTGCTACCAGAGCAGGTAGCCACAGCTTTAGTAATCTACTGTTTTCTGTTTGCTCTGTTGAATTTAGACATCATTTAGGGCATGGATGGCATTGGATTGAGTTGGGGAAGTGTGTTTTTTGGGGTGGCCTTGCTGATGTTGTTGGGCCTGGACATGTGGCTGGTGGCCATTTTGAGGCCTAGGCCTGCAAGCTTGCCTGGCCTTGTCTGCCAACAGGCCTGCTTTCATCCACTGCTACCAGAGCAGGTAGCCACAGCTTTAGTAATCTACTGTTTTCTGTTTGCTCTGTTGAATTTAGACATCATTTAGGGCATGGATGGCATTGGATTGAGTTGGGGAAGTGTGTTTTTTGGGGTGGCCTTGCTGATGTTGTTGGGCCTGGACATGTGGCTGGTGGCCATTTTGAGGCCTAGGCCTGCAAGCTTGCCTGGTCTTGTCTGCCAACAGGCCTGCTTTCATCCACTGCTACCAGAGCAGGTAGCCACAGCTTTAGTAATCTACTGTTTTCTGTTTGCTCTGTTGAATTTAGACATCATTTAGTGCATGGATGGCATTGGATTGAGTTGGGGAAGTGTGTTTTTTGGGGTGGCCTTGCTGATGTTGTTGGGCCTGGACATGTGGCTGGTGGCCATTTTGAGGCCTAGGCCTGCAAGCTTGCCTGGCCTTGTCTGCCAACAGGCCTGCTTTCATCCACTGCTACCAGAGCAGGTAGCCACAGCTTTATTGATCAAGTGTTTTCTATGTGATCTGTTGAATTTTTAGACATCACCTTCCTGAGAGTGTAGTGTGGCTGTACACAGTACTAGTAGTATAACATAGCTCTAGTTAAAAAAAATTCATAAATGGCTAGACTATCTTTTGTTTGCACTAGTACAGTACTAAGTAACTGAACCACAAAAACAAATGCAACATTTCACTGATGTTCTTCTCCTGTCTTCTTTGCTTTTAGGTGCACAAAAGACAGAGTAGGAGGTGTCATCGGCATCACCTGGCTACCCGTTGTACTGCCAGCCAGACAGAAGTCCTGCTGCGCATCACGCCCACGTGTGACCAGAACTTGCTGTGCATCTGCCTCCTGCCTGACGTCGGAATAAGATGGCCCCAAAGAAAGGTACCAGGTCCAGTACCAAGAAAGTTGCTGGTGAGAAGAAGGAACAGAAAAAGGAAGTGCCATTAACCACGACTGGTGGTGTGCCGGCCAAGGTTTTTTTTGGCACCAAAGCGTTGTCCGGGAACCAAGCTGGGAGCAGCACAGCGGTCCAGCAACCCCACCAACCTAGGCCCAAGGGCTTTACTGTCGCAGAGGTAGCCAGTCTACTAACGGGCAGCGATGTTGAAGAAATGTCATTACCGCAAAGTAGTACACAATCAAGTTCAACGCAGGCGCAAACTCAGCAGCAACAAGAACAGCAGCAGCAGCCGCCGCAACAAGAACAGCAGCAGCAGCCGCCGCAACAAGAACAGCAGCAGCAGCCGCCGCAACAAGAACAGCAGCAGCAGCCGCCGCAACAAGAACAGCAGCAGCAGCCGCCGCAACAAGAACAGCAGCAGCAGCCGCCGCAACAAGAACAGCAGCAGCAGCCGCCGCAACCAGAACAGCAGCAGCAGCCGCCGCAACCAGAACAGCAGCAGCAGCCGCCGCAACCAGAACAGCAGCAGCAGCCGCCGCAACCAGAACAGCAGCAGCCGCCGCAACCAGAACAGCAGCAGCCGCCGCAACAGCCCACCATAGTAGTTGTTGCTCCTGACGTAGGGGCATTTCAGGAAATCGAGCTTCCTGCAGACAAAGCGGAGCGAAGTCAAACCACTGTTTCAGAACATCTATTGTCTTCCAGACCACCAGCAAGGAAAAGGAGGCTTAGTCCATCATCTTCTTCTTCAAGCCCCGCTTCTGATGATCGTGATGACACTTGGGTCCCACCAGCTCGGTCTGAGAGTGAAGTACGCCACAAGACATTGCTTCTTAAAAGGAAGGTCCCAGAAAAACTTAGAGTTATGGAGGTAGATGTAGACGGGGGGTGATGATGTTGATGAAGACGAGCCAGTCATCACGCACATTACTCCCGCCCCAAAGGGATTGGAGACCGACATTCTAACCCTATCCAGAAAGGCTGCTACTGAGCGGGATGTAGCACGGATCTCACCAACACAGGTTACACCACCACTACCTCCAGCTGCCATATTTTCCAAGGCCCGGCAGTGACCTACATCCAGCTCAACCACCTCAGTAGGAAGTGGTAGTAAAAGTCACAGTGTAGGTGGACAGGGTCACATATTTTCAAGCACCCCCTCAAGTTCATCTGGTGTTGAAAGTGGCACATCCAGCAGTGCCAGAAAGTTCTCCTCCCCAGTTTGGGACTTCTTTTCTGTTAGCGCCAAGGAGGAGAACGTTGCTATATGCGCAATTTGTCGGCAAGGTGTTCGGCGTGGTAAGCTTGGTACAAACTATGGTACCGGAGGACAAGCAAGTCATCTCAGAATACACCACACTATTGTGTGGGAGGATCACCTACTTAAGTCAAAAGAAAGTAGGAAAACTAAACCCTTTGAAGTTGGTCAGGAATCAGGGAGCGATATTATTGTGGTGGCAGGTGAAGAACAGGGAGGCATTTCTAGCCCTGTCTCCAGTAGTGCAGTCACTGCAGTGGTAACGCCCACATCCTCCTCAGTAACATCAGAGTGGCACCGCAGTAAGAGCCATACTCAGAGTGTGGGTGAGACACCAAGGCGACCGGCGAGTACCTCAATGAGACAATCTGTGTCGTTGAGCCTTAGTGGGTTAATGGCACCACTAAGGAAAGTAAGCCAGCCTACCATTGACAGCATGTTTAGGTTGGAGGGGCAGTTCCAACGGAACCACCCAACGGCACGATTGTACAATGCGAAGCTGGCTAAAATGTTAGCGCTGGACCTTCTTCCTTTTTCATTTGTGGAAGGGGTGGGTTTCCTTGAATTTGTGTCTGCCATCTGCCCGAAATGGAAAGTTCCAAGCCGGTCCTATTTCGCAAGAATTGCTGTTCCGGCACTACATCATGATGTGCTGGAATTGGTTGGACAAGCTTTGCAGAAGAGTGCTGTGCACAATATCCACCTGACAACAGACATGTGGACCAGTTGCCAAGCCACAGATTACATGTGTATCACTGCACACTGGATCTCTTTTGTGGGGGTTAAAGATCAACTATCTGCACGAGGTGTTGTTGACACAGCTGCGATTTTTGAAGGTACTCGGAAACATGCAACTGTAGCCATGTTCGCCATGGAGAAATCTCATACGGCTGAAAACATTTTAGAAGAGTTTCGCACCAAGGTTTTGGAATGGCTGCAGCCCAGAGGGCTTGGTATTGGTTTTGTTGCCACAGACAATGGCAGTAATGTACTTAAGGCCATGCAACTTGGTTCCTATTTCAGGGTTCCGTGTTTGGCACACTGCATAAACATTATAGTGCAAGACTTTCTGAAAAAAGAACCCATAGTAAGCAATTTACTGTCCATCTGCCGAAGAATATGCACTCATTTCAGCCATTCTTTTAAAGCTCGGAAGCAGCTGAGGATCCTCCAACGTGAGCGTAGGGTGCCAGTCAAGGCACTCATCCAGGAGGTGGCAACACGTTGGAACTCAACGTATTACATGCTTGATCGTCTGTACGAACAGCACAGGTCACTCAATGATTATGTCTGGTACAGAAGCAGTGATGCTAGTTTTAAAAGCATGACCCTTCAGAGGGAGCAATGGACCCTAATTCAATGCCTGACTGAGATGCTGTCTCCTTTTGAGGTCTTCACACGTGAAGTCAGCAAGGAGGACTGTACAATGGGCCAAGCTATCCCATTGTTGCAAATGCTAGAGCATGAGCTGAATAATGTGTCTGAATCCTACAAAGGTGTAGAGGACAGAAGGCAAGCCCATGACTTGGTGGAGAGCTTATCCAGGCGCTTATCAGAAAATGTAAGGATACAAAATAAAATTTTGTCACAAGAACATTACATTTGTGCCACAATTCTGGATCCACGTGCAAAATTAGGACTATTCCGTTCTTTTTCCGACACTGATGTTGCCCGCTACAAAAGTTGTATAGCTGAAGCAGCCATCAATTTTGAAAACGAAGGGCTGCTAATTAAAAGCCCGCCACATCAACCCACAACAAGTACTGATACTGAAGCAGGCCATGCAGAATCAAGTGCAACTTCGTCGGCTGAGGGCAGTGCGGTTGGCTCACAATCGCAACACTCACCATCACCATCGACTACAAAAACAATAACTGGATCATTCGGCCGAGTACAATCATTATCAGATTGGTATGTAAAGATGGGCCTTAAGCACAGTGCTGATGCACAGAAAAAACAGCACACAAGCTTACCAGCAGCAACCCTGAACATTGAGCGGATGGTCCAGGCCTATCTGGACGACCCAACAGAGGTGTACGTTGATCAAAACCCAGTGCAGTATTGGCATAGGAAAAGGTCTGAATGGCCACAGCTCAGCAGGCTGGCGATAAGCTATCTGGCTTGCCCTGTCGCAAGTGTCTCTTCCGAACGTGTTTTCAGTGCTGCTGGTTCCATTGTAACCTTGAGAAGGACCAGTCTATCTCCCAAAAACGTGGAGAGGTTAACAATGATCAAAATGAATCAGCACTTCATACCACCGAATTACACAATGCATGAATCAACAGAGGAAGATGAGGACAGCGGCTCAGGTGACGGAAGTATTGTGTC
The DNA here is from genome assembly GCF_964204655.1 of Triturus cristatus. Lineage (NCBI taxonomy): Eukaryota > Metazoa > Chordata > Amphibia > Caudata > Salamandridae > Triturus > Triturus cristatus. Next base: position 889,660,206 of record NC_140582.1, on the reverse strand, counting down.
AGATGATTACCTACTACTGGAAGATCCCCCAGAGTTTGAGGACGAGCTATACTTCCCTGACAATTAGGCTCGCACTTACTGTCTTCCTCCCTTTTTTCCCCCTTTGTTTGTGTCTGTTGTTCCGGTTATAAACTTGTGAATCGCAACCAATGCATTATCACCGTCTTCTAATCTTCTAATTTAAGATACAAGTTTCAGGTGTCTGCCATTTGACACTACAGTCCTCAGAATCCAGCTCCTCCGCTCGATCATACTGCATCTCCTGGTCAATTCCATTTCCCTCATGAATGATGATTGGATGATGGTAACAACAAATTCAAACTTTCCTCGTCCTTCCAAAACAAGTGGACCATGAATCTGATGACTTCTATAGCTATCCTCCTTCAGAGCCGAGAGAGACTGGCCATTAACTGAAAATAAGATGCAACAGGTAATGATTGATGCCATGCATTGGCCGCAGAATAGCAGACTGAATGATGTAGATTTTGTTGTGTGTGTTGCGCATGAATGAATTGATGTAATTGTGCACTGCCACTAATCAACATTCTACAGAACACACTAATTTTCCCCTTCTGGCAAACAAGAAATGTGTACTTCTCCTGCATCTTGGTGATACATTGATTTTAATTCAATACAGGAAGGGGACTCACTCAATCTGTGCAATGCAAATGACTGTGACTTAACAGCACCGTCCATCATGATGATGGCGAAAGAGACGGCCTGCAGCGTTAACGAGATGAGATGCAACAGGTAATGATTGATGCCATGCATTGGCCGCAGAATAGCAGACTGAATGATGTAGATTTTGTGGTGTGTGTTGCGCATGAATTGATGTAATTGTGCACTGCCACTAATCAACTTTCTACAGAACACACTAGTAATTACTAATTTTCCCCTTCTGGCAAACAAGAAATGTGTACTTCTCCTGCATCTTGGTGATACATTGCTTTTAATTCAATACAGGAAGGGGACTCACTCAATCTGCGCAATGCAAATGACTGTGACTTAACAGCACCGTCCATCATGATGATGGCGAAAGAGACGGCCTGCAGCGTTAACGAGATGAGATGCAACAGGTAATGATTGATGCCATGCATTGGCCGCAGAATAGCAGACTGAATGATGTAGATTTTGTGGTGTGTTGCGCATGAATTGATGTAATTGTGCACTGCCACTAATCAACTTTCTACAGAACACACTAGTAATTACTAATTTTCCCCTTCTGGCAAACAAGAAATGTGTACTTCTCTCCTGCATCTTGGTGATACATTGCTTTTAATTCAATACAGGAAGGGGACTCACTCAATCTGCGCAATGCAAATGACTGTGACTTAACAGCACCGTCCGTCATGATGATGGCGAAAGAGACGGCCCGTTAACTTAAGATGAGAAGGAACAGGTAATAAATGATGATAATTAATGGCATGCATTGGACACCTGACTCTGAGCTATTGGTCTTTGTGTTTGCGTTGTTTGTTGTGCACAAAGTGATGTCAAAGTGTACTAGTGGTAATCTATCTTTCTGTACACAATAAAGAATGACTCAAGTCAGTAATATTTATATTTCTACTCTTGTTGTGTTATAAAAATTACACTTGTACTGCAGGCCGATCTTCAGTCAGTAGAAGTATCAGAGCTGATGATGAAGTCAGGAGGATGTTTCATGAGTGGCATAAAACGGAAAAGCCTAAAGGTAAACACGTGAACAACAACCACAGCACACCCAAATGTCTGTGTAGAAGTTGAATAGAGTGTAGCGGTGGGATGACTGCAGTGCATTGATTTTACTAACTTTAACTGTAAAATGCTATGTCTGGAATGGATAATGTGCTTTGCGTTTGTCCAACTCTTTGAGAGAAAAAAAAAGGACTCTAAAGTGTTAACGTAGGATGTGCTAATTGTAAGCACTGTGGGCCTGATCTCTCCTGTTACTGTTGAAGGTCTATGCTGGAAACAGACTACAGTAGAGATGATGCATATGCATACATGCCACCTCGGAAAGTGTTCTTGTTGCACTACACCATCACTTGTGCATTTGTTTTCACTTTCTTTCTGAATATCCCCTTTGGTTTTCAATCTAAAATTACAGGCCGGGCCTTGTCCAAAACTTTGTAAAACATTACAATGCATATTAATTACCTTACCAATCAATCACCTTTTTATTCCAGCCGGGCAGTGGCGAGTGGTGAGGCGACACACCCAAGATTGATGGACGAGAGGAGCAAGAGGAATGCCGAGATGCAAAAAACCAGTCCACATTTTAGACCAGGATAAGACAGTAACAGTATCCACTTTTCACTTCTTTTAAATAATTTGATTAATATCTTGTATACATTCTTTACAACAGTGTGTTCTTGGAGTTGTTATTATCAATCATCATTACGTTTGCTCTGTGTTTACGATTCTTCACTACCAATATTTAAAATTTCTATTTGCTATCTGTTAAAGTATTAAGGCCGGAACAGAACAAGAAATAGAAGTGTATGTAATCCGGGTCTCATCATGCATGCATTTCCTTTTAATACCTTAACATATGGAATGGATATGGTATGGTAGTCTTCAATGATTGTCGTTTGTTTGTCCATGTATGCATACTGTTTTTCTATGTCAAACCTTTCCCAAAATCCCCCTTCCCATCCAATCAACGGACCCTAACCCTCTTCCCCCGGGCTGTGTGACTTATTGTCGAGGTGTAACTAAATTAAATGTACACCAATACTTAATCACACACTTGCTGGGGCGGATGTGGTGAAAGCAACACTACTTCAATTTCAATGCAGAGCGATGATCTTCTTCTGCTTGCCCACCCATGAGTAGGATATTTCACAGGTTATTTTATTTAACAAAGGAACATATACCTCAGCATGAATTGCCGGCATTGATTGGATTTGTTTGTTGTCATTCCTCATATACAGCACTAACTGTTAGACTGTAGGCATAGCCAAGTCGACAAAACTATAGTTTGTAACTCTGTCTAGTAGGCTATCCTCATAATAACCAGCATTCAGTTTTTTTCTCAAATATTTGAGCATATAATTGTTGCTCAGTAAATTCTGTGATGTACTTCATTCAACTACTCCTCTAACAGTCTCTCAAAGGCGATTGACTATCTCCTTTTCTTTTTTTGGAAATGCTGCCACCCTGCCAGTGTATACTACTACTACTATACTACCACCACCACCCCAATCATGGCATGTATGAAAAAGGAAACCATCTTCACCATGCAGCCAGTGCTGTGCCACAGTTGGACATAAACATCAAGCACCGGTAAGAGAGAAGTTTGGGGGAGGCAGAATCAATAATGGACATGTTGTCAATGATGTCAGTTTCAAACACCACTCCAAAGAATGCATAGTAGGACCAGTCAATGAGTGAGGTGTGTCGCATCTATCTGTTTGTCTTATACAGTCAGCAAATTATTGAAATCAAACACACGCTATGGGCGGCCATGCACCAGCAAAGAAACAGTGTGATGTAAAACAGTTACCCCACCTACAAAACATTAACAACATTGCATGTAACATAGAAAAATATATTTAATTGACCCTAACAAATAAACTAAACCCACAAAAGCTAACCCACCCACCTCCCTAACCCCAACGACTGTCCATAGAAGTAGAGAACGCCCAAACGAGTGAAGAACGAACAGGAATTAAAAAAGGGGCAGTGACAGGGACTAACTGGTGGGGCGGGACTGGAGGAGGACACGAATCTGGTCCTCTAAATGGGCGACGCGGCGTCTAAGGCCGCGGCAGTTGCAGCCACAGTGGGGGGGGCACCGGAGATGACACGGTGGCGGCGGGCAGCCGCCCGGCGGTGGCGCCGTACCGCTGAAGGGCGGTGGCTGGGGCCCGGGGCAATGGAGGAGCCTTCAGTAGCTGCAGCAGCCTCCTCCTCCTCCTCGGCTAGGACCACCAGCCGCCGGTATTCCTGCTGGATTGCCTCCAGCTTCCGGCACCGTGCCTTGGCGGCCAACTCCTTCCGGTTGACTTTCGGAGTTGCTGTGTATCAAAAAGAAAAAAACAAGACAATTGTAAAATATAGTCTTAATAAAACAGTAGGACAAGGTAATTATTTATACACATAGTGGCATGGTAGAGTAGCACTATAAAATAAAGCACAGTAGTACATAACATTTTAAATGTCGCCCGTCCTTCTTCCTTCCACCTGTCTTACACTTTTTAGTTGAACAGTGCACCAGGTGCTCTTCTCCATTCAAAGCGGAGTTGAAATCAGATAGATGAGATCATTGGTTACTCAATACTCCGGCTCCTAGTCCTATACCAATTAAAGGGAATTCTAGTCTTCTAGTTCACTCTTCAAACGTCCCCAAGAACTCATACTTACTTACGACATCGGATAGCGGGCGGACTTTGTCCGCCCGCCATCCGACTGCTAAAAAGGGTGGGGGTCCCGTGGGGACAATTAATTAGGATGATGCGCCCGGCACAGTGGCGGGCGCACCCTGTTATTTTAAATTTAAATTCTGGTTGGCTTTTCTGAAAGCAATGCTAAAATGTTGTGCTGCTTTTCCAAGCACAACATGACGGGCCTCGCACGGAGCCTGTCACGTTTTGCTTTGAAAGTCGGGGGGGTACCATAGCATCGGTAGGTACCCTCCATGGGGGCCCCCAAGCATACTCTGCAATGTGTGCATGCCTTTCCGTGGCGGACAGCAATGCCGCCACGCAAAGGCATTCCAAAATGCAGATTATATGGCTGCCGGTGTGGTGAGAGAGACACCACCGCCATATTGAACCCTTTTCCGCCTGGACATGTCTGAATATTTTCTACAGGGATGGCGGGAGGTTTGCCCCTGCTCTGACGGCAGTGAATTCCAGCCAGCCCGGCGGGGGAAATACGCCCACCATCCTAATGGGGCCCTAATTCACAACTGTACAGTATACATATACATACAGTACACCTTTGCAGTGAGTGTGCTGTCAAGTTCAACAATAGTTAAAGATTATGAATCTAACTTACCACCGCCTGCCACTGGTGCTGCCACTCCCCCTCCGTTGCTATCTGCAACTGCCGCATCCTCGCCCTCGGCGTCGCCTTCGCTGGCCCCAGCAATGGTGGTCGGTAGTGCGCCTAGAAAACATTACACATTTATTAGGCAACATATACACCTCCCCCCTATTGATCAGTAGCAAGGTTGAAAAATGAGTTAATACTAACATAAATCACTAGTACAAATCAGGTAGTAGTAGAGTAGACACTAAGTTATATGATCATTGTAGCATTTGCTTGATTAGCCCTAGCCATGCACATGTGACGTTACCTTTACCTTGCAGCTTCTTAAGACACCTTTGAGCCCACATGACCTGCCTCACAGTGCTACTGTCTAGTCTACGCGCTGCGTACAGGCGGTCAACAAACATTAACAAGCCACTTTTTTAGGAAGAACTGGTGTACTACTGTTACTGTTAGTCCATATTGCTTATCCATAGATGCTACACTTTTTGGCACGGCTGAGAAATGCTTGCAAGTTGCAATATACTAACGCACACCATTTCTTTTTTCGCATTACAGACGCAAGATTCGCTTCTACGAACCAGAGCTTCTGAACGATGCACCAACTACCAGTACTAGGTTCTTCTGAGGTGAGGGGTCCCTTCACTCACATCTTCATTTATAAATGTATATAAACTAAATTGCTATGGGATGGTGGTGCTGCCTTCCACCACTTCAGTTATCATGATTTAATTCCCAACTGTATAAGTGTAACAATGTATATTGTTTTAATGTTATTGATTTGCCGGTTGGTGCTGCTAAGAAAACAGTGTACAGACCTTCTCAAATTGAAATAAAAATGTTAAACTTACATAGACTTTGTGGTATTTGGTGTGGAGTGGACTAACTTACACGAGTGAGCAAATTAAAGTAAGGGTGTGCATGTGAATTGCTTCCACAACAGAGGTTGGGTGTGTTAATGTTCTGGGTTGTCTACTTGTTGGTTATCTTGGGGGGAGGGTTCCGAGACCTAATAGGTATGACAAGACAGTACTATAGTCAAGCAGTGGAATTGTGGTGGGTGCGGAATTTCTGATTGAGGTGTGCAAGGAAGGTCCAACCTACCATCACCAACATCCTATTTTCTGGTGCAAATGTATGTGCAAGATCCCTACAACAGTGGTATGTCCTATAGGGTATCATATCAAAATATTAAGAAATCTGGTAGGGCTGTTGTTGCTGTGAATTTTCAAAGCCTAAACATCAACAAGAGTAAAAAGTAGTACAAGACAACGACCCAACGGATTGTACGAGCTACTGGTGAATATGAGTTTTATATTACAACATTTCACAAAGAGTGGCACTGGCCAACTGGGCAAGACTAGCTACTACAGTACAGACAGACAGACTGATAGTATGTAGTAGTACTCAGTCATCATAGCGGAGGCAGGGATAAGCTTTTTGAAACCGTACAGATCGAAGGATAATTCGTGGTAAAAAAATAGCATTTGGAAACACACTATAGTTCGGGAGAAATGGGGCAGTAAAAGTTATGGAATAAGAAATATTATTAAAAACAAGAAGACTTACTGGGGCCAGCAGAGGAGCCCTCAGCGGTGTCCTCCTGGTGGTGTTCCTGTCCCGCCGACTGCCCAGTCCCTGCCCGTCTGCCCCTGGGTGCTGATGAACAGGAAAGATATAAGAAAGAGACAAACATTGATGGATGGTGTCAACTTAAGCAAATACAATATTTTTCAACAACGGTCAAAAAACACTTATGTAAACAATTGCAATAACTACATTGACCGATCTCATCTGGTCAACATGTAATATCGGGGGATTCGCAGTTCGACTACTTAAGTTACTATTTATCAACAGTAATCCATTCTTCCATTCTGATTCCAGAAAACTAAGTTACAAGTAAGCCTAAGTATTAGTACAACGTACCACCCAACCTAGCCCACCTATTCCAGCCATGCCAATTGTACATTAAGTATGCATTTCCACTGTATTCCTCAACAATGTGTATGATCCAATCATGGAGGACACATGAACATGACTAAATTTTTTGTATACACCAAATTTTGGTTTGATTGATGCTGATCTGCTACTGCTAAGTAACTGCAAAGCCTACCTCCACTCATTGAACAAACTAGAAAGGTTCTAAAGACTGGCGTACTAGCAGCACGTCACGTAACTGAGTGAGGGGGGCATCACGCATACCACTAACCAATTAGAAGCTCATACAAAGTACCTAAACCTATGTATCAATCTGCCCCTATCTATTAGTGACAGGACAAAGTAAGGAGTGGACGTGAGTCACTGTAGCATTACGTAACTTAATTTCTCTAAAATAAACTCGTAAAGAATCACGCTAAGCAAGCGCAAACGCAAAGCTGCAAACAAGTAAGATTAGTAGTAGCGCAGAAGAGCACCTGTGTCATAATCACAGAAGACTTTTAAATGTTATTAACCTGGAATGTATTGCAAGCAGCAACATTCTAGCTGGTTGGAAGGAAAAAAAGATATTCGCAATATATAACATAGAGCAGAAGAACAGACACAAAGTTGTAATAATTAAATAGGTACTCACCAAGCCCCGGGACCTCCACTACTAGCAGGTCCAGCAGGTCCTGCTCACGGTCCAGGATGTCGGACCACCGGTGCGTCAGCTGTGCCTGGGTGCACCGGACCCCAGAGATGCGCGACACTGCCCGGCGCACCTTCCCCCACCGCTGCCGACGCTCCCGGAGGCCGTACCCGGACCCAGGCCTGCCACCTGCTGCCAGGGCTGAGGGGAGGTGGCGCTGCACAAAGAAAATTAGTGCAGCCAACTCTGCCTCCCCAAATAAGGCCCGTGCATGCACCCCTTGTGGGCGCCGCCTTCCGCAAGGAAGGCGGTCGCGGCTCTGGCTGCGCCGGCGAACAGCCCTGCCCTTGGACATGGTTCTGGGGACGGGGCGGGAAAGAAAAGGTAAAATAAATAAAGGAGTAAAGGAAATAAATAGCGGGCAATACAAAGAGAAAAAGTAGCTAAAAAACAAAAAAAAAGTACACAAAAACCAAAAATATAGAGGCAGGAAAATAGTTAGAGAAATAATAAGTAATAAAGATCCAAAACAAGTGGCTATGAACAAAGGATTGAAAAGATTTAGGGAGGATTGAAAATCAGGCCCCAGAACCATGCAATAGAGTGGAAAACAAGATGGCCGCGCCCGTTGCGGCCACGTGCGCACGTTCGCGCGATATTTTCTCCCTGAGCAAGCAAAAAGCAACGCGATCAAGTAAAAGCGATCGCGAACAGGAAATATCGACCGCGAACATGCATTGCGCGACCCGGAAAAGGAAGTAAACAACGCCAGAGGGCGGGACAAGTGAAAACAAGATGGCCGCGCCCGTGAGCGACCGCATGGGTAAGTTGGCGACCCGCGAACACGCAAAAAATACCGCGAACAGGCGGCAAAAAAACTTCCGCGTCTTCGCGATATTTCCGGCGTGTTTGCGGAGATTTTCTACATTCTCGCAATAATTTGCGGAAGTTAATTCCGCAAATTCCGCCCACCCCTAACTAAATCAACCAAAGGGGTCTATAAGTTTCGAACGTGTATGCATAAAGTAAGAAAGAAAAAACAATGAATAGTCATGTGTGAGACTCAATATTACATCACAGTTAAGTGACATAAAAACAAGTTGCTCCGAAATGTAGTCCAGAAGTTTGGCAGCCCTGCGCCATCTTGGAAATCCCAATAGTAAACTTTCCAATACAGAAAACACATTAAACCTGTTGCAATTGATGGTGTAACGTAGTCACAATGGACCATAAAAACCGAAATTACCCAATTAAATGAGAACCACTGAGATATTATAGTAACACTAGATAATGACATTCAAGTTCTACAAAGAGGTCAAGATGCAAGAGACACAAAACTTATCCCGAAACATGGCAGCTGATGAGGGACAGGAGGAAGAGAGTGACATTCTCCCTGACCTACTCTCACAACAACTGTTAAGAATAAAATCTGCAGGCTGCCTGGCCATGTCAGAGATTGCATCAGGACAGAGGTCCAAAAAATGCTGGAGTTGGGAGTGATTGAACCATCAGATAGCCTTTGGGTTAATACAGTGGTCTTGGTACCAAAACCTCACACCCAGAGTGGTAAGAGAGAGATGAGGTTTTGTGTGGACTACAGGGGGCTCAATGCAGTCACTAGCACTGATGCTCATCCAATTCCACTGCCAAATATTTTAGCACATGTGACCTCACTGCCGGCTATTGGCAAATCAGACTAGTTGAGGATGCCTATCCCAAAACAGCATTTTCAACCCCTAGTGGGCATTATCATTTTGTGGTGATGCCCTTTGGTTTGCAGAATGCACCTGCCACATTCCAAAGGCTGGTGAATAAAGTTCTCACAGGTCTGGAAGCCTATAGTGCAGCATTTCTTGATGATATAGCTATCTTTAGCTCCACCTGGGAGGATCACCTGGTCCACCTGCATAATGTTTTGGAGGCTCTGCAGAAAGCAGGCCTCACTATCAAGGCTACTAAGTGCCAGATAGGGCAGAGCAAGGTTGTGTACCTGGCCCACCTTGTGGGTGGAGGCCAGGTTCAACCACTACAGAGAAAAATCCAGACCATAATGGACTGGGTTGCTCCAACTAGCCAGACTCATGTCAGAGCTTTCTTGGGCCTGACTGGGTATTACAAGAGATTTGTAAAAGGATATGGGTCTACAGTGACTCCCTTGAATGATCTCACCTCCAAGAAAATGCCCAAGAAAGTTCAGTTGACAGTTAGCTGTCAGAAGGCATTGAATGATCTCAAGCAGGCCATGTGCATTGCTCCCATTCTGCAGAGTCCTGACTACTCCAAGAAATGTATTGTCGAAACAGTGGCATCTAAGTGGGGGGTAGGGGCTGTGTTGTCACAACTTAATGCAGAGTGTCAGGATCAACATGTAGCTTTTATTAGCAGAAGGTTGACCCCCAGAGATAAACGTTGGTCAGCTATAGAGAGAGAAGCCTTTGCTGTGGTCTGGGCCCTGAAGAAGTTGAAGCCATACCTGTTTGGCACTCACTTCATTGTTCAGACAGATCATAAGCCCCTCCGATGGCTAAGACAGATGAAGGGCAAAAACCCCACACTTTTGAGGTAGTCCATTTCCCTACAGGGGATGGACTATACAGTGGAACGTAGATGCAGATGGACTCTCCAGATATTTCCACTTAGGAAATGAAGACTCAACTGGGCAAGGTTAGTCTCATCTCCTTATGTTTGGGGGGTTTTGTCGGGATGTAGGATCTGCTTCTTATGGTCACCCACGCATTTTCCGAGATGTAATACTGTTCTTGACTAGTCTGACTCAGATCCTGCTAATCAGGACCCCAGTCTATCTGCTTTCTCCCTAAACTGTTAAGCATGTACTTAGGTACACCACAGATTGGATACTGGGTTACCCTTGTCAGTCCCTAGTATATGGCACACATGTACCCTGGGCATAGGTACCCCAGATGTCTCCCATGGGCTGCAGCATGTATTATGCCACCCATGAGAGACCATTCAAAATGGAACTACAGGCCTGCCATTGCAGCCTGTTCAAGTTGGTGCATGCACCACTTACTTAAAATATAGCTTTAGTATCTTAGGGTCACTGTACTTAAAATCCATAAGTCACCCCTATAGCAGGCCTTAACACTCCTGAGGGCTGGGTGCTTGGTTCTAAGTGAGAGGGTTCCCCTGCATGAGCAGGACACCCCTGCAGCCTACGGAGTCCATTCTCATGGGTTGTCAGTGAAGTAGCCATATACCAATATATAGGGGAATTACAGGACCGCGTGAGGACCATCTCGAAAATAGCTGTAACCAACCCTATCGTGTTTGGTGTCAAACATGTTGGAATCATATCTCCCACACCGGTAACCGGTTCGGCCCACCAGGAAGGCCATTCGTGGGGTGCTCAGTGTTCCCGGCACCAGCCTTCTAGCTCCGGAGAGAACAAAATGGTTGCTGCCGACCAGAGGCACATTTCTGCCCTCCTGCTGCTGAGCCAAGCTCGAACAGGGGCAGGCAAAACAATAGGCATCCTGTCACAGGGAGGCGTGACCACCTCCTAGATAGGATTTAGTGTATTAGGGCTGGGTGGGTGTGTTAGCCCATGCCTGAAAACCTGCAGGAGGGGCACATTTGGTGTCCCTGTGTATAGTCTAGTTCAAATCAGTCCTGGAAACCATTGGCTCCCGCTCTGGCACAAAACCGGACAAAGAACATGGGAGTAACCTCCCCTCTGTCTAGACCCTCCCCGGGGAGGGTCTCCTGAATCTTCCCAACCCTCTCCCATGGGTACTTATGGGCTTACCTGGTTGTAGGACCTTAGATTCATCGTGGACAAGATTCAGAACTGAAATCACTGCACTTCGACGGTCTGGGCACTCTGGACTTCGCTGGACTTCATTTGGGCCTGACTTTGTCTCCCTCTCAATCTGCTGCATCGTCTGTGCCTGTGCTCCGTTCAGGATCCGTGTAGGACCTGTGGAGCATCCAAGACACCTGAAGATAATCTCCCTTGGAGTGAAGGAGTTACTCCCCTGCATTTGCAGGCACCGCAACATTACTGACTGGTCTGCTAATCCCAAGCTCCTACAGACTCCAAAAGGTTCAGCAACATAGGAGGTGGGTTTCTGCGTCCATCGAGGCCCAAGTTGCCCTCTCAATGAATTTGAGGCCACTTGAACACCTGTGCACCACGTACTTTTGCAAGTGCATGTGCTTGCTGGCAATCCTGTGACAAGTGCATTGCGCTCCAAGTAGCACCAACCTCTGTCAACTTTCCCACAAAGATCTTCAACCACCTCAAACCGTGTGCTCTGTGACCAGTTGTTTTGTGAAGCTGCTCGAGGCCCTCTCGAAACTCCTGTGCCACTTGCCTGTGGGTCCAATTGAGGGTCATCTTTGTTTTCCTTGGGCTCCCCCTGATTGCTCTGGTCTTGCCCTGACTCCCCTGCTTGTACTGAGTCTCCTAGACCTTGCTGGTTCTAACCGTACACTTCCCTGACTTCCTGTATGGGTTGCTTTTGTCAAGGCTTGTTGGTGTTCCTGCCGGACACTGGCCCGTCAGCACTCGACATCCTTTGTGGGACAGCTTGCATCCGGCTCCTGGTCATCCTCAGCATTGCCTGGTCCCCGCAGCTGCAGAGTCAAGGTCACCGTTAACTATCCTGAAGCATCGGTGGGCATTCATCTACCGAGCCCCTGGTCACTCCCAGTGACCTAGACTCTGACCCCTCTGCTTTCAGGCTCTCGTCATCAAGAATCCACATTTGGATTCCTCGGGACACTTTCTCCTCTTCCAGGAGAGGCACTTTCCTGAAGCCCTCCATTGGGTTTGACAGAGGTTTCTGGCACCACTTCACACCTATGCACCTGGCTTCCCAGGGATAGGTAACTTGAGAACCATGGTATCAACTGGTGCGGTGGCTCTCCAACCTTCTGTTTCTACGGGGTTTTTTCAGCGTCCACTGGGAAAGGTCCTTAATCTTTAAAATTCCAACCGCGACTTGCACTTAGACTTGTACAGAGCACGCGGTCATGCTCACGCACTGCACACCACTCTGTGGGGTCCCTGTCTACTCACCTTGTGTGGTTCCTTGGGGTCCCAGTAATTCTACGTCCTCTCGAATCATCATTTTTATGCCACTTTCTTGGTATATGGTTTGGCTTGCTTTGCTTTGTGTATATCTCTGTGTGGGAAATACTGTAACGTACTAGATAGTGTTGTATAATAAATACACATTTTTATAAGTAGTGTGTGGTTCCTTTTTCATTTAATCTATACTATAAGATTGCATTCTGGTAAAACAAGCTGCTTTACACTCCTTCAAGACTAAGTCTGAAGGCTGCCCTCCACAGCTACCACTTGGATAGCTTTATAAGGTTGCCTGATACCTACTAAATCACTGTAAGGGTTGTCAGGACTGGTGCAAGGTGCCCACTTACATTGGTAGACATCAGATACCAGGCCAGCCTCTCACATATAGTGACAGTATGATGAAGGGAATCCCGGTTCTGGTTCATTCTGTGCGCATGTGGCAGTGCCCTTTGAAATGCAAGTGTGGTAGGAATCAGCTCTACATTAGACACCCTGGTGGTAGACTGCATTCCTCTCCACACTCAGCACATACTGAGCAATGTCTTGTCCAAATACACATTCCATGAGATTTTAATTTCACACCATCCTAACAAAATTGAGCGATAATTATGATGTGTATGGAAATGTAGTGTTAGCAATTGGGACTGCTATTCCCTACACTTGTAAAAATAGCTTTAAGGTTATTTTGAAGGATGTATGACGTTACAACGCACACTTTTACAACGCATGCACTTACAACGCATTTTTTACAACGCATAATCCATTACAACGCACTACACTTACAACGCATGACACTACAACGCATTTTAAAAAACTACCATTACAACGCATACCATTACAACGCATAATATTTAATTGCATTTAAGGTAAGTATTAGATAGTATAGGGGTAAAAAGTGCTATTCTAACTCCAGGGGGTGCAACAGTAGGGTAAGTGTTGGATAGTATAGGGGTAAAAATTACTATTCTAACTCCAGGGGGTGCAACAGTAGGGTAAGTGTTGGATAGTATAGGGGTAAAAATTTCTATTCTAACTCCAGGGGGTGCAACAGTAGGGTAAGTGTTGGATAGTATAGGGGTAAAAATTTATATTCTAACTCCAGGGGGTGCAACAGTAGGGTAAGTGTTGGATAGTATAGGGGTAAAAATTACTATTCTAACTCCAGGGGGTGCAACAGTAGGGTAAGTGTTGGATAGTATAGGGGTAAAAATTGCTATTCTAACTCCAGGGGGTGCAACAGTAGGGTAAGTGTTGGATAGTATAGGGGTAAAAATTGCTATTCTAACTCCAGGGGGTGCAACAGTAGGGTAAGTGTTGGATAGTATAGGGGTAAAAATTGCTATTCTAACTCCAGGGGGTGCAACAGTAGGGTAAGTGTTGGATAGTATAGGGGTAAAAATTGCTATTCTAACTCCAGGGGGTGCAACGGTAGGGTAAGTGTTGGATAGTATAGGGGTAAAAATTGCTATTCTAACTCCAGGGGGTGCAACAGTAGGGTAAGTGTTGGATAGTATAGGGGTAAAAATTACTATTCTAACTCCAGGGGGTGCAACAGTAGGGTAAGTGTTGGATAGTATAGGGGTAAAAATTACTATTCTAACTCCAGGGGGTGCAACAGTAGGGTAAGTGTTGGATAGTGTAGGGGTAAAAATTACTATTCTAACTCCAGGGGGTGCAACAGTAGGGTAAGTGTTGGATAGTATAGGGGTAAAAATTACTATTCTAACTCCAGGGGGTGCAACAGTAGGGTAAGTGTTGGATAGTATAGGGGTAAAAATTACTATTCTAACTCCAGGGGGTGCAACAGTAGGGTAAGTGTTGGATAGTATAGGGGTAAAAATTACTATTCTAACTCCAGGGGGTGCAACAGTAGGGTAAGTGTTGGATAGTGTAGTGTAATATTATGCGTTGTAATGGTAGGCGTTGTAATGGTATGCGTTGTAAAGGTATTTTTTTAAAATGCGTTGTAGTGTCATGCGTTGTAAGTGTAGTGCGTTGTAATGGATTATGCGCTGTAAAAAATGCGTTGTAAGTGTAGTGCGTTGTAACAGTTGCGTTGTAAAGGTTGTTCCCCTATTTTGAAAAAAGAGGACATGTTTATTCAGTAAATAAAGATGTCATTTATTTAATGTCACATGTATTTTACCTCTGGGCTTTGATGTCCTAAATTTGCATTCTTTTTTCGGTATTGAAAATGATATTTGGAAACACAATTTGTATTTGCCGAGGACAGAACACACCCTCACAGGCATGATGATATATATGCTTCACATAGTGCAACAGATGCTCTTGCAAGATGGCACATAACATCACTATCACATTTATGACAGAGCGACTCACCAACAACATCTGTTAAGTATTTTTAAATGTACATAATACTATGACAAAAACACATAGCAAAACTATATAAATGTACTTTTCGTTCTCATTTAAGCAACCAGCAGAGCAAGCAAAAGGCAGGCTGGCCAAGAAGCTGGGGAACAGGAGGTCCACTTGGAGTCAGGAGGTGGCAACATTACCATTGAAGGACCAAGCTGCATGGAGGGCAATTGGGCTGGACAGGAAGCCAGCAGATCATCAGATTATTAGGCCTCCACATCAGCCCAGTCCCTAAAGGTGGTGTACCCATTACCATCTGCAGGGCTTAATCACTTGGCCACCACCACCAGATCCATCAGCATACTCCCTCCTACTTCTCCCAGTGTAGGCCAACACTCAGCCCCCAACCAAGCTGTGTATCCTTCATCCCTGGCACCTCAGCCCCTGTGCCTAGACACCCAGCAGTGCTCTCTGAGGAGTCTGTAAATCTGTTGTGAAACCTCCCTGTAGGGCAGACCACACTGTTGTGTGCCATCCAGGGAATAAGTCAACAACCTGCCTGGCTAGTTGTTTTTTTGGTTGGCAAATGCCTGCCACACAGAGAGTTTTGATCTTTAGTAAACCTCACCCAAACAGCACTGCCTCACATCCACAACCATCTGGCCCACCATCCCTGTCCCCTTCTATTACCTACACCCATACCACAATTCCCTGAGCACCATTCACTTCCTATCCCTCCACAACTCCAGAACACAGCACACACGAGACACAGAGACACAACAAAAAACACACCGCACAATACATCACCACCACAGACCCCAGCACCAAACATACATTTTCTAAAACAGCACAACACACATCACATACCACCACAACCACCACATTCAACAGTATCGCACAAGCAGACTCTATCACATACCAGCAACCAACACAAAGCACCACGAAAAAGAAAAACACCCTCACCCCGGCCAGACATCAAACCAAAGCACAAACAACAGACTTGCCCAAACACCCACCCAAAGCCAACACCCAACCAAACAAAATAAAGCACCACCACTGAACACAGCACAACCCACACACTCACGCATTCAAAATAATATACTTATCCATCACCAACAACAACATCCATGTCCACACCCAGTGCTTTTTAAACTATACCATCACCCACCCAATCTGCCCTTATACCCACCTCATACACATCCACTCCTAAACCCATCAAGACATATCCAACCCTCCCCCTCCATAATTCTTTGAAATGCCTGAGCAACATCATATCTATGAGAGTAACAAGGCCCTCTATGAAGAGGACTTTTAGCAGATTAATATCCATTTTAATTTGTGGCCAGATTAGTATAAACTTTTAGTTGTTTTATTTATAAAATTATGAAAAATGCCAAATGTTAAAATATTGCTCCATTTCACATGGTTTCATTTATATTTTTCAGATGTAAAATACAATTAATAAAAATAAGAAAGGTTGATTGTTGAAAAGAGTTAAAAAGGAAAAGTATGTATATAGGTATTAAATGCATCAAAATACATAGGATGACAAATAATCAAAAAGATCAAGATACCTAGAAAAATAATGTAAAGGTAAGTTAAGGAGACAATCTTGAAGGTGAACACATTTTACCATAAGAATATGATATTAGATGGAATTAAACTATGTATTTTAAGCAAATATCAGTAAACCTTTGAGAATGATTTTTTAAATTGCTAAAGTTTGTAACATATGTATGTAACAATCACATACATATGTATGCCAAGGTAGCCTACAATTTGATAATGTATGGGGTCAATTATATTTCCTGGGATCATTGCTTGTTCGAAATTAACTCTGTCATAGTGACAGAGACTTACATCAAATTTACAACAGATTTTGAAAGGCAATTCTGAATTAATTTCAGAGAATATAACAGGCAAGATTTATGTTTCATTACAAACAATTAAAAAAGCGAACTAAAAACAAATATTTGGAAATGATATGAAAATTATAATTCATGTTGTGTGTCCAATTAATTTCGAGGGAGTTGCACAATATCTTTTGGAAACTTTTTTAATTAAAAAATACCAAACCGTGGCTGGTCTTCCACATCGAGCCGCAGTTACCGTAGACGAGCAGCATGAGATCCACGGTGATGGAGTGAGAGGAGGAAAGGTAAGAGGGCTGTTTTTTACCAGGTCAGGTGTAGAAGGTTAGCTGCTATGGATACAAGGATGATAAGCAAAGTCTTAATTTTTCTGGCGGATTTCTGCTGCTTTTAGGTCAATACTCCGTCGACAGAGTACTCTGAGAATGTTGGAGGCAGCGGCGGGGTGGCGGGGTTTCTTCATAGCTCTGAACTATAATTCCATAATGTCCCAGTTATCAAACATTTTCAGATTTCTATAATGTCGCAGCCAGCACTCTATGGGGCATATTATCAAGCCAGGCGATAAAATTATCGCCGCTTTAGCGGCAGAAAACTGCCGCTAAAGCGGCGATAATGGGCTTGATAATATGCTCTATGGAATTCCAATTGAAGCCCATGTTAAATGTGAAGGACAGCTAACATGGGCTTCTATGGGAATTCTCAAGGGCATATTATCAAGCCCATTATCGCCGTTTTAGCGGCAGTTTTCTGCCGCTAAAGCGGCGATAATGTTATCGCCAGGCTTGATAATATGCCCCTATGCTTTTTCCTCAAAGCTGTTAGTGCAGACGCCTCAGCTTCATAGCTCAGTGCGCCGTCCGTGTCAGGGTCTGGCTAATGGGGCTGTGGCCCACTAGGTGAAGTCACTTCACTAGGGTAGGGCCTTCTGTGGTGTTAATTGGTCCTTGAATTCCACTAACCGGTGTGCACACAAAGGAGAAGGCTTATGCTCTGGCAAGACCGAGGGAATGTGACAGAACCAGGTCCAAAAGCTAGAATGCAGCAGGGAGAGAAAATGAGAAATATTCTCTCTCTCTCTTTCTCTGTCTCATTCTCTCCTAGGATGCTCTGCTCGTCAACAGTCACGTGATGGCTCTTGCTCATGAGCAGAAAGATTACAGTTCCCTTTCAAAGATTGCAATCCATCATTGAAGAATATCCACCTTTAGCTTAATATCCCATACACTGGAATCTTAAAACGTGTGTGCTTTGTTCAGACAATAGTCCAGGAAACAAGTGTCAGAGAGGAGCTAGAGAGAGGAAAAACAATCAGCACAGCCTCCCCTGCCCCTTATTTAAAAAAGGTTTTTGCCCAGTGAAGCACTGACAAAAATACACAGTTGTGTGGATCACTTAGTGAGCAACACCTTATTGTGCTATTGGCAAAGTGTTGCTCATGAGCTTCACTACCTTATTCCCTCCATGCCCAAAAGTTGACAGGCGTGCCCCTTGTTCACCACCTTTCCAAAGGGCAAAAGTATACAGTCTCTACTGGCATCTGATGGCTGCCCACGGGGCACTTTTCAAGGATGATACTGGAACAGATGTGAACTGACACAGTTGTCTGTTGGCTGCTAGTTGATGTGGGACACACTGAGCCAAAGCACTTGAAAAATGCCCAGTAATGTTGCTAAAAATCTAAAACGGGGTTCTGGTTCATCAGTTCCTTTTCAAAACAGATGTGAGCATTTTACTGCTCACATCGGAGTAGGCCAGTGGGCAGCAACCCCTGTATCTTGTTTGAGATTGTGAGCGTTCAAAATGCTGTGGTCCATGGTGGATGCGGGCAACCCCCTATGCTCTGTTTGGAAATAAGGTTCTGATGGATCTATGTACTGCCCCGCTCCTTTCTGACTCATTGAGGAGCAGGAGGGAGCAGGTGTTCTCAGTCGTGGACAGGGTACAGAAGTATCTTAGAGCTGTGAGCTGTCCCAGCTCTGTGGGACCTACCATATGCTGCATGTCAAAGCGGAGTGGGGTAGGTAAACGTAGCTAAAAGCAATGTGTTGCCCCCGGCTACCTGTATGCAATTTAAACGAGGGGTCTGTGGCAGAATGCAGCTGTTCGACCTCAAAGTTTAGTGACCCATGTATGAGTGTGGCAGTGGGCAATTGCTACTGCATCCAATTTGAAACTTTGAACAGCCCTACTCATCAATGGGTCAAAAATGCTGTGGGCAAAGGTGGATCGGGCCAGCTGCCTCTGAACCCTTTTTACAATTGTTTACAAGGAGCTTGTGGTGAACTACCTGCTTCTTCTTGTCCCTCACAATGCTGTGGGTCACAGGGGTGCAGGCTGCCCTTGCTAACTTTTCTCAATTGTGACCTGAGTGAAGATACATTTTAGAGCTACACTGTAGACCATCTACATCTCATCTAAGGCCTCTGAAGTGTAGGGCAGTTAATAGTTGCTCCAGTGCATTATTTTCTTTTTAAATCCCCCTTTTCTCTTAAGTAAGATGGGGGTGGAAAATTACTTCCCCACCCTTGAGCAAAGTGAAGACAGGCATGGAGCATATATTTTCACTGCCACTGGGAAATGTGGGAGTATGTAACATATTGCCTTGCATTTCAACATGGCAGGGAGTGTACAAAACAACACTGGTGCAGCTGCAAACAGCTCAGTGTATTATCTTTAACTATTCTCCATTGAAGAAGATGACAGAAGGTAGCAACATGTATCTCCACCCACTTGGGCAAGGCCAGGATATTAGGAACCCCCTGCACACATGTAGGAGTATATTGAGACAGGTATTCTCCCATGTCCTCTGTATTGTTTGAGGAAGCTGTACGGCTAATTTGAAGTACATTGGATGGAACAATGTCCACAGAAGCTCCTGTCAATGGTTGAACTATCACCCAGTCTGACAGAAATTTCAAAATGTTGAAGTCAAGTCCTCCTTCAGTGTGACCGCTAAACATTAAATCAGGCCCCTAATTTTAACAGTTGCATACAATCATTGTCAGTCGTTTGTTCACATTACATTGTGCTTTCTCTACATGTAACGATCTGAGTTTTGTTTCAAATAAACAGAACAAAGTGCATTGATAGGATTCTTAATGCATACAACAGACAAAAGAATTGAAAAAGGGTGATGGAAAACAAGATATGAAAACTCCTGAGCACAGCAATAATATGGCACCAGTCAAGCTGATTGCCTAATGCCTCTACACATTTCAATGTCGTCCTACAATTAAAATTCATTATCTTTTTTGTTTTACTGTGGCATGTTAAGCTCACAAATGCAGTACTTGCATTGTATTTAATTTGGCAGTTTTGAGAACACTATCTAGGCTAGATGTTTATCTCTGTGCACTGATGTAGATTATGCCCATCTAATTTTATTTTATTTGACACAAAGAGAGATAAAGAGTAATTCATCACTTTTCTGATGAGAGAAGCAGTTAGCTTTGAAAGAAGCAAATTTCATGTCTGAGTTGGAGATATTGCCAAGGAAAGCAGGTCTATCAGGGGCTTATTTACAAGGAGCAAACTCCACCAATGCATCATACTTTTAACGCATTAGCAGCAGTCAGTACTCCCCATGTACAAGATGACGCTTCTAGGCAGATGCAGCACTTTTTGGAGTCCTGCATCGAAACGTACCTGCACCTGAACTGTCTGCGTCACGTAAGTATTAATGTAAACAAGGTAGGCATCCCATTGTAATTTCCAGTGTCAAACTGATGCATTGATATTTACGAGTTTATTGAAAAGAGATGCATCGCCTGCAAGTGTCACGCAGCGTCCCAAATGCATCAAAAACCCTGAACATCGGTAATCCAGATGTAGGAAATGGCACATTGTCTTTGGCATATAAAGTTAAGCCAGATAGAAAAGTGTGGTAGGCACAACTGCGACATGGAGGTGCTGATTTTGCAGCTCGGAGTCTCAAGGAGATGACCACCACCATCCCAACCACCCCATCCCCCAAACCAACACAAAGGCAGCGCAGAAGAAGAAAGCTTGTTTACTGGCAGCGTACTTCCCTCATTGATCTCAGGGAGGATGTGGTCATCACCTACTACCGGCTCAGGAGGGAGTCCATTGCTCGACTGCTATACCAGATAGCGCCAAGGTTCCAGCCACCATCTCCCAGGTTCACCAACATCTCTCTGCAGGTCAAGCTCATGGCTGTCGTCCACATGTTGGCATCTGGGTCGTTCCAGATTACAACAGCCAGAGGGGCAGGTATCCCCCAGCCATCTTTCTTGGCTTTCCTACTTTTTGTCCTGGATGCCACTATCCATCTAACACGAGAGTACCTCCACTTCCCCAACACACAACAAAAGCAGCTGGAGATCAAGCAAGCCTTCTATGTCATCATCGGTTTACCACATGTGGAGGGTGTAATGGACTGCACACATGTGCAACTGGTCCCCCCTGCCGCTACATCCCATCTCTACAGAAACCGGAAGCACATGCACTCAATGAATGTCCAGGCCATCGTGGACCATCTGGGCATGTTCACCAATGTGTTGGCCAAATACCCTAGGAGTGTGAATGATGCATACATCTTCAGGCCTTCCATCATCAATGAGCGGCTCAAGAATGGCATATATGAGAGAGGGCTACTGGATGGTAAGTACATCTGAAGTACATGACAGTCCTAAGACAGTATATAATCAGGACCTAATGGAAATATGTGTGTGTGCAACCTGAGACAGTGGATATGTAGGAGGGGTGGACCTCATATTTGTACCATTCATCAGGGAACATGTACAATGCAAACCTGCATGTCATACATGTCGGAAAATGCTAAGCCACTGAGTGTGCCTATCAATAGTGGGAAGAACCTCAGAAATGCAATGCTTGAACAAATGCTGTATAGCCACACTATGTGCAAGGAAGGGCTGCTAGGGCTGTTGTCTGTGTGTCCAAATGTATCAAGCACCACATATACTCACCACATTACTCTTCGGTTAATATTGATGTCCATGTATGCAATAGGACCTCTCCATCAACCTCAAGTAAGAAATATGTGGTCAGGCAGGCCCTGCACCCTAGACCTAAGGATACTGATTGGCAGAACACAGGTGGGGTGGCACGTAACCAACAGGACAAACACATGAACAGGAAAATCCCAGATTAGTCCGCTAGATAGGCAGCAACATCACAATGGTGCTGGGAGATTGGCCTCAATAAACGCACAAGGCGGGATGGGCGAGCATTCCCAAAACACCATGAATTTAGATGCCACATTAACCTCTTGAGTGCCCCGCCCTTTCCACGCCCTGTGCCGGGCGTTTCATTAGCGGGCGGGGCTCATGACGAGATAGTCTCGTCATGGGCACAGCGCAACCGCAGCCCATGACGAGACCATCTCGTCATGGGCACTCAAGGGGTTAAGTTAGGAACACTAAGTCAATCAGGACACAGCAAACACACAACACACACACACAGTGATCAATCACTCCCCATGCTGGATATCTGAACATGTTACCCACTAGCCCGGTGTCCACGCAAGGTCGAGACCTGCCTGCATTTGTCATTAGGTGGGGGGAATTTATGGCCTCATGACTAGGCCCACATTCCACTCCAAAACAGGATCCATGAATTGCTTTATGAAGCTTCGAGAAACATATAAAGAGATGTTCAAAACAATTGTACTTTGAGTCAGTTCTCAGACTCGTTTCTGTATGCTGTACTCCTGGCCGCAGTGTTTAATGAAACCAACTGTTCCTGTATTGCCAAACACCTCTTGTCTTTCGGCCACATGCATCAAACTGTGCGTTTGTGTTTCCTAAATTGCAATTTTTAAGAAATTGCAATTTAGGAATCGCAAATGCTTATGCATGAAGGAATCGCTAAAGAATTTGCGATTCCTACACATTCCTTATTTGCGACTCGCAAATTGGGATTCGCAAATAAGGAATTGCTTCCCATTCATTCCTACGGGCCTAGAGGCCCATAGGAATCAATGGAAATTGCATGCGCAATTTGCGAGTATGAATAGGTATTTCAAGGGTGCAAGGGTGCCAAAATGACACCCTGATGCACCCCTGAAATAACAATTTCAACACATGTTGCACACACACATGCCCCAAGGACATGTATGTGTGTGACATGGAACTTTGAAAAATGCACTTTTGTGCACTTTTCAAAGTTCTCACAAATTACCATCAACTTTGAATTTATGGTAATTTGCGTTAATTAATTGCGAAATCTCATATTTTTGGGGGTTGTTGCATTGCATTTAAGCAATCGCAATTTTACCGATTACTTAAATAGCGATTTTCGCATTTGGGATGATGCATCCCAAATGCAAAACTTGCAGTCGCAAAGGGCAGATTCTGCTAATCTGCCCCTTTGCAATTGCAATTTACAATGATGCATGTGGCCCTTTATATTTTCTACTATGGTGGAGAGTTTGTGCAGTTTCGCTACGTGGAACTCCGCGAAGTGGCAAAAAAACTAAGCAGAGTTCCACAAATGGCAGAGTGTAGAGCGAACTGCTGTTCACGTTGATATTCCTGCCGCTCAGGTCGAAATTCTACCCGAGGGGCAGCTTCTGCTTGCCAACTTACTATTCGCGAAAGGGGAAAACACTCCACTGCACTACACAAAGTGGAGTTTTCTGCACTCCGCGAGCTCCACGGAGCACGGAATGCAGAAAACTCCGCAAACGATGTAAACGTAGCGGAGTTCACTGCCCAGGCCTAGTTTTTTCAAGGTAAGTTCATATTCAAGCAACATTTTGGCAAGCCAGAAGAGAGTGGTGATTCTAACCCGCTTGCAGCTGAGGAAAGGACACCACTCTGACGGATTCACATCAGTGCAGCAAGGAAGGTGAGCAGATGATGCAAATGACTGAAAGTTCTACTGAATCCGCAGGGCAGAGGTCTATCCTGAAGCCACTGTCAACTGGGTAAGAGACTGCATCTTAACCTTAGACCTAGCATTAAGCGTCTGGAAAACTAGGAAGAAGTGCAAAACCTTAACAAGAGTGCCCTGCCACTGACAGAACTCTGACATATTATCCACTTTATCAATCAATCAATCAATCAATGTACTTGTAAAGCGCACTACTTACCCGTGAGGGTCTCAAGGCACTGAGGGGTGGGGGGGTGCCGCTACTGCTCGAAGAGCCAGGTCGTAAGGAGTCTTCTGAAGGCGAGTAGGTCTTGGGTCTGTTGTAGGTGGGTTGGGAGGGTGTTCCAGGTTTTGGCGGCGAGGTAAGTGAAGGATCTGCCGCCGGCGGTCATACGTTGGATGCGGGGGACATCTGCGAGGGCGAGGCTGGCGGAGCGAAGCTGGCGGGTGGGGGTGTAGAAGCTGAGTCTGCTGTTCAGGTAGGCTGGTCCGGCGTTGTGGAGTGCTTTGTGTGCGTGGGTGAGAAGCTTGAAGGTTATTGTCTTGTTGATGGGGAGCCAGTGCAGGTCTCTCAGGAGGGGGTTGATGTGGCTGCGGCGGGTGGCGTTGACGATCAGTTGGGCGGAGGGGTTTTGGATGCATTGTAGCCACCATTGGTGTTTGGCTGGGATTCCTGCGTAGAGTGCGTTGCCGTAGTCCAGTCTGCTGCTGACGAGGGCCTGTGTCACTGTTCTTCTTGTTTCGATTGGGATCCATTTGTAGATCCGGCGGAGCAAGCATAGGGTGTGGTAGCAGGAGGAGGAGATGGCGTTGACTTGCTTGGACATGGAGAGGGAGGAGTCGAGGATGAATCCTAGGTTGCGTGCGTGGTCGGTTGGTGTCGGTGCTGTCCCTAGAGTGGTCGGCCACCAGGAGTCGTCCCAGTCTGAGGGGGTGGGTCCGAGGATGAGGACCTCCGTCTTGTCCGAGTTCAGTTTCAGACGGCTGCTCCTCATCCAGTTGGCGATGGGCTTCATGCCCTCGTGAATGTTGGTTTTGGCGGTGTGGGGGTCCTTGGTGAGGGAGAGGATGAGCTGGGTGTCGTCGGCGTAGGAGATGATGTTGAGGTTGTGGTGGCGGGCCACTTGTGCGAGGGGGGCCATGTAGATGTTGAACAGCGTCGGGCTGAGGGATGAGCCCTGGGGGACGCCGCAGATGATGTCGGTGGCTTCTGACCGGAAAGGTGGGAGGCGGACGCTCTGGGTTCTGCCGGAGAGGATGGATGTGGTCCAGTCAAGGGTCTTCTCTTGGATTCCGGCTTCTTGGAGGCGTGTCTTTAGGGTGCGGTGGCAGACCGTGTCGAATGTGGCTAACAGGTCCAGGAGGATGAGGGCTGATGTTTCGCCATTGTCCAGTTGGCGTCTGATGTCGTCTGTGGCGGTGATGAGGGCTGTCTCAGTGCTGTGGTTTCGTCTGAATCCGGATTGGGACGGGTCCAGGATGTTGTTGTCTTCGAGGTGGCGGGTCAGTTGCATGTTGACGATTTTCTCGATGACCTTTGCCGGGAACAGGAGCAGGGAGATGAGTCGGAAGTTCTTGAGGTCCTTGGGGTCCGCCTTGTACTTTTTGAGGAGGGCGTTGATTTCAGCATGCTTCCAGCTTTCCGGAAATGTCGCTTTTTCGAAGGAGATGTTGATGACCTTCCGTAGTTGGGGTGCGATGGCCGTGTCTGTTTTGTTGAATACGTGGTGTGGGCATGGGTCTGACGGAGATCCTGAGTGGATGGAGTTCATGATCTTGCGTGTCTCGTTGTCGTTGGTGTTGGCCCAGGAGGTCAGGCGGTTGGCGCTGTTGGTGATAGCGGGGGGGGTGGAGTCGTGCATCGTTTGAGCGGTCGTGGAGTTGAAGCTGTCGTGGATGTCAGTGATCTTGCGGTGGAAGAAGATGGCCAGTGAGTCGCACAGTTCTTGTGAGGGCGGGATGTTGTTGGCGCTGGCGTCGGGATTGGAGAGTTCTTTCATGATGCGGATGCGCTCTTTGCTGTCGTGTGTGTTGTTCTCCAGGCGGTCTTTGAAGGAGGATCTCTTGGCTAGTCTGATGAGGTGGTGATGTCTGCGGGCGGCGTCCTTGTGGGCTGCGTGGTTTTCTGGTGTTCGTTTGTGGAGCCATTTCTTCTTCAGCTTACGGCAGGCGCGTTTGGAGGTCAGGAGCTCGTCGGTGAACCAGGTGGCTCTCCTGCTGATGTGGCTGTTGGATGGTCTCTTGAGTGGGGCGAGGGTGTTGGTGCAGTCGTCGATCCACTGTCTGAGGTTGCGGCGTCAGGGCAGGTGGGGTTGGTAGGTGGGTTCTGGGCGAGGGTGGTGGTCAGCTGGTCTTCGGTGACTTTGTTCCAGCAGCGGCGCGGCAGCTGTTGGGTGCGATGGTGCAAGGTTGGTTTTTTGAAGGTGAAGTGGATACAGCGGTGGTCAGTCCAGTGGGATTCGGAGGTATGGTCGAAGGCGATGTGGGTGCTTGTGGAGAAGACGGCGTCCAGCATGTGGCCTGCGGCGTGGGTGGGTGCGGTGACGAGTTGTCTGAGGCCGAGGTTGGCGAGGTTTTCGATCAGAGTGGCGGAGTTGGCGTCGTTGTTGTTCTCGAGGTGGAAATTCAGGTCCCCGAGGAGGATGTAGTCCGTGGAGGCGAGTGCGTGGGTGCTGGCGAGGTCGGCGATGGAGTCGCTGAACTGAGCCCGGGGTCCGGGGGGTCTGTAGATGAGTGTTCCTATGAGGGTGGTGTTGGATGTCGGTGTGGATCCGGAAGTGCAGGTGTTCGGCGGTGTTGAGGGTGTCGTCAGCATGGGTGGTGACCTTGAGGGTGGACTTATTGACGATGGCTATTCCTACACCGATTTCATTGGCGCGGTCCCTGTGGGTGATCTTGTAGCCATCCGGGATGGCTATGGCGATGTCGGGTGCCGAGGAGTCGTTCCACCAGGTCTCGGTGAGGAAGGCCACGTCTGGGGCGAGGGTGTCGAGCAGGTCCCAGAACTCGACGGCGTGTTTGTGTGCAGAGCGGGTGTTGAGCAGAATGCAGCAGAGGTTGCTGGGTCCAGTTCTAGGAGGTTTGGTGAGTCTGTCGCAGGTGAAGCTGCAGGTGCGGCAGGAGAATGCTCCGTGGGTCCGTTTCGGGGCGGCCAGGAAGCAGGTGTAGTGTCGGCCGGCGTTGAGTAAGTGGAGGGAGTCGGCGTCGTATCTGCGTCTGGCGTCGTGGTGAGCGTGGGGTCCAGGGGTTCTGGCACTGGGCATGGTCCAGGCGCGGGCGGGCGCAGACGGGCTTGCCTTAGGCACGCCTTCGGCGTGCCAGCGGCGCGTCCGTGCAGCGGCCTCCATTAAGAAGGGTGCGAGGGAGGGAGGAGCAGGTGGGAGGGGGAGCGGGTGGCGAATCAGGCGCGGGGGGGCGGGGCTGCAGGGGAGGCAGTGGCAGGAGCGGGAAAGCATGAAAAACGGCGGGAAAAGGCAGGAATCACAGAGGTAGCAAGGGGGACGCTGACGCGGTGGGAGCGACCTGGCCTGTGAACAGGGTCGAGGGTCGCTCCCTTAGTGCGCAGCGGCCTCGTTTAAGAAGGGGGCGATGGAGGGAGGAGCAGCTGGGAGGGAGAGCAGGTGGCGAATCAGGCGCGGCGGTGGAGCTGCAGGGGAGGCAGCGGCAGGAGCAGGAAAGCGCAAAAAATGGCGGGAAAAGGCAGGAATCACAGAGGCAGCAAGGGGGACGCTGACGTGGTGGGGGAGCGACCTGGCCTGTGAACAGGGTCGAGGATCGCTCCCCACTTAATGTGTCTGAACTGAGTAGTCACAAGGCAGCCTCAGAAGCGATCCCAAGGAGTTCATCTTTTTCTGATAGCCAGCACACTAGGAAAGGTGAAGGTTGTTTGTTACTTGGACCGCTGGGCATAATAGTCGGTGTGCTTGTCCCCTAGGTGTGATACAGGGAGTGAGCCCTTACCGCTTGGACCGCTGGGTGTGATACAGTTGGTACGCATAGGCCCTGGGCGTGATGTTAGGTCAGCATCTTGATCTCATTTTTCAGTCTAAAGGGTTTTCCCTGTGCTATTGGTTTCTTGACACTGCTGTTATCTGAAAGAAGTGAGAGGTATTATTTTCTTGTATCCCTGGGCGTGATACAGATGAGATATATGACCCCTGGGTGTGATATAGGGTACAATTTGGAGATTAGGTGTAGCTTGTGCATTGGCCAAGAAGGTAAATTGTTGTTCTCTTTGTCTTGGATCCAATATTGACAGACTATTGGGCTCACTTAGTCCCATCTCCCCCCAAAGCCTCCCCTGGTCATCGGGTAGCATGCGCTAAGGAGTGGGCTAAGGTTTTCTTTTGACAAAGTCATAATTCTTTCTCTGTCAGTTTTTTCCCTTCTCTCTTTCTTCATTCTGGTTATTAATTGCTACATTCTCGATGTTGTGGTGCTGGTAAATTGTTGCAATCGCACATCCTGTCTTGAGTGTTGTTGTATGTTAACGACTTAAGTGCTTATGAAGGCGCTGCTCCTTCTTTTTTTTTTTTGTCTTCATTTCCCAGGTATACTTGATTACCTCCGAGATGGCAAAAACCAGTGATCTTTCATTTACCAGGATGGTACACTCTACACCTTGCCTTCTTTATTCAACCATCGGTGACTGTTTCACCCAATCGTCTGTAATCCACCGCCAGAGTATTTAAGCAATATAGTACAGAGGCCTAATCATTTGACTATTATATAAATGATTGTTCCCAGTTCTCATAAGGGAGCCAGAAATCATTCTGCTTACATTTACGTACTCTATCTAACCTATTGGTGTATTTTATTGACGCCCACCATTCTATTTTATTAGGAGAAGTTGATTTGACCCAATTTTTGCATATTTCCCTACGAGCGAGTAATATTAAATACAATATCAATTTTTTGGTATTTTTTATCAAAGATTCATAATTATCGGGAAGCCCAAAGAAAACCAAAGATGTGCTTACCTGGAGTGTTTCTCCAAGTATTAAAAGAATTGAGTTACTCACATCCAGCCAGAAACCTTGAATCGCTGGGCATTCTACAAACATATGGATGTCATCACCTTTCTCTTTGCAACATTTGGGGCATCATGGCACAACTCCATTCCCCAGTTTAGATAGTTTGTATGGCGTCCAATAGACCCTGTGGAGACAAAAGAGGTGGTTCCGCCTTAAATTTGCGGGTCGTACTGTGGAGTATACCATGTCACAAGATACTTGCCATAAGTCTTCGATCTGTTCTCCTGGCAAGTTCTTCTCCCACAGCACCGTTGGCAAGCTGAAATCGCCATCTGCTATCTCCATTAACAGCCAGTACCAGTTTGCCACCTCTTTTTTCTGAGTTACAGCAGATGCCAAGCTTGTTTCCAGTTTATTAGGCAGTCCCGCTCCAAGACCATCCGTGAGACTCCAACTCATTATTTCAAGATACTTGAATCTTAATAATCGACCGTTAACCAATTCTTGACCCTCTTTCCAAGATATTAAAGCTCCATTCTTCATCAATTGGCTCCAGGGGGTTATTCCTGCGTCTTTTAGTGGACAAGCCAAACAGTCCTTAGACCACTCTGGAGATCCCGGAGAGTCAAAAATCGGAGCCATTCCACCAAAATAATTGATTTTTAGTTCTCTCCTGACTTTATATCATGTCGTTGCGTAGCCCTGTAGGGTTTTCAGACGTATCTTTTTGAAATAGCGCGGGTCTCCATATTTATGGATAAAACCATATTCTCCCCCTTTTAAATCTCAGTTTAGGAGTAATAAAGTTAGGACTCCTAACTTTAGGACTCCTAAACAGAGAAAAATTCTAACTTTAAGATTTTCGGTATTCACAGAAGGCATTTAGGAGTCCTAAAGTCAGGAGTCCTAACTTTACTACTCCTAAACTGAGAAAAATCCTAACTTTAAGACTTTCGGTATTCACAGAAGGCATTTAGGATTCCTAAAGTTAGGACTCCTAACTTCTGTGAATACCAAAATGAGTAAGTGCCTTCTGTGAATACCAAAATGAGTAAGTGCCTTCTGTGAATACCAAAATGGTAGTAAGTTTAGGATTTTGTCTTAAGTTAGTTCTGTGAATCGGGCCCAACATGAACAATTTTCAAAATAGGAATCCACACCCTTTAGAATACCATAATACAACATAAACAGAGCACACACTCATTGGCCAAGTACATATTTATATATTATTTATTGCAGCAAGTTCCCATGTATCAAGTAGCAATAATGCACATGTAAAATAAATACATATATTGAATGTATATACACAAGAATACATGCATAGAAAGATAACTACATGTACACAAGAATGAATAATTAGAACATTGAATAATTCACTGTCTGTCTGTTAAGCTTCATCATCTTTGCCAGCATGACTGGGAAACCCGTTGACCGCCTCAAGTATGGAGGTCTCAACTGGGCACTAAAAGCCCTGAGCAGTGTGTCCACTCACAGGAGAGTTCCTGTCAAAGCGCCACTAGGTCTCCGTCTTTCTAATCTTAACTAACATGGAGAGAGACTTCGAGAAGCTTCCCCTCCCTTCATCTGCACTGTAGGTGCAGGCTGCACTTTCTGCATTGAGGTCACCCAACAGAGCTTGCCGAGCTCTGATGGGAGCTGAGACAGAATTCTTCACATTCTCATCCTTTGACACCCCATGCATCCCACACTGTCTGTTCTTATCTCTCCCTCACTCAGTTAAGTGAAAAACATAAGCTATCTATTAATGCGCAAGTAACCTGGACCTGCCTGTGTGCGCAGCTGTAAGGCAGGGTCAGACAGAGACAAGATGAAACCGTGCTCATAAATGTAATTAAAGCAACATGAAGTCAATGGTCAATACATGATCTCACAATATATAAATGTCTGTACCATTGCAACTTCACGCACATCTCAATACACATTTCAATATAAAAATAAAGACCAGTAAGACAACATTAGGAATTCCAAGTCTTTACTTGTGCTCAAGAAACTCAGGGTTGAGCATGTTGTGTTTGGGAATCCCCTCTGCTGCTGGTCCCCCAGGGTGGGATTGGCTTGACATGCCCCGAGTGGAGGGTAGTGTGATGAGGGGCAGGGCAACTCCCCATTCAATGCATAAAAGCAGACACCCACATTCCCCTCACCCAAGTCCAATTGGGACATGTTCCAATAACCTGATCAAATGGACCCCACTCTCGGGCCGCCTTCTTGCCTTGTGGTCCCAACCGCAGCCAACAGACATCAGGACAATTGAGTCCCCTTTTCACTTCCAAAATGAGGCAATGTTCTACTGTCAGAAGACAGGTTTCCCGCACACCTCAGATGATGAAGATCCCATAATGTCCCTAGCAATCATAAAATTCTGCTTGGCGGTCAAAAAACGCTGCTTGGTGCTGAATCAGTAGGGAGCTCACCAGAACAATCAACCATCCCAGTCCATTACCCGCATCGGGCAAAATTCAACAAGTTCAGGCCTCGCCCTTGACTCTCCATTGAGCAACATTCTGCCTCCTCCTTTCCCTCAAAGTTCTCTAAACTCCCAAAGTCTGCTCATTTGGCCATGTCCCTCCAAAACATCAAAGGTAGCATGTCACAGGTTGGAAGTCTTTGGCCACAGCTGGGGACACCAGAACCAACAAAATCTTGGCTAGGAACTAGTCAAAGGGAAAGGGGGCACCGGAAATAGGAAAGTCAATAAAAATCCATCATAGTTCCATGGGAAGTACTCAGAAATAGGCTCACCACCGTATCCAGCCTAGTGACCAAGCTGACAACACACGAGGCCATACACATGCTGTCTAGGAGAGCAATTCAGCCCAATCTCGGACACCCTCACATCAGAAACAAATGGGGGCCGGGGGACAGCTCTCCGACCCCCTCAGCTAAATAATAATGGAAATAACCAAATCACATGAGAACCTATGTAAAAGCCCAAGATGACAACAAAAAGAAGCCAAATTCTAGCCCCAAAAAACCCTCTTGAAAAAGGTCATAGTCAAGACATTTGGTGCCATTAGGGAGGGTCCTACTGCACACCATGTGCAGGGACTAGAGGGGTATACATATGACAGCAGAGCATGCTGCAATTGGCCACAACACCTAATTACAGCACACCCCTCTTTGCACATCACTCTGCACATGTGTAGGTCAAAAGGCATGCCTGCACTCCCTCACTAGGGAAGGCAGGATATTAGACACCTAGCAACACCTCTAAAATATTAGTTAAAGAACCCAGCCCATCCACAGACTCACGAAAAACATCCCTTAACAAAATATATCCTACGATGCATAAGCAAGAATTAAGGTGACCCATGAATAAATACCCGATGATCAGGGCAACCTTCAGGTGCCCTACCAAAAATAAGACACATGAATGTAAAAGCACTCCACTAAAAAAAAAAGGCACAGGAATCCTCAAGAATAATTGAGAATGATACATAAGGATGTAAATGTTTTCTGAAACGTAAGCTACAACCAACAACTCTTATCCGCCAGGTCTGGATTCGAGCCATGCAAGTGCACCACCCTTACAGCAGCCCACCATCTCTCCAGCAACCACTCCCATAATCCTAACATAGACTCAAGCATGTAAGCCCAAGACTTCAAACGTTTATCAAACTTTTACCCAAAACCTCTTTCAAAATTCTCCAAAGTAAAGAAATCTCCCAATCACCAGAGGACCACCCCCACAGACATCTTTGCTGAATCCATCCTCAAGATCTGCAATGTTCTACAAGTTATGTATTGTTGTAGAATTGTATACCCTTTGTTTACTGTGGGAGTGGCCGCATCCATATGTTGCCAAAGACCTACTTTGTCAAGGGAAGTCCACCCGAGATTTGTACAGCACTTGCATCGACACCTTTACCATGCCACCAATAATTATACTGAAGACAGCACTAGTGTTACATACTTTCTCCACAGTGCACTCTTACACAACACATGGTATCAACAAATGACCACCGTGGGTGGTCAGACATTAGCCAGGTCATGCTATGTATGTTCACAGATACCACATGCACTAGGTGCAGGCAGGCTTTACTTTTCCCAAGAGATAGCCTCCCCCTAAAAAATGCCTTCATCCACCTTGACGATACAAAGAGAACTGAGTCTCATAGGGGAGGATTAAATACCAGAATAGATAACCCCTGTCAGGAAATACAGGAAAATGAGATAGATAGGTGCACATGGTTGGAAAGTGAGGGGCAACCCCTAATTGTACTGAAACTTACACTATATTCCTTGTGTTTCAGAGGTAAAGGAATGATTGCACTTGCCACTAACGGGAACTGTGGTGCAATAGTGAATGTACCAGACATGCAAAGGGGCACATCCATCCTGATGGATACCTACTGGCAATATGGTTAATTTGCCTATACCCAGCTCATCTCCAGATGGGGAGGTCTGTGCTCCCTGTTCAGCAGACACACCCCTACCCTGGCCACTTCTGGAGAAGGTCTGTCAGAGTTGCACCAGCTTCTGCTACAGAAGAACACAACTCTATTGCATCAGGCTCAAGAAAAATGAACTACTGATTATTTTGTCTGGGCTCAGATCAAGGACATGGGTTAGGCAAAAGGTCTCCCTAATTCAATTGAGGCCCTAGAGGAGGGAGAGGACACAGAGAAATAAAGTAGAAACCTCTAAACCGGCCTATACACTTTTTATATTGATCTATTCAGATTCTATATTTCCCGATCACAATGTCAAAAATTACTTTTGAGATCTCCATATAGCCATAGACTGTGCTAACTATCTGCACGAGTTTCTCTCCCCTCTCTTTTCCCCTGACATCGCTCAGATCTCATGGACATAGAGTGACCTCAGGCTTTCTTACTTCTAACAGACAGTACCTTGGGTTACCTTCCATCATCTTACACTAACCTCATACCCTCTCATACCATGGAAGGCCTCAAAACCTTCGGGTTCACAGATGCTGACTTTGCAGCTCTAGTGGGACAATTGACAGGGACTACTGAGAATACTGGCAGTTTTGCCAAAGACGATAGTGAATGGAACAAACTTACTAATCTGAAGAAAAAAGCCAAAAGAATGGAGTCCCTTGCTCACTATATGTTGGAATATCTTAAAGCAGGAGTAATACCATCAGGCCTTAGAGTAAGAAATATCCCTGCACTCTTTGTACAAGTACGCCAGTTCCTGGAGCGGTGGTCGCACATCGCGAACCGCTGCTCCAGGGACTGGATGATACTGATCATTGAAACAGTTAAGGAAATGATAATAGTTCTTAACCAAGAAATCATAGAACTAGAAGAGAAACTCAAAACAAACACCAGTGTAGAAGAAGGAAAATACAAGCTTACAAACATGAATCAAGAACTTCAAGAGTTTGAAGACTACCTTTTAAAGAAAAAAACAGAAAAACTAAAAAAAGATATAAGATGGTTCTCTCAAGAAAAAATCTATCCCTACCTTCAGAGTAACTTCTTCCAACAGGAAGAAGTGGAAGCAGGACAGATGAATACGTATCCCAACAAGAGACAGAAAATAGTCACCTTCTCGGATACTAACTCCTCAGACTCAGACCATGATAGCCCTTTCTTAAATGATGAGTACGAATATAACCCTAGAAATCGCAGGGGATCTATACACAATCACCAACAGTATGGCCACCCCTCTTTTTTAGAACAGGGCAGGGGCAGGGGACGAGCAAGATTTCAAAGACGAGGCAGGAACAACTTTCCCCAAATAGAGCAAGCACATCCGGAACCATATATGAGAACGAGAAACCAACAATATTGGAAGTCATAACAGATAACTCTAGAGAGAGAGAAAGTATACCTATTTTCAATCTCTCAAGACACCAACAAACTACTGCGGAAAGCACGCTCCTTAGTAAGGGCCTCTCCTTTGTCCCGAGTACCCACCCTGATATTTTTACTTTGAACAAAGACCTCTTTTCCTTTTTTAGGAAAATTCGCCTACAAAAATATATGTCAGACTTAACTCCGATAGAAGAGGAAGAGAACTACTCAGGATGCAAACCACCATCGAGCTTCACACCCACCTTGGAAATGGTGGGACCTGAAGTCGCTATATTTGAAAAAATAGTCATCAAAGAACTAGAAAGAGTTACAAAATTTGTACGTAAACCAAATCCCAACCTTACAAAGTCAGAAATTGCAGCCTTAAAAGACCTAGGAAAAAATAACTCTATTATAATCAACCCAGTGACAAAGCAGGGGGAATTGTCATTCTGGATAGTGACTCTTATTCACAAAAAGTGGAAAATATGCTCAGTATCCCAGAACATTACCAGCCAGCCCGTAGATCTGCCTTAAAAGAACTTCAGACCAGAATAGAAACCAGTACATCAAAAGCCTTCAATGACGGCAACATTTGTCAAAAAGAACTGATTTTTCTAAACAAAAACAACGCGGTCATCTCTACGCTATATGGTGTCCCAAAAACCCATAAAGACACACATGACCCTCCACTGCGTCCGATCATTTCGTCTATCAACTCGCACACGGAACCGCTTTCACAATATGTAGACTCATTCCTCTGTCCTCTTACCAAATTATACCGGTCGTACATCAAGGACACAGGTCATATGATTTCTACTGTGGAACATATGCCCTTTAACAAAGAAAGCCAACTCCTGGTAACATTAGATATAGAATCTCTATATACTAATATACCTCAAGATCGCGCCCTAGAGGCGGTGGCAGCTCTTCTCAATAGAACACAGGGCGACAGACCCAATACTTTTATCTTGGAATGTTTAGACATAGTACTCCATCACAACTACTTTGAATTCAAAGATAAGCTATATAAACAAATACAAGGTACGAGCATGGGTGCTTCATGCGCACCGAGCGTAGCCAATACATATATGGGGGAGTTCGAGCTAAAACACATCTACAACGAAATGGCCCCTTTCTATGAAAACATCAACACTTGGCATAGATTCATAGACGATATTTTTTTTATTTGGACAGGAACTGTAGACGAGCTTAAACAATTCATTGAATGGCTAAATCACAGTGGATATAATTTAAAATTCACTGCACATTATTCATCAGAAATGGTGGAATTCTTGGATATCTGGATAAAAAGCGGCAATGGAAACATTGAAGTTAGTCTGTATCGTAAGCCCACAGCAAAGAACACCATTTTGCAACATGCCAGCTTCCATCCTTCTTGCCAGAAGGACTCAATCCCCTATGGGGAATTCCTGAGAATTAGACGCAATTGTACCAACATACATGATTATAACACACATGCCGAAGATCTTAAGGAAAGGCTCCTACTTAGGGGCTATCCCAAACGTCTCATTAAACAATCCATGAGAAGAGCAAAGTACTATAATCGTGACAGTCTTATCTCAGGCAAGGAAAAAAATCCCATGGAAAGATTAGTATGTGTGGTTAATCATTCTAACTACAATCAGAAAGTCCAGCAAATATTAAACAAAAACTGGAAAATTCTCAACATGAATGAGAGCAGCAAATCCCTCGCAAAACCTATAGTGGCTTTCAGAAGAAATGCCAACTTACGGGACAAGTTAGTCCACAGTAGAATGCGTCACACCATCACCTCAGCTGAACAAAAAACTATTGATGGACTGCCTCAAATTCTAGGCAACCATAGATGTGGTACATGCCACGCATGTACAACAGCTATCACAACAGAGACTTGGACATATGGCACCAGAGGTGGTAGGCTTAAAAGCCACACAAATTGCAGAAGCAACAATGTCATTTATCTCATCCTCTGCCCATGCGGCTTAGGCTATATCGGTGAAAATGGCCGGGAATTCCGTATTAGACTCTCAGAGCACAAATCGGCCATAAGCACTCGAAAGGAACACGCACCTATGGTCAAACACTTTCTTGAACATAACCATGGAGAACATGATCTAAAATGGTTGATCCTAGGAAAAGTAAATCCCAGACTAGGACAACACATGAATAAGTTGCGGAAGAAGAGGGAGACCTTCTGGATCTTCCACTGCGACACAGTCCATAGGGGCCTCAATGAGGAGATAACTTGGATTGTCACATAATGACATTTAATGGCAGTCTTCATTACATGCTTGCTCTGCTACCTCCATATTAGTCAAGTAATACATAACATACTCTGAGCATGCCCACTACATGGCTGACTATAGAATTATAGCTAATACCAGTGTAAAGACTTTCTTTTTAACACCCCACGGGCTCCTGTGATTTGAAACCAGGACCATGATTGTTCCTACATGACAACAACTAGGGACTCACACACCATTCCAATATGGCGATGATTCTGCCATAGATATCGCGGGTTTCAATACCACGGCAATTCTCACTTTCTTATTTCAAAATATTAACTTTGCGACATACTTTTTCTATTTTATCATTTAAGTTGCAATTTCTAACTTAGCATATCAGCTTCCACACAAGATTCATTAGACACTACCTTCCATTAGGGCGCGTTGCCCGTATGTGCTAAATATACCTATGCGACAACCACTCTTCGCATATACAAGATTAATACGAATTGCGCATCTCTTAATAGCGATAAAGCACTTCTGACACACTCCCTCTTGTCAACCACAATGAAGCATAGTAAGTTATGACTCCCTTCTAAGATGGCGCCTCCCAAATAGATGCAGAGCCATTCTAAACAATATGCACAGGCCCGTAATCTCGCGAGCCTAACAGTGCGTTTAAGCACGACAAGCTTCCATTTCCGCTTTCCGACTGCTCGGCAAAGAAACTCCATGGCGGATAAAGGTATGCACTAAACTGTCCCTTTGTAGAACTAACCCGGTTTTCGTTAGACCCTTCCATCATTGTTAGCATTGCTTCCAGTTAAATTACAGGCCAATCTCGCTTAGGGGTTCTTTCTACTCTTTATAACCTTGTCGATGAGAATTGTTCGCAGTTACTCCACCAACCCAGGATCTACCACTAAATTATGTGCGCATACACCTCTTCACACAGCTTGCTGTATTCGGCAGTTTGAAGGGTTGTTATATTTTGTGTCGCCCACAGCAGAAATAGCATATCATAGTATTGGGGATATTCCTAAGCTGCGGAGGCTTTAGGCCACCAAGTTAGCATGCCAATGTGTCATTTAATAACACCAGCGAAATCGAGCTAGCCCAGTATACCACTACCTCATCATCGCACCTTAGTGGGTACATATAGACCGGTATGCAAAACATATTTCTCTCTTTTGTCTACAGAGAATTGCCGGGACCTGATATATTTACCAAAGCTAAATAAACAGCATCAATCATATATATACAGAGAGGCACGTAAACAAGACCGTTTGCCTGGTCCCACTCCTTAGAACGCACACTTGTCCTGAAAAGGTATTTAAACACCCGGCACCTACTGACCCCCCCATATCTATTAACTGGATAGGGTTTAATAATTAGTCTATTTGTTCTTACAGGATGGCCGCAGTCGCTTTGCATTAAACTTGGAGATATTATAATTAATTTCGGACTGAAAACGCATCTTCATATTTTAACTCGCCAAGGTATTGTGGCACTTATATTAGTTACAGCCACTCATAACTCCATACTAGATTAGGAGTTATAACTCGGACTTTTTCTCTTTTTATCGTTGCACTTTATGACAGAGATGTCTTTTATAGTGGGTCTCATGACTGCTGCCTGATGACCCATAAGGTAGCTACTATAATATGTATCTCTTGGGGATTGCATGCTTTTACTTGGCACCCCACCTCTGGAGTCTCCCTATGGCACTTGTTTATTTTCAGACCTCACCCTTACGACACCAAGGGTTTGTTATGAGTTGGATGATGTCTTATATCCTTCTCTACAGCGCATGAACTTTAGGGCTTTATCCCACATACATCTATGAAGCATGATGAGCACGCTCTCAGACTAATAGGAAGTAATCTCCTTTGAAAGTATTTACATTCCCGTCTATTTGACAATGTCATTTCCTTTGTTTATTTTACAGACACCCAGACATCATTCACGTGTATTTCACTCTCTAACACTTTGCAGTTGGTCCTGAAGAAGGTGGTTCTCCCACTGAAACGCGCGTTGACCGCTTCCAATACAGAGATATTGAAAACTGACACTCTTTTCACTCTGTTTTTTCAAAAAAATCTGACCAATCCCAGAGTCCTATTTCTCTTTCTCTTTTGCATTTCCTTTTCTTACTCTCTAATGTATGAATGCAAGTATGAGTGATTATCAAATGTTTTTGTATACTACAGATGTCTAGGATGTCTTTTCTCCTCCTTTTTATATTAAATGTATAATTTGTTTGTATCAAAATCCACAAGTGTAAAACGAAAAAATGCTTTCTTTTTTGTCTCAAGTTATGTGTAATTTATAAAACACAACAAAAAGAAACAATAAAAATTGTATGTTGTCTAAAAACCTAAATGGATTGACAGTATTTTGGTGAAAACGTAATGTAATTTATTTTTGACATTGTGATCGGGAAATGTAGAATCTGAATAGATCAATATAAAAAGTGTATAGGCCGGTTTAGAGGTTTCTACTTTATTTCTCAGATCAAGGACATTCCAAAAGACTTCAGACTGTTTGCTGACACACAATTCAATGCGGGAGGGTCCATATCCTTTTTCCTAGTGCAGACGAAAGCAAATTCTTGTTGGTTGCAAATAACCAGATGGTAGATGATGAAAATGATAAACAGTACTAAGCTCAGCCTTAATGCCATCAAGGAATAAATAAGAGCCATCTGCCTCATGGTGATGCAACATCGGTATATGTGAGACTTGATAGCTGCAATGGATGCAGTGCCTAAATTGATGCTTCCTGCCGCACGTTAATCCCAGTCAATGTCATGAATATTGAGACTCTGACTTATACCACACAAGCACTGTATCACTTACAATCTGAAATGCATACGGAGGGAGGTGCCCCTGAGCAGGACTGGTACATCAGCAGATTTTCCTGGCTTCCCAGTGGATAGGAGATCTGTGCACATCATTGCTGCCTATTCTTGTTTTTGTACTGTTTTTGTGTGGTTTCATACAAGTGGGGGTTTACTACAGTAAAAACGCAGCCCTCAAATTGGGTAGAATGCAAACAACTAGGGAAGTAGGAATGTTAAAACTGAATCATGACAAGCCCCTAACAATGTAATTGTCATGAAGTATGGCGTAAATGATGTTGTTCAAAATTGAACTAGAGGGGGAAATGTTAATATTGATGTTAATGTATGCAATGATATGTGTATTTACAAAAACAAAATCAAATCACTGTTGCTGAAATCACCCAATATGACCTCTCCATCAAACCCAAGTAAGAAATACATGGTTAGGCAGACTCTGTGCCCTAGGCCTGAGGCTACTGATTGACAGATTACAGATAGGCTGGCATGGAACCAGCAGGACAAATGTGCGAACAGGAACAACCCAGATTTGTCCCATAGATAGGCAGCAACACCAAAATGTTCATGGGAGATTTGCCCCAATCAAATGCACATGGCCGGACAGGGGCATGTTCCCAAAACACCATAAAGTTAGATTCCATATGAAGTTAAGAATACTCAGCCAATCTGGACATAGCACATACAACACATGAAGTGATCCCATGCTCCACATGCAAGACATCTGGACATGTTATCTACTGTTCCTAATTGTGTCCAGGCAAGGTCAAGACCCACCTGCATTTGTCATTAGGTGGCAGCAATGACATTGATGGTTTCATAGGGACACATGTATTTGTGCGTGTGAAACAGGTTCATACTGGTACAGCCTACCTATGGATGACAACAAACCCCAATTTGTGATAACATACTCTCATTTACAGTGATCACACTAATCCGCAGCCCAAAGGTGTTTGTCCCATTCTGTCACTGTCAAAAGTAGCAGGCCATGCACATGTTTCAATCTAACACAGAGACCAGGAACAGACATGTAGAATTTATTATGCTAATATTAAAGCAATCAATTGCATACAATAGTAGTAGATATGTGTAAGAGTCATTCAGTACACAAAATAGAGATGTACGTGAATGTGGGTTGATCAATCACCATGAGCATGGAATGAATGTTCTCGCTTTGTTT
The DNA here is from genome assembly GCF_964204655.1 of Triturus cristatus. Taxonomy (NCBI): domain Eukaryota; kingdom Metazoa; phylum Chordata; class Amphibia; order Caudata; family Salamandridae; genus Triturus; species Triturus cristatus. Next base: position 889,619,535 of record NC_140582.1, on the reverse strand, counting down.
TTTCAGCTGTCCAAGAATATGGTCTGCAGCCATGGGCCATGACCCAGCTTCAACATCTATTGACTGATCCAGAGAGCACCTACAGCAATGCACTGTGCAAGACCAGGGTTATTGTGGAGCAGACTTTCAGGGTACTGAAGTCTCGATTCTACTGCGTGGACATGGCTAGGGGGCGCGATTGCTACACTCTGAAGAACCAGAACCTTTTGGGTCTGGCGGTGCAGGGTACGCCCAAGTCTCCGGAGTTCACCAGCTTAGCTACACAGAGACACGGGACACTCTGTCAGCGTTAGAAGATCAGATTTATTTAGCTGCAGCTAATACAGTTATCCTAGTAGTACACAAAGTAGGTTCTCAGGAGACTGCCACTTGACTCTGTGGCGCACAGGGTTAAATACCATACAATGTTCATAATCATTAATTAAATGTACTCCCAGAGTATACAAGAAAGAGCCAATAAGGAAAGTTGGAAAACAAGGCAGAACCAATAGGAAAGGTTTGAAAACAGAAGTGTTGGATGACTCGAAGAGACCTCTCCTCCAACTATGTTTGTCACCCCACCCTCAATCTAATTTATTAACAGACTCATAACTAACTTGCAGGTGGCGAGATACATTTGTGTGTGTTAGAGGACAGTTGTGAAGCGAGAGAATGCTAGCAGAAGACAGTGAAGGCCAGTCGATAAGATAAGGTTAGGAAAGAATAGTGTGAACCAACAGATAGTTGAGACGGGGATTAGAAAAGCCAGACAGGGATTAGTGTACTCGGCTAGGTCTAACACCAGTTTTGCAAATAGAGGCAGAAGGCGTATTTCGACACCAGGCTGCAGAAAAAGCAGAATAGACTTTGTTCGCCGAGCTGCCTGAGTGATGGCAACACAAAATGGCGGCAAGCACAAAATGGCGGGTCGCTTCGATCGCGATCGGAAATCGAAGTTCCTCAGACCCTCCTTTTGCCAGAACTCAGGCAAGATAGACTCATGCTAATCTGAGTCCACGTCAATAGCCATGAGGTCATCGAGCTGTTGCTGTAACATCATTCTTATGTTTTCTGTTACTTGCGGTTTGGGTTTTGGGATGCACATAGTAGCACAAAGATCACAGATAGCGGGACCACAGTGCATACAAAGGCAACAGGAGAAAATAATGGTCAAGATTATACCAAGAAACGTCAATGCTTTTCAACCCCATTTAGACAGTAGTCCCCAAAACCACTCCGTAAAAGACCAATCTCCTTCGTCCTGATGAATAGACTCAGAGATTATTTGCAACTTGGAGATAGCTTGGTATACTGTCGGAGCCTCATTAGGTATGAAAATACAGCAACTTGACCCGATCAATTTGCATACACCACCACGATAGGCAAGAACAAAGTCTAAGGCAACTCAATTTTGTAATGTCATAAGACGGTCCGCCTGTAGTTCTGCCGTGATGTTACTTAAGGCTCCTACAGTGATGTCTATTGTAGTCTCTACGACACGGACCAGTTGCCTTATATTTCTGCTGTTAGCCATTGGACACCAGAAGGGAAGAAATCCCTTAAGGAAATCTCCTCCCTCTTGTCCTTCTGTGTCCTTTGAATCAATAATCCCTCTGCCGTATCGGGTTCGGTGATGATTTGCGGAAGCGGTGTAAGTAGGGGAAAGAAGAAAGGCTATATAACAAGTACCAGAGAAACCCGTTGGTAACCAAGTATAAGCTCTATTATAGCAGATGAAATAGTTGCCTTGAGACGGCACTAGAGGAGGGGAGTTCTGAGAGGAATAAACGTACGTGTAGGAGCAGTTATTCCTTTGTGTAGTGTCAGAAGAGCGATCATTTATCTGTAAGCAGAAGTTGCCCTGATGTGGCATAGTCCAAATCGGTGAGGATTTTCCTTTCTTAACTTTGTCATTAAGACTAGACATATATTGAGTGACGTTCCAGTTAGTGTGCGCTTTTCTTTCGTCAATGGAGATTTTACTATTTTCCATGATTTTAGCCATAGCTACCATACCCTTAATCAAAGAACTATGACTAAAATCCAGATAATTAACATGTGAACTAACAGATCGTCTGAATTTGCTTTGATAAGCATTGGAGAAAATGACAAAGTAAGCCCAAGCAGAACCCTCATAAGAAAAACGAAGAACTAGATATGGCATTCCTTTCTCAGTGGTATGTGGCATAAGACCACACACCCAACAATCAGTTGTATTAACCACTAATTGGTGCTGATGTAATAGCTGGATAAAGGAATTGTTATAATATTCGGTTCTTCTAACGAGTTCATGTGAAGGAAGAGTATAAAAGAGGTGTGGAGAGATAGTAGGAGATGGCAAAGAGGAAGAAGGGGAGGCATCTTTTGGCTGCAAAGCATAAATTATCCAACTAATAAAGTCCAAAACAATACACAATGATATAATAACACATAAAGTTATGCTGAAATGACTGTACATTATTTTACAGGATGCTTTCTTCATTTCATCTTTTCTTTCTCTTTTGCCTAGTGTAGTTTCCATCTTTCTAATGGATGCTCACGGCAATCTTCCTCAATTGCTAAGTCACGATGGTCTACCGTCCTATGACACTGAAGAGACTGCAGGCCTATTGCCACTACTCAGGTCATGACTCAGACTCCTACCGTGACCCTGCAACCGGGACAGAATACTACACAAGAGAGAAGAGTCTTAAATGTTCTTTGGTCTAGGTCTTAAATTATATCGTTCCTTCCCCGGAACACTCTGGTCTTGGAACAATGTTCATGGTTTAGTCGTATCCAAGCGACGATGTGATGGAATTGCTTCCTGTAAAATGTCGTCGTCCTCTTTCTCAGACAGTGTCCCATTCAGGTGTGCATCGCTGAAGGGTACGAATCGTGGAACTCTTTCACTTTCACACTCACCAACACCTCTGCGTACCCATTGATCGTATGGCAAAGGCAAAGGCACTTTCTTACAATGCACACCGTGAATCCAATTTTTCTTTCCTTCGACTTTAACTGCTGTCCTTGTGGTGAGAAGGACCATTCGGGGCTCCCGCCATCTGGGTTCCAAATTGCTGGTCCTCTGGAAATTCTTCACACATATCCAGTCACCTGGTCGGATGGAGTGACCTGGGTCTGTGGAAGCCTTCGGCAGAGCACTCTGAACCTGTTGATGGAGAACACGCAATTTAGTCGTAAGATCATGCAGATAGTCAATCAACATTGGATATGGCAAGTCTGAGTATTTCTTAGGGCGAGGGATTCCCCATACGTTAGCCGGACGACCAAACACCACTTCGTATGGGCTAAGTCCCAAACGAGAGTGTACTGCAGTTCTGGTGGATAGCAGAGCTAACGGCAAAGCATCAGGCCAATTGAGTCCTGTACTTGCTTGAACCTTTGCTAACTTTAACTTCAAGGTTCTGTTATAACATTCTACTAAACCCGCTGACTGTGGATGATTTGCCGTGTGGAACTTTTGCTTGATACCAAGACCTGCACAAACTTTTTGCATGACTTGGCCAACAAATTCGCTCCCATTGTCACTCCAGACAATGCGCTGCAAACCAAACCTAGGAAAGAATCCTTTTAGAAGGATTTTAGCTGTGGATAGGGCTGTGTTATCCTTTAGAGGGTATGCTTCTATCCATCTTGAAAAGGCGCATACTACCACCAGAACATATTTGAGGTTGTTGCATCGCTCCATATGAATGTAATCGATTTGCAACACCTCAAATGGATATGTCGGGGGAGCAAAGTGACCCGCTGGAGTTGGGGTTCCCTTTCCCGGGTTGTACATTAAACAAACAATACAGTGCTTTACTACATTGTCTGCACATTTTGGGATACCTTCATTCTGCCACACTGGAGCCAGAAGTTTACAAATACCTTTTGCACTTAAGTGGGCTGGACCATGTGCCATAGTAACCACTGGGAGAACATAGGCATCTGGTAACAGCCAACGTTGATGTTCAGATAATTCCACCCAACAACCCATCTCATCTGACATTCCCGTACTTTCTTTCCACTTGTTTATCTCCCTCTCCGAAGCCTCTTTCTGAATCGCTTTTACACTTTCCACTGTATTCTCATACATTCCTCTCTCTCTAACCCAATTCGCAGGACCTGCCACATACATTCGAGTTGTTGAATCTCTCGCTGTCTTCTTTGCTATTTCATCTGCAAACGCATTTCCCCGACCAACATCATCTGTAATCTTTTTGTGTGCACTACACTTTACGATCGCTACTTGGGTGGGTAAGGCAAGTGATTCGAGGAGATCAGTCACTAACTGACCCTGTTGTATTTTGGTGCCATGTGAAGTGAGAAAACCCCTTTCCTTCCAGAGATGCCCAAAGTTGAACACTACACCAAAAGCGTATTGGCTGTCAGTGTATACGTTCACTCTTTTCCCTTTCGATAATACACAAGCTCTTATTAATGCTATCAATTCTGCTGCTTGCGCTGAATTGTGTCTAATGCGTGCAGTTTCCACAACCATATGTAAAGTAGTTACAGCATAGGCTGAAACTGTATCTCCATTAGGCATTTTAGAAGAAGAACCGTCTACCCATAGAGTTCCATCCGGATTCTCTAGCGGTGTATCTCTTAGGTCAATTCTTCCTTTTGTCTCTTCCTCAGTACGGAAGAAACAACCATGCTGATCCTCAACACTTTCCTCATTTGGAAGGGGCAACAGAGTAGCTGGATTCAGGGTATTACATCGTTTGATGTGTACGTGACTAGCCAAAAGCGTCAGCTCGTAACCAGTTAAACGAGCACTCGTAAGATGCTGCGTTTTCGTTCTGTTTAGCAAAGTATCCACTGCATGTGGCACCATGACAATGAGAGTGTTATCCAACACCACTCCAGCAGACTGTCGAATAGAAATTGCTGCTGCTGCTGTCGCTTTGAGACAACTAGGCAATGCTTTCGCTACAGGATCTAACGTAGCCGAAAAATAGGCACATGGCCGCCGTTTGTCTCCAAATTGTTGTGCTAAAACTGACAATGCACAACCTTCTCTCTCATGAACATAGAGCGTAAAAGGCTTAGTGTAATCTGGAGTGCCTAGTACAGGAGCAGAACACAGAGCGGTACGTAAGTCAGTGAAACTCTTTTGGCACTCATCAGACCAAGGAAGTGGCTGAGGCGTATCTTTTAAAGTGAGTGCCAACAAAGGTTTGGCAATTAGAGAGAAGTTAGGGATCCACTGTCTACAATAAGAAGTAATACCCAGAAAGGCACGTACTTCCCTTTGTGTGGATGGTACAGACATTCGCATAATCGCCTGAATTCGTTCTGGTGTCAATCGTCGTCCCGCCTTTGATAGGAGATGACCCAAATAGGTAACCTCTCGACAAACATATTGTAGTTTGGAAGGTGAAACCTTGTGATTCAGTTTAAACAAGTGGCGTAACAATGCAAGAGTGACATCTTTGCAGATATCTTTTGAATCGGCGGCGACTAATAAGTCATCCATATACTGGATAAGAGCAGCACCAGACGGCAAATGAAAAGTATCAAGATGACATTTTAAAGCTTGGCTGTAAATAGAGGGACTTTCACAATAGCCTTGAGGTGCGCGCTTAAACCGGAAGCTTCGGCCTCCAAGGGAGAAACCAAAAATTTCCCTACTCTCTTCTGCAATGGGAATACTAAACAAGGCATTCTTTAGATCAATAACAGAGAACCAAGTCGCTGTGGAAGGTATCATCGTCAACAGAGCAGTGATATCTGGAACAACAGGAAATTGTGGGACAACAATTTTGTTTACCTCCCGCAGATCAATTACGAAACGATACACAGGAGGCTGAGAAGGATCAGTGCGTTTAAGAACAGAAAGAATAGGACTATTTCATGTGTTACCTCTTGTTTCTTCAACCACACCCTTCTGAATCAAGTCATGAAGGATTCCCAAAAGCGCTTTCTCACCTTCAGCAGAAATTCTATATTGTGGGATGCGCGGTAAATCAACATTGGGCTTGAGAGTGACAATATAAGGTGAAATCTCAAGATAACCCACATCGTTCGGACCTGTGTCCCAAAGTGCTGTTGGAAGAGAAAGTAATTCAGGTGGAAACTGATCTTTGGACAAATACATTGGGGAGGCCAATTTCTGTCCTAAAGTAAGATGTACGCCAGAAGGAGAACAATATATGTTAGCATTCATTCTTTTCAATAGGTCTAGACCCAACAGATTCTTACCGCAACCATTTGTCAACAGAAGTGGAGCTTCCAAATCATAAGGTCCAATTGAAAAAGGCAAAGGGCAAGAAACTGGGTTGCGAACAGGGGCGCCAGAAAATCCTACAGAAACATTCGTTAAGCCAGACAAAGGTGCCCCAAGGAGTTTAGAATGAATGATAGAACTTCTCATTGCTCCAGTATCCAGAAGAAATGGCTCTGAAACACCCATTGTAGTGACGTTAACATAAGGTCCATTTTGATCTACTGGAATCGACACAACTCCCTTACTTTGTCCATGGCTGTCCTAGTTAGCATGAAGACTTTCATTCTTGCCTTCAACATAATGGTCTTCATTGTAATACTGAGTAGACCTCACATTTTGCTGATCAAAGTAGTTCATGGAATTGGGAGAAGGAAGTGCACGTTGTTCTTGAGTCAACACACCCCGACCTCTACCTCTGTTTGCTGACTGGAGGCCAGCACGACCTCGTGAAGCAGATAATGCTCCATTGCGCTGCAATAAAACCGGACAACTATTCTTAAAATGACCTTCCTCTCTACAATAGGCACATTGATTAGGACCTAACAAAGGTCGCGGAATGTATGGCTCAGGTTTTTGATACAACCTCTGAAACTGCGGAGGCTGTTGAAATTGAGGCTGAACATAACGTGGCGGATAGGCTTGTTGCAAGAGAACCTTTGTTTTTAATTCTTTCGTCTTTTTCTCTTGTTTTTCTTTTTCTTCTTTGTCCCTATTCTCTTAATATTGCGCAGTAGCCAATATCTGGGCAGAAGAAGAAACAGCCCATGAACTTTCTGAATCTTTTAATTTGTGTGACAGCTCGGGAAGCAAATTGAATACAAATTTGTCCACAAACAATCGCTGTCCACCCTCTGTAGCCATATCTTGACCACTGTGGTCGATAAATGTCTCCTCGAAACGAGTAAAGAAGTCAGAGACACTTTCATCTTTCTTTTGTTTGCATGCTGCTAGTTTATCCCAATTAACTCTCAATGCAGGCATCATAGTTTTCATTAACGTAATGATTCTACCAGGGAGTTCCGAGATCAGAGCGTCAGGCTTTGCGCCACCCACTTGGTCTCTATCTGTATTAGTTATAACATCCCAAGTAGCACCTAGTTCCTGCGTGTGATCCTCTCTACGAATCTTAGCCCATATTGTCTGTGGGACTACATTTCCCATTAGCATGTCAATATCTGCTAGGTTCATAATACAAGCATCAACTGTCTGTGATAATTCTTTGTAATCACCTGCAGGGTTCTTACGAGGATCTGGTAGAGTCTGCTTAAGGGCCAAAACTTCAGATCTCTTCCAAGGGACATGTACCCATATACGTTGGAAATGAGCAGAAATAGCTGCATTAGCACCTACTGCCGCAACCTCTTCCTTCCATACTGGAGGAACCTCTCTCATAGGATAATTTTTCAACGTCAGTCTAACCGACGGATCGGAATCAAGGAAAATCTGAGAAAACAATAAGGATCTATAAGAGATAAGCGTCCTTACAGCTTCCTCAACCTTAGAACCCACAATAAGTCCTTTTTCAAAATCAGTCTGAACATTTAACAGATCCTGTGGGATCGGACTCGAACTCACATCTTCCCATTCTTTAATGAGAGTGTCGCACATTACATTAAAAACATATCTTTGCGTAGGCGCATTCCATTGCGAAAAGGTAGGCATAATATCAAGCACACTGTTTTGTGGACCCTTCTTGATCCATCTTCGTGCAAGAGAGTCCAACCTCTCTCGTTCCTCAAAATCTGGGAACTGACTACGAGATTGTCTTCGAACAAAATCCGGAGACACATTTAAAGCTTCAAAAGGAGATAGAATACAGTGTCTGTGAGACGCTTACGCACAGACGGAGAATTAGACATAAGAATTGGAGACAGAGCATTAGGGGAACTGACAGGAGAAAAATCGATAATTGCAGGAGGAGCAGAAGGCAAAGGAGATCTAAGACCAGGAGATGAGGGCAAAGAAGTTGAGACTAACGGTAAAACCGGCAAGGGCGGTAATACTGGAGGAGGCAAATGCAGAAGAGCTGGAACAGGCGGAGGTACCGCTGGCGGCTGAACAGGCTGTAAAGGCTGAGATGCATTGGCACTTTGTGCATAGGGCGGAGGCAACCTTAATAAGTGGGACATTAGGGGATCTTCTTCTATATCTTTCTTATTATCAGAAGGAGAAACAGGCAACATCGGATAGCATTTATCTATCGCCATACGATGTTGTCTTTCTGCGATTTCAGTCGCATTATCAAATTCATCGTCTTTGAACTGTTGGGCAGCCTGTATAATTGTCATACCCTGTGCTTTCCTATCTCGTTTTGCTTGTTTAATTTCTTTCTGTTTGGCTTCCTTACGCCAAAGGCGGAAAGAGTCAAACATTGCCGGCCGGACTTTTCTTTTAAATAAAACGGCTTCCAAATTATCTAACACATCAGGATCAAAGCTACCATTTTCTGGCCATTTAAGAACACCATCTTTCTTCGTGTATCGGGTCCATGTCTCGTTAAAGGCAATGGGGCCGATACCATGTTTTGAATAGAGCTCATATGTGGGAGTTCCAACCGAAGGAATCGGACAAGAGTCCTCAAGTCGGGAATCCCTATTACAACCAAGACAACAAATTCTTCCAAACTTAGTCAGACCAGGCATCTCACGATTTTCCTGTCTGTTCACAAACTTCAAGGGAGTAAAACTCAGTTTACGCAGCACAAATGCACTTACCCTCGGCTTTATCTATTGCAATGGATAAATCTAAGTACCCAAAGAAATCAATTAAAGAACCAAAATTGTGGGCGCGACCCACGAAAATACTTAACTAAGGACGTTTTCTTCCACCAACAGAGGCCCGTCTATCGTCTCGCCTTACCATACATCATCAAAGAAGGGCCAAAGCAGGGCGGCAGTCAGGGCAGCGGTCGTCAGTAGCCGTCAGGAAGGATTAACCGCGCTGCAAAAGACCTTCGGACCACTTTCGACATACAGGGGTCACTTAATGTGGCTCGCGAACCCTCCGGAATTTTCTTGAGGGGTCCCTCACGACCTTCGAGCAGAACCGGTACCACTGAAGCCGCCCCACGTTGGGCGCCAGTTGAAGAACCAGAACCTTTTGGGTCTGGCGGCGCAGGGTACGCCCAAGTCTCTGGAGTTCACCTGCTTAGCTACACAGAGACACGGGACACTCTGTCGGCGTTAGAAGATCAGATTTATTTAGCTGCAGCTAGTACAGTTATCCTAGAAGTACACAAAGTAGGTTCTCAGGAGACTGCCACTTGACTCTGTGGCGCACAGGGTTAAATACCATACAATGTTCATAATCATTAATTAAATGTACTCCCAGAGTATACAAGAAAGAGCCAATAAGGAAAGTTGGAAAACAAGGCAGAACCAATAGGAAAGGTTTGAAAACAGAAGTGTTGGATGACTCGAAGAGACCTCTCCTCCAACTATGTTTGTCACCCCACCCTCAATCTAATTTATTAACAGACTCATAACTAACTTGCAGGTGGCGAGATACATTTGTGTGTGTTAGAGGACAGTTGTGAAACGAGAGAATGCTAGCAGAAGACAGTGAAGGCCAGTCGATAAGATAAGGTTAGGAAAGAATAGTGTGAACCAACAGATAGTTGAGACGGGGATTAGAAAAGCCAGACAGGGATTAGTGTACTCGGCTAGGTCTAACACCAGTTTTGCAAATAGAGGCAGAAGGCGTATTTCGACACCAGGCTGCAGAAAAAGCAGAATAGACTTTGTTCGCCGAGCTGCCTGAGTGATGGCAACACAAAATGGCGGCAAGCACAAAATGGCGGGTCGCTTCGATCGCGATCGGAAATCGAAGTTCCTCAGACCCTCCTTTTGCCAGAACTCAGGCAAGATAGACTCATGCTAATCTGAGTCCACGTCAATAGCCATGAGGTCATCGAGCTGTTGCTGTAACATCATTCTTATGTTTTCTGTTACTTGCGGTTTGGGTTTTGGGATGCACATAGTAGCACAAAGATCACAGATAGCGGGACCACAGTGCATACAAAGGCAACAGGAGAAAATAATGGTCAAGATTATACCAAGAAACGTCAATGCTTTTCAACCCCATTTAGACAGTAGTCCCCAAAACCACTCCGTAAAAGACCAATCTCCTTCGTCCTGATGAATAGACTCAGAGATCATTTGCAACTTGGAGATAGCTTGGTATACTGTCGGAGCCTCATTAGGTATGAAAATACAGCAACTTGACCCGATCAATTTGCATACACCACCACGATAGGCAAGAACAAAGTCTAAGGCAACTCAATTTTGTAATGTCATAAGACGGTCCGCCTGTAGTTCTGCCTTGATGTTACTTAAGGCTCCTACAGTGATGTCTATTGTAGTCTCTACGACACGGACCAGTTGCCTTATATTTCTGCTGTTAGCCATTGGACACCAGAAGGGAAGAAATCCCTTAAGGAAATCTCCTCCCTCTTGTCCTTCTGTGTCCTTTGAATCAATAATCCCTCTGCCGTATCGGGTTCGGTGATGATTTGCGGAAGCGGTGTAAGTAGGGGAAAGAAGAAAGGCTATATAACAAGTACCAGAGAAACCCGTTGGTAACCAAGTATAAGCTCTATTATAGCAGATGAAATAGTTGCCTTGAGACGGCACTAGAGGAGGGGAGTTCTGAGAGGAATAAACGTACGTGTAGGAGCAGTTATTCCTTTGTGTAGTGTCAGAAGAGCGATCATTTATCTGTAAGCAGAAGTTGCCCTGATGTGGCATAGTCCAAATCGGTGAGGATTTTCCTTTCTTAACTTTGTCATTAAGACTAGACATATATTGAGTGACGTTCCAGTTAGTGTGCGCTTTTCTTTCGTCAATGGAGATTTTACTATTTTCCATGATTTCAGCCATAGCTACCATACCCTTAATCAAAGAACTATGACTAAAATCCGGATAATTAACATGTGAACTAACAGATCGTCTGAATTTGCTTTGATAAGCATTGGAGAAAATGACAAAGTAAGCCCAAGCAGAACCCTCATAAGAAAAACGAAGAACTAGATATGGCATTCCTTTCTCAGTGGTATGTGGCATAAGACCACACACCCAACAATCAGTTGTATTAACCACTAATTGGTGCTGATGTAATAGCTGGATAAAGGAATTGTTATAATATTCGGATCTTCTAACGAGTTCATGTGAAGGAAGAGTATAAAAGAGGTGTGGAGAGATAGTAGGAGACGGCAAAGAGGAAGAAGGGTAGGCATCTTTTGGCTGCAAAGCATAAATTATCCAACTAATAAAGGCCAAAACAATACACAATGATATAATAACACATAAAGTTATGCTGAAATGACTGTACATTATTTTACAGGATGCTTTCTTCATTTCATCTTTTCTTTCTCTTTTGCCTAGTGTAGTTTCCATCTTTCTAATGGATGCTCACGGCAATCTTCCTCAATTGCTAAGTCACGATGGTCTACCGTCCTATGACACTGAAGAGACTGCAGGCCTATTGCCACTACTCAGGTCATGACTCAGACTCCTACCGTGACCCTGCAACCGGGACAGAATACTACACAAGAGAGAAGAGTCTTAAATGTTCTTTGGTCTAGGTCTTAAATTATATCGTTCCTTCCCCGGAACACTCTGGTCTTGGAACAATGTTCGTGGTTTAGTCGTATCCAAGCGACGATGTGATGGAATTGCTTCCTGTAAAATGTCGTCGTCCTCTTTCTCAGACAGTGTCCCATTCAGGTGTGCATCGCTGAAGGGTACGAATCGTGGAACTCTTTCACTTTCACACTCACCAACACCTCTGCGTACCCATTGATCTTATGGCAAAGGCAAAGGCACTTTCTTACAATGCACAAATGAGAGGAAGGTAACCCCTGGGTACTTTTAGGTCTAAGAGGAGGGGAGAGCAACAAATGAATAAAGAAAGACCTCTTATCTGACCTGTCTTGTTCCTGTGGAAGTTAATCTCTTATATACTACACAAACCCCCACATGTGCACAGTTACTCAAAAACCATTTTAATTTCTTTATATGTCATTTTATTTACTTTTTTTATAAAAATAGAGACAAAAGTATACATAACAATATATTCACAATTATCAAGTGGACATCTAATTCACATGTAAAACATACACTTTGTTTCCTCAAAAGTTAGACAACGTATTTGTATGGAAACAAAATTTTTTGTTTAGAGACCCCAAAAAGAAAAAAAGATTTTTAGAAAAACCGTCACATCCACATTCTCACTTCTCATTCACTCCTACATACTAACAAACATTCTCCACAAATCACTTTTCATTAAAAACCAACAAACCATCTCTAAAACGAGATCCTACTTCAATAATACTGCAGGCAAAATTAATCTCTATCCGTAAGATTTTAACACTTATTGATATGCCCTAGAATTCTGAGGTCATGAAGTTGTTAAATCAGATTCTTCTGAGGATCTCTTCAGAGTGTGGTTGTTGTTTCTTACAATGCACACCGTGAATCCAATTTTTCTTTCCTTCGACTTTAACTGCTGTCCTTGTGGTGAGAAGGACCATTCGGGGCTCCCGCCATCTGGGTTCCAAATTGCTGGTCCTCTGGAAATTCTTCACACATATCCAGTCACCTGGTCGGATGGAGTGACCTGGGTCTGTGGAAGCCTTCGGCAGAGCACTCTGAACCTGTTGATGGAGAACACGCAATTTAGTCGTAAGATCATGCAGATAGTCAATCAACATTGGATATGGCAAGTCTGAGTATTTCTTAGGGCGAGGGATTCCCCATACGTTAGCCGGACGACCAAACACCACTTCGTATGGGCTAAGTCCCAAACGAGAGTGTACTGCAGTTCTGGTGGATAGCAGAGCTAACGGCAAAGCATCAGGCCAATTGAGTCCTGTACTTGCTTGAACCTTTGCTAACTTTAACTTCAAGGTTCTGTTATAACATTCTACTAAACCCGCTGACTGTGGATGATTTGCCGCGTGGAACTTTTGCTTGATACCAAGACCTGCACAAACTTTTTGCATGACTTGGCCAACAAATTCGCTCCCATTGTCACTCCAGACAATGCGCTGCAAACCAAACCTGGGAAAGAATCCTTTTAGAAGGATTTTAGCTGTGGATAGGGCTGTGTTATCCTTTAGAGAGTATGCTTCTATCCATCTTGAAAAGGCGCATACTACCACCAGAACATATTTGAGGTTGTTGCATCGCTCCATATGAATGTAATCGATTTGCAACACCTCAAATGGATATGTCGGGGGAGCAAAGTGACCCGCTGGAGTTGGGGTTCCCTTTCCCGGGTTGTACATTAAACAAACAATACAGTGCTTTACTACATTGTCTGCACATTTTGGGATACCTTCATTCTGCCACACTGGAGCCAGAAGTTTACAAATACCTTTTGCACTTAAGTGGGCTGGACCATGTGCCATAGTAACCACTGGGAGAACATAGGCATCTGGTAACAGCCAACGTTGATGTTCAGATAATTCCACCCAACAACCCATCTCATCTGACATTCCCGTACTTTCTTTCCACTTGCTTATCTCCCTCTCTGAAGCCTCTTTCTGAATCGCTTTTACACTTTCCACTGTATTCTCATACATTCCTCTCTCTCTAACCCAATTCGCAGGACCTGCCACATACATTCGACTTGTTGAATCTCTCGCTGTCTTCTTTGCTATTTCATCTGCAAACGCATTTCCCCGACCAACATCATCTGTAATCTTTTTGTGTGCACTACACTTTACGATCGCTACTTGGGTGGGTAAGGCAAGTGATTCGAGGAGATCAGTCACTAACTGACCCTGTTGTATTTTGGTGCCATGTGAAGTGAGAAAACCCCTTTCCTTCCAGAGATGCCCAAAGTTGAACACTACACCAAAAGCGTATTGGCTGTCAGTGTATACGTTCACTCTTTTCCCTTTCGATAATACACAAGCTCTTGTTAATGCTATCAATTCTGCTGCTTGCGCTGAATTGTGTCTAATGCGTGCAGTTTCCACAACCATATGTAAAGTAGTTACAGCATAGGCTGAAACTGTATCTCCATTAGGCATTTTAGAAGAAGAACCGTCTACCCATAGAGTTCCATCCGGATTCTCTAGCGGTGTATCTCTTAGGTCAATTCTTCCTTTTGTCTCTTCCTCAGTACGGAAGAAACAACCATGCTGATCCTCAACACTTTCCTCATTTGGAAGGGGCAACAGAGTAGCTGGATTCAGGGTATTACATCATTTGATGTGTACGTGACTAGCCAAAAGCGTCAGCTCGTAACCAGTTAAATGAGCACTCGTAAGATGCTGCGTTTTCGTTCTGTTTAGCAAAGTATCCACTGCATGTGGCACCATGACAATGAGAGTGTTATCCAACACCACTCCAGCAGACTGTCGAATAGAAATTGCTGCTGCTGCTGTCGCTTTGAGACAACTAGGCAATGCTTTCGCTACAGGATCTAACGTAGCCGAAAAATAGGCACATGGCCGCCGTTTGTCTCCAAATTGTTGTGCTAAAACTGACAATGCACAACCTTCTCTCTCATGAACATAGAGCGTAAAAGGCTTAGTGTAATCTGGAGTGCCTAGTACAGGAGCAGAACACAGAGCGGTACGTAAGTCAGTGAAACTCTTTTGGCACTCATCAGACCAAGGAAGGGGCTGAGGCGTATCTTTTAAAGTGAGTGCCAACAAAGGTTTGGCAATTAGAGAGAAGTTAGGGATCCACTGTCTACAATAAGAAGTAATACCCAGAAAGGCACGTACTTCCCGTAGTGTGGATGGTACAGACATTCGCATAATCGCCTGAATTCGTTCTGCTGTCAATCGTCGTCCCGCCTTTGATAGGAGATGACCCAAATAGGTAACCTCTCGACAAACATATTGTAGTTTGGAAGGTGAAACCTTGTGATTCAGTTTAAACAAGTGGCGTAACAATGCAATAGTGACATCTTTCCAGATATCTTTTGAATCGGCAGCGACTAATAAGTCATCCATATACTGGATAAGAGCAGCACCAGACGGCAAATGAAAAGTATCAAGATGACATTTTAAAGCTTGGCTGTAAATAGAGGGACTTTCACAATAGCCTTGAGGTGCGCGCTTAAACCGGAAGCTTCGGCCTCCAAGGGAGAAACCAAAAATGTCCCTACTCTCTTCTGCAATGGGAACACTAAACAAGGCATTCTTTAGATCAATAACAGAGAACCAAGTCGCTGTGGAAGGTATCATCGTCAACAGAGCAGTGATATCTGGAACAACAGGAAATTGTGGGACAACAATTTTGTTTACCTCCCGCAGATCAATTACGAAACGATACACAGGAGGCTGAGAAGGATCAGTGCGTTTAAGAACAGAAAGAATAGGACTATTTCATGTGTTACCTCTTGTTTCTTCAACCACACCCTTCTGAATCAAGTCATGAAGGATTCCCAAAAGCGCTTTCTCACCTTCAGCAGAAATTCTATATTGTGGGATGCGCGGTAAATCAACATTGGGCTTGAGAGTGACAATATAAGGTGAAATCTCAAGATAACCCACATCGTTCGGACCTGTGTCCCAAAGTGCTGTTGGAAGAGAAAGTAATTCAGGTGGAAACTGATCTTTGGACAAATACATTGGGGAGGCCAATTTCTGTCCTAAAGTAAGATGTACGCCAGAAGGAGAACAATATATGTTAGCATTCATTCTTTTCAATAGGTCTAGACCCAACAGATTCTTACCGCAACCATTTGTCAACAGAAGTGGAGCTTCCAAATCATAAGGTCCAATTGAAAAAGGCAAAGGGCAAGAAACTGGGTTGCGAACAGGGGCGCCAGAAAATCCTACAGAAACATTCGTTAAGCCAGACAAAGGTGCCCCAAGGAGTTTAGAATGAATGATAGAACTTCTCATTGCCCCAGTATCCATAAGAAATGGCTCTGAAACACCCATTGTAGTGACGTTAACATAAGGTCCATTTTGATCTACTGGAATCGACACAACTCCCTTACTTTGTCCATGGCTGTCCTAGTTAGCATGAAGACTTTCATTCTTGCCTTCAACATAATGGTCTTCATTGTAATACTGAGTAGACCTCACATTTTGCTGATCAAAGTAGTTCATGGAATTGGGAGAAGGAAGTGCACGTTGTTCTTGAGTCAACACACCCCGACCTCTACCTCTGTTTGCTGACTGGAGGCCAGCACGACCTCGTGAAGCAGATAATGCTCCATTGCGCTGCAATAAAACCGGACAACTATTCTTAAAATGACCTTCCTCTCTACAATAGGCACATTGATTAGGACCTATTCTCTTAATATTGCGCAGTAGCCAATATCTGGGCAGACGAAGAAACAGCCCATGAACTTTCTGAATCTTTTAATTTGTGTGACAGCTCGGGAAGCAAATTGAATACAAATTTGTCCACAAACAATCGCTGTCCACCCTCTTTAGCCATATCTTGACCACTGTGGTCGATAAATGTCTCCTCGAAACGAGTAAAGAAGTCAGAGACACTTTCATCTTTCTTTTGTTTGCATGCTGCTAGTTTATCCCAATTAACTCTCAATGCAGGCATCATAGTTTTCATTAACGTAATGATTCTACCAGGGAGTTCCGAGATCAGAGCGTCAGGCTTTGCGCCACCCACTTGGTCTCTATCTGTATTAGTTATAACATCCCAAGTAGCACCTAGTTCCTGCGTGTGATCCTCTCTACGAATCTTAGCCCATATTGTCAGTGGGACTACATTTCCCATTAGCATGTCAATATCTGCTAGGTTCATAATACAAGCATCAACTGTCTGTGATAATTCTTTGTAATCACCTGCAGGGTTCTTACGAGGATCTGGTAGAGTCTGCTTAAGGGCCAAAACTTCAGATCTCTTCCAAGGGACATGTACCCATATACGTTGGAAATGAGCAGGAATAGCTGCATTAGCACCTACTGCCGCAACCTCTTCCTTCCATACTGGAGGAACCTCTCTCATAGGATAATTTTTCAACGTCAGTCTAACCGACGGATCGGAATCAAGGAAAATCTGAGAAAACAATAAGGATCTATAAGAGATAAGCGTCCTTACAGCTTCCTCAACCTTAGAACCCACAATAAGTCCTTTTACAAAATCAGTCTGAACATTTAACAGATCCTGTGGGATCGGACTCAAACTCACATCTTCCCATTCTTTAATGAGAGTGTCGCACATTACATTAAAAACATATCTTTGCGTAGGCGCATTCCATTGCGAAAAGGTAGGCATAATATCAAGCACACTGTATTGTGGACCCTTCTTGATCCATCTTCGTTCAAGAGAGTCCAACCTCTCTCGTTCCTCAAAATCTGGGAACTGACTACGAGATTGTCTTCGAACAAAATCCGGAGACACATTTAAAGCTTCAAAAGGAGATAGAATACAGTGTCTGTGAGACGCTTACGCACAGACGGAGAATTAGACATAAGAATTGGAGACAGAGCATTAGGGGAACTGACAGGAGAAAAATCGATAATTGCAGGAGGAGCAGAAGGCAAAGGAGATCTAAGATCAGGAGATGAGGGCAAAGAAGTTGAGACTAACGGTAAAACCGGCAAGGGCGGTAATACTGGAGGAGGCAAATGCAGAAGAGCTGGAACAGGCGGAGGTACCGCTGGCGGCTGAACAGGCTGTAAAGGCTGAGATGCATTGGCACTTTGTGCATAGGGCGGAGGCAACCTTAATAAGTGGGACATTAGGGGATCTTCTTCTATATCTTTCTTATTATCAGAAGGAGAAACAGGCAACATCGGATAGCATTTCTCTATCGCCATACGATGTTGTCTTACTGCGATTTCAGTCGCATTATCAAATTCATCGTCTTTGAACTGTTGGGCAGCCTGTATAATTGTCATACCCTGTGCTTTCCTATCTCGTTTTGCTTGTTTAATTTCTTTCTGTTTGGCTTCCTTACGCCAAAGGCGGAAAGAGTCAAACATTGCCGGCCGGACTTTTCTTTTAAATAAAACGGCTTCCAAATTATCTAACACATCAGGATCAAAGCTACCATTTTCTGGCCATTTAAGAACACCATCTTTCTTGGTGTATCGGGTCCATGTCTCGTTAAAGGCAATGGGGCCGATACCATGTTTTGAATAGAGCTCATATGTGGGAGTTCCAACCGAAGGAATCGGACAAGAGTCCTCAAGTCGGGAATCCCTATTACAACCAAGACAACAAATTCTTCCAAACTTAGTCAGACCAGGCATCTCACGATTTTTCCTGTCTGTTCACAAACTTCAAGGGAGTAAAACTCAGTTTACGCAGCACAAATGCACTTACCCTCGGCTTTATCTATTGCAATGGATAAATCTAAGTACCCAAAGAAATCAATTAAAGAACCAAAATTGTGGGCGCGACCCACGAAAATACTTAACTAAGGACGTTTTCTTCCACCAACAGAGGCCCGTCTATCGTCTCGCCTTACCATACATCATCAAAGGAAGGGCCAAAGCAGGGCGGCAGTCAGGGCAGCGGTCGTCAGTAGCCGTCAGGAAGGAGTAACCGCGCTGCAAAAGACCTTCGGACCACTTTCGACATACAGGGGTCACTTAATGTGGCTCGCGAACCCTCCGGAATTTTCTTGAGGGGTCCCTCACGACCTTCGAGCAGAACCGGTACCACTGGAGCCGCCCCACGTTGGGCGCCAGTTGAAGAACCAGAACCTTTTGGGTCTGGCGGCGCAGGGTACGCCCAAGTCTCCGGAGTTCACCTGCTTAGCTACACAGAGACACGGGACACTCTGTCGGCGTTAGAAGATCAGATTTATTTAGCTGCAGCTAGTACAGTTATCCTAGAAGTACACAAAGTAGGTTCTCAGGAGACTGCCACTTCACTCTGTGGCGCACAGGGTTAATTACCATACAATGTTCATAATCATTAATTAAATGTACTCCCAGAGTATACAAGAAAGAGCCAATAAGGAAAGTTGGAAAACAAGGCAGAACCAATAGGAAAGGTTTGAAAACAGAAGTGTCGGATGACTCGAAGAGACCTCTCCTCCAACTATGTTTGTCACCCCACCCTCAATCTAATTTATTAACAGACTCATAACTAACTTGCAGGTGGCGAGATACGTTTGTGTGTGTTAGAGGACAGTTGTGAAACGAGAGAATGCCAGCAGAAGACAGTGAAGGCCAGTCGATAAGATAAGGTTAGGAAAGAATAGTGTGAACCAACAGATAGTTGAGACGGGGATTAGAAAAGCCAGACAGGGATTAGTGTACTCGGCTAGGTCTAACACCAGTTTTGCAAATAGAGGCAGAAGGCGTATTTCGACACGAGGCTGCAGAAAAAGCAGAATAGACTTTGTTCGCCGTGCTGCCTGAGTGATGGCAACACAAAATGGCGGCGAGCACAAAATGGCGGGTCGCTTCGATCGCGATCAGAAATCGAAGTTCCTCAACTCCCCCCTCCCCACGTTTTGCAAAATTATCCTGTTTGTGTAAATTGCACACATCTGTGTGTAGAAAAATATCCCATGGGATCAGTGTCATGAGGAACAGGAAGAAATGGATGAGGATGATGATGAAGATGAGGACAAAGAGGGAAATGTAGGCACAATTGCTGAGACTTAGCAAAGGAACACCATTGTCCAAAACTTTTTCAATGAAGCTTGAATCAGTTTGATGGCCATAAATGTAATTTTTATTTGAAAGAGTTTTAAAAAATGTCAGTATATTAATGAACACTTTCTTTGTGTAAGCACGTTCATTTAACAGTCACTGTATACATTCACAAAAGGGATTTAGTAATAGTAAAGTTAGGAATCCTAACTTTACTACTACTAGATCCCTTTTGTGAATATCAAAAGTCATGAAGTTAGGATTTTGTCTCAGTTTAGTAGTAGTAAAGTTAGGAATCCTAACTTTACTACTACTAAATGCTTTTTGTGAATACCAAAAGTAGTAACTTTAGGATTTTGTCTCAGATTACTTTTGTGAATCGGGCCCAAGGGGTCACACATCAGCTTCAAGCCAAAGTTTGGACTCCAATGAACCTGGGTGACATGTGAGCAGGTCACCCAGTAGGATTCCTTCCTAGTTTAGATGTTGCATACGTATTTGTGAGGGGGCATAGTTGAAATGTATCGATCGTGATAGCAAAACAAGTTGGCAAGTTATATTTCCCCATCTGTTGCTGTGAGTCCATTGTCCCTACCAGTTATTTACTGGGTTCACCCCTTAACCCACATTTATCATCAAATGTGGCAACTGTCATACATCATTATGGATGCCTGAACATCCCTCAGAGTACTACATATCGGTGACATGTGAGATAGAGTGACAGAGGAGCGATTGGCAAAATACCACTGTGCCTGCCCGATGCACATTGCTAGTGTAGGTGCCCACTTGGCAATGTATGGTCAATTTTGTATGGCAGGTATATGCAGGCTGTGATGAATCCTACCTCAGTGCAGACAGAATTGGTATGAGTTGATGTGGCACATGCCACCAGTCCACACATGCCAATTCAGTTACATGCCTGACTCATCCTTCATATACTTGATAAGCTATAATTGACACTTGTTCATACCTTTGTAGTGTTTTGTGAGGAATATGTTTAATGTGTTTACTACCACGGGCATGTATGCATTGTGTTGTCAGCTTACAGGCCATTTCACAGTCCACCTACTACTGCCATTGCCCATACTCTCTTGCATAGGAATTTTCATCATTAAACCTTTTCTGGCTTTTACCTGCACAATACAGCTCAATATACTGATACCTATAAGATCTAGATCATGCATGCACACTCATCAAATGGATAAAGTATGAGTCGATGTGCATCTAGGTAAGAATCCATACTGAAATATATGGACAGACACTTACTTACAGATATGTAAAGGACCCCATACTATTAATTACATTTCATGGCATGATCTATGTAAAAGGGTTCTGTTATGTCCATGAGTCAATATTGAAGAAGGTTTGTTGATTTGGAGTTAGCTTGCTACAGTTCATCACTGTTTCAACAACCTGGCACAGAGTTGTTCTATGCTGTAATGTGTATTGCCATGTGCCTGTGCCATAACAGTTAAACATTCCTGAGGCACAATACGTGTACTTGCTACACAATTCTCATTTCACATAGGTGATTGACCATAGATTCTACCCTTTTGTATACTGCATGACAATCCCCATGGAGAACCTAGATGGACCATTCCATATGTACACAACATCATTGTTCCAAATCAGCCTTACTATTCACATGGGTATGCATTTATAAGACAAGACATTTCATTTCCCTACAAGGTCAAGACTTGAGTACTTTTGCATTGTAAGTTTGGGAGAAGTGCATGCTTCCTATGACAGTTGTTCATGATTGGTTCCATAGATGGCTTGTTATGGCTGGACATGCCACTTGTGCTGCTAATAGTTGCTAATAGTAATTCAAGCATGTAATTGATGGCAACTTCAGCTTGGTCTGATACATATGTCCTTCTTCTCCAACTGAGAACATGTTCCCTGAATAGTAGAAGGCCTACTGAATTTGCTTGGAGGGGTACCACCACCTCAGGTACGTTGCCAAGGTGCATGGAAACGAATCACGTGGAATGGAAGGTAGCGGCGACCGTGAAGTTGTCGCCTCAGGGACAAAAAGAGCTGGACAGGGCAAGTGCCAGGCAGGAATGGAGGGATCACATGGTGGTAATCCAGTGGCAGTCCCGGAACCTTCCTTATCACAGCTGGCAGTGCCACCACAGGCTGTCCCTACTACCCCAGGACAACAATCAGACTATGAAAAGCAGTGGCTACACTCATGTGAATGGTTTGCACATCAAAGCAGTCAGTGGACAGAATTGCCGATCAACTTTAGGCCTCCCTCTGACTTTCTGCCACTCCCAAGTTTATATTTGTTGTTTTTAGGGATTAGTATTTTAGCATAGGTTGGGAAAGGTTTTAGAATAGGGATAGGTAAGTTTAGTTTTGTGATTTGATAGATTGTAATATTTATATGTTATTAGGTGGGGATATGGGTGGGTAGATTATTAGGTGGGTGGGAGGTTAATGTTTAGTATACGTATATAAAATTAAAAATACAATGTAAAAAAATACAAACAAATATATATTTGTTTAGGTCTTAATGTTTAGTTAGTTTGTGTATAGGTGTACATTATGTTGGTCTCATGTGCTAACGTCTATATAGTAGTGTGGGGGTTGATGTTTAACATTTCGGTTGTGGTATATGTGCAGAGTGTGATAAATTATGGTTGAGTAGTGAAAGTTAGTTTTGAGCTAGGCTTGTGTAGGTAATTTAGCATAGGTTATTTTAGGTATAGTATAGATAGGATTTTAAGAATGTTATGGTGTCTTAAATACATTTTCTTTTGAGCTTTCACAACTGCTTACTTATTTACTGCGTGGCAGTTGTCATATCTGCTTAGGCTGGGTTAACCACATGCTGTAGTATTTCCTGGCAGTGTTTGTATATATGTGTAACTAGGTAGGAGGACCTAGGGAGTAGATCATATCAAGTTTGCAATGGAGTTACTTATGGGATCTTCAAACGTGATTGTGCACTGCAAGTTACACTCTTCCTGTTAATGGACACAGCCCAAGACAGGTATGCACCTACTGTTGCCCTTTGTGTGTAAGTGATGCTACATGTTCTGATTGGATGAGTATGTCTAACCATTGTGTCTAATCAAGGATGTGTTAGGTCACACACTGGTGCCAGTCATTTACACATTCTCCCTTGCACTATTTGTTGTCACATCACTGTTGTTTACTGGCTCGTATGTATGGAATTATCCACCACCTGGGCAGAGACTTCATTCAGTCTTACAATTGACTGATTGCTAATTGTAACACTTCATGTATAAAACCTTGGGTAACTAATAAGTAGATTAGATGCACATAGGGATCACATAAATTACTTCCCTTGACCTGTGCATATTCACCCATGGGTCTATGAAACACAATTATCTTTAGATCGTATGTATGTCCTTAGGGTACACCATGGTCTACTTAGTCCAATCATGAACAGACAAACAACACGCCAGCTCCAGTAAGTGATCTTGTTGACATGTGGAACAAGGAGCAAGTGAAAGTTCTAGAAGCAATAACCCCCACATAGTTTGTGAGCTATTGGATGTCCAAACAGAGTTCATGAGGGATACATGTTATGCGACATGTGGCGGAGAGGAAGGAGTGTTCCAGTGAGAAAGAGGACCAAATTGCTATTAGGGACTATAGGCCACATCAGCAGTCCACAAATGGGTGAGGTCAACAGGTGAAAAATCAAATAGAGGAAAGTACCAGTTGAGAAGTTCACTGGCAAGGTCATAAGCAAAACAATCATCAAAAGAGAAACTGACCATGTGGCACAGAAAAACGCTATCACCCCATTTTTCAGTGGAAAGAGGAGAGGTCCATATCTTCATTCTCTGATGTGTGTGGTGCCTCCCGTAAGGAGGTGTTGTCAGTGCAAGATACAACATGAAATGTTGACATGAGCAATCTGGTTGACCTTACTACTTTTGTACTAATTCAATTCATTTTCAGGTCAACATTGATGTATAGGCCATCTGTTACTCCTAGATATTGAGGCCACGTTGCACTGTAGTTGCCTTTCAGATTGCAGTATCTCTGCATTGTTCACACAACCATTGTGTGACATGGCTGACTTGTTCTGTCATGCCACATGTTGCAACACAGTTACACAGCTTGCTGGGCCTGTCATTCCCGCACGTTTGATATGAGGTAAGGTCCATATCTGCCTTGGTGATTTGCTTTCTGTTTCATGATGTCTATACTGATACTGTTTTTTTTACTGAGTTTTATATAGCGCGAACTTGAGTCAGAATGCTTTACATAGCACCAGTAACGTTACATAAGGACACTTTCATAATTTTTGTTAGGCACAGGGAGATTAAGTGATTTGCCCAGAGTCACAGAATGTTTAGAGTCATTGCCGAGACTCAAACCGGTTTCACAGATTCGAGGGCAACCGCCCTAGCCGTTAGGTCAACTCCTCTCCCCAAGAGGAGCGTATTGACACCACTACCATGCACATTGCACCTAGTCCCTAGAGTGCCTACATTCCCTGTGACCAGTACTCAGCCAACACCTCCTGTGAAGGTATGTGGGTTTGGTCATGAATTAGTTATGATACTGCAGTGTGCATTTCACACAGTTCACCACGGCACTCTGCATTGTTGTGCTCTCTTGCATGCACATTGTGTATTCATGTTTCCAAGGGTTCCGTTTTTCATTCATATCCTGCAAGCCTCTACACAACTTCCAACCTTGCTACACTACAGGAATGTCGAGGTCCTGAACTTACCATGGGTTTCCTATTTGTGCATACTCATGAGATTTAATGTGCACACATTTGGCTCCATAATTGTGGACAGTGGGCAATGTGTACCAACTCTGAAGGGATAGGCCCAGTCAAACTAGGTAGATTGCTAGCACTGACGCTCACCTCATTTTATCAATATAAGAGTTCATTTTCTGCAAAGTATCACACATTGTTTGACTCAGGCCCCTCACTGTACGTGAACATGTCTCCTTTGCCAATCCGAACTTTGGGTCAGAGACTCAACTTAGTACCATATACTGTTAGAACCCAGATCATACATTGACTCTTATTTGTATACAACACCAACAATATGCGTGAACATATCCAATGAACTGACATGTCTGGCTGTTGTTGAGGTCTATGGGTCAAGCTGTTCCCCACATGGTAGTAGTGCTGGAATTGGTGACATGTACCCATCCAGGTTTGCAAACAACTGGGCATACCCATCGCAGCCCCGTAACCATCACAGACTCATGCCATTTGTGATGGCAAACTCGTTCATCCTATACCTTGACAGATCCCTGTTTCACATCATCCGAATTAGAACATATGTGGCATGGTGAGACAATTTGTCTTCAGACTCCATTTTGCCACGTGCTCTGTCTTCACTGAGGGCCACATCACATGTAGGATGTAGTATCCCAATGGGCTCTTCTTTGTCATCCCTTCCTAGCTGTGACTCAATTGTGACACTGTCAGACACAGCAGTGCATGTGTATTGCTCAGGCTGTCTTGCAGTACACATATCCCTTCTCGCCTCCTTACTATGCAATGTCTTCCTTTTCAGACACAGTGGCAGTTCAACATGCTCAGCCATTGCCTACAATGCACTGCACTACTAGGGGCCCACCACAACCACACAGCATCTTTTGTTTGAAACACATGATCCTCTGGTGTGCATCATATGCCGAAATCTCGGATAGACAACCTAGCAGTAGAAATTGATTTTCGCTCAGTGTGAGGCAGAAAATCTGGCACAAAAGGAAAAATGTCCTTTCTTGAGTCCCCTTACTCACCAGGGTTTCCCCACAGTGACATGCTTCATCATAGGGGCCATCCCAACCCGCTGTGGGTTGAGGCGTGCTACGACTTGTGAAATACGTAGGAGCACTGTTGTGAGGAACTATGTGTGGTGCAGTAGTGTATTTGGCGTGGAGTGAGTTAAAAATATCTAACTAGTGGGCGTAATACCTTTATTCTTGCTCCTAGTTGATATGAAAAAAAATGGGGTGGGTCTCTAGGGTGCCTAGGTTCAATGAGTCAGGGGTCCCTAGTAGAGGTCAACATGTTTTGAGCTTCCCCAATGCTCTTCTTAAGGATGACGCAGGGTCCAGCCCTGTGTGTACCACTCCAAGGTGAGGTGAAAATGTGATTCACAAATGCTATCTAATAAGCATAAGTTAAACAATACATACAACACTTATAAGTCATGTTGCATCTGAAATAAAGGAAAAGAACATTTGTTAAGGATAAATATCCCGCCCTAAATAGGGCAGGTTCTTAAATCACTGCAATTCAATGACGCTCCTCATGGTGTGTGTCTAGTTGCAAAGTTGCCTAGTTGCAAAGGCCCAGCATGGACAAATTCCAACTTTGCTGTGAACTGAATGAGTTCATGCGCAAAATAAAACTACAAGTTTACTTCAAGGATAAACCACCTACCACAGGCGGAGAAATTGACACAGGTCTCCAGAAAAAGTCTAACTTTACTCCTTCATAAATGGCTAGACTATTTTTGTTTGCACTAGTACAGTACTAAGTAACTGAACCACAACAACAAATGCAAAATTTCACTGATGTTCTTCTCCTGGCTTATTTGCTTTTAGGTGCACAAAAGACAGAGGAGGAGGTGTCATCAGCATCACCCGGCTACCCGTTGTACTGCCAGCCAGACAGAAGTCCTGCTGCGCATCACGTCCACGTGTGACCAGAACTTGTTGTGCATCTGCATCCTGCCTGACATCTGAAGAAGATGGCCCCAAAGAAAGGTACCAGGTCCAGTACCAAGAAAGTTGCCGGTGAGAAGAAGGAACAGAAAAAGGAAGTGCCATTAACCACGACTGGTGGTGTGCCGGCCAATGTTTTTTTTGGCACCAAAAAAGTTACGCCTGCAGCAGCGTTGTCCGGGAACCAAGCTGGGAGCAGCACAGCGGTCCAACCCCACCAACCTAGGCCCAAGGGCTTTAGTGTCGTAGAGGTAGCCAGTCTACTAACGAGCAGCGATGTTGAAGAAATGTCATTACCGCAAAGTAGTACACAATCAAGTTCAACGCAGGCGCAAACTCAGCAGATCAGTGTGCAGCCTCAACAAGAACAGTAGCAGCTGCAACAAGAACAGCAGCAGCCGCAACAAGAACAGCAGCAGCCGCAACAAGAACAGCAGCAGCCGCAACAAGAACAGCAGCGGCCGCAACAGCCCACCATAGTAGTTGTTGCTCCTGACGTAGGGGCATTTCAGGAAATTGAGCTTCCTGCAGACAAAGTGGAGCAAAGTCAAACCACTGTTTCAGAAGAGCTATTGTCTTCCAGACCACCAGCAAGGAAAAGGAGGCTTAGTCCATCATCTTCTTCTTCAAGCCCCGCTTCTGATGATCGTGATGCCACTTGGCTCCCACCAGCTCAGTCTGAGAGTGATATACGCCACAAGACAATGCTTCTGAAAAGGAAGGTCCCAGAAAAACTTAGAGTTATGGAGGGAGATGTAGAAGAGGGCGGTGATGATGTATTGGAGACCAACATTCTCACCCTATCCAGAAAGGCTGCTGCTGAGCGGGAGGTAGCATGGATATCACCAACACAGGTTACACCACCACTACCTCCAGCTGCCATATTTTCCAAGGCCCGGCAGGGACCTACATCCAGCTCAACCATCTCAGTAGGTAGTGGTAGTAAAAGTCACAGTCTAGGTGCACAGGGTCACATTTCAAGCACACTCTCCAGTTCATCTGGTATTGAAAGTAGCACATCCAGCAGTGCCAGAAAGTTCTCCTCCCCAGTTTGGGACTTCTTTTCTGTTAGCGCCAAGGAGGAGAGCGTTGCTATATGCTCAATTTGTCGGCAAGGTGTTCGGCGTGGTAAGCTTGGTACAAACTATGGTACCGGAGGAAAAGCAAGTCATCTCAGAATATACCACACCATCGTGTGGGAGGATCACATACTTAAGTTAAAAGAAAGTAGAAAAACTCAACCCATTGAAGTTGGTCAGGATGAATCAGGGAGCGATATTATTGCGGTGGCAGGTGAAGAAGAGGGAGGCATTTCTAGCCCTGTCCCCAGTAGTGCAGTAACGCCCACATCCTCCTCAGTAACATCAGAGTGGCACCGCAGTAAGAGCCATAGTCAGGCTGAGAGTGAGACACCAAGGAGACCAAGTACCCCAATGAGACAATCTGTGTCGTTGAGCCTTAGTGGGTTAATGAAAACAGCACCACAAAGGAAAGTAATCCAGCCTACCATTGAGAGCATGTTTAGGTTGGAGGGGCAGTTCCAACGCAACCACCCAACAGCACGATTGTACAATGTGAAGCTGGCTAAAATGTTAGCACTGGACCTTCTTCCTTTTTCATTTGTGGAAGGGGTGGGTTTCCTTGAATTTGTGTCTGCCATCTGCCCTAAATGGAAGGTTCCCAGCCGGACCTATTTCGCAAGAATTGCTGTTCCGGCACTACATCATGATGTGCTGGAATTGGTTGGACAAGCTTTGCAGCAGAGTGCTGTGCACAATATCCACCTGACAACAGACATGTGGACCAGTTGCCAAGCCACAGATTACATGTGCATCACTGTACACTGGATCTCTTTTGTGGGGGTTAGAGATAAGCTAGCTGCTCGAGGTGCTTTTGACACAGCTGCGATTTTTGAAGGTACTCGGAAACATGCAACTGTAGCCATGTTCGCCATGGTGAAATCTCATACGGCTGAAAACATTTTACACGAGTTTCGCTGCAAGGTTTTGGAATGGCTGCGGCCAAGAGGGCTTGGTATTGGATTTGTTGCCACAGACAATGGCAGTAATGTACTTAAGGCCATGGAACTTGGTTCCTATTTCAGGGTTTCGTGTTTGGCGCACTGCATAAACATTATAGTTCAAGACTTTCTGAAAAAAGAACCCATAGTCAGCAATTTACTGGCCATCTGCCGAAGAATATGCTCTCATTTCTGCCATTCTTTTAAAGCTCAGAAGCAGCAGAGGATCATCCAACGTGAACATAGGATGCCAGTCAAGGCACTCATCCAGGAGTTGGCAACACGTTGGAGCTCAACATATTACATGCTTGATCGTCTGTATGAGCAGTACAGGTCACTCCATGAATATGACTGGAACAGAAGTGGGGATGCTACTGTTAAAGGCATGAACCTTGAGATGGAGCAATAGAGCCTAATTAAATGCCTGACTGAGATGCTGTGTCCTTTTGAGGTATTCACACGTGAAGTCAGCAAGGAGGACTGTACAATGGGCCAAGCTATCCCATTATTGCAAATGCTAGAGCATCAGCTGAATAATGTGTCTGAATCATACAAAGGTGTAGAGGACAAAAGGCAAGCCCATGACTTGGTGGAGAGCTTATCCCGGCACTTAGCTGAAAATGTAAGGATTCAAAATAAAATTTTGTCACAAGAACATTACATTTGTGCCACAATTCTGGATCCACGTGCAAAATTTGGACTGAAGACATCCTTTGCTTTTTCCGAGATTGATGTTGCCCGCCACAAAAGTTTTATAGCTGAAGCAGCCAGTAAGTTGGAAACCGAACGGCTGCTAATTAAAAGCCCGCAAGATCAACCCACAAGAAGTACTGAAGCAGGCCATGCAGGATCAAGTGCAACTTCGTCAGCTGAGGGCAGGGCGTTTGGATCAAAACACTCACCATCACTATCGACCACAGAAACAATAACTGGATCATTAGGCCGAGTACAATCATTACACGATTGGTATGTAAAGTTAGGCATTAATAAGCACAGTGCTGATGCACAGAAAAAACAGCACAAAAGCTTACCAGCAGCAACCCTGAACATTGAGCGGATGGTCCAGGCCTATCTGGACGACCCAACAGAGGTGTACATTGATCAAAACCCATTGCAGTATTGGTATAGGAAAAGGTCTGAATGGACACAGCTCAGCAGGCTGGTGATAAGCTATCTGGCTTGCCCTGTCACAAGTGTCTCTTCCGAACGTGTTTTCCGTGCTGCAGGTTCCATTGCAACATTGAGAAGGACCAGTCTCTCGCCCAAAAATGTGGAGAGGTTAACAATGATCAAAATGAATCAGCACTTCATACCACCTGAATTACACAATACATGAAGCAATGGAGGAAGATGAGGACAGCGGCTCAGGTGACGGAAGTAGTGTGTCACATGATGATTACCTACTACTGGCTGACCCCCAGAGTTTGAGGACGAGCTATACTTCCCTGACAATTAGGCTTGCACTTACTGTTTTCCTCCCTTTTTTCCCACCGTTATTTGTGTGTCTGTCGGTTACAAACTTGTGAATCACAACAAATCCATTACCACCGTCTTCTACTCTTCTTATTTAATATACAATTTTCAGGTGTCTGCAATTTGACAGTACAGTCCTCCGAATCCAGCTCCTCCGCTCCATCATACTGAATCTCCCGCCCAAATCCATTGCCCTCATGAATGATGATTGGATGATGGTAAAATACTACAAGAAAAAAATCAAACTTTCCTAGTCCCGCCAAAAGAAGTGGAGCATGAATCAGATGACTACTATAGCTTTCCTCCTTTTAAGAGCCGAGAGAGACTGGCCATTAACTGAAAATAAGATGAAACAGGTAATGATTGATGCCATGCATTGGATGCAGAGTCGCAGACTGAATGATTTTGCTGTGTTTGTTGTGCATGAATTTATGTAATTGTGCACTGCCACTAATCAACTTTATACAGAACACACTAAACTTAACTCAAGGTGAATTCAATTTTCCCCTTCTTGCAAATAAGAAATTGCTTTTAATTCAATACAGGAAGGGGACTCACTATATCTGCGCAATGAGTATGATGACACAACAGCACCGCCGATCATGATGATGGCGAAATAGACGGCCCGTTAACTTAAGATGAGAAGGAACAGGTAATGACAATTAATGGCATGCATTGGACACCTGACTCTGATTGATTGGTCTTCGTGTTTTCGTTGTTTGTTTGTTGTGCACAAAGTGAAGTCAAAGTGTACTAGTAATCTATCTTTCTGTACACACTAAAGACTGACTCAAGTCAATAATATTTCTACTCTTGTTGTGTAATAACAATTTTACTTCTACTGCAGGCCCATCTTCACAGTCAGTCAGTAAAAGTATCAGAGATGATGATGAAGTCAGGAGGACGTTTCATGAGTGGCATAAACTTAAAAGCCTAAAGGTAAACACGTCAACAACAACCACAGCAGACCCAAATGTCTGTAGAAGTGAAATATAGTGTAGCGGTGGGATGACTGTGGTGCATTGATTTACTAAACTAAACTGTAAAATGCTATGTTTGGAATGGATAATGTGCTTTGCCTTTGTTCAACTCTTTAAAAAAAAAAAAACAAGTACTCTAAAGTCTTAACGTAGGATGTGCTACTGCTAAGCACTGTGGGCCTGCTCTCTCCTGTTACTGTTGAAGGTCAATGCTGGAAACAGACTAGAGTAGAGATAATGCATACATACATGCCACCTCGGAAAGTGTTCTTGTTGCACTACACCATAACTTGTGCATTTGTTTCAACTTTGTTTCTTAATATCCCCTTTGGTTTTCCATCTACAATTACAGGCCGGGCCTTCCCCTATACTTTGGAAGACATTACAATGCACACTTACCTTACCAATAAATCGACATTTTTGTTTCCAGCCGGGCAGTGGCGAGTGGCGAGGCGACACACCCAAGATTGATGGACGAGAGGGGGACCAAGAGGAATGCCGAGATGCAAATCCAGTCCACATTTTTTACCAGGATAACACAGTAACAGTAGCCACTTTTATCTTCTTTTAAATAATTTGATTAATATTTTGTATACAATCTTTACAACAGTGTGTTCTTGGAGTTATTATTATCATCATTAGGTTTGCTCTCTGTTTACGATTCTTCCCTACCAATATTTAAAATTTCTATTTGCTATCTGTAAAAGTATTAATGCCGGAACAACAGAACAAGAACTAGAAGTGTATGTAATCCGGGTCTCTCATCATCATGCATGCATTTCCTTTTTCTCCCTTAACATACGGATATGGTAGTCTTCAATGATTGTCGTTTGTTTGTCCATGCATACTGTTTTTCTATGTCAAACCTTTCCCAAAAACCCCCTTCCCATCCATTCAACAAACCCTAACCCTCCTTCCCCGGGCTGTGTGACTTATTGTTGAGGTGTGACTAAATGAAATGTACACCAATACTTAATCACACACTTGCTGAGGTGGATGTGGTGAAAGCAACAGTAATTTCAATTTCAAGGCAGAGCGATGATCTTCTTCTGCTTGCCCACCCATGAGTAGGATATTTTAGGTTATTTTATTTAACAAAGTAACATATACCTCAGCATGAATTGCCGGCATTGATTGGATTTGTTTGTTGTCATTCCTCATATACAGCACTAACTGTTAGGCTGTAGGCCTAGTCAAGTGACTCGACACAACTATAGTTTGTAACTCTGTCTAGTAGGCTATCCCAACCACCATAATGTTTTGTTGTCTAATATTTGAGCATATTATTGTTGCTCGGTAAGTTCTGTACATTACTTCATTCTACTACTCCTCTAACAGTCTCTCAAAGGCGATTGACTGTCTCCTTTTCTTTTTATGCAAATGCTGCCGCCCTGCCAGTGTCTACTACTACTACTATACTACCACCACCACCACCACCCCAATCATGGCATGTTAGAAAAAGGAAACCATCTTCACCATGCAGCCATTGCTGTGCCACAGTTGGACATAAACATCAAGCACAGGCAAGAGAGAAGTTTGGAGGAGGCAGAATTAATAATGGACATGTTGTCAATGATTTCATTTTCACACACCAGTCCAGATAAAGAATGCATAGACTAGAGGACAGACTGAAAGTTCTAGAAGGACAAGTCAATCCGTGAGGTGTGTCGCATCTATCTGTTTGTGTCTTACACAGTCAGCCAATTATTTAAATCAAACACAGGCTATGAGCGGCCATGCACCAGCAAGGAAACAGTGTGATGTAAAACAGTTACCCCACCTACAAAACATTAACAACATTGCATGTAACATAGAAAAATATATTTAATTTACCCTAACAAAAATAAACTAAACCCACAAAAGCTGACCCACCCCCCTCCCTAACCCCAACCAATGTCCAATTGTCCATAGGAGAAAAAGTCCGTAAAGAAAAAATCCCAAACCCAACACCCAAACAAGTTCCCACCCACCCAAACAAGAATTAAAAAAGGGGCAGAACTTAATGACAGGGACTAAGGTGTGGGGCGGGACTCAAGGAGGACACGCATCTGGTGCTCTAGACGGGCGACGCGGCATCTGAGGGCGCGGCAGTTGCAGCCACAGTGGGGGGGGACCGGAGATGGCACTACGTGGTGGCGGGCAGCCGCCAGACGGTGGCGCCGTACCGCTGGAGGGCGGTGGCTGGGGCCCGGGGCACTGGAGGAGGCTTGAATTGCTGCCACAGTCTCCTCCTCCTCGGCTAAGACCACCAGCCGCCGGTATTCCCGCTGGATTGCCTCCAGCTTCCGGCACCGTGCCATGGTGGCCAACTCCTTGCGGTTTAGTTGAGGAGTAGCTGTGTATCAAAAAGAAAAATACAAGACAATTGTAAAATATACTCTTAGAAAAACAGTAAGACAAGTTAATTATTTATACACATAGTGGCATGGTAGAGTAGCACTATAAAGCACAGTAGTAGATAACATTTTAAATCTCGCCCGTCCTTCTTACTTCCACCCGTCTTTCACTTTTTAGTTGAACAGTGCACCAGGTGCTCTTCTCCAAAAAAGTTTCAAAGCGGTGTTCAAATCAGATAGATGAGGCCATTGGTTACTCAATACTCCCGCTCCTATGCAAATTAAAGGGATTCTAGTCTTCTAGTTAACACTTCAAACGACCCCAACAACTCATACTTACTTATGACATCGGATGGCGAGCGAACTTTGTCTGCCCGCCATGCTCAAAAGGGTGGGGGTCCCGTGGGGACAATTAATTAGGATGATGCGCCCAGCACAGTGGCGGGCGCATCCTCTTTTTTTTACATTCTGGTTGGCGGTGCCGAAAGCAATGCTAAAAATACATGTTGTGCTGCTTTTCCAAGCACAACATGATGGGCCCCGCACGGAGCCTGTCACGTTTTGCTTTGAAAGGCAGGGGGGGTACCATAGCATAGGTAGGTACCCACCATGGGGGCTCCCAAGCATACTCTGCAATGTCTGCATGCCTTTCCGTGGCGGACGGCAATGCCGCCACGCAAAGGCATTCCAAAATGCAGATTATATGGCTGGCGGTGTGTTCAGAGAGACACCACTGCCATATTGAACCCTTTTCCGCCTGGTCGACATATGGGGGCTCTGACTCTTTTCTACAGGGATGGCGGGAGGTTTGCCCCTGTGGTGTCGGTGGTGAATACCGCCGGCCCAGCAGGGGCAATACGCCCGCCATCCTAATGGGGCCCTAAGTCTCAACAGTACAGTATACATATACATACAGTACACCCTTGCAGTGAGTGTACTGTCAAGTTCAACAATAGTTAAGGATTATGAATCTAACTTACCACCGCCCGCCACTGGTGCTGCCACTCCCCCTACCGCTCCGTTGCTATCTGCAGCAACTGCCGCATCCTCGCCCTCCGCGTCGCCTTCGCTGGCCCCGGCAATGGTGGTTGGTAGTGCGCCTAGAAAACATTACACATTTATTAGGCGTCATATACACCTCCCCCCTATTGATCAGTAGCAAGGTTGAAAAATGAGTTAATACTAACATACATCACTAGTACAAATCAGGTAGTAGTAGAGTAGGCACTAATAGTTATATATGGTCATTGTAGCCTTTGCTTAATTAGCCCGAGCCATGCTACCAATTTACCTTTGTGTCTTTTATTTTTGCACATGTGACGTTACCTTGCAGCTTCTTGTATAAGACACCTTTGAGCCCACATGACCTGCCTCACACTGCTACTGTCTAGTCTACGCGCTGCGTGCAAGCGGTCAACAAAAACATTAACAAGCCACTTTTTTAGGAAGTACTGGTGTACTGTTAGTCCATATTGCTTATCCATAAATGCTACACTTTTTGGCACGGCTGAGAAATGCTTGCAAGTTGCAATATACTAACGCACACCATTTCATTTTTCGCATTACAGACGGAAGATTCCCTTCTACGAACTAGAGCTTTGCAGAGCTTCTGAATGATGCAACAACTACCAGTACTAGGTTCTCCTAAGGTGAGGCGTCCCTTCACTCACATCTTCATTTATAAATGTATATAAACTAAATTCCTAGGGGATGGTGGTGCTGCCTTCCACCACTGTTCAGTTATCATGATTTAATTCCCAACTGTATAAGTGTAACAATGTTTATTGTTTTAATGTTATTGGTTTTCCGGTTGGTGCTGCATTTTATAATAAAACAATGTACAGAGCTTCTCAATTCAAAATAAACATTTTGAACTTACATAGACTTGGTGGTATTTGGTGTGGACTAACTTACACGAGTGAGCAAATTAAAGTAAGGGTGTGCATGTGCATTGCTTTCACTACTGAGAAGCTGGGTGTGTTATGTTCTGGGTTGTCTACTTGTTGGGTATCTTGGGGGGAGGGTTCAGAGACCTAATATTTATGACAGGACAGTACTATAGTCGAGCAGTGGAAATGTGGTGGGTGCTGAATTTCTGGTTGAGGTGTGTGAGGAAGGTCCAACCTACCATCACCAACATCCTATTTTCTTGTGCAAAGGTCTGTGTATGTGCAAGATCCCTACAACAGTAGTAGTATGTCCTATAGGCTATCATATCAAAATAGTAATAAATCTGGTTGGGCTTTTGTTGCTGTGAATTTTCAAAGCCTCAAGATCAATAAGACTAGAAGTAGTACAAGACGACGACCCAAAGGATTGAACTCAATGGCTAGAGCTACTGGTGAATATGAGTTTTATATTACAACCTTTCACATAAAGAGTGGCACTGGCCAAATGGGCAAGACTAGCTACTACAGTACAGACAGACTGATAGTATTAGTAGTAGTAGTACTGAGAGTCCTCATAGCAGAGGCAGGGATAAGATTTTTGAAACCGTACAGATCGAAGGATAATTGTTGGTAAAAAAATAGCATTTGGAAACTGAAACAATAGTTTGTGAAAAATATGGTGCAGTAAAAGTTATGGAATAAGAAATATTATTAAAAACAAGAAGACTTACTGGGGCCAGCAGAGGAGCCCTCATTGGTGTCCTCCTGGTGCTGTTCGGACTGTTGTCCCGCCGAACCCCCACTCCCTGTCTGTCTGCCCCTGGGTGCTGAACAGGAAAGATATAAGAAAGAGACAAACATTGATGGATGGTGTCAAACAAATACAATATTTTTCAACAACGGTCAAAAAACACTTATGTAAACAACAATTGCAATAACTAAATTGACCGATCTCATCTGGTCAACAAGTAGTATTGGGGGATTCGCGGATCGACTACTTAAGTTACTATTTATCAACAGTAATCCAGTCTTCCATCCTGATTCCAGAATACTAAGTTACAACTAAGGCTAAGTATGACGTACCACCCAACCTAGCCCACCTATTCCAGGCATGCCAATTGTACATTAAGTATGCATTTCCACTTCTTTTATTCCTCAACAATGCATATGGTCAAATGGAGGACACAGGACTACATTTTTTGTATACACCAAATTTTGGGTTGATTGATTGATGCTGATGTTCTGCTAGTGCTAAGCCAATTACCACCACTCATTGAACAAACTAGAAAAGGTTCTAATAAACACTGCCGTACTAGCAGCACGTCACGTAACTGAGGGGGCATCACGCATACCACTAACAAATTAGAAACTCATACTTACACAGTACCTAAACCTAAGTATCAATCCGCCCCTATCTATTAGTGACAGGACAAAGTAAGGAGTGGACTAGAGTCACTGTAGCATTGCTTAACTTAATTTCTCTAAAATAAACTCGTACAGAATCACGCTAAGTGAGCGCAAATGCAAAGTTGCAAACAAGTAAGATTAGTAGTAGCTCAGAAGAGCACCTGTGTCATAAAAAATCACAGAAGACTTTTAAACGTAATTAACCTGGAATGTAAGCAGCAACATTCTAGCTGGTTGGAAGAAAAAAAAGATATTCGCAATATATAACACAGAGCAGAAGAACAGACACAAAGTAGTAATAATTAAATAGGTACTCACCAAGCCCCGGGACCTCCACTCCTAGCAGGTCCAGCAGGTCCTGCTCACGGTCCAGGATGTCGGACCACCGGTACATCAGCTGTGCCTGGGTGCGCCGGACCCCAGAGAAGCACGACACTGCCCGGCGCACCTTCCCCCACCGCTGCCCCCGGAGGCCGTACCCAGACCCAGGCCTGCCACCTGCTGCCAGGGTTGAGGGGAGGTGGCGCTGCACAAAGAAAATGAGTGCAGCCAACTCCACCTCCCCAAATAAGGCCCGTGCCTGCACCCCTTGTGGGCGCCGCCTTCCGCAAGGAAGGCGGTCACGGCTCTGGCTGCGACGGCGACCAGCCCTACCCTTAGACGTGGTTCTGGGGTAGGAAAGGTAATACAATTAAAGAAGTAAAGGAAATAAATAATAACAGGCAATAGAAAGAGAAAAAGTAGCTAAAAAACAAAAAAAAAGGAGACAAAAACCAAAAATATAGAAGCTGGAAAATAGTAAGAGAAATAATAAATAAGAAAGAGCGACCACGTGCGCAAGTTTGCGCGATATTTTCTCCCCGAGCAAGCAAAAAGCAACGCGATCAAGTAAAAGCGGTCACTAACAGGAAATATCTACCGCGAACGGGCGCGAACATGCATTGCGCGACCCGGAACAGGAAGTAAGCATCGCGAGAGGGCGGGACAAGTGAAAACAAGATGGCCGCGCCCGTAAGCAACCGCATGGGTAAGTTGGCAACCCACGATCACGCAAAAAATACCACGAACAGGCGGGAAAAAAATTCTGCGTCTTCGCGATATTTCCGGCGTGTTTGCGGAGATTTTTAGCATTTTCGCGATAATTTGCGAAAGTTAATTTCGCAAATTCCGCCCACCCCTAATCCTGCCAGTGTGCCTTTGCCATAGACTTGCAAGGGTGGATGAAATATCAGTTTAATAATATGCTTGAGGAGGATTTCACTTATTTAAAATTTGTATTTATTAAAATGATTTAATTCATTTTTTATTTTAATTGTTTTTATTTCAATTTTTTAATTGTAATTCCACATTTTTAAAATATGTTTTTATTTTATTTTAATTTTTGCCAATTGTTTTGTAAAAAAAAATCCAATTCTTTTTATTTTAAATTATTTGTTTCTGTCAATCCATCATCCATTCATCCATCCACCATAGGCAGGCAGCAACATTCAGTTTTTAATGTATATAGTTCCATTTCCTCCTGGACACCTGGCTGCAATGCACTTTAGAGTAGACATATTAGCATAATTCCGTTGTGTAATGATGATGATTATTCCATTCCATCTGAGCCACATTGTATGCCAAAAGAGCACATTAGCCTGCATTTTTTAAAAGATTACTATTCCATTTACCCATTCCATTTCCTGAGTGCCACGGGTGTGTCCTTTAGAATATATGAACATAAAGGAAAGAGCTCTATCATTCTGTATATTGTGTTATTCTTATGGAGAATTCTGGTACGTATGGTGGTGTGATTTGACTTTAAAGTGGTTACCTAAGTAAATAAAAAAACAACCACACTAATATTGCCTTTGTCTGTACTAATTCAAACTGCAAATGGTGCCACGTTTTACACATAGGGCCCTAGTATGGTGTTGGTCAGTAAGCATCCGATCTGTGGTAGGAGGCTTTCTGACCGATATCATTGGTTTCTCTTTTGACGGCTATATTACAATGACGGCAGTCGGAAGTGAATCCGGCAGGTCATTCTGGCTGGCTTCCATCAGGCTCAAGGAGCCACTCAGAACTGGCACATAATTTCTTAAAGACGACATTTCCTCTATTGATGTTGGTTTCCTACAGGCTTTCCATGTCGGGTTTACTGACATGGAAAGCCTTTCGCAAGGTGACATTGGGGGCCCATAGCAGGGCCCCATTCTCCCTGCGGCCTCCGGTTGGGGGCCAAAGTTAATCCCTGCCACGCGGTACAGGGATTAACAGAAACTCCCATTTCTCTACCGGAGCTTGTGCTGCGGCCAGTTTCCGGCCACAGCACAAGCTCCCATAGCGAAATGGGAGTATGCGACCGAACCATGTGTGGTCTCATTGTAATAGTAGTGTCAGGACCACCGACCAGAGGTCGGTCGGTCCTAAGACTGCAACGGTAACATCCTCTTGACATCGTAAAGAGGCACTAAATTTTTTTCTTGCTTGTTTGCTTTTAGGTGCTCAAGAGAAGAGACATCATCCTCAGTAGTGCCAAACAGAAGGCCTGTGCAGTTACATGTCAGTCCTCCAATCTCTTCCACTTGTACAGCTTAGTACCACTGCCAACTGAAAGCTTTAAGATAGCCCCAAAGAAAGATGCCTCTTGTGAGTGTCATGTCAAATCAAACCTTTTTTAGACCATCACCTTGTGTGCCGGCTGAACTGGCCTCTGGGGAGCAAGCTTAGAGCAGCACTCTGCATCAACAGCATCACCCCAACCTAAGCCCAGGACTATCAGTGAGACAGTCACTGCAATTATGGCGACGCTGATGAGTAGTGACTTTGACGATTTGCACAAAGTGGTACAGAATAATTTCAGGGAACAGAGTGAAGTGGACAGCAGCCACAAACTGTAATACTATAGTTTAAGTATATAAGCTTACTTACGAGCGAGAACCTCTTCTTTTACAGTCATGAGCTCCCAGCAAGGAAAAGGAAGGGCACTCTTCCACCATCTTCTCCAAGAATCACTTCTGATCATAATGAGGAACCTGGCAGAGTCAAAGAGACAACAGGAGAGGCAAGGGAAAATAAGTTCCTGAAAGACTTAGACTTATTGAAGTGGATGACGACGACGAGGGAGTCATTGTGGTAAGTGACCCAGAGGAGTCTGGCATTGCTATTCAATCAGCGCCAAAGGATGTGGCACCGCCACATCCCATATTTGCCAAGCCCCAGCTGAGATATGCACCAACCTCTACTTTAGGAGAAGCAGAGAGGCAATGAACAACACACCCATCTACCTCCAGTTCTTATCCAGGCATTGGCAGTGGCAGAGCAAAGAAGTGGTTGTCCCCAGTTTGGGACTTTTATTTATAGTTAGAAGAGAGGGTGAGCACATTACAGTACGCAGCATTTGCCACACAAACGCTTGTAGAGGTAAACTTGGTAAATATTATGGTACTGAAGGCCAACAGTCCCTAATCAAAAAACACCACACAATCAAGTGGAAGGAGCCCCTATAAAAATATCCTGAACGTGTTTGTGGTGGTGAGGATAGCTGGGGAACATCAGCTACAAGTCCAATCATGGTAGGAGGTGATGATGAGGAAGAAGAGGCTGACATCTGCACACAAAGGAGCCCTGTCGCCAGCAGTGGACCAGCAGAATCACCCACCTCAGTGACTTCACAATGGCACAAGACTCAGAGTTAGATGGAGACAACACGGCATACAGTGACTGCTTCACCAAGATGCACTTTGACTCCACCTACTTCTCAGAAAGTCATCTGTGTCAGTGGCCCCAGAAATGAAGAAAATCCAGGCAACTATAATGGCATGTTTAAGGCAGGAGGGGCCCTATAAGCACAACAACTCAACTGCACGTTTATGCAATGAGTTGCTGAGAAAAATGTTAGCGCTGGACCTCCTCCCATCTTAGAGCTTATGGCAGCCGTCGGCCCGAAATGGAAAGTTCCAAGTAGAACCTGTTTTGCCAGAGCTGCTCTTCCAGCATTGCATCATAATGTGCTGCAGTTGGTTGGACAAGCTTTTCAAAAAAGTGTTGTCCATAATATCCACCTGATGACAGTCATGTGGATCCATTGTCAGGTTACTGAATACTTGTGCATCACTGCACACTGGAACTCCTTTGTGGGAGTAAAGCAAAAACTATCTACAGGTCTTGGCCCTAAAGAAAGCTTTAGGAGTGTTCGGTGGCATGCGACAGTGGCCTTGTTTGCCATCGAGAAATCACATACAGCTGTAAATATCTAGGAGAAGTTTAACAGCAAGATGTATGAGTGGATCTGATCCAAAGGTCTCAGAACTGGATTTGTTGCCACAGACAATGGCAGTAACATAGTCAAGGCCATGTCAGACGGAGACTATTTCAGGGTCCTGTGTTTGGGCCATTGCATCAACCTGGTGGTACAAGACTTTCTAATAAAAGAAGACATAGTAAGCAACTATGCATACTGACCACCTGCAGAAGAATCTGCACTCATTTCAATCATTCTTTTAAATCCTGGAAGCAATTGTGGATTATTCAGCTTGCTAATAGAGTACCAGTTAAAGCCTTGATACAGAAGGTGCCAACGCATTGGAACTCGACCTACTACATGTTGCAAAATCTGTTTGAGTAGTACAAACAGCTCAATGAATATGTCATTCAAAGAGGCAGGGATGCAGTTGAGAAAGCTATGACTGAGGATATGGACAAATGGGGCCTAGTCAAATGCCTGACACAGAAGCTGCTCCCATTTAAGGTTTTCACGATGGAAGTTAGCAAGGAGGATAGTATGATGGGCCAAGCTATCCCGCTGTTGCATCTGCCACAGGACCAGGTTAAGGAGGTGCCTGTAAAGGTTCACCGCCTCAGGTGTGAATGAAAACACAGAAGCGCTAGCCTGGGTAGAGAGCTTAATTTATCGCTTAGCTTGTAATACAAGGCTGCAGCAGGACATCATTTATTACAAACAGTAAATTTGTGTCACACTACTTGAGCCACTGTACGAAAACCTCTGCTCACTTTCCTTTTTCTGAAGGGGATGGTTCAAAATACAAGAGGCGGATTGTTGAGCAAGCCAGAGACCTAGAAGAAGAACAGCTGGAACTTAGAATGCCACCTGAAGCTCTGGGATGCTGACTTCAACTTCCAGAGAGGGCAGTCTTGTCTTACAGTAGCCAACAACACCATCAACCAGAACACCAGCAAGAACAGCAATAAAAGGGCCAGACCCAACTTCTGCACTGTACTGGTTTCAATTGGCAGGGCTTAAATCCAGTGCAGAGGTGATGACAAAACAGGTTGAGCAAGTGGCAGCACCAATGACCATCCACAGGATGTTCTAGGAGTATGTGGATGCTCCAAAAGAGGTCTATGTGGATCAAAACCCATTAATATATTGATATAAGGAGCACAAAAGGGCAGAGCTCAGCAGACTGGCAATAAAGTATTTGGCTTATCTGTATGCTGAGCGCAAAGTCACTGCAGCTGGTGTGGTTCTTACAGTGAAAAGGACCAGTCTCTTGCCTAAAAGCATGGAGAAATTGTCTATAATCAAAATTAACCAACATCTCATACCACACAATTACAGCAGAGTAGGAGGATGATTGGTCAGAATCAAGTGTGTTAGCGGATCAAGTTTTGGATGAACCACCTGAGTTTGAGGACAAACTCTACTTCCCGGACTGAGTATGCCAGTGCCCCCATAGAACTTTATAA
This sequence comes from Triturus cristatus, assembly GCF_964204655.1. Lineage (NCBI taxonomy): Eukaryota > Metazoa > Chordata > Amphibia > Caudata > Salamandridae > Triturus > Triturus cristatus. The sequence continues at coordinate 889,577,310 of NC_140582.1, read as the reverse complement.
TTATTTCTCATTGAACTTCTTTATTCTGTCTTTGAAAACAAAGAAGCAGCTAGTGGAACATTATTATTTATTCTACCATACCATTTTTTTGTCACATAGATTGCCAGATTGCAGATGGAGTAATGTGCATTGAAGAAGCCTCTACAATTCCTTCATGACACTGGAGACAATATGTGCCCCCCCAGCATGCCTATTCTTTTTTTGCATCACTCAGCACTAGCTGGGCTGCCCCAGGAGATGGTTGATTTACAACAGTGCCAATACCAAATTCCAATGTGTTGCCTGTGCCAAAGATGAATACCAACTTCGTATCCTACCTGAGTTTGGATTGGAAGAGATAACTACAACTATTGCAAGGGTGAGTGAGTGACGATCGATGATTCATGTGGTGGCAGACAGCGAGGGAGGGTGTTGAAAAGTAACTTGGGAACTTGCTTAAGATGACTTGCAATGTTTGGGTCCTAAATGACAGGTGATCATTTTTTCCTGGAGGTGATTTGCTTGCAGGGTTCTCTCATTTGTTCTGGTTCTTCAGAGACCCTCAACAACAATACTTGAGGAGGGTTACCTTATTTTTTGGACCCTTTTACTATCCACAAGACAGAATGTTGCATTGCCATTGTCTCACTCAGGTGTGGGATTGTTCACTTAGGCAAATCGGTGAAAATCACTATGCCCTTATTGGATATATTTTAGGTTCTACAGGTACTACCCATGGCTTGCTTCATCATGGGACCCTCGTCCCGCTCACCTAGTGTCAGAGACCAGAACAGTCACTTTAATAAATAAACAAAATACTGCAATTCTGTTGGTCTACTTGTTCTTCAACAGCAGTGCACTTCACGTCTCTCTTGCTCAGGCCATGAGTGGTCTGGGACGGAGTTACTTGAATTCAGGAGGAGGATGGAAGAACTCAGGGTGGGAGCCATGGGACAATATGGAATGCACAGAGGGGTGTTGATTTGTGAAATGCTGCTCTGTGTGTGTTTATGTGTTGCACTGGTGACAAACGTGAAACGGTGAGCCCACTCTTGATTTTCTGCTGTGCCTCTAATTCTTCTTGATACCCTCCTCATGAACCTTACCTTCCTTCTGTCCTTCTCCTTGCCTCTTAAATACAGTTTCTGTTTCACAATCCACAGTCCTTCTAGTCTCCTGCATAATGAATGAAAGGTGAAATCTGAGCTCAACACTCCTGCTTACCTACTGGAACAGTGTGGACAGGAAGCCAAAAGTGATGAACATTACCAAGGAAAATATAGATGCACCACCTAATATTGCAATACAGTATCATTTTTCTTTCACCCATAATATTTGGAGAACTGGGTGGGTGGGTGGATTCACTCCCAACCTAGAAGACATAACATTTAGATATCTGATACCTTGGGTCTCGGGGCATAAGGACCGTTTGCAATGCATTTAACTGTAATGTGTCATACACATTCCTTCATTTCCTCCCACAACAGACTGATTACAAAAGATGTACTGCTCATTGTCCAGATGAATGTTGTCCTTATGTGGTGTTTATCCTAGTCAAACCTTTCCCCAAATCCCCTTTCCCATCCATTCATCAAACCCCTAAGCCTCTTCCCCCAGGTTGTGTGATTTTATGAGGTGTGCCATCATCTACACCATCAATGGTTCATATACTTGGTGGGGCAGATGTGATGAAAACAACACCAACTCACTGCAGGATCTTCTAACCAATAGCCCACACTGGCCCCATTTATCCATCCGTGCATAAAAGTGATCCATATCTTAGATATTGAACGAAAAACATCAGTGGTGAGCATCAACATGCAGGCCTTGTGTTACGTAAGTGTAAACGCGTAACCTAGGCTTGCCCATTACTGTTACTAGTAGCTCCCCATTGCTCATGTAACTACTAAAGCTATTTTTTGTTAATTTATCACTGTCAGGTATTCTTATTGCGTCATCAAGTAGTAGTGTGGTCTCAATTCTTTGTAAAATTTTGATATCGTATAACCAACTAACTCAGTTTATTTATTTCCATTTAGTTTCCTGCAATGGATAAACCTACTGATGAATCCTACAGTTGGAGCTCACATTGGTGGAAGTGGGACCTTGCTTGTCAAGTTGTGACGCCTTCTCTGTTATTGCTTCATTCATATTCAGGTAAGACAACTATGGAGTGAAGTGACTATTTAAGTTCGTAGGTAAGTAACTAAGTGCTACTGTAGTTTATCTAGGTTGTTGTGGACAATATAGGTCATAGAAGCATCCCCCCAATGGTCAAGATAGTTATAGAGGTATAACTCTATAACTAAGTGGTATACTCTTATAAGAATATAAACAGGATGTGGAAAAATGAAAGGCAGCACTCTACTCAACGCTGCTCCACTGTATGCCACTCCACCCTATGGCACTCTACTGCATACCACTACACTGAACAGTCCTCCACTCTACACCACTCCACTCTACCCTTCTCGACTGTAAGTTGCTCTACCATATAGCACTTCACTCTGCAACACTAGACTCTATGCTTTTCCACTCTAAGTGCTCCAAGCTACACTATTAGACTGTATGTAACTACATTTTACCCCACTCCACTTTACAACACAGCACTCTACTCCACTCTATGTCAATTCACTCCATGCACTCCAGGCTTTGCCACTCCAGGCTACACCACTCCATTGTGTGCCACTCCACTCCACCCCTCTCCATTCACCTTCATTCCACTGTAAACAGCTCTACTGTACACCACTCCACTCTACGCTATTACCTGTTATGCCGCTCCTCTATAGGCCACTCCACTATACACCACTCCACTTTATGCTATTGCAGTGCAAGTCACTCCACTAAATGACACTTTACTTTAGGCCACTCTACTCTACATCATTAGACTCTACGCTATTCTACTCTATGCCTCTCCATTCTGAGCCACTCTATTCTATACCACATCACTGTGGGACACTACAATATATCCTACTCCATTGTACACTAGTCCACTGTACAGAACTCCAGTGTGCGACACTATTCTCAAAGCTATTACAATGTACACCACTCCACTGTATCATATTCCAATGTACACCACTCCACTGTATGCCACTGTACATCAATGCTCTATGCCATACTCCACTCTACGCCACGCCCCTGTACACCACTCCACTGAAGGCTATTCCACTGTACCCAACTCCTCTCTACTCCTCTCAATTCAGATATACAATACATTAAAGAGACAGGTCTCTCGTTGACTTTATTGCAAACAGTGTAAATGCAAAATGCTCATGTTTCTCAAAGACCTCATCAATAGAAATAGAAAACGTACCTTGGCAATCCATTGTCAGTTCAAAACATTGTCCTCATTTTGTCAGTACTGAAAGTTCTAATCATTGTTATTCACATGTCTGTCAAAATCAGCAAATTAGTTTAGCAAAAGTAGGCAAATCATATTGCAGCAGAGAACTGGGTCACTATTCTTATCAAATGGGCAAATACCTGTGTTTCATTTCCTCCATAAATGCATTATTCTAATTCAATTATAGGTTTATCAAAATCCCTGTTATAATAGAAATCTTCCTGCAATAAAATAGATGATATAAATAATACACATCAAAGCAAGGAACATTGTATAACCAGGCACATATGTGGATATATTATGTTAATATAGCAAACAGAAACAGCAATCAAAATCTGAAGTGTGAAAACATTGGTACAATAATAAGAATGCTACACATTTCTCATCCAAATTGAGACAGCAATAAGAAACAGGTAATTGTATATCTAAATTCACACTACCCTAGGATTTAATTTGTAGATGAATAATTCATTGGAGTTTTAAACTCCTTAATGACAATATCCTATTTCCTTCATTAGATTGGCTGGTGACATGATCAATCTATAGAATTGATCTAAATCACTGTTAATGTGATGATACTGTAGAAAATGTCTGTCAATAGGATAACTTTGACAAGATTTTTTTCAATTGAAAGTCTCCCCCTTATGAACTAATCCAAGATCATATCCTTTCCTCACCCACTTCCCTAGTCACACAAAACTAGGCGTGGTTGACGTTTTAATTACACTAGAGTATTCAAAGAAATTTCAGTAATTCTGCTTTGTTCTTTTGATGTAAAATTACTGAAAATTATGTGATTGCTACCAAACATACAAACATTCCTGTGAAAATTGTATCGTCTCTCCAAATTACAAAGAGATCATTAAAGTAGCTTAACCATTGTACAATCTTATCTATCTTATTCTTGCAGTCAAATGACCAGACCACCAGACCACAACTACATTTGTGTAGCTTGGGGTAAACACATGCACATCACTGCACCTCTTTTTTGTCATCAAGCTGTACTCATATATGTCACTTGAGTAGAGACCACTGTAGAGTCATAATAATATAAGCCTTCTTCTAGTTCATATAATTAATTTTCCTAATGAAATATCTACTGTCTACGCTAAAAGCGAGCAGCGGTAATGATCTATATAAATAGATGTAGCCTCCAATAGTCGTTCATTAGAGGATGCAATAGGTCAAGCTGGATAACAAGTTTAAGTTTCAAGTTTAATATACCTAAAACAAAATTCCTAAAACATTCATGTTTAAAACAGATAAAAAGCCAAAGAGAGAAAATTCATTACAGTTTAAAATCATAATTCAGTTGTGCTAATTAGAGAAAGTCATTGCTTTGCTGGATGCTGGAATGTGCGTCTCTCAGATTCTTACTCAAGCCCAGCTTGTCCATTTGTCGCATCTTCCGAATTGACTCTGCTTGTTGCAAGATTTGTCCCTCTGCTGCTGGTAAGTATCCTTAATAAGGTTCCGCTAAGTCCTTTCACCCGTCTGCTGGTCAGCTTGAGGCGGTGGGCTTTGTAATGCATTTTTTCTATATTTTTGGCATTTTTCGTTCAGCCACCATCAGAAATTTTTCCAATCTGCAGTTTAGTTGGATATTTGTTGGGTTTAAGCAGGCCAGCACCGCTTGCCTTCTGGTGCGGATGCCTTTTTGTTTAAATGGTTCTTTAAGGAACTGTTGCTGTGCTTGGTGCAGTTCATCGCATAGGCAGATTACATGAAGGATGTCGCCATTGTTGATGTTACACAGCTTGCAAGTATTTTGTCCATTTGTCCTCAGCCATGGTGGTAGAGGCTGGGTGCATGGAAGAATCCCCAGTCTGTACCTTAGAAAGTTCATTTTTATGGCTCTGGGATAGCCCTGGTTAAAGTATGGTTGTGGGATGAGTGATTTGTAGGAGTTGAGGGTCATCCAGGCGTGAGTTCTTTTTGAGAAGCTGGCCCTGTCCTCCAATAAGGAGATTGATTTTATGTTTTTTCAGACTTAATTTTTTGAAGTTAGGGTGGCCGAATTGTGCATCCCAAAGATCAGAGAGTTTGGTGGATTCCAAGGCTGACTGGAGGCGGTTTCTTGCCTGAGAGAACTCCCTATGTTCTATGTTGTGCCACAGCAGACAGTTTAGCGTGTTTGTAGTGGCACTTGTTATCTTGTGCCAACAGATGATATATGCGCCATACCTTGCTAAGACTTGTTCTTGCAGGCCAAACTCCAGCCTTATTTGAGCAGGTGATGTATAGAGAGTTTGGTGGATTCCAAGGCTGACTGGAGGTGGTTTCTTGCCTGAGAGAACTCCCTGTGTTGTATGTCGTGCCACAGCAGATAGTTTAGCGTGTTTGTAGTGGCACTTGTTATCTTGTGCCAACAGATGATATATGCGCCATACCTTGCTAAGACTTGTTCTTGCAGGCCAAACTCCAGCCTTATTTGAGCAGGTGATGTATAAAGTGGGAGGCAGATCATAGTTCTATAAGCTTTAACCTGTGTGCTATCCAGCTCTTTAGCGTCTCTTCCCCGCATTGCCTCACTACCGTAAGTGATCGAGGGGAGCAGTTTGGCCTGAACTACCTTCAGTAGCGGGGTCGAAGTTGGTCCCATCAGTTGATTTGCAAGGTTTTTCATCGTCATGGCGGTCAGTAGACCTTTCCATCTTATTTCCTCTTTCTGGCGCCAAAACGACCCTTAGTTGTCGAATGTAACTCCTAAGTACTTGTACTCACAAGCTGGGTCAATTTTAATGCCGCTGAGGAACCAGTTCCTCTGTGGGTTCTTTTTGTTATTTATTGACTTTGTCCTTGTCTTGCTCAGGTTTATTTTTAGGTTGTTTTCTGTGGCGTATTTCTGCATTTCCATCAGTAGACGTTGAAGACCGACAAGAGTATAACTGAGCAGAACTACGTCATCTGCGTACAAAGAGTAGGACTGAGTGGATGGTGTTTTTCAGGTATAAGAAGAATGAATCAATTACAGTGTTTGTCTAATCATTCAATAAATCATAATTTTAACTTGCTGTCAACATACATTCGTGTTTGGTGATTATTTATATATGTACATTTCTTTAGACATTACCATCGCATTCCTGTATTTATCTGAAGGTTTGATGGTAATCGATTAATTGGCCTGCAGATTGTTTCATGCCTTCCAATGTGACAATGATAAATATGATTACAGATATGTCATCTAAGCTCTTAGGGCCCGATTCACAGAACTAACTTAAGACAAAATCCTAAACTTACTACCATTTTGGTATTCACAGAAGGCACTTACTTATTTTGGTATTCACAGAAGGCACTTACTCATTTCGGTATTCACAGAAGTTAGGAGTCCTAACTTTAGGACTCCTAAATGCCTTCTGTGAATACCTAGAATCCTAAAATTAGGATTTTTCTCAATTTAGTAGTAGTAAAGTTAGGACTCCTAACTTTAGGACTCCTAAATGCCTTCTGTGAATACCGAAAGCCTTAAAATTAGGATTTTTCTCAGTTTAGTATTAGTAAAGTTAGGAGTCCTAACTTTAGGACTCCTAAACTTAGAAAAATCTTAATTTTAAGACTTTCGGTATTCACAGAAGGCATTTAGGAGTCCTAAAGTTAGGACTCCTAACTTCTGTGAACACCGAAGTGAGTAAGTGTCTTCTGTGAATATCAAAATAAGTAAGTGCCTTCTGTGAATACGAAAATGGTAGTAAGTTTAGGATTTTGTCTTAAATTAGTTCTGTGAATCGGGCCCTTACTTACTGACCAAGAAGAATTAGCTCTTCTAAAGTGTCATTGGAATTATGTTGAATTAAAGAAATATATGTGCGCTTACATTTGAAACAACTCATACCCAAAACCACACTTAGTACTAGCCCTTGTGAAATCTATTGCATATTATTCAGGTTATATTTGGCCTTCATCTTTCATAATATCTCTTAAATCATGTAGTGTACAAAGAACTTCAATAATACTCAGAGGTTTTCAGACAAACCCCTGTTGTTTTATTATTTCTCCCATTCCTGAACAGTTTATGGGCGATCAGCACTTTCTACTTGCAAAATCATTGAACTACATTAATTTTTCATCCTAACAAAATTAATTCTTATTCTGGGCAAAATGATAATCCCAAAACTATGAGGCATAGCTTAGAATCAGTGAGAAACGTAGAGTCCCATTATTCAGTTCATATAAGTAGTTTCCTTCTTTCACACTTCTTCTTTCTGTGTAGGTTGTGTTGGTCTATGTCTTCTTTAGAAACTGCAGCTTTTGCAGCCCCATATGGTCTTTCTCTATTATTGCTCCTAATGTCAGTTTTTAGTCCTCATCCTACCGGCTGCTGTGGTTTCTGTGTATGTTGTAGCAGATGAAAATTATCCAAAAATACTCCCTTTTGTGGGCAATCAAGTTGCTGTTTCAGATTCACTTCTCACTGACCCCTCTTCATCACAGCTAAGGTCTACACTTGATTCTATTACTAGAATTCCAGTACTTGTGTGGTTTAACCATTATATTCCTCATGAGTCACTTATCAAATTGTTCTATGAATGTTAGCACTACCATACAAATAATCCTGTTTTTTCTTCGAAACGTAGGTTGTTTTTCAATTTAATCTCTTCGTATTTAAGTCGTCTTTTTATTGTTTATTGCAGTTTTGAAATTCTATATGATTTCTTGTTACTCACTGCATGGTAGTTCTTCCACAACATTTGCATTTCACAATAATTACCTATTTTTGTCAATCCACACATATTGATGTCAATTTTCAACATACCCATTGCTGGATTTGGCCCTTCTTCCGGGTCATCCCCAAACATTTTGTCTTCAACCTCCTGTTTCCTGAACCCGTTTTTATTGCCTTTTAGGAGCCTGGGCACTTAATCATTGCTAATCAGTGCTAAAGAGCTTGTGCTCTCTCCTCTAAATGTGGTATAACTGGTTTACACCAAACTGGCACATTGATTTTACTTTCAAGTTCCTAGTAAAATGGTGCTACATGTACCCAGGGCCCATAGACTAAATGCTACTGGTGGGCCTGCAGCACTGATTGTGTCAACCACTTAAGTAGGCTTTTAAACATGTCTCAGGCCTGCCATTGCAGCCAGTGTGTGCAGTTTTAAACTGCTAGTTCAACCTGTCAAAAAAAATGTGCCAGGTATAAATCTTTCTTTTTAACACATATAGGTTACCTCTAGGGTAGGCCCTTAACAGCCCATAGGGCAGGGTGCAGTGTATAAAAAGTTGGACATTTACTTTTAAGTTTTACTCTGAAATCCGTTTATCACTACTGCAAGGCCTCCCTCTCACTTAGGATAACTTTGGGATGCCTTAATATATTTAATAAGTGCTAACATTTGATTGAGAACAGGTAAGCCTTTCATGTTCAGTGTCTGGGAAAAGTTAATAAAAATCCTCTTTAGTGGCAAAGTCTGATTTTAAGTTACATTGTTTTAAATTGCACTTTTATAAAGTTGGCATTTTCCTTCTCTAAACTATTTTGTCCCTGAAGCCTCTCATGTGTCACATGAATGGGTGTAGTTAGCAATCAGACTTTGGATATTACTCCCAGACTGTCCCACAATAGAGGAATTAGGAGTGCATGGATGAGGGGCAGAGCTGGGTGCAGCTCCACTTGCAACTGTGAATAGGCTGTGGTCAGCCTTCACACAAAGGACTTGTCACAACGGAATTGTTAATGCAGTCAACTTGGAGGCAGGGAAGGGGAGGAAAGAAACTTCAAGGACTTTAAAGTGGACTCTTTAGAAACATCTCCTACTTTAAAGAAGGCACCAGGTATACAAAATAGGACAGTAAGACCCACTCTTCAGTATACTATTGTACCTGTGGATGCTACAGAAGAAGGACTGCTGCTCTGTTGACTTCCTTCTCTGCTACTCTTTTGTCTGCTGCCCTGCAATCTGTGAAAGAAGACTGGACCTGCACCCTTCATCCCAGGCTGGAGTTTCTACAAGGATCAATTGACTGATGTCTTTATTTGAGGTACTGTGACATAACAAGCTCTGGAGGCTCCCTGGAACTACCCTGCTGACCTGCTGCCTGACCATGCAACTGGACCTTCAACTGAACCTGCCCTTAGCCCTGCTGGCCTCTGCTGAAGTGAGTTTATGAACCCAAGTGGTGCTCCTCAGATCTTATACCCCTGGCATGGACTCAGTTGAGCTCTTCTAGAAACAACAACAGGAATCATGAAGTTTAGGCTCTTCTCGAATGAGAACATGCCAGGTCGCACCAAGATCGTGCAGCCTGTGCACACCTTCAATGTGGAGTGAAGGTGAACCAATGATGCCTGGCAGCGCGAGATCTCCACTCGGCACTACATCATCAACTTATCTCGGTGACCGCCAATGTGAAGCTCCAAAAACTACTGTCTATGACACCTGACAGAATCTTTCGCACTACAGCACCACCTGTCTGCAACACCCTGCCTGCTCTTCACACTACATCTGACCTGCACTCCATCATGGGCAGTCTGAACTTGTAACTTTCATCCGATCTCACATGACCAGATAACCTTGAGTGGCGCTTTATGCTTTTAGTTCCTTTAGGTACCTACTGATCTGAATTGTTAAGAGTCTTTCAACCCCAGGGATGTCCCCCTCTGTGAGTCATGGTTAGGCCCCAAGGGCCACATCCTCCGGGGCTGAAATGCATAAAAAGAATGGGAGAGGGTCCAATGGGCCTCCCTTCTTTAACCTAAAAGGGCTCTTGAGACCTCAAACCCCTGGGCTCTAAAATAACTTAAAAGAGGCTACACACCCCCCCTCTTTGAGCCTTTAAAGGCCCTGGGTACCTCATTCTCCAGCCGGCTCAAGTACTCTGTCCCTGGGAGCCCAGCTCAAGGACAGAGGAATTTTCCTGCCACCACCAGCGCATTCAGGGAAACATGTTTACTCCGGCTTGGCAGAACAATATTTTAATCTCCCGCCAGAAGGTAGCAAACATGCCTTCCTTGCCTGCAGCAGTGTGGACAGTGGGAGATTTAAACATGCTCTGATTGGGTGGGAGCAGACTTCTGTTTCTGAAACATATATTTGCTCCCGCCTGAAGGAAGTATGCAAAGAAAGCTGGTCCCTTCGGGAGGGAGCAATGCCCTGAGGTTCCCTCTTGGGCCCCAACGTGGTGACTGGTTGGTGCCCCAGGTGAGCATGGGGCACTAACCTATTATTTACAGATGAGGCTGGGGTCCCCAGGGCCACAATTGGCTTGGGGAGGGGTCCGCCTCCCCTATTTAAGGACATGCCTCCTCGGAGGATGGGGACCCCAGGGCTCAATAAGGCTCAGGGATGGGGCTGTGCTGGCCCTTCCTTTTTTTAATGGAATTTGGCCCCAGTGTATGGGTTACACAGGGCCTATTAAAGGTTGGGTAAGGGAGTTGCATGCCCCCTCATCTTAATATGTATGTTTTGGCCCGGGGGAGGGAGTCCATGGAAGCCACCGTTGGCTTTGGGAGGGGTGCATCATCCCAAAGATAGGGAAAGTGTAGGACTTCAGAGATGGTCCCATTTACTATTCCCACTTCGAACAGTGCAACAGCAGGGAAAGTGTTGGACGTCTGAGGGGTTACATTTACTATTCACACTCCAGTCCACGCAATAGTGGGGAAAGCGTCTTCGGAGTGGTTACATTTACTATTCCCACTCAAGTCTAAGCAAGAGTAGGGAAAGCGTTATATTTTTAATGGGGGTTACATTTATTATTCCCACTCCAGTCTAAGCAACATTAGAAAAAAAGGAACTTAACTTCAAACACATTACATATTTGAATAACCAATTAATTTAGAAAAAGTTATTCATTAAATAAAAAATATATACATATGTTTATTTAATAAATACAAATCTATCACACAATTTTTAAATTAATAATCAATTAAATAATTATTGTCAATTAAAAAATATGTTAGGTAATTATTACTTAATTAACCTCCCACCCTTACAACCCCAGTAATACACAACTAAAATATATAACAATTATGCAATTTACATAAATAATAATCAATTCAAAAAATTAGCACTTCTTAATTGATTACTAATTACTTATTACTCAACTACCCACCATACACCCCTACAAACCTAACAACCCACAATCAAAATATAACTAAAATATATAAGTATTACCCAATTTACATAATTAATAATCAATTCAATAATTAATTCTAAAGCAATAATGAATTGTTAACCAATTGTTACTTAATTTTGTTCACACCCTATCCCCTACAAACTCAACAACATGTAACAATACTGCAAATTATTATAACAATTATTATAACAATTCCAAATCATTTAAAATTGCAAACCATGTTTAATAAAAATTAATAACAATTATACAAACAAAAGAACCACTTCAAAAAATTATAAATTAACTAAAACACATTAAGTAACTAAAAAAACAATATTTTTTCCAACTAAATTACTGAAAATTAAATCAAAACAATTATGTTCCTAAAAACAATATTACTTATCTAAAGAAACTGTATTCTTAACAATTTGATTCTTGCATCACAATACATTTGTATCACAATATTTTATTTCCGATATTTCTGTCTCCCGATTTTCGCAACTCAATATTTTGTCCAAACACTGATAACTGTATCTGACCTGTGCTCCATAGCAATTGTCCTTAACTCGCGTCTAGGCACTGCTCAAGCGCTACCAGATGACTGGAGTTGGCGCTTAACACTTTTTGGAGCTATTTCCAACCTTCAACTTTAAAAACTCATAACTGTGGTTCCCATTATTGGATTTATGTTATTTGGTGTCTGTTTAAATATTAAAATTTGCTGATTTAAAAAAAATTGTTTGGGAATGTTATTGTGTTGTGTTCTTACTTTATTACTGTTTTGGTACTGAATAAATACTTTACATATTATCTCCAAGTTAAGCTTGTCGATTCTGTGCCATAGCTAACAGGAGGTTGATCTCCGATTAATTTAGTGTCTTTGATGGTTCACCCTAACAACGACTGTAATTATTACTTGAGGTGGGTACTCACGTCCCTCAATTAATACCTGAATTCTTAAACTGCTGAAATCCATGGGCCCTCATTTTGAGTTACTCAGTACTGACAGGGGGAAAACTCGCGACCCTTGTATAACTGTAGTGCGCGATAACATCTAACCAGTACTGCACAATTTTTGGAATGTGGAATACCTTTGGGGATATAGGGCCTGATTACGATGTCGGACGGAAGGCCTCCGACCAGCCATTGGAGGCTTTCCACCCGACATCGTTGATTCCACCCGACTGCCGTATTATGATGATGGCAGTCAGAGGGAAACCTGCAGGGGGATTTCGCTGCCCTTCTGACGGCCTCAAGGAGTGTCGGAAGCCAACATAATACCATAATGACAGCGGAGTCAGCCTCAGCTCCGCCATCAGTATTATGATGGCAAAAGACACACACATGATGGATGGAATGCAGATCAAATCAAACATTCGCCCCAGTCAAGAGATCTGGTTTAATCCATCGTTTTTTGGCTCACCATTCCACCCCAGTTTAGACCCAACCATATGCAAATCAGTCTTGACCCTGTGCCTCATTACATCCAGGGAGGACCTGGCCTTGCAGTTTCGGGCTGGACTGTTCCCATTGGGCACAGGGTCAAGACTGATTTGCATATGGCTGGGTTCAAACTGGAATGGCATGGATTTAGGCCCTGATCTCTGTACTGGGGTGATTGCATGATATTGTTCTGCATTTTGTCCACCAATTGTTGTTTTTGCATTTGTCAGTATTATGATGGCACTTTCCAACAGCCTTTTCATGTGGGCCTTTCTGACATGGAAAGGCTGTCCAAAAGTGACTTTGGGGGCTCCTAGCAGTGCTCCCTTCCCTCCTGGCCCCTCTTATGGGGACTGGGGGCACCTATGGTTCCACCATGAAGTCCCTGCCACACAGTGAAGGGATGTTTAAAAACATCTATTTCAAAATAGCGACTTGTCCAGAAAAGGAGATCAGACAAGACCAGGGGTTAAGGCCCGGCAGCTGCTGCAGTCAAAGCCTAAAGCAATTTTTTAAGTGGTTTATCAGGTCTGGCATTCCCGCAAGTGGGAAAAACTGGTATAAAAATACCAGGCCATTTGTAATTATCTTGAACACAATTCATTTTGGAAACTTCACTAAACCCTACTCTTAATGAGGACCCTGGTGTCTTCCTCTTTCATATGAAAGAGATAGCATGGCTGCGGGAAGGAAGAATAGAAGCAGAATCTGTAGTACTAAATTAAACGTACCAAAAAGCAAAGTTTCTAACTTTTCTGTCATTAAAATGTATTACAAAATAGGCATGTTGTCAAAGATATGTTCTTTCTCCTGGTCGCTGTTCATTCTAGAAAAACTCTAGCCCTCTCTCATTTTTGTTGTTTTAAATGCAGCTGTAATCACGCTCTGTGATCTGTCTTTAACCTTGGATGCAGGCATTATAACAATATAATTCAACTGTAATAACTCATTACAGTTGAGTAGCTACATCATTTCGTTATTACAGATGAATAGAGATGCCACCTCAAGTGTAAAGAGATTAGATATTGGTTTTTATTCAGGGATTGTAGGCTTCTACGTTGTATGTATGTATAAATTATATATATATATATATATATATATATATATTCACTTAAAAAACCATAGGTTTCACACATGTTATAGTTAGCTGGACATTTCACTCGTAAAAAACCAATGAAATTCCCCCGTTATAGTTAGTGCAGGCAACTATAACTCACGCGACCGCAATCCTCTGCTGATGACGTCAGATATTACATCACTGATGACATATGTGTCTTTATGAAAAATAAATATTTGGAATATATGTATAGCTAAAGATTAATGGAAGAAGACATGGGTAAATAAGTGTCTAAATACAGTGATGTAATATTTGACGTCATCAGCAGAGGATTGCGGTCGCGTGAGTTATAGTTGCCTGCACTAACTATAACGGGGGAATTTCATTGGTTTTTTACGAGTGAAATGTCCAGCTAACTATAACATGTGTGAAACCTATGGTTTTTTAAGTGAATTTGCAAGATTTTTTAAATGCTAATTCGTAACTATAACGTGTGTGAAACCTATGGTTTTTTCAGTGAATATATAAACATATAAATATAATCTGCATATCTATATAAATATAAATTCATGCAAACATATACATATATGCATACATATGCATGGTATGTACATGAAAGTTTGAAAAACTCTAATACAAGCAAAGCTAAAAAGCCACCTAATTACAAACAGAATTGCTTTAACTTAAACGAGGGCGAGACCTATTGCATTTTCAATGCTTGTTTACTTTGATTCCATCAAGAAGGCGTTCAGATGTGTCCCACATTTTCCATAAATTCTGAATGGTAGCACTCTAGTTGCTCATTAGATCACTGTAGTAAAGCTACTGCTCACTAGGGAAGTCTGCTGCTGGTATTGAAAGTGCATGTTTCAGTCTGCATGTCAGAATTTTTTAATGAAATAGAAGAGGATTTTATAAGTCACTCAAAATGTGCCCTAATTTTTCTTTTTTCCTCACTAATCATAATTTCTATGGCAAAATGAACCTCCTCATTGTGTTCCTTTTAAATTAAACTACTCACTCTCTACTACTAACTCGCTACTACTTTCTACTACTCACTCTCTACTACTCACTTTCTACTACTCTCTACTACTCTACTACTCTCTACTACTCACTCTCTACTACTCACTCTCTACTACTCTCTACTACTCTCTACCACTCACTCTCTACTACTCTACTACTCACTCTCTACTACTAACTACTACTCTCTCTCTACTACTCTCTCTCTCTACTACTCCCTCTCTACTACTCTCTACTACTCTCTACTACTCTCTACTACTCACTCTCAACTACTCACTCTACTACTCTCTCTACTACTCACTCTACTACTCACTCTACTACTCTCTACCACTCACTCTCTACTATTCTCTCTCTCTACTACTCACTCTCTCTACTACTCACTCTCTACTACTCACTCTACTACTCTCTACTACTCTCTACTACTCTCTCTGCTACTCACTTTCTACTACTCTCTACTACTCACTCTCTACTACTCACTCTCTACTACTCTACTACTCTCTACTACTCTCTCTACTACTCACTCTCTACTACTCACCCTCTACTACTCTCTACTACTCTCTCTCTACTACACACTCTCTACTACTTGCTCTCTACTACTCACTCCACTACTCACTCTACTACTCACTCTCTACTACTCCCTACTACTCCCTACTACTCACTCTACTACTCACTCTCTACTACTCTCTACTACTCACCCTCTACTTCTCCACTACTCTCTACTAATCACTCTCTACTACTCACTATGTACTACTCTCTACTACTCACTCTCTCTACTACTCTCTCTCTACTACTCACTCTCTACTACTCACTCTCTACTACTCACTCTCTACTACTCTCTCTCTACTACTCTCTACTACTCTCTACTACTCACTCTCTACTACTCTCTACTACTCACTCTCTACTACTCTCTACTACTCACTCTACTACTCATTCTCTACTACTCATTCTCTACTACTCTCTCTCTGCTACTCAGTCTCCAATACTCACTCTCTACTACTCTCTACTACTCACTCTCTAATACTCACTCTCTACTACTCCCACTACTACTCACTCTCTACTACTCTCTACTACCCCCTCTACTACTCACTCTCTACTCTCTATTTTTAATAACTTTGGCGCCGGATGACGAATCCTCACGAAATTTTCAAAACTAATGGGGCGCTCTGCTCAGCTCCTACCCTGAACGTCTCGGGGTGATTCGTCAAGCGGGGGCTGAGAAAAAAGGGGGGTCCCAAAACGCATTTTCCCCATGCATTTTCCCATAGGACCTTTAGTCAAAGGTACAGCCCGAACGGCTGAACAGAATTACTTGAAATTTGGCAAAGAGGTAGTCCTCAGGTCAGGCATGTGCCTTTTGCATATATGGTGTCAATCTGTTCAGTAGTTCCTGAGAAAATTGCAGTTAAAAGTACATAAATATCTATAAGCGCGCACCGTGCGCGCACAGTGCGCGCACCCTAACGTGCGCGAGCGTAATTCTGATTGGTGGTTACATGTCAGTCAACATTTGAATCGGTCGAAATCAGGAAGTATCGGCCGCCATTTTGTGTGTGACAGTGAAAAAGAAAGGTGGAGAACGTGAAAAGGGGGCAGGGTAGAGAGTTGCTGACCCCCTAGCCTTTGTCAGCGGGTCCCTGAAGGACCCCGAAGGGTGAAAAAACCATTTTATTTTATTTTCAAAAATTCACGGAGTGCGCGCACAGTGCGCGCATGGTGAAAAACCCTAAAAAAACAAAAAACATTTTAAACGAGCCATTCCATATTACAGGATACAGTCTATCTATAACTATATACATAGGTAGTTTATTGGAAAATAAATATAATAATACATACATAAATTAGCATTTAAAAAACCTTACAAATTCACTTAAAAAACCATAGGTTTCACACACGTTATAGTTAGGAATTAGCATTTAAAAAACCTTGCAAATTCACTTAAAAAAACATAGGTTTCACACATGTTATAGTTAGCTGGACATTTTACTCATAAAAAACCATTGAAATTCCCCCGTTATAGTTAGTTCAGATAACTATAACTCGCGCGACTGCCACTCTATCACAAGGATTATGTCATCAGTGATGTTATGAGTGATGTCACTGACCATGTCATGAGTGATGTAATATGTGACGTCATCAGCAGTGGATTGCGGGCGCGCGCGTTATAGTTATCTGAACTAACTATAATGGGGGAATTTCAATGGTTTTTTACGAGTGAAATGTCCAGCTAACTATAACATATAAGTGAATATATATATATTCAATGAAAAAACCAAAGGTTTCACCAATGTTATAGTTAGCTGGACATTTCACTCGTAAAAAACCAATGAAATTCCCCCGTTATAGTTAGTTCAGCTAACTATAACTCGCGCGCCCGCAATGCACTGCTGATGACGTCACATATTACATCACTCATGACATGGTCAGTGACATCACTCATGACATCACTGATGACATCTCAAATGACATCACTGATGACATCACTGATGTCATCATCCAGTGAATGTGTGTGTTTCTGAAAATAAAATATGTTTTATATATGTATACCTCAAGGTCGATGGAAGAATAAATGGGTATATAAGTGTCTAAATGGATGATTTGTTTTTGAAAAATTGATTGTGTAACTGACTGATTAAGTGTATCATAGTGAATACATGGCTTAGTGAGTAATGTTTTAATATGTAAATATCTGTATCAGTCTCTCACTTTGTGTATAAGTGGCTGCATGGGTTGGTGAGTAGCTACATGGGTGTCTATATTGGTTATTAGTTGGTTTCATGAGTATCAGTCTGAGTGTCTGCATGGTTCGGTGGGGGTATTACGTAGTGCATAGGTGCATGAATGAGTGACTCACTCTTTGTATGTGTTGAAGACAGCATGTGTGCAGGACTCTATGGGTGGATGAGTGAGTGTATGGGTGTGTTAGTGGGTGAATGACTGTCTCAATAGTGTTTTATGAGTAACTACATATGCTTTAAACTAGTATATGTGACTATTGGTGTATATAAGCGAGTATATGTGAGAGTGAGAGATTGAAAGAGTTCCTGTATGAATAAGTATGTGTTTCTATAAGTGATTGTTTAAAAGACTAAGTATGTGTAAGTTTCCGTAGAAGTAAGTGTGGTGGTGTGTGTATAACTGTATATGCAAGTAAATGGATGTTTGATTCTTTATTAGCATGAGTGACTATGTGTGTGAGTACCTCTATGGATGAGTGGCATTGTGTAACAGGATGTATAGGTGTATGAGTACATATGATGAGTGAGTACATGTATGAGTGACTGTATAGGACTGTTGGTGAATGAGTGGATGTGTATGTGGATCTTAGAATTACTGTATAGGTTGTTGTAACTGGTATTGGTATGTCCATTGTTTTTAAAATTTTAATTTCTATTTTTGAATGTGTGTATCAAAGGTTATATTAGGGGAAGAGGTGGTCTGCCACTCTATCACAAGGATGATGTCATCAGTGATGTCATCAGTGATATCATTTGAGATGTCATCAGTGATGTCATGAGTGATGTCACTGACCATGTCATGAGTGATGTAATATGTGACGTCATCAGCAGTGCATTGCGGGCGCGCGAGTTATAGTTAGCTGAACTAACTATAACGGGGGAATTTCATTGGTTTTTTACGAGTGAAATGTCCAGCTAACTATAACATGTGTGAAACCTTTGGTTTTTTCATTGAATTTGCAAGGTTTTTTAAATGCTAATTCCTAACTATAACGTGTGTGAAACCTATGGTTTTTTCAGTGAATTTGCAAGGTTTTTTAAATGCTAATTCCTAACTATAACGTTTTTGAAACCTTTGGTTTTTTAAGTGAATTTGTACGGTTTTTTATATGCTAAGTTATGTATTTTTAATTAAAGATATTTTTTTTTTATTTTAATAAAATTACTATATATTCATTTATATATTATCTGTATCTTTTTTTTTAATTATTTTTTTAAAAAATTCAATTAGGATAATTTTTTATTTTTTTTTAATTTTTTAAATTATTTGATGTCCACTTTTTTTTTTTTTTATATATAAATTCTTGGGGTGCGCGCTCTGAGCGCGCTCCCAGTACTATTTCGTAAGTTTTTTATGAATTCCGGCGTACGTTATTTACGTACGCAAATATACTTCATGGTGCGCGCTGGGAGCGCGCACCCAGTACGTGTGCGTACGTACGTACGCATGCGTCCTACGCACTCGACGCGGTTTACTTCCGCATACGCTAAAATTATGCGCAATAACGGTCGCGTATACGCGTGTTCAATGTATGCGCGCTAGGTACGCGCATATGACGTATGCACCTGCGCGCTTACGCGTTCCTGCATACGTCATCACGGGGTGTGCGCTCGGAGCTTGCGCAGTGCGCGCACCTCGGGTTTATACATAATAAAACAATATTTCTTATTGGTTATCATTACTTTCAGTTTCTAATTGTTTCAATACCACACCCAATCCCCTCATGGCAAGTCATGTGATCAAGAATCATCACTTTTGATTGGTTTGAAGTACTTTCTGTTCCAGATTCTTCCCAAACCACACCTACTCCCCTCATTATTAGTTCTGATTCCTTTGGAGAAGGAGCTATTCTGTTGTTGAGAGACAATGGCTGAACAGCAACCTACTTCAGACCGTGACCAGGACACTCTTGAGAGGCAGAGGAACAGGAAGCAGAAAGACAGCTTTAAATGGCAGTTTTTCTCTTTTCCAGAAGGTCAGAAAAAGGTAAATGCACCGAAAGTTACATGTCTACTTTGTAAAAAAGTCTTATCTCGTGGGAATCCTAACAAGAAATATTCTTTTAGCATTCACACTATGTTGAGACATGTTTACAAAATGCATCCAGTAACTTTTCGTCGAGCTTCTGGAGAAAACCCTCCACCTGCTCAGCCGACGACATCAGCAGCAGCTCAGCCGAGCACATCTTCGGCAGCTCAGGGGAGCACTTCAGCTGCGATGGTGCCTTCACCTGTTTCTATACCTCTTGTTGGTCCACCTTGTTTGGCGAGGTTGTCTACACGGTGCACTGATTGCGGTTCTCTTATTTCTGTGGGGGAGACCAGTCTTGATCTCCTTCAGAGAAAATTTGATGCGCATCCGTGCACTAGGCCATAGATGTTTTTTCTTTTTTTGCGTTTTTCTCTTCCTGTTTCCCTCCATTAACTCAAGGGCTCTTTTAAGAGCCACTTATAAACTAAACCAAACAAATTTTTTGTTTTAGATATTTTTTTTGAAATTTTTTTGAGGTGCGCGCTCCCTGCGCGCACCCAAGGTTTTTTTTAATTTTTTTTTTTTTTTTGAGAGACTACAAATAAAAACTGAAAATGTGATTGTAGAGAAGTAGAAAAAAAGGAACCATGATATTGGTGACTTACCATACCCACTCAAAAAAATATTTATTCATTTATTTTTTAAAAAAATTGCTTTAAAAATGGTTCTAGTTTTCGTAAATTTTCTATATCAATCTGAAAAAAAAAGAAAAAAGTATTAATATTTTTTAAAACATTTTATAATACAGTACACATATTTACATATTTATCAAAAAAAATGTTGCCTTTTTTTTGCTGTTTTCAGAATATATTGCATTTCACTATAAATTGTGAAAGCAATTGCATTCATCATTTAACAGCGGGCAAAAAAAAAATAACAATCTCAAAGATTGTATTAAAAAAGCCCAGAATCTCTTCTCACTTAAACTTAACATTATAGAAATGCATAATATTCTAAAAAAATATCATCTAAAAACAATACTTATTTCTTTAAAATACCGTCTGATATTTTTGTTTCAGAAGTATAATCACAATATTATATCTCAAATAACTCCACAATACATCTGATTCCATTTCCTTTAGGCCAAATAGTAATTTTAAAATTCTTTTTTGATTAAATTTCCAATGGTAATCCAATAAAATTCTAAAGTTAAATTTGTACAGATCTCACCGATTCTCTGTAACATTTTGGTTCCCGAAAGATTTATTATTAATTTATTAAGTCCACAATAGAATTGGTTACTTTTCCGCATGGCCAAATAGTAATTTGAAAAATCTTTTTTGAAAAAATTTCCAATGGCACTCCAAAATTTGAATTGTGCAGATGTTACCAATTTTATCAAAATTTTTGGTTTTTGAAAGTTTCATAAAAAATTATAAAAGTCCACATTACAATTGGTTATCTTTCCATTAGGCCAAATGATAATTTAAAAAATCTTTTTTTTGAAAATTCCAATGGTAATCCAATAAAATGGTAAAATTGTTTTGTCCAGATTTTGCCAAGTCTCTCTAAAATTTAGGTTTCAGGAAGATTAGATAGGAATTTGCTAAATCAAAAGGCAAACGTTGCTTAAAAACCAATTGGGAATCATTAGACAGTGTCCAGCCTTTTTCACATTTAAGATAAACTGTGTAATGTCCAGAAGTAACAGTAGGTCCTTCATGGAAAATTATTGCAACAGTTACAAAAGTTTTTCCTGAAATTGATAATTGCTGTCCTGTAAACTTCTTTATTAAAGTATCCAATTTTGAACCATCAGCTCTACATCGTTGCATCATTAAAATTACATACTGTCCGTATTCCTTTAAAATTAATGTTGAAAACATGACAGATTGACACTCACCGCATTGCATGCTATGATTAGCATCTTTAACTAATTTAGCAAAAGTGACTGTTTTACTCTCTGGCAATGTCAAATAAATAAACCTTTCATTATCAACATTAGAGCCACATATATTATAACAGTTTTCACAACTATGTTCCCATTTATAAGAGAGACCAAATAAAATATCAATTGCAACTTCTTCTTCTTCCAGTACTTGAAGAAAAAACATCAAAAATTCGTGTGCATCTTGCTGTTCATTTTGAGAAAACTGTGTTCGTCCTGAACATACATCTAAAAGTTTTCTAATTTCAGTAGCACTTTCTATTTGAGTTTTATCATTACTCAGCTTTTGAAAAAGGAGACTCAGCTCAGAACAGAATCTTTTTCCCTGATTTACTATTATCTGCTCTTGCAAACTTTCCAGATAAAATGCAACATTCAGCACTACATTAGCGTAGCAGTTGACACCAGAGCTATTTTCAAAATGACATCCTACAACCTGTTCTTCTTTTTCCTTACTCTTTTTGCTTGCAATTACATCACTCCTCTTTTTTTTCCTCCTCTCTACATCTTCATTACAGATATTCTCATTTCTCCTTTTACGAGAAACTACACGTTTCTCCAATAAAGGATACTGACCTAAATGAGGAGCATAGGTTCTTCTTAATCTATTATACTCCTTTACACAGTTTGTATCAGCACTAACTTTTGAGTCATCAAAGTCTATCATGAATAAACCTGATAATGTTTTCACTCGTGACAAAGCAACATATGCCATACCTTCTTTGAACACAGTTGAACCAATGTTCACAAATGCACAATCTACAGTCAATCCTTGAGACTTGTGAATAGTTACAGCATATGCTAGCGAAAACGGAAACTGCTTCCTACGTACATATAAGTCTTTCACAAGCATGAAACGAACTGTACAACGACAAATGTCTTTAACTTCTTCTATGTGATCAAATTTTATTTTTAAACATTCAATTCCATCTTTTTTCTGATAATTAATAAAACCCACAACTCTTCCCATAGCTCCATTAACTAAACCTTTTTCAACATCCAAATTTCTCCTTAAAAATACTCTACAGTTCATGCAAACATATAGATTTTTTTCTAATCCAGCTGTTTTGGAAATGTTCTTCTCTAGTGAATTCAATTTATTTTTCAGTGTGCCTGTTACTGTGACAGTAATTCTTCCATCCTCAATTTTGTCAACTGCTTCCAATTTCCTGATCTCTTCCTTTTCCAATTTCAAAAGCTCCTCATTGAATATTGAGCATTCACGTAGAGTTGGCATTAAGCAGATGACACTTTTGTTTTCTGCAATGTTCTTGTATATCTTCTCTGCAACTATTTCTTCCTTTGGAAATAAATTATGTAGCAGCCGACTCTGTAATGCTTTTTTGCCAGCTTCAGTGAGTAGTCCAATTCTGATATCTTTCAGAATACTTCCATATTCTTCATCGCTTGCTTGCCTCATATTAGTAGTAAGTTCCTTGTACTCAAAGAAGGACCAAATATTTGTATTTCCGATGCTTCCCAATGACTTCTTCGTGTCTTCATGTGTGACAGTATTAAACACTGGTTGTCCTTTAACTGGAGTAAGTTGCAAAAGATCTCCAAAAACTATGACGTGTTTTCCACCAAATAACATGTCATAGTCTGTCTTCAAAATTTGCTGCATTCTTAAATGCACAAAGGCAAGCATTAAGTTTGATACCATGCTCACCTCATCAATAATGAGAACTTGCATCTTCTTCAATACTCTTGAAACTTCCAAGGATGCTTCTCCAGTTAGCTTGTTGTATTGTATTTTGTTCTCATGCTCCACTGGTAACATTAGCAAACGATGTAAAGTGATTCCTTTTATGTTATATGCTGCTAACCCAGTTGGAGCAGTAACCACACAAGACAAAGTAGAATCCGTTTTTTGCTGTAGGTAGCTTCTGATGACTTTTATAAGGAAACTTTTCCCAGTTCCAGCTTGTCCGCTTACATACATCCTGATTGGATGAAATGATGTGCATGAGCACTCTTTTTTTTCATGTTGAAATCCGTGATCAATTTTGCTTCTGATCTCTTCATAAATTTGTTGCTGCTCTTCATTCAGTTGTCTTTCCAAATTTTGTAAGTCTATAAATTCTACTTGTGCTTGATTCATAGCCGTTTCCACTTCATTCATGGCTATTGATGCTTCATTTTCAACGATTGGTTGTCCTAGGGGATCTTGACTGAGTGTTCCTGAACTTTGGCTGTCTTGAGAACTGTCTCTAGCTACTTCTGCTGCAATTGTAGTTTCCTGTTCAATTTCTTCATTTAACATTTGCAGATAAGTTGTGAATGTACTGCATTGTATGCTGTCTTTGCAAGCATTAAAAGAATCTTCATAGCTTTGAAATTCTCCCAGTAGTTCGTCCTCTGAACGCCATGGTTTAAACAGCTGTAAAAGAGCCAAGTAGTAAAATTCCTTTTTGTCAGTAGTGTCGCAACTCAGCTTCCTGTGATTTATCAAACTTCCTTTTGTTTGCTTCACCAAACATCCTTCCTCACCAATGACTTTATATTTTCCATTGTTGATGTCTTCTGCAGCTTTCCGTGAATAAATGTAGTTCTGCAGCACTTCATAGAGACACATGTTCTCCAGATGTTGACTTCTTTTTGGATAATATGTGTCCAACATGTTTGATTTCAAAATATCTGTACTTTGTGGGTCATTCTCGGCCAAATATTCAATTTCTCCAACAGATTTCAGTACCCGATTTCTCATTGCTGCAAGGCCTAAACTTGCCCAAATTATTCTTCTTGATTTCGAGTAGAGACTTGCAGAAGATAACCTATCTGAACATTCGTAGGATCCAATTTCTCGATGCGATAACATCTTCAAACTGAAACTGTACAGCTTCTTACTGACAGTCTTCTCGTGAGAAATCTCTTCCCACATTTCCTTCAATTCTGTTTTTTCTGATTTCGTAATGTAAGACGTTACATATCGAGCAACAGCAATGGAATTGTCAGCTACATACTGTATATCCATGTTAGCGTTCCACATGGATAAAATGACTGGGTTGTAGTCATTTATATTTTTTGATTCTTCTTTTCTTTTTAGGTTGTAGGTATTCTTAGGTGATTTTCTTGTGATAGTATGTCTCACAGCTGACATAAAACTGTTTACTCTTCCATTTGAAAGAACAGGTCTAGGAAATCCAAATCGACATTTAGTGTAGTATTTATCTTTGCTCTTGTATTTCCGTCGACAGTACTTTCCACACCGATGACTTTGGAAACGTAAAACTTGCTCCTTTAACTTTTTCTCTTCTGTGCTTTTTGGTATAGCACATGTTGCATATTCTTCAAGGTAAGATAACACTGCTTCAGCAGTATCTGTTCCAAACTTTGGGGCATCCTTGATCCACAACAGCATATGAATATGAGGAGCACCTCTTGCCTGGTACTCTTTTCTCCAAAAGAAATCTACTACTTCTCCAAGAGGTGGATTTTTTTTATTGCAGATGAAGGACATCATAGCCTCAAATCTATGATTGAAATATCTGCAAACATTAACTGGATCCAATGAGCACAGTTCTCCTGCTGTCTTGTATTCGATGTTTTTAATGTTTGAATTTGCCTCTCGTAGAAAATCCAGTAAATCATCCCAAGCGTACTCGGCACAGCTTAGGGTAACGAACCATGTTGGTGTTCCTAAATTCCGTAACATGCATTTTAATTCACCATGGCGTCGGTATCAATATTCATTTGTCCCACGCTGACAAGCCATCAGATTGATCAGTTGTGTTTCCAAATGATCATCTCGGTGCTGCACTTTCTCCATAAAATCCTTAGCAGACACATTTTGTAAATGTACTCCACTTTTTAAAATGTGATTTACTGCATAAGACAGTGCAGACAAATCGCTTTCAAATAAAAGATGGAACAAATAAGGAATACTTTGTCGAAATCTGGGATCTTCAGCATATAGTCTTGTAGTCCGATACTCAGAAGCTGGAATCTGTTCCGGACGTTCATCATATCGTCCTCCTTTTCCTTTAGGAAACAGCTGGGGAAAACATCGAGCTTCCAAGCTCTCCTCCCATACACTGTGGTAAATAATTTAATTACCGGAACTTAATTTGATGCGGAAAATCTATAACAATAGCTCAGTAAAATAAGAGGCAGAATCCGTGGTATTAGAGGTTCGGAACGGGCTTTATTCCATAATCAATTTAAATCGATGAGCTCCATATTCCATCACCACGAAGGTTCAGGAAGTGAAGACCGTACTTTATTGATAAGTAATCATTTTTATACAATAGGCATTACAGTGAAGCAAATGCAGGAGGCGTAACAATTGATAGTAAAGATAAAACATACATGCGTAGCAAAAGTGGGTGTAACTGGGCGTAACTAAAGAACGTCATCAGGTATGATGTCATAATAGGGTGGTTCCATGAAAGAATTTCGCAATGTCAGCAGAAATACTTGGCAGAAATGCGCGCGCAGCAGCATGACGTGTGATTGACGTGCAACTAGGGGGTGAAGGGGACTTGACATTTAGCTCTACATGTGGCGACAGAAGTCTGGAGGGTCAAGTCAACCTAATCCCAAATCATATCTAACATCCTATGTTTAAAGAACTATGTTATCCAAAAGAGAGGCCTTCTTAGAGTAGAATCTTATTCTATACTGACTATACTGACTGTGAGTGCGTGTACAAGCGTCTAAGTGTCTACACTAGATGCGAGGGCAGGAATCTTCCATAGTAACAGGGCTATGAATTACTTGCATAATGACAGAGAAGCCGGGCCTTTGCTCGGTAGCTGGAAGACTGTTTACTTAAACTACTAGACAGGAATGCATTGGGTAGGGAGCGGAGCAGATAATTTCGAAGGTGAAATACAGTTTTTGGCAGGCAACAGGCTGATGTCAGGCACCGTTAGCCGCGCAGAGAGTAGGACAAAGTTCATGGATACAGATGCGAGCTCGGACTGGAGCTTTCAGAGGCAGAAGGCAGGAAAAGCTTGATGGCAGAATCAGGGCCTACTTGCCTGGACTGTAAAATGGCATAAGTGAACCATATAAAGCCGGTGGCCTTTCATACTTAGGAATGGAATATCCAGCCCATTCATGGCGGATCTGAAAGAGGACATGTTGGCGGTAGACGCACATGTGTTTGCGTCTTCATAACTGGAACTGGAGGGAACATACATGTACTTGTGGTTTATACATGAAACCGTTGGGGTCCAAGATAGGGGACATAACTGACCATAAAAATCCATATTTCCACATTCCCTCCTTGTCCCCTACTTGCCCGTCAAGAGATATCAATCTTCATCAATCCGTTGATCTGTTCATATAGCATCATTTGTTCTTCTTTTTTCTTCTGGGATGAATGAAATCTTGGTGGTGGAATACACGATGTGGCACACAGACCACAGATCGCTGGTCCACATTGTAGACATAGACAGCAACTGAATAGTATGAGAAAGCCAATACCTAGGAAGGATAGGACCTTCCATCCAAAGGTAGATAATACACTCCAAAACCAACCGGACCAAGTCCAGGTGCCTGGATTCTGGTGTATCTGGCTTACAATCTTATGAAGGCGAGTTATGGCTTTATATACAGATGGCGAATTTTCTGGTATGAAAATGCAACAACTTGATCCGATGACCCTACAAGCTCCGCCCCTATTGGCCAGGATGACGTCAAGGACAAGACGATTTTGAAGCACAACAATCCGCATAGCAGACTGCTCTTCTGTTAAATTGCCTAAGGCGGAAATAGTTTCATTCACTACTGCTTCAAGGGTTCTGGTTAATCTACGTATCAGCTTACTATTGGTAACTGTACCTATATAGGGAAAGAGACCTTTATTGAAATCTGTGTATTTTTCCCATGCTGTTTCAGTGTAATCGACTATTGGGAGATCTCTCTGTGATAATCAGGAGGAGCTAGGAAAACAGGTGGCAAAAGGAATCCGATGTAGCAGGTACCATCCCAATCTAGTGGCAAACGTATGTATGCCGTCTGACCACATATGAAGTAGGAATGGCGGGAAGCTCTAAATGTAGACTTGCCTTGATCACTAAATTCTATTACAGTGGTGCATCTACTATGGCCCATATGTATGGAACCATTCTTTCTTACACATAATTCACCTTTTACTGGAAATACTGACATGGCGGGCAAAATTGGAGTAGCTTCGGATTCGACATTCAAGATCATGAGATTGAGCGTAAAATTACCTAATCCATACACTTCATTTTCTAGATCAGTTCCTGTTCTTTTGGGAAGTCCCTCCTTGTTGGGGTGACAGACTTTGAGTAAAACTAAGTTCAGATTTCCCCATACCCAGTTATCCTGGTAAACTGCAGAATTCGAATCTAGGGAATTAATTAAACTAAACCATGCTCCACAGGAGCCGTTGTGTGTGAACGGGTATGGAAAGAGAGGTAGAATTCCTTTATAGTTCTGATAGGGAGGGAGTCGACCACATATCCAACAATTTGTAGCATTGCTAACCTGATGGGAATGATGTAACATACTAATAAACGTGTTATTGCGCAGCGCAAATCTATAAGACAATTCATGCGGAGGTAATTCACTAAAAGAATGTTCAGCAGTAATATTGTAAACATGTCTAGAAATAGGATAATATGTGTGCAACAATATACTTGCAGTAATTATTAAAAGACTTAGGAAAAACAAAATTAATAACGTCACTGTGCAATGACTACGCAGTGATTTACAGTACGCATGTCGTTTCAACTTTATCCTTCTGTTTCTTTCTCTATACAGGTCTAAGGGGTACATGTCAGAGACAAATTCGACCGATTCACCTTGGAGAGGACTTAAACAATCAAATTGCCTGACTTGTTAGACCTAAGTTTTAGTTTATATAGTTCATGGCTATTCAGTTCAACCAAAGGAAGTTTTGAGTCACTCGGGGAAGACACGCAAGGTGTGTCGTTTACGTCTGACGGTAGTCCATGAAATTTCTTGATATGACTTGAATGTATCCAGCCTTTTCGTCCTTCGATCTTTACGGCTGTCCTCGTCGTTAGCAGTACGAGCTGAGGTAATTTCCACCTAGGATCCAGCTGAGACTTCCGATCAAAGTTCCTCACTAAAACCAAATCCCCTGGAATTACGTCATGGGGTTTCACCTCTGTGTTGTCGGGAAAGGCTGCAGCTACCTGTGAACGACAAGATTGTAGTGCAGACATCAAGGAAGCCAAGTAATCTGTCAGCATATTACAGTCAATATCAGTTATTTTGCGTGGTATAGGCGTCCCCCACATATTTGGTGGTCTACCGAAGATCACCTCATACGGGGATAGCCCTGTTCGAGAGTGTGCTACCATTCTCATGTAAAAGAGTGCAACGGGTAAGGCTACTACCCAGTCGACACCTTTCTCTCTACAAATTTTGGACAATCTAATTTTCAGGGTCTGGTTATGTCGTTCCACGAGACCTGCTGCCTCGGGGTGTCGGACACAGTGAAATTTCCACTGATAGCCTAACAAAAGTGAAACGTGTTTCATTAGTTCGGATGAGAACGGCTGGCCGTTATCTGAGTAGACAACACGTGGTAAACCGTACCGTGGGAAGAATTCTCGAACTAACTGTTTGGCAGTAGTCGGGGCAGTGTAATCTGAAACCGGGTATGCCTCTGTCCAACGGGAAAGAGCACAGACAACTACGAGAACATATTTGAATCCTCAACATCGTTCCATCTGGATATAATCCATCTGGAGGACTTCAAAAGGGTGATCAGGAGGCTGAAATCCACCCTGTTCTACGGGAATGCTTTTACCTGGGTTAAACTGACAACAGATCATACAGGTACGAACTTTTTGTTTAGCTGCTGCTCGTAAATGTTTGTTGAACCAAATGTGTTGGATGCTGTCTAGCATAGCTTTTTCTCCTAGATGTGCTGGACTATGTACAGTGTTAATAACGACTTGGACCATTGAATCAGGAAGGAACCACACAGATTTTTCCTTCGTCATCCATCCTTGATCCGTTTGGATCCCTCCTAATTCAGTCCATTTCTTTATTTCGTCTGGTGTAGCATGTGTCTGTATGTCGATTACGTCAAGAGCGGGATCCTTAACCATCATGCAATGTGTTGGTGTCGGGACTATTGTCTTTGTCATGTCGGATGTTTGAGTTTGAGCAGTCTGTTTAGCTGTTCTGTCAGCTAGATTATTGCCTTGAGAAATGATATCAGTAACTTTCGTATGAGCTTTACATTTCATAATTGATATTGCAGTGGGTAGATGTATTGCATCTAATAAGGCATGAATAAGGGGTCCGTGCTGAATGTGGGCACCGTGAGAAGTTAAATAACCTCTCTCTCGCCACAGCACGCCGAAGTCATGTACAACTCCGAATGCATAACGTGAATCAGTGTATATGTTGACTTTTTTATTTGTGGCTTGAATACAGGCTTGTGTCAGAGCGATGAGCTCTGCGGCTTGAGCTGACAAGGTATTTATGCAATTTGTTTCAACGATTTCAGTGTCTGTCGTGACTGCGTAAGCGGCCACAAGCTCTCCTGTACTTGTTCTCATACATGAACCATCTACATACAACGTCAGATCTGGGTCTGACAATGGGACGTCTGTTAAATCTTGTCTGGGTTTCGTCATGATAGTGATAACTTCAATACAATCATGTGCAAGTGGGTCTGTTCCATTTATAGGTAACAGTGTGGCAGGATTCAATGTACTACAACGTCTGATTTCTATATGTGGCTGAAACAATGTTAATTCGTAACCAGTGAGTCGTGCTATAGTCAAGTGTTGTGTTTGTGTGCGATTCAAGAGAACCT
Organism: Triturus cristatus; assembly: GCF_964204655.1. NCBI lineage: Eukaryota > Metazoa > Chordata > Amphibia > Caudata > Salamandridae > Triturus > Triturus cristatus. The sequence goes on along the minus strand of NC_140582.1, from coordinate 889,546,988 downwards.
CTACTGCATGTGGTACTTGTACTGTCAATGGATGTCCTAATACTATGGCATCGCTTTGTCTGATTGCTAAAGCTGTTGCTGCCACTGATTTCAGGCACGCAGGCAAAGCCTGAGCTACGGGATCTAATGTACTAGAAAAATAAGCACATGGTTTGTGTGATCCTGCTTGTTCCTGTGTGAGTACTGACAAGGCAGTACCTTCGCGTTCTGTAACGAAGAGTGTAAACTGTTTATTGTAACATGGTGTTGCTAAAACAGGTGCTTGGCATAAGGCTTTCTTTAGGCTTTCAAAAGCTTGTGTATGTTCCTGAGTCCAAGGGAGAACAGTCGATGTGGCTGCCTCCTGTGTTGTCAATTGAATGAGTGGTTTTGCTAGAAATGCATACTGAGGGATCCACTGCCTACAATATGAAGTGAGGCCTATGAAAGCCCGCACCTCCTTTTGTGTCTTGGGTATTGGCATATTAGCAATTAGCTGGATGCGATCTGATGTAAGCTGCCTTCCCTCCTTGGACAGTGAGTGACCAAGGTAAACAACTCGCTGGACACAGAATTGCAGCTTAGAAGGGGACACCTTGTGCCCCTTTTCGGCCAAAAATTGTAATACCGTCAGTGAGGCTTTCTCACATTCAGGTTCGCTTCTAGCGGTGATCAGCAGATCATCGACATATTGAAGCAGGGCAGTGTTGACTGGCATGTGGATACTGTCGAGTTCTCGTTTCAGTGCTTGGCTATAAATGCTGGGGCTTTCTGTAAATCCTTGAGGTGCGCGTGTGAATTTAAAGCTACGTCCATTTAAACTAAATCCGAACAAGTATTGGCTTTCCGGATCTATTGGGACGCTGAAGAAGGCATTTTTGAGATCAATTACAGTAAAGAATGTTGCTTCGGAATCAATGGCTGTCAGTAATGAAGAAATGTCTGGGACTACGGGGTATTGTGGTACTATGCATTTATTTAATTCGCGCAGATCAATAACCAATCGATATACTGGCGGGGCTGTTGGATCGGTTCGTTTAAGAATCGGAATTATCGGTGAATTACATACATTGGAGTCAGTTTCCACAACCACTCCTTGGGTAATAAGCTCGTCAATGATTTGTAGTAAAGCCACTACAGCATCTGGGGGTAACTTGTATTGTCGCATTCGTGGAAGTACCACTCCTGCCTTTAGTGTGACTCGATATGGTGTAATGTTCATGCAACCAACATCTGTAGGGCCTTGTGCCCATAAATGTGTCGGTAAAGTCTGTAGTCGGTGATCCATGTCTCGGGACACGTAGTGCCCTTTGAAATCACGTAAAAATAATCTTACTCCTTCCGGAGAACAACATATAATAGCTCCTAGAGCTTTCAAAGTTTTTATGCCTAACAAGTTTTCTGGACATGATTTAGTAAGTAATAAATCTGTAGTTCGTGTCAAGGGACCGATCGTAAGTGGAAGAGGCTGTGTTACTTCGTTAATGATAGGTTTTCCTGAAAAACCAAGGGAAATATTCTGTGTGCCTGAGAGGGGTGCCCCTGGAACTTCACTACGTTTTATTGTTGTTCGACTTGCCCCTGTATCAAGTAAGAATTTTCTATCTTGACCTAACAGTTCACTGTGTACATAAGGTCCTTCTTGATCTACAGGGACCTCAATAAGGGGTAAGCCAACTTCCCTCTCTAGGCTGTTTCATGAGTATCGTTGATAATCAGGATAGTCATACTGTGCGGTCTGATACATCTGTCGGGTCGTTGTTTGTGTGGCAGCAATAGGCTGCGGTGGTGGAGCTGGCATAGACTGTTGCGGAGCTGGCATGGACTGTGCATGCTGCGGAGCTCCTTGTTGGTTCTGATCCTGTCTAATTGGTCGTGGTCTTTCTTTTGCGTTACCTATGGCAATATTATGTTTTAAAACTGGACAATCGTGTACATAATGACCTGGCTGTTTACAATAGTTGCACGTCCCTTTCACAGGACCTGTTGAGCCACTGGACTGTGTTATACCCTTCTTATGACCGTCAACTGGCACTGTCTGGGAAACTAGCATTTTCATTTTTGTGTCTTTCATGCGTCTATGTTCATGTTCTTGTTCTTCTCTAATCCTATTGTGATGGTACTGTAGCATTTGTAACATTTGTGACGGAGTGTTACCTTGCCAGGTACTCTCGAACTTCAATACTCTATTCTTAACTTGGGGCAAGGCATTTTCAACCAATTTTGTCACAAACAGATGTGGATACGACTCGCTACTTGCTTTTATTCCACTATTTATACCAAAACATTTCTCAAATCGGGAATAGAAATCACTAGTGTCTTCATCTGCTTTTTGTTTACAGGCTGAGATTGCACCCCAGTCTTCCTTTTTCGTAGTTAATAAACGTGGCAGTACCTGTACTAGTAGACCTGGTAGTGCTTTGATCTTGTCCCCGAGCCCTGAACCTGGACCTCGAGCTTTTTCTTCGTTTTCTAATGCTGTCCAATCTATCTTCTGGTCTCCCACCTCCCAATCCTTTTCCTTGAGTTTTTCGTAAATGCCCGCAGGCATTAATACCTTCAATATTGTCATAATGTCGGGGTAGGTATATTCTCCCATGAGTAACATATCTTTAATTTCACGATGGAAACCTGCTGGGTCTTTATCATGACTGGGTACCACTTTCTTCATTTCTAATAGTTCTATTTTAGATATGGGTGTGTATACAAACACACGTTTAAACTCATTGTCATCACCCTTTATCGGGTGCACTTCGCGTAAGGGATTCTGTCTATCCATGTAATACGTCGTTCTTTCCTTGATGGGCAATGAGACATGTTCAGGACATACAAAAAGGATGTACTGCTTTCTGGATTCTAGTATTTCTCTAATTAACTTAGTACCGGAACCTCTCCATTTATTCGTAAGTAATTCAGTCAATATATCAGGTAAGGGACCAGGATCGGAGTGTTGGCTTTTATATAATATAAGGAGTTGTTGAATCATATAGATACCAGCTAAACGCTGTTCATCTGGGGCGAGGTTCAAAAACGTATGTACTAGTGTATCATCACTTTATTATAGGAGTTTGGAATTTTCTGTTATTATCTGAACGTATCGGACATATCGGATCAGTAAAGCATCTAGTATCATTGCAAGATCTTCCTCTACCTACATAGGCCATGGTTTCTAACTGTCCTGTGGGCAGTTCTAATTCTTCCTCATCCTCGGTTTGTTCAGGTTCGTCTACTGCTAATCTTTCCTCGTGTATTCGTTCTATTTCTTTGTGGATCTTTCGGCTCATAGCTACTATACATGATCGTTTATCATGTCTCCCCTCTGATATATTCTTACCCCATGTGGTAAGAATCTGCATTTCTTCCGTATTTACCCCCGGTTGATCTTGATTTCTGATCACACAGTTTATGAGGAAACGTAACAGTTCCCCCTGTATTTCCACCTTTTGGTACTCCATGGCTCTGTTAATACTCTCAGGGTCTCGCCCTGACTGAACAAAATGATATATATTTTCTAAATGTGCAGTCATTCCTGGTAGTTTCCCTAAATATATTGCAGCTCGTCGGATACGTAATGATGCCAGCATCATTTCGTCCCCTTTTCCGGGCACAGGGTCATATCTACAGTCTATTAGAAGTTCCTTGAGCGTGTTGGGAGTCACTAGTTTGGGCGTACGTTGGTGGGCTAATTCTTGAAAAGAAAGTTTATTTGTTCTGGGTGGCGTAGAAAAGATGCTTGATGTACCTCCGGTAGCACCACCTGGTGTGCTGGATGTGAAAGGATTCGTTGAACGGGATATAGCAACCATAGGTGTGGATGCAGATGTAGAAACAGATGTGCTTGCCGGAACTTGTGTCGGAGTTTGCTGTTGCAGAGGTACAGACGAAGGAGGGTCTTGGCGTTGAACCCCCTCGGCAGACGGTCTATGTGGCGCAGCATTAGCATACTCGGGAGCTGCGTCGTCTAAATAAGAGGAAAGAAAAACATCTTCTGCGGATCTGGGATGCCCTTTGGGATGTACTTTTATCGGAAACAATGGGGGTGGCAAGTCTTTTGATATTTCCGGAGTAGCCTTAGGTAGTCCTTCGGCCAGAAGAGGATACATACCATTCACAAGGGCATTTCTTTGTCTGTCTGTTTGTTCTGACTTTACTCGAGTACCTTCTTCAATTAATACACTTTCTCGAACTTTATTTGAATTCTCCTTACTTTTCTCTTCCTGTCTACGTGCTTTTTCTGTGCGTCTATATGATTCTTTACGCCATAATTCAATGGCATCTTTCTGTGACTGTCTAGCTTTCTTTTTCCACAATTCTTCTTCTACTTTCATAATGCAATCTGCATCCCAGGTCCCAGCTGCAGGCCACCTCTGACTTTCTGGTAATTCCTTGGTGTAGTCTACCCATAGATCAAGAAATAATATGGCGTCTAGGCCATGTTTATGATACATGAAGTACCCTGGAGTGTCCCTAGGAGGAATGGGAACAGCTTCTTCGAGTACCCCTTTTCTAGTTGTGATCTGTCTTAATTTCGAAAAGAGCGGCATATTGAGAACTGATCTAATCTGATACCTAATTTTGAACACGTTTAATACCATAAAACACAATAATGAACAGTCATTCACACCACAATATACAGAACGTATTTAAAACATTTTAACATTTAACATTTAATGAATAAACAATGATGGTCATTTAGGGAACTAGTCACTAAGCATAATACTCGATACTAACTAGGTAAATCTGAATTATATACTAGACATACTTGATATACTGCTAAACAGTACAGATACACTGCTGAAACAGTGCAGACCGGATTCGTGTACCCAAACCCGTCTTGACCGGCACAACCTATGTGCACGTCAGAACGCCTCCCCGATAATAGTTCTCACCGGGTAGCTCGGAACGGAAGGCCTCGGAACTGAACTGAACTTGAACCGGACTGGACTCGACTCGGAACTTCGGAAACTTCGGAAACTGGTGGGCCTCTGTATACCTCGGATCTTGCTCTCTCAGCTAGGCTCTGGTCGGGATACTTCGCACTTCTCACCGCCTCGTCTGGGTGTTGATCGCAGCCTCAGTTACCCCCGCTCGGCAGGAGGGAGATACAGGAAATCCTGTGGGTACGCGTTGTTGTCCGTCCAGCTGTGACAGCAGACCGGGCCTGCAACGCACCGCCGGCGCGTGAGATGAGAAAGTGTCCCTGTTCGGGCGCCATTTATGTGGTAAATAATTTAATTACCGGAACTTAATTTGATGCGGAAAATCTATAACAATAGCTCAGTAAAATAAGAGGCAGAATCCGTGGTATTAGAGGTTCGGAACGGGCTTTATTCCATAATCAATTTAAATCGATGAGCTCCATATTCCATCACCACGAAGGTTCAGGAAGTGAAGACCGTACTTTATTGATAAGTAATCATTTTTATACAATAGGCATTACAGTGAAGCAAATGCAGGAGGCGTAACAATTGATAGTAAAGATAAAACATACATGCGTAGCAAAAGTGGGTGTAACTGGGCGTAACTAAAGAACGTCATCAGGTATGATGTCATAATAGGGTGGTTCCATGAAAGAATTTCGCAATGTCAGCAGAAATACTTGGCAGAAATGCGCGCGCAGCAGCATGACGTGTGATTGACGTGCAACTAGGGGGTGAAGGGGACTTGACATTTAGCTCTACATGTGGCGACAGAAGTCTGGAGGGTCAAGTCAACCTAATCCCAAATCATATCTAACATCCTATGTTTAAAGAACTATGTTATCCAAAAGAGAGGCCTTCTTAGAGTAGAATCTTATTCTATACTGACTATACTGACTGTGAGTGCGTGTACAAGCGTCTAAGTGTCTACACTAGATGCGAGGGCAGGAATCTTCCATAGTAACAGGGCTATGAATTACTTGCATAATGACAGAGAAGCCGGGCCTTTGCTCGGTAGCTGGAAGACTGTTTACTTAAACTACTAGACAGGAATGCATTGGGTAGGGAGCGGAGCAGATAATTTCGAAGGTGAAATACAGTTTTTGGCAGGCAACAGGCTGATGTCAGGCACCGTTAGCCGCGCAGAGAGTAGGACAAAGTTCATGGATACAGATGCGAGCTCGGACTGGAGCTTTCAGAGGCAGAAGGCAGGAAAAGCTTGATGGCAGAATCAGGGCCTACTTGCCTGGACTGTAAAATGGCATAAGTGAACCATATAAAGCCGGTGGCCTTTCATACTTAGGAATGGAATATCCAGCCCATTCATGGCGGATCTGAAAGAGGACATGTTGGCGGTAGACGCACATGTGTTTGCGTCTTCATAACTGGAACTGGAGGGAACATACATGTACTTGTGGTTTATACATGAAACCGTTGGGGTCCAAGATAGGGGACATAACTGACCATAAAAATCCATATTTCCACAACACTCACGGGAGTTCCTTTTGCTTTCTTCATCTGAAAGAGATCAATATTGTCTCCCATAACTTCTTTTGAATGAAGAGGATGTATGCTAAAATGTTCATAAATTTCTTCTTCCTTTGACTTGTCCACTTTTTCAATTTGTCCAGTTGGTGTTTCTGTGTCTTCTTGTAAATCTTCTTCTTCTTCTTCTTCTATATAAATTGATTCATACCATTTGTTATTCCTTTTCAAATACAAATTTGCTCTTTGTACTTTCCGCACATCTACCAGCTCCTGCCAAATCTTCTTATTCTTTGTAGGTACACCATTAACCAGAATAATTAATGGTTCAGTTTCCAAAGTATCTGCATCAATAGTTTCCATATTTTTTTTCAAATCCAAGGGCAAATACACCACTCTACCTTTTAAACCTCTCAGTAAATCTGAAGGAGGTAATTTACCAGTTTTGGGCTCCATACGTACTATGGTCTGGAACGGATGAACACATTGAATGAGTATAGACTCATATGTATTTAATTCAGAAAGTTCAGCAGGAATAGCATCCAATTCTAAATTATTATGTACAGCTCTGGTCGGCATTCTATTTTCCTCTAACTTGTTGTAACAGTATTTACAAATACGCTGATCTTCACCCAAATCAAAACAATTTTCAAGAAATATATATGTGGCAAAATCCTTCCACTTATAATTATCTTCATTTTCACTCTTTCTGTAGAGATCAACATTCCTAGTTTGTTTTCTATAATGAGTTCTGCGGCAACAAATACAAGTAAAATTTGGTCTTTCATTAGAGATTATTGCAAATTTTGTTATATGATCATTAAATGTGTTACTTACAGAGGGTTCTACATTCTCTTCCACTTCTTCCTCATTTACTGTGTCCTTCTCTGCACTGTTTTGTTCAGGACCAAAGTAACAAAACTGAATTTCATCAACAGCCTTCTCTACATCTGATACCGTTCCTCGGAACAGAGCCCTATTCAATTCATTTAACTTTATTGCTGGACTTTTGGCAAAATACAACCGTCTCACAAACTTTCTCATTTCAGTATGATGAACAGCCAGCATCCTAAAATGATGGAAAACACTATTACACACTTTTCTAGATAGACAAGCCAGAGAATGACCCTGCAAACCAGTATTCTCTCTCACTCTGCATGGATCCAGACTTTGAAGCACCTTAATCTTCTGTTTTATACTTTTTTTACTATATTCTCTTAGAAACTCACGAAATTTGTCAATAGATTCCTGACGCACAGTGCAAATACTACTACAATTCCAAGTGTACACTGGGGCTTTAGGACGTCTCCCCATAGCCTCATCCGCCATCACTTGTACCTCATCTCTTGGAACCATTATCTCCTTCTCCATTATGCAACCATTTGTCACTTCGTAACCACGACCTCTGGTGTCAACTGCATGCAGCAAACTATTACTTTGAAAATAGCTCTCTTCATTAAAAAAAGGTTCACTACTTGAACTATGCATCCACTTTCCTAAAAACACTTTACAAAAGTTTGTTCTGTTCACTACTCTTTTCCTTTTGCTATGTGATTTCAGTACATTAACCATTTTGTCTAATGTACGCATCCTATTCAAAATTAAAATGAATAGTTTCCTTTTTAATTCTAATGCCTTTGCTGCAATGACTTCAATTTCTTTTTTTCTTTTATAAAACTTACTCTTTTGCTTATATTTCTTCACATCCTTTATCAAATTGGACATAACTCTTCTCTGAAACATTTTTCTACGTATCTCTTTAAACGCTGTTTTTCTGTTTGTGTAAATCTTTTCAGTTGCAGAAGGTATATTTGCATTAACTAAATTCTCAATTTTTTCCTGTCCTTTTCTTTTCAAAACATTCTTTCCAGTACAGACATTTTGTACATTTTTCCTTCTTTTGAATATATTTTTTAGAAATTGTTTTTTCTGCTTACCAGAAGATTTTTTCTTTTTCCCAACATGAGCATCTTCTACTAACTTTGGTCCTCCAGTTGTCTTCAAATATACGTTTTTTTCTGGGTTTTTTTAACTCTGGATTTTGTAGGCATCTTAAATTTTGTTCATTGCTCTTCAGCAATACCTGAAAAAAACTAAAAAAAAAATCCTTTATTTTATTTAAATATATTACTACATTTCTTTTCACATTAGTCACAACACGAAATTTCTTTGCCAATTTGAAAGCACACTTACTGCTCTTTTTTTTTGACAAGTGATAATCACTTTTACAGACTGACACATTATAAATCCACTTTTCAGATTTTTTTAAAAGCACATGTCCAAACTGCTTTTTCAGACCACCACCATGTGTATCCTGGGTGACTGCCTACACTCCAGCAAGGGCAACCAGCCTTAATGATGCTGAATGTATTTGCTTTACAGACTGAAACCTCAAACCCCACTCGCTTGTAAATACTGTGCATGATTATACATGGAAAGGAGCTGGGTGTGTGCTAAGAGTCTGCTTCTGCACCAAAAAATCGCTCCCCCTTTTTCCTACTAATGCAACTGTGAAATCACCAGAGCAAAACACAATAAATCTCTGCCTGTAATTCCTATTTGCACACAGAGTCATGTTTTCACATTAGTCACAAAACGAAATTTCTTTGCCAATTTGAAAGCACACTTACTGCTCTTTTTTTTTTGACAAGTAATAATCACTTTTACAGACGGACACATTATGAATCCACTTTTCAGATTTTTTAAAAAGCCCATGTCCAGACTGCTTTTTCAGACCACCACCATGTGTATCCTGGGTGACTGCCTACACTCCAGCAAGGGCAACCAGCCTTAGTGATGCTGAATGTATTTGCATTACAGACTGAAACCTCAAACCCCACTCGCTTGTGAATACTGTGCATGATTATACATGGAAAGGAGCTGGGTGTGTGCTAAGAGTCTGCGTCTGCACCAAAAAATCGCTCCCCCTTTTTCCTACTAATGCAACTGTGAAATCACCAGAGCAAAACGCAATAAATCTCTGCCTGTAATTCCTATTTGCACACAGAGTCATGTTTTCACATTAGTCACAAAACGAAATTTCTTTGCCAATTTGAAAGCACACTTACTGCTCTTTTTTTTTGGCAAGTGATAATCACTTTTACAGACTGACACATTATAAATCCACTTTTCAGATTTTTTACAAAGCACATGTCCAAACTGCTTTTTCAGACCAGCATCATTTGTAACCTGGGTGTCTGCCTACACTCCAGCAAGGGCAACCAGCCTTAGTGATGCTGAATGTATTTGCATTACTGACTGAAACCTCAAACCCCACTCGCTTGTGAATACTGTGCATGATTATACATGGAAAGGAGCTGGGTGTGTCCTCAGAGTCTGCTTCTGCACCAAAAAATCGCTCCCCCTTTTTCCTACTAATGCAACTGTGAAATCACCAGAGCAAAACGCAATAAATCTCTGCCTGTAATTCCTATTTGCACACAGAGTCATGTTTTCACATTAGTCACAAAACGAAATTTCTTTGCCAATTTGAAAGCACACTTACTGCTCTTTTTTTTTGACAAGTAATAATCACTTTTACAGACGGACACATTATGAATCCACTTTTCAGATTTTTTAAAAAGCCCATGTCCAGACTGCTTTTTCAGACCACCACCATGTGTATCCTGGGTGACTGCCTACACTCCAGCAAGGGCAACCAGCCTTAGTGATGCTGAATGTATTTGCATTACAGACTGAAACCTCAAACCCCACTCGCTTGTGAATACTGTGCATGATTATACATGGAAAGGAGCTGGGTGTGTGCTAAGAGTCTGCGTCTGCACCAAAAAATCGCTCCCCCTTTTTCCTACTAATGCAACTGTGAAATCACCAGAGCAAAACGCAATAAATCTATGCCTGTAATTCCTATTTGCACAGAGTCATGTTTTCACATTAGTCACAAAACGAAATTTCTTTGCCAATTTGAAAGCACACTTACTGCTCTTTTTTTTTGACAAGTGATAATCACTTTTACAGACGGACACATTATGAATCCACTTTTCAGATTTTTTAAAAAGCCCATGTCCAGACTGCTTTTTCAGACCACCACCATGTGTATCCTGGGTGACTGCCTACACTCCAGCAAGGGCAACCAGCCTTAGTGATGCTGAATGTATTTGCATTACAGACTGAAACCTCAAACCCCACTCGCTTGTGAATACTGTGCATGATTATACATGGAAAGGAGCTGGGTGTGTGCTAAGAGTCTGCTTCTGCACCAAAAAAACGCTCCCCCTTTTTCCTACTAATGCAACTGTGAAATCACCAGAGCAAAACGCAATAAATCTCTGCCTGTAATTCCTATTTGCACACAGAGTCATGTTTTCACATTAGTCACAAAACGAAATTTCTTTGCCAATTTGAAAGCACACTTACTGCTCTTTTTTTTGACAAGTGATAATCACTTTTACAGACGGACACATTATGAATCCACTTTTCAGATTTTTTAAAAAGCCCATGTCCAGACTGCTTTTTCAGACCACCACCATGTGTATCCTGGGTGACTGCCTACACTCCAGCAAGGGCAACCAGCCTTAGTGATGCTGAATGTATTTGCATTACAGACTGAAACCTCAAACCCCATTCGCTTGTGAATACTGTGCATGATTATACATGGAAAGGAGCTGGGTGTGTGCTAAGAGTCTGCTTCTGCACCAAAAAAACGCTCCCCCTTTTTCCTACTAATGCAACTGTGAAATCACCAGAGCAAAACGCAATAAATCTCTGCCTGTAATTCCTATTTGCACACAGAGTCATGTTTTCACATTAGTCACAAAACGAAATTTCTTTGCCAATTTGAAAGCACACTTACTGCTCTTTTTTTTTGACAAGTAATAATCACTTTTACAGACTGACACATTATGAATCCACTTGTCAGATTTTTTAAAAAGCCCATGTCCAGACTGCTTTTTCAGACCACCACCATGTGTATCCTGGGTGACTGCCTACACTCCAGCAAGGGCAACCAGCCTTAGTGATGCTGAATGTATTTGCATTACAGACTGAAACCTCAAACCCCACTCGCTTGTGAATACTGTGCATGATTATACATGGAAAGGAGCTGGGTGTGTGCTAAGAGTCTGCTTCTGCACCAAAAAAACGCTCCCCCTTTTTCCAACTGATGCAAATATAAAATTACCAGAGTTGTACACAATAAATCTCTGCCTATATTTCCCAACATGTGTAACCTGGGTGACTGCCTACATTCCACCAAGGGCAACCAGCCTTAGTGATGCTGAATGTATTTGCATTACTGAGTCCAACCTCAAACCCTTAAACTATTCTTTTTTTATACCAATACACCTTAATTTATCGTGAAAACATAGTCCATATTATTTTACATGTTCCTCACATTTAAATTTCTCCCAAAACAGAAAATAATAAACACAACTTCAACAAAAAGAATTACATTTCTATTATTCATTTCTTAATTTACCATATACATCTCCTCTCAAACTCTAACCTCACCTTTAAAATTAGTTAGTTGTGATAGAAATGTGGCACTCAAACAGCAGATTATCAGAGCCAGGATCTCTGTTCTCTACACCTCTCTCCTCTCAGCAGAACCAGATAATGGCAAAGTTTCCCTCTATTTTTCCACACATATACATGTAAGTTTCAAATCTCAGTGCTTCCCCCTTTTTTTCAAATGTAATCACACATTTCTATTGGTTGAAAACCAACCCTTTTCCAAAAGTACCCTTCCCCCAACTTGACTTCTGCCTAGTACCCTTCCCCCAACTTGACTTCTGCCTGCTACCATAGCAACAGCTCATGGAACACTGCTGTGTGGAGTTAGGTCAGAAGTTCGCCAAACAATGTTTCAATTCCACAGAGCAAGAGTGCTTGACTTTTCAAACCTTACAGCAAATCCATAGTACTGTTCTTTGGTAACACATTTTTCTGTACCAATACAAAACATGCTTCTATAAATTTACACATACAGCCTAGTTTTTAGTGTAGAATGGTATGAAACAGCCATTCAGTTCTTTTTTTTTATAAAAAAATATGTATGCCTCCATTTCCAAACTGTCTTTCATTTCTTTTTCCCATTCTACTGAATTACACCTCCTGAGTGCATCCAGATCTCCTTTGAAGATGTTCACAGTGTGGATTGTAGGACACAGCTATGTCTTCTGGAGTGAAAAATTTGCAGAGAAAAGAGGTATGGTGAGAGACCTTGCTTTGCCAAATGTAGACATCAAATGGATTGGTCAGAGAGGGTTAAAGTGGCACCAATTAATGCCTTTGGTGAAAACCTTTCTACATCTCCCACAGCCTAACCTTATTATTGTGCACTGTGGTGGTAATGATCTAGGCACTTTAACTGGGGTAGGTCTGGAAATGCTTATTAAGGACACCTTTGTGCAATTGATGTCGCTTTTTCCACAAACTGCCTTTGTATATTCTAATATATGCCAAAGGCAAAAGTGGAACTGGTCCAACCAATTTTGTCCGCAGATTGACAAAGCAAGGAAGCACGTCAACAAATCTATTTCTGCTTTCCTCAGAGACTATGGTATGGGTTCCATTTACCACAACAACTTGCGTTACGACATGCAAGACATTTATAGAGGAGATGGTGTGCACTTCACTGATGAAGGCAACAGAGTCTTCCTCTTGAACCTTAGACTCTGCATCGGTACTTACTTGTAGGTACCAAAAAACAAACAATAAACACAAGGGCTCTTTTTAGAGCCACCTTATATCTAAACACTTAAATGCGATTTTTTTTTAATTTGTTTAATAAAGTTTTTTTCCGGGTGCGCGCTGGGTGCGCGCACTCGGCGATATTTTTTAACAAAATATAAATCTTTTTTTTTGCCCTACAAGGTCCTACTTTGACCCCCTTACAATGCCTACTGAGTCAATTTCTACCCACTCTGCCCCCTTTTCAAGTTCTCCCCCTTTGTTTATCACCCCCTCTTTATGCGATAGACAAAATGGCGGCCGCCGCATCCTGATTTCCACCGATTCGAATGTTTACTAAGATCTAACAACCAATCAGAATTGCGCTCGCGCACGGCGAGGTGCGCGCACCCAGCGCGCACGGACCGCGCTTACAGATATATATATTGATTTAAAGGCTATTTTCTCAGAATCTACTGAACAGATTTACACCAAACCTACAAAAGGCACTTCCTTGAACTGAGGACTACCTCTCTGCCAAATTTCTAGTAATTCTGTTCAGCCGTTCGGGCTGTAGCTGTGTCTAAAGGTCCTATGGAAAAATGCATGGGAAAAACGCGTTTTGGGACCCCCCTTTTATCTCAGCCCCCGCTTGACGAATCCCCCCGAGACTTTCAGGGTAGGAGCGGAGCGGAGCGCCCCACCTATTTTGAAAAATTTGCAAGGATTCGTCGACCGGCGCCAAAGTTATTCAAAATAGAATGTTGCGGATTTCCTATGGAAACGTGGTCCTAACTATAACTACCTACTGGCGACCGCCAGTAGGTAATATATATATGTATATATATATATATATATATATATATATATATATATATATATATATATATATTCAAACGCAAGAGAGTTGCCCTCATGAAGATGCCACACACATCAGGGTCAAACACAAATCACCGCAGGCAGCAGTGTAGTCAGCAGGCTGCAAGCGTTTCGTGGGCCATACGCGTTTCGAGCTGCATCCAGCTCTTGATCACTGGCGGCAATGAAGCAGGAAGCGGGCTCGTAAGAACAACAAATTTATTTAATTTAGAGTCCCGCCCCAATGGGCGTCACACAAAGGAGCATGCTGGTACTGATAGTCCATTATACTGCCACCCAAGACTCACAGTTCTTTAACCAAGTGGTGTCCGCTCCTGCTCCAAAGTGAATATATTCCTGCAGCTGAGGCCCCCTCTGTCCATAGCTGGACATTTTACTCGTAAAAAACCATTGAAATTCCCCCGTTATAGTTAGTTCAGATAACTATAACTCGCGCGACCGCCACTCTATCACAAGGATGATGTCATCAGTGATGTTATGAGTGATGTCACTGACCATGTCATGAGAGATGTAATATGGGACGTCATCAGCAGTGGATTGCGGGCGCGCGAGTTATAGTTATCTGAACTAACTATAATGGGGGAATTTCAATGGTTTTTTATGAGTGAAATGTCCAGCTAACTATAACATATAAGTGAATATATATATATATATAAATCTTTAGAGACATAATATACCTTTCGAATAAAGGAACTACAGGGCAGATTTACAAGAAAGTGCTGCAGCGTGGCACCGCAAGCCCTTTGGCTGCGCCTTGCTGTGGCATTTTCAGAGCCCAGGAATGTGACATATTTACAATGATATGTCGCATTCCTGTGCACTGCCCTGCGCTGGCACACAAACAGCTTCCATTGCAGGCGCAGGCACCCTTGCACCAAGGATACCTGCGTCAAGGAGAGATTATTTTTTTGCAGGAATGGGCACCTTCCTGCACGAAGAAAATCACTACAGGCATTTTTCTCTGTCAATGTGTGCATTGAAAGAGGAAAAACCGACGAGAAATGAAAACATTTCTCTTCGTTGCGCCTCGGAATGCCACCCCTAGGGTGGCGTAGCATACTGACACATTTCCAGGTTTAGGATTCCTCCTAAATCTGGAAATGTGTCTGGTTCCATGGGTTTTGTGTGGGAATAACCACAGCATCACCCATGGAGCACCCTTTTCACGCAAGAAGCTGCGTGTAAAGGGGAGGCATGTACAAGGACAGGAAAAGCCACACAGCGTGGCTTTTCCTGTCCTTGTAAATATGGGGCAGAGAAGTGTGCTGCCAGTGCTTCACAAAAAGTGACGTACTGGCAGTGCAAGGGGCTTATAACTCTGCCCCTACATTTGTTTACAGCATTGTTTAGTTCGTGCACATATATGCGCAATAAGCTTTACATTGATTTCCAGTAGAAGAGCTAATCAAATTCAAGTTTTTTTGCTCTGCATAATACATGACGCCTACTGGGTCAAAGACCCATACTACACACCAGCAAGAAACATCCGCTCACCTGCTGCCATTCTGACCTATCGGTCATCATTCATGAGGGTGAAACATTAAGAGAGATCCATGACAGCATGTGGCCCAAGACTGTAGAAACCCACAAACCCCATCTTGAAACCCATGCCCATCTACGATGCAGGAAACTCTTCGAAACTGAACTCCTAAGATTTGCTTTTTAATTCAACTACTTACAGATCAGATGTCATCATGAAAGCCAGCTGAGCATACTGCTCTATGGTATTACTCTACCACTCTGATGTAATCGAAAAAACAACCACTGCTTTAAAAAACTCATAAATACATTTGTTTTTATTAGATCACTAATGGAAAGATGTGTTCACCCATCATATGAGATAGTTATATTAGCAACATTTGAACCATATTTTAAAATATCCGATACATGCCTCTAGTGATTGATGCGCCTTTCTATCCACAAGGAATCGCTGCCTCATAAAATATAATGTATTCTCGAAAAGTGCAGAAGAAAATCTAAACAAACATGTGTCTAAACGTCTGATAACATAGTGTACGACAGTTGCAACTTAAAAGTTGTCAAAAAGGTACTAATCAAAATATGCTTTGCTTTTGTTTGACACACTAAAATGAGTAAATTCAATATGTATTTTTTTCAAAATGTGAATACAAACTGTACCACTGAATAAAAAACAAAAATGCAGCCAGTCTCTGTAATTGGCCGTGGTTTTCACAATACAGAACAAAAGAAAACAGACATTAGAAATGAAATTGCTGCATCCGCAAGGATCTCAAATGCATTACCTGAAACCTCACAGTTAGTCTGTAATTGTGAGAGGAAGGCAGCTGCTGAATTGCATTTCCTAACTGTTTGATGAAACACATTATTTGCTGGTTTAAGAATTGAGTAAATCTTCTCCATTGTGGTCTCGGTCCAACTCAGTAAATACAAATCAATGCTAATTTGCCGCCTTTGAGTCTCTTAGTTACCCGATAAACATGTACTTAAAGCATCTATTATGAAACATGTACCACGTTAGTCCTCAAATACAATCATGCTTTAGCCATTTAAAAACCATGCCTTGCTTCCTAATGGCGAGTACTGATATTTTGTCTAGAACTGTTCTAACCAGCTAACAGTATGGAGGTTTCCTGCAGTCAATGCTATCTTTAAAGTAATCATGGAATAGAAACTGAAATGATCCATGCATGCCACGACTATTGAGAGATTACTGCCATGGATATAGTAACATAAATCAGCAAGCTATTTTGTTAATGTCTGGCAATGGAAACATATAACTGTCTACTAGATCTCATGTCAGCCCTACAAAACAAGGAATGTAGCATACAGGGATAGTCTTTGGGTCAAAACTCTTCAGCTATTGGTTTGTTTATCTATGCCCTCTTCCTGCCCTTTCCTCTTACTGGGTTTGGTGCAAGCTTGACCATAGGGACAAAGGCTGGGCCTTTCCAGATGTCATCTAGGATTGACTTGTTGTGACACGACAGGCACTATTAAGTAAATTAAGTTCTTGGCCCCAACCCAGCTGGTATTTCCGTCAGGGGAAGAAAACATCTCCTATTCAGAACTCATTTTTCTGTTTGTTCTAAGAGCAGTTTTCACACCTAATTGAAGCCAACTACTTGATTGACAGATGATGGGGAACTAATGTAAACTAACCTCCAGGTACTTCAGGCAGGGTAAAGGTATCTTTCTAAAGTTGTTTTTCTTAAATACATATTACAAATCCAAAATCACCATTGCATTGAGCTATTAAAAAATCTTGTAAAAAGTATGGTTGATTTTTTTTCTAGCTATTTCCAAACCAACAATACAGAAATAATATTGTAATCTGGACCCTAGTTTTCTCAAAATTCCTGCTATAGTGAGAATAGCTTTCAGGGGGCTTGCCACTGTAGGGACATGGTAACATTATATTTCCATATATCCCTTTTTTACATACTCTGCATGCTAACTTGTGGGCTCCATGGCCTATTTGTGGGTGGCTCATTCATATTTAAAAGGAAGGTTTTTCTGCTGTCAAATGGGTTATTTTGGCAGGTCAGGTGACAATGGTAGGACTGAAGCCATGATTTAATTGTCACACTAGTGGCTGGCAGTCCACAGGTGACATTGAACTTTCTATGCCAGCGCTATATTGTCTACACCATATCCTAATAGCTGTGTAAAAAAATTAAGTACATCAATTAGGATTTAGCCAATTTAAGCACATATTATGGGCTAGAACACATGCACTGGGGACTGGACAGCAGTGTTCCAGTGCACAGAGTTAAAATTCCATCAGTATCAGTCCAAAACAATGAGGTGACTCTGCAAAAAGGGGCATATTTTCCCAGTGGGAAAATCCAAAATTTCTTTGGAGGTGCAGATGAATGTTATGCATTATTATTTTTTATTGAAAGTGTCTGAAATGTGTGTATTCTTTTACTTGTTTGGGCTATCTCGGTGTACCTGTTTACATTTCTTCTGATTTTTCACAACTGCATTTATCTTGGACTCTGAATTTTCTCACACCTCAGGAACATCCAAAAGCTTACTCAAGTAGGTACTGTGCTGTTTTTTGATTGAATGAATGTGCAGGGCATGCAGCACATATTGTTGTTACTTTATGTTATATTATGTTAGGAGGATTTTTAAAGCACAACTAATCACCAGAAGGGTATATATGCGCTGGGGCAGGTGTGAAGGTTGTCTGCAGGGTCGTAGTTGAAGAGCCAGGACTTCAGCTTCCTGCAGAATTCCAGAAGCAAGACGAAGGCCCTTAGGTATAGCCAGAGGTCATCCCATGTTTTGTGTGTGAAGAATGAGAAAGTTAGCCCTCCTGTTCTGCTTCTGTGTATGCAGGTTGTGTGTGCAAGAAAGAGAGAAGCAGATCAAAGGTGTCTAGTGGACTGGTGGAAGTGGGCGCTGGAGTTGAGGTATGCTGGCTCAATGTAATGCAGTGTCTTGTATGCATGCGTTAGGAGTTTGAATCGGCAGCACTTTTATATTGGTAGCCAGTGAAGATCTCGGAAGTGTGGAGTGATGTGGGTGTGTCAGGGGAGGTCCAGGATGAGTCTGGCAGCAGTGTGGATGATGTGAGTGCATTCCGGTATAATGTGCACTTCCAAACTCAAGTCTGCTGGTGATTAGGGCTTGAGTAATGGTAAATATTTACAGGACTGCTATTATTGAGAGCAAAGCAAAAAATATAGCTACTCCTTAGCTACCCTGTAAATGAAGTAATTCAGTAAAGCGCATGAAGACTAATAATAAGAAAGAACCTTAACCATAATGGACTTGCATAGGAAATTGAAACATTTTAACAATAATATTTACACTGGGGATGATATTAACCCTTCTAATGCAGGTGTTGGCCTCCGGCTGACACCCACACTTTCTTCCTAGTGCTACCATCAGCCAAAGGCCTACACAGGGGAGAGTTTGAAAGGAACATCCAGTGCTTGCACTGGGGGTTTCTTTTTTCAATCCTGGGGTGAGGGTGAAGTGGAATCCCATCGGCACTTCTATTTGTGACATCATTGCGCCACAAGGCAAGGTGAGGTCACAGTCTCCCAGCAGAGCAGAGGCAAAGGAGGTGAGTGCACTGCTCCCACATCTGGTGGGGTTTTTGCAACCTAAGATGCATCCCTACCTTTGAGGAAGACACCATTAGAAAGGAAGAGCCTTCAGTTTCCAATGATGCCTCCCTCAAACAGCTTCCTGCTCATGGATCATGGCCATGCAATTGAAATAGAAACTTGGTTTTCAGGGAGAAAAATCTGGATGCATCCATTTTGCATTTACTGCCCTTTCCTGTTTCAGGCGCTAGGCCCACCCATACAAAGTGATGTACCATTTTGAAGAGGATACTTAGTGGAACACTGGGCTTGTTGGGTTTGATGGGTGTGAGGGAGGCCACGCAGTTCTTGATCCAATTGTTGGAGTTGTCGATGTCCTTGTCGAGTTTGTCTCTGGGGCTAGGTTGATCTGTGCTGAGGGCGCTGAGCTAGTCTACTTCTGTGATTTTACCCCAGCACAGCTTAGAAAGCTGAACCTGATAGGGGTGTTGACTCAAGGTATATTGATTTGGAAGTGGATAATGGAGTTGTCGTTCCATGTGAGTAGTTTGGTGGTGTTATGCTGTCACTTGTGAGGGCGAGTGCAATGTTGCTCAAGATTTCGATGAGTGCTGTGGAGCTGGGGTCGATTTGGTCTTCCAGGTGAAAGTTGAGGTCACCAAGAAGAATGTAGGCTTTAGGGTTGATGGTGAGTGGAGCGACAAAGTTGGTGATGAGGTCAGTAATGGTGGCTCATAATCCGAGTGGTTGGTAGTCAAGAGTTCTGCTCAAGGTAATGTTTTCAGAGCTTTTGCAGTTTCAAGTGCAAGTGTTCAATGAATAGGGTGAAATTCTTTGTATATGATGTGCATTTGATGGATTCCTTGTAGGTAATACCGAGTCCTCCTCCTGGCTTGTGAAGGCTGTCCTGTTCTGTGATTTTGTAGTCTGCTGGGTTTGCAGTGGTGATGTCAGGAGCTGATGAGGGGTTTAGCTAGATCTCCGAAATGAAGAGAATGTTGGGTTTGTCACTAGTCAGCAGTTCCAATATTTCAGCTGTGTTTGTTGAGTGATTGTGTATTGAGAAGCATGTATGCAAGTAGGTTTTTAAGTGCGGGTTTGCTGTAGTGCGTGTTGTAGGGTGGGGGTGTAGGTCTTGTTGGTGTTTATGTGGTGTGTGTATTGAGATAGGATGTTGACAGCATTCGTTTTTGTGTGGGATGTGTGGGTGAATGTCTACTGGATAACCGGCAGTGGGTGCAGGTGAAAACTCCTAGTGTGGTGTGAGGCGGGGCAGCAGTTGGGTGAATAGCATCTGGGGTCTAGTGATCTAGGGAGTGCTGCACAGTATTCCTAAGGAGTGATCTGACCATGGTTCATTGTGCTGGGCATGGTCCAGGCATCGACGGGTGCAGATTGGCTTCCATTTGGTGCACCAGAGGGTCACTTCTGCTGCTTGGTCATGTTGCAGCTGCCATTAAGAAGGTCCTGGTAAGGGGAGCAGTACAGGGTGCTGTGATGACATTTCCTGTGCTGATGGGTGAATATCACCTTGTTTAGGTGAAGAATATTTTTCTCACCAGAGACAATCAATCAGGATCTGCGAGGTGGAAGACAGTAAAGAGTAATCACTGACGACTTATCCATAAATGTGAAAGATAGCAATGGACAGGAACACAGTTGCCATCACAAAGTAGAAGACTGGGATCAGGCACTATTCACATGTTTAAACAAAAGAGCTCCTAGGAGATATTCATATACACCCTGTCCCTATTGGCCCATGTTGGAAATTGGGTCATTGATTGAGGGGTGAAGACCCTCATCAAGCAACGACCACAATCCCTGTCAGGGTGAACCACAATATTAACTGTATTAACCTATGGTAAACCGGCTGGTGTATTGGCACAATGCAGTCAGGCTTAACTTCGAGGCAATGTGTTAAGCGTTTATGCACCACACAAACAGGGATAAAGTGAAAACACACAACAAGACATAATCCACACCAATTTATAAAAATAGAGTAAAACTTAATAAAAATAATGAGACCAAAATGTCAAAAATCCTATCGCTGGAAATGGAGCTTTGCAATTCCCCAAATATAAGTAAGATTAGCGCCTAAAAGCATAAAGCACCACTTCCAGTCAGCTGATCATGCTTGACTGGGGTAAAGTCCCAACTTCAGACCCGCTATGATGGAGCAAGGGCTTGATACAGGTACTAGAGTAGTCCAGCTGATAAAGTTAAGTTCCAAAAGTCCGGCACAAAGAGTTCAGTTTTCCAGGGAGGAGGCCACAAGGAGAGAGGTGCTGATAGTTGATGATGTAGCCAGAAAAGCAGGCAGGGGCATCTTGGACAGTCATCACTGTAGCACGAATACCCTGTTGGGCATTGCAAAAAGTAATGCTGGAACTTTCATTTGGTGGTCGCCATGGGCTGTTGCTGCTGTAGCTCAAAGTGCTGATCGCATGTTGCTCGTCGTCACTGTAGCGCATGCTGGCGGTCGTTGCAGGTGGTAAAATCAGGAGAACCTGTGAGGGGTTTAGGACCTGGGGAGGTACCTCTTTGGGACCACTCTCCAGCAGAGACCAGCAGAGGTCAGGCAGGTATAGTTGCATTTCCAGGCAGGTCCAGTTAAGCAGGTCAGTTGGGCAGTTGATTGAAGTTCTTTTGAGCTTGTTTTGTCCCTGCAGCTAAGAACAGGTCAGCACTCTGAACCGTATAATAATCTGGGAGCCATGGGATCAAACAGCAAGTCAGGCGTCATGCAGCAGAGCAGTCCTCTGAAGGTACAAGACAGGTTTAAAGCAGCAGGGCAGTTGTCTAGTAACAGCATTGCAGTCCTCTTAAGTATAAGACAGTTGTTCTGGGGTACCACCAAATAAGCAGGAGTGAAATGAAGAGTGGTTCAAAGGGCCCTATTTTAATACCTGGTGCCAGCCTTCAAGTGAAAAAAACTTGTAGGGTTTCCCCCACAGTTGGACTGGTGTGATGTTCTCTGTAAGTGTGCTAAGGCAGCTCCTTTAAGTCGTAAGTGGGGCAGGAAACCGTTCATTCCTTTCTATCCTGGGGGATGGCCCATCTTGCTAACAAGTGGGCCCTCTCTGCCTCACTGAGAGGAATACACAAAAGCTAACTGGCACTCTAATCACATTCATGTGTCCCAGGACACTCTGCATGCGGCAAGTGATTAGGACAATAACATTCCAACTTTCTATAAGTGGCATGTTCATAATTGTGACTTAAAATCCAATGTTACCATTAGGGAGGATTTAAAATTACAATTCTTTAGAGACGACATTTGACATTTCTACCTGTTCCCAAATAAAAGGTCTCTCTTATTGCTGTAATAAGGTAGCCCAATGTTATCATACAAATTAAGTAGTCCTTACAGTAGAATAGAGAAAAAGTTACTTGCAAGATTTTCACTAACAAAACATGTAAAACTTAAAAGCACATGTTCAACTTTTTAAATACATTGCACCCTGACCTAGGGGCTGTTTAGGGCCTACCTTATGGGTGACATATGTGTATTAGAAAGGGAAACTTGAAGCCTGGTAGAACATTTATGTTGTCAGGTCATATTGGCAGTTTAAAACTGTATAAGGTCTGCAATGGCAGACCTGACACATGTTTTAAAAGGCTACTTGACTGGGTGGCACTGCAAGTGCTTAGGCACACTAATAGCATTTAGTTTACAGTCCCAGGGTACATGTTGTACCACTTTACTAGGGACTCATAAGTAAATTAAATGTGGCAATCATGTTTAGCCCTGTTTTACCAGAGCACTAGTTAGACATGGTAATGTGCACAGAGTCTTAAAGCCAACAAAATCACATTACAGCAAACAGAAGGGGGGTAGGCAAACAGTTTGCGGAAAGACCACCCCAAGGCTGACAGGTCGAACATGTGTCTCTCCCAGCTGAATGTGGGGAGAACTTCCCACACTTATGGGAGATCTCATCACTAAGGTGGAGGAACCTGGATAGACCCTCATCATTGAAGTGGTCTGACCCGGGCAGTTTTCCACTGTAAAGTCTATTCCTTGTATGGAGATGGACCACCTCAAAATTTTGAGCTTTTTCACCCCTTATCTGCATTAGCCATCTGAGAAGTTTGTTGTCTGTCTGAACTCAGAAGTGAGTCCCAAACATGTATGGTTTCAGCTTTGTCAGTACCCAGACCACAGCAAAGGCTTCAATAGCACTCCATCTATGTTCCTTGGTAAGCAACTGCCTACTGATGAAGACTATAGGTTGATCTAGGACCCCTCATTCGGTTGTGAGAGCACAGCCCTTATGCTATCAGTCTGAACTATGAACTGCTTGGAGAAGTCAGGATCCTGAAGTACTGATGCTGAACACATGGCCGCCTTGATGGTGTAAAGGTTTTCAGGCAAGCCTCTGTCAGGATCACCTTCTTAGGTTGCCTTTTTGCAGTCAGCTCAGTCAGAGGGGCTACAATAGTGCCACACCCCTTGACAAATCTTCTATAATATCCAATGTGGCACAGGAAGGTCCTCACTTCTGTCTGAGTTTTGAGTCCTCCCCATGGCAGGACAGTCTCTGTCTTCGCTTGGATGGGGCGAACATTGCCCCCGCCTACTAGGTGTTCTAGATACACCACAGAAAGCTGCTCTATCTGGAACTTGATATGCAGGTTTGGCTGTTGCAGAGCCTGACACACATCCTGGTGCTGAAATAAATTATGTCATCCAGGTAGGCCGCACTGTAGGCTTCCATCCCAGCTAGGTCCCTGATAGCCAATATCTGGAAGGTATCAGGAACATTCTTAAACCCAAGGGGACTTACCCTAAACTGTAAGTTGCTCTCTGGGGTGGAGAATGCTGACCTCACTTTAGTCCCCTAAGTCAGGGCAATCTGCCAGTGGCCAGATGTTAGATCAAAAGTACTCAGGAACTTGGCAATTACCAGTCTGTCAATAAGCTCATGAGCTCAAAGGATAGGGTGAGCATCAGTCTTGGTGACTGAATTGAACCCCCTGTAATCTATACAGAACCTGAGTTCTGGAGCAGCGCCGGGAGGGGCAAGTACTGCTGGGCTCAATTGGGAAATATTGGAGTGCTCACTCACCCCTAATTGAAGCATCCTGAACACTTCCTCCTGAATGGTAGGCCTCACCTTGTCAGATAACTTGTATCACAATACCCCATATTATCTCATGGGGGTACAAGAGGTAAGCCCTGGGGTGAGGAAGAACAGCGAGTCAAACTGTACAAGTAACTGGTGACAGTTCCTATGTTGGTCTGGTGTCAGGGTAGGGGAGAGGCTGACACCCTCCGCTCACCCATCCTGCTTCTTGAAAGATAGGCAGTCAGAGTAAGGTTCACTCTCTTCTTCCACCCCATCATCTGTCAGCTGGAGCATGGTAACGTTTGACCTCCCATACTGTGGCTTGAGGCAAATTATATAGAGCACCCTTAAGGGGTCCTGGGCGTCTTGATGCCCAATAAGTAGGTGAGCAGCCCCTTTTTCTCCTTTACCTTGCATAGTCCTCATCAGAGGTCTTGCAGGGCCCTAGGAACCACTGGCTACTTAACCCACATCTTCCGACCAGGCTGTATCTGCTGCTCATGCCAGAGTCTCAGTACCTCATTGCTGGCTTCTACGTGTCAGAAGCCTTCTTCCAGAAGTGTTGCATCTGGCTTCTGAAAACTAGCTTGTAGCTAACTGTATCCTGGGGAGCTCCTGGAAGCTTGCTCCCAACCCTTCTTCATCAGACTGAGAGGTCCCCTAACAGGGTGAATCTAGAGGAATTCAAATTGACTAAAAGCATCTCTTTTCTGTGGTACCTCTCTGTAGGCAAAAAGAAAGCATAGTAAGAGGACGTCTCACTTCCGCCTCATGGAATCTGGTAGGTCCACACTCATGCCTTTATGGGTCTTGTTGAACCTATCAACAAGCCCATTGGTCCAAAGGTGATATGATGTAGAGAACTTATATTCCACCGGACACCCACATTGATTTAATGTAAGCTGAAATGAAGTTTGTGCCACTGTCAGACACTACTTCTTTGAGGAACCGTACCTGGGTAAAAATCCTCATCAGGGCCTTAGCCACTGTATGGGTAATTATTCAGAGGTATGGCCTCTGGGTACCTATTGGCATGGTCCACCAAAACCAGGATAAATATGTTGCATATGGTAGTTTTGGATTCCAGGGGTAAAACAATGTCAATGGCCATACTTTCAGAGCGAGTGCCAATGTCAAGTAAGGGAACCAGAGGAGCTTTAACTCTTCCCTGACTCCCCATTGGCCCAACAGGTACAACATGACCTACAGAACACATCTAAGACTGTCTTCATTCTCGGCCCATAAAATGCCTGACAAGACTGTCAAACATCTTGTCCTACCCCAGATGTCCTGCCAAGTGTATATCATGAGCCTGACTAAGTAGGAAGGATCTGTATCACTGGGTGACCACCAATACACAAGTTTCCCCAGGCTCAGGAAGCTTTTAATCACTATATAGGAGGCAATTCTCCCAATAGATAAGGTGATATCCAAGGTGTCACCAGCTGCCGGGACCTCAGCTTGTACCCTTAGGCCCTCAAGCAATGGGCACTCCTGCTAACACTCTGCAGAACTCCTCCGTGGAAGGCCCACCTCCAACTTGCCATCCAGCAAACTCAGGCAGGTCTTCCAGGGCTGCAATGTCCTACCTGTAGGCTCTGGAGCATCAGCCTCAGGCTCAACCTCCTCCTCGACTGTTGGAGTTCCAGTAGTTGGATTCCCATGCCCCTTTGTCTTCTTCTTCCAGCCAGCTACCTGGGCCGTATTTCAAGGCTCTAGGTCTCCTTGACCACTCTCTTGGGCTGCTATTGATATTGTGGCCAGGCACATCCAGTAAGGCATCCCAAAAATCTTCATGTGTGATTGTAGCGCCACTTCCTTCCAGATAGTGTGCTCCAGATCATTGCCTAACAGACAATCCACAAGCATAGTAGGGTTCACAGCTCCTTTTGGAGAAGCTGATACCGCAAAGAGAACCAGCTATCCTGGGCAGTGACTCTCCCAGTTGTCTGCTACTACACCGTAGTGTAATGTATTGGGAATTACCTGCTCTGACGACACCAGATGACACCTTACAGAGATCATGCTGGCTCCTTTGTCCCTCCGAGCCCCCACCCTTTGCCCATTGATAGTAACCCACTTTGTATACTTGGAAGTATTGGAAGGTATGTGGGATTTGGGCACCACCTTTTTGTCAACCGGGGACACTAGGGTAACCTCTGCGCTTTTCCCAGTCTAAATTGGGCAATCTGCTCCCCAAGCACTACACTGGCCATCCTTTGGGTCTGCCCACCAGTGGGGGATGTGCCCTCTTGAGACACTTGGCATCTCACTCCACATGCCCATATTTTTTACATGAATATTTCTCAGACACAAACTTCCCTGCTTCTTGTCAACAAATCAATTTTTCTTCTGGTCAGATTGAGGCTGTGTCTCATTCCCCTGTGGACTATTTTGGGGGCTTATAGAGAACTACTTACTTTTATTCTTATCTCCCCCCCCTTTGTTCTGGTGAAGACTTTTACCACCCTTTAGGCAATCCCCCCAGATGCCTTTTTAGACACTCTGGTGCTGACCCACAGGTCCGCTTCATTTTCAAGCTCCCTAGAGTGTGCTAGCTTACTGTCAATCAGGTGTTGGTGCAACTCTGTAAAGCTAATACTAAGCATGTGCTCTCTCAAAATAAGACTATTTAGCCCATTAAAATCACTCACTTTGGTGCCACTCACCCAACCACTTAGTAGACTTGGGAGTCAGCCCAAATTTGGTGATTAACATTGCTTTCATGGAAGTGTACCTCATCTGGTCCCCACCACTAATGTAAGAAGGGTGTCCTTCCCCACGGTGGGCATGTACTTCCACAGGCTGGTTCCCTAACATGCCTCTGGGACCTAGTACATCCTCAGAGCTATATCATACAGAAAACTATTTATCTCTATCATCCCCCACCACATAGCTAGGCACCGGATTTGGGGTATGGAGGCTCTCACCCCGGCATTAGGCACTACAGAAATGCTGCCACCATTGCTGTTGGTTCTGCTGCTTGCTTAGCTTCCAGGTCCAGTTCCCGCGGACTCAACTTATGAGCCAGCACCAACTTCTTCCCAGCCTTCTCCTAGGCTCGGGCAATCTCCAATTCCACCCTATTTTCTTCCAATGCCCTCTTTGGTGGTGCCTTACTCTTCTCCATTGTATGTTTGGCCAGCTGCAGCCTGGACTCACTCTCAGCATTTCTGTCCACCAACTCCTCAGGGGACACACAATTCGTTGCCATGGGAGAGGGCTCCATTTCTGCATCCAAGGTGTCCTCCAACTCCACAGGCTGCTGCTGTTCAACATCTGTGGCTAGACCCTCCTCTTCCTCCTCATATTCTACCTACTCCTCAAGGTCGTCAACCTCTGGCTCCTCTGGGGTGGACTACATTCTCTTGACCTCCTCATTGGCATGAGGTGCTACCTGGATTTCCATTTTTTAACCTTCCTTCCCACTTTCACCCCCTCTCTTTGAAGAGTCTCTGCAAGCTCAGCCTCGCTGAGGCTCATCCACATTGATCCGCTCCATCTTCATTGCAGCAACAAGGAGGTGAGGTAAACTTACATTTGGAAAAATAGAAAAATTCCAAATCAAAAAGTAAGGAGAATTTAAAAAGAGATTGAATATGGTATCAATTTGTTTTCAGGGAATTGTAGTGTTACACACATTACTGTACCATACTGCACAAACACAAGTACTGGATACCATCACTAAGCAACAATGTAGGAAATTGGGTTTTTGATAGATGAGGGCTGAAGACCCTTCTCAAGCAACAACCGCAAGTCACTAAATGAACCTTTAACTAACCCACCGGTAGCTTGGCACAAAGCAGTCAGGCTCAATTCGGAGGGCAATGTGTTAAGTATTATGTAGCATACAAAAAAGAATTAGCATACAAAGAAGTATTATGTAGCAAACAAAAAGAATAAATACAACACAAGAAGAATCACACAACAGTTTAGAAAAATAAAGTAAAATTTAATAATAAAATGAGACCAAACAACAAATATCTAATCAGTAGAACTGGAGATATGCAATTTCAAAGATTTAGGTAAGTATGGTGGCTAAAAACACAAATTGCCACCCGCAGTATTCTGGTCATGCTAAACCAGGGAAAAGTCACAAGTTTGCCCTGACCACAATAGAGCACAGGTCAGATACAGGTACAAGGGTAGTTCAGCTGAACGAGTTACCTTCTCAAAGTCCAGGGTGAAGAGTTCAGTTTGCGGTGGACGCGTTGTGGATGGTTTTCTTGGTAGCTCAAAGAGCAGGCCGGCCATGCCATTGTAATCAATGGCTACTGCAGCAAGAATATCCTGTCAGACATGACAGGTGGTTGTTTCTGAAGCTTTGTGATGGTGCTCACCGTCGGCTGTCTCTGCTGTAAATTGAAGTGCACCTCTCGGGCTGGTGGTCACTGTGAGTCGCTGTAGCACAAAGAGTCGGATTCACCATCGGCATCCTCACAGAAAGAACTCTGTCTGAACTAGCCTGTTCAGAGTTGCAAAGTTCCTAAAACTTCAGGATTACTCCATTTCTTCTCAAGAGGAGCTCAACTGATTTCAGCCATGGGGTGTAGGACCTGGGGAGGCACCTCTTGAGGATGAGTACCACACTCCAGGAGAGGCCAGCAGGGCTCAGTCAGGTCCAGTGGCAGGTCCAGGCAGGGTGAGTGCAGCAGGTCAGTTGCCTGGAGGCCTCTGGAGCTTATATCCCTGCAGTCTAGAACAGGAGGTCAGACACCCTTTTCTTTTATTCACTCTGGTAGTCTTGGGATTAGGCAACAAGACCTTGTATAGCAGTAAAATAAGACGTTTCATCAATTAGGAATCTGTGATGAAAACATTTTCTGGAAGTACATAGAATGGTAAATTACACTGAATGCTCATCTTCTTAGTACAAAACTTTAGCTTGACATCATGCCTCAAGCAGCAGGACAGTAGTTCTCTGGTAGCAGTATGGCACACCTCTAAGGTACAAAGCAGACCTCAAGCAGCAGGAAATTCTTCTGGAGGTCTTCCACAGGATCTGGAGTGAACTGAAGAGTAGGTCAGAGGGTACTATTTTAAAACTTCTAGAATTCCCCCCCCCCCCGCCCCACAGTTGGTTCTGAATTTTTCTTCCTCTCTTCACAGCCTTCAAGAGGTCTAGGGTGACAAAAGACTGGTGTGAAGTTCTTGTGAGTCTACTGAGGTAGCTCCTTTAAAAATAAGTGGAGAAGGGACAGCTCCCCCATCCTGGCAGGATGGACCATTTTGCCAACATTTAGTCCCTATTTTTCTCACTGCCTTAGAGGAATAAACAAAGGTCAACTGCCACTCTGATCACAGCCATGTGACCCAGGGCATACATATCCAATGGTTAGTAGAGAAAATTCTAAAAGTAGCATTGTCAGAATTGTGACTTAAAATCCAACGTTCCCATTAAAAAGGGTTTTAAAATAGAATTCTTTAGAGATCAAGCATGACATTTCTACCTGATTCCAAATAAATGTTATCACTTATTAAATGTAATTTAGTAACCCAATGTTATCTGATGGAAGTGGCAGGTCACACAGCAGTGACACACAATTTTGGGAGCTTTTCACTACCAGTACATGTACAAATTTAAAGTATATCTCAATTTTCTTTTAACACTGTTCCTTGCTCTATAAGCTTTCTAGGCCCTACAAAATGGGCACGTTATTTGTTTTAAAAAGTGAGTTTTAGACCTGGAAGAAGGTTAATTTTGCCAGGTCATATTGGCAGTTTAAAAAAGAACACAGACTGCAACAACAGGCTTGAGGCATGTTTTAAAAGATACTTAAGTGGGAGGCACAGCAAGTGCTGCAGTCCCATTATTAATATTTAATTCACAGGCTCTGGGTACATGTTGTACCACTGTACTTGGGACTTATAAGTAGATTAAATGTGCCAATCAAGTGTAAGCCAATTGTGCCATTGTTTAAGGAGTAAATACAAGCATTTTAGCTCTGGTTAGCAGTGGTAAATTAACAAAGTCCTAATATCAACAAAAACACAGTTCAGCAAACAGGAGTGGAGTAGGCAAAAGTGTTGGGGGAAGACAACCCTTAGGCTGATATGTCTAACAGCCCATATATGATTTGAATTAAAATATTTATTTCTTTTTAAATTCTTTTAATTGAATAAATACATAACTTGAAATAGTTGGTTACAGAATAAGTTCTTACAGATCCATGCTTCACACTACAAACCACCACTTCCAGCAGGCTTCCACATTTATTACATAGATATGTGGTTCACTGATTAACATTTTTCCTCACCCTTTAGCAACTGGTGTCTATTAAGGGTTCATCAGGAGGTAGCGTACAGATATTCCCTCTGAAGTTGTTCTACTTTCCCCATACTCGTTCCAACTTCTTAGGGCACCCTCTATGTATGTATACTGCTTTCTTCGCCACCATAGCTCCATCCATAACATTACACCACTCCTGGTACGTCGGAGTAGCTTGTGCTCCCCAGTGTTTGACAATGTTGCTGTTGTATCTTTCCCACTTTGGTTTGTCCCAGTTCCCCCCACCCTTTCCCCACTAGTGGTACCTTCTTAGAATGTTGGGAAGAAGGCTCTGATGGAATGTTGGGGAGAGAGCCTGAGGAGGTGAACACCAGCGGTAAGCTGGAGATGTAGCTGTACTGACATTGGAATAAAGAAGAAGTAAGTCACCTGTGTGTCAGTCCTTACTTCAGTTGCGTTTGGCTATCGCCATGCCCAGTGTCGCCCAGTCTTGAGTCGTGTGATTGAGATCTGTCAGTTCCCAAATGTTCAAGAGTCATCTCTTGGGTTCCGGTGACACAGTAACCCCGCTAACTTGTGTAATTGTGTGCGTAATTGCTCCCCAATATATCGTTATCTCTGGGCATTCCCAGAACGTATGATAAAATGTGCTGACTGCCCCCATTTTCTTAAGCAGAGTTGGCTATCAGTCTTCCCTATCTTATGTAGGGTTACTCTTCTGCAGTAGATTCTACAGAGTACTTTAAGGTGTACTGATCTCAGCTTTGAGGATAACACCACTTCTCGTGGGGACGCGAGTGCCTTCTGCCAGTCTGTCTCATCCAAGTCCCCTATATCGGTCTGCCATTTTTTGCAGAGAAGATTTGTGGGGTCTGGTTGATTGTTAATGATCTTGCGATAAGTTAGGGAAATGGCTTTTTTTATCCATTTAGTCTGCTAGGAGCCTATCCTCTAATGGGGAGGCCACTGGGAGGATACTACCTGATGGGATGTCCGCCTTGAGTGCATGTCTGATCTGGGTGTATCGGAATATTTCTGTGGGTGCCATCTCATATTGCTCTTCGAGTTGAGCGAAAGTAATGACCTCTCCCTTAATCCAGAGATCCCCAACTCTTGAAATTCCTATTGAATCCCATTGTTTAAAGCCTTTGCTGCTGCTGAGACTAACCATTCTTTGAGGTTCCCAGAGTGGGGTCAATTGTGTTATAGTGCTATCCCAGCTTAGCTTTTTCAGCGCTATGTGCCACATTTAATCTGTGTGTTTGATGGGCCCCATTAAGGCTGTCTTTCGAGTTTTATTGTACAGCTCTCTCATAAATCCCCCCTCTCCCAAGACATGTCTATCCATGCGGAATGCCGGTTCAGTTTGAGGGGCATGGAGCCACTGAAACAGCACGATCAGTTGGGAAGCCCAATAGTATGTTTGTAGGTTCGGAAGAGTAATTCCGCCATCATACCATCCTTTAATTAATTTATTCACGGCTATACTGGCTGGTTTTCCATCCCAAAGGAGGTTGCTTACTTCTGCTTTGCCTTAAAATATGATAAGGGAACCGGAAATTGAGTATTCTGCAAGGCGTACAAAACGTAGGGAGGGCCATCATCTTGAAGAGTGCAGCTCTTCCCAGCAGTGTCAATGGCAGGGATTGCCATTGTTTTGTATCACGGAGGAGTCTTCTCAGGAGTTCTAGGAGGTTCTTTTCGATAAAGTCCTCAGGTAGTGGTGTAATGTGAATTCCTTGGTATTTGAAGTTGCCTTCTACTACTTGCACTGCACACCCCATCGGCAGTTTCGTCAGGGGCCCATTTAGGATATATAGAATTGATTTATTCCAATCAATAGTGTACCCGGAGTACCTTCCATACAGCCCACAAATATCCAGGAGTCTATTTAATGAACGTCTGGGGGATGCAATGTATAGCAGAACATCATCCGCATATAAGGATATGCGGTCCTCCCATCCCTCTGTCCACCGGAGTCCACGGATGACTGGGTGTCTCCTTATCCAGGCTGCCAGCGGTTCTAGCACTAGGGCGAATAGGTGTGGCACTAGGGGATAACCTTGTCGTGTTCCGCGACCTAAGGGGAAGACAAACAAAATGTGTCCGTTTACTACTACGTGTGCTAATGCCTTTGTATATAACAACTGAATCCAAGCACAGAACTTGGGTCCGAAACCCATATGTTTAAGGACGGCAAAGAGGAAAGGCCACTCGACCATATCGAAGGCCATAAATGCGTCCAGGGATAGGATAATGGTTTCTTCCTCGATGCCAGGCTTGCGAGCCATAATGCTATGTAGGCATCTCAGTTTAAATGCTGTATTTCTCCCCAGGCATGAATCCACATTGGTCTGGGTGCACCAATTTGGTAAGATAGGGTGTCAGTTTGGTGGCCAGCATTTTATTCAATATTTTGACCTCTGCGTTGAGCAGCAATATGGGCTGGTAGGACATGTAATCTTGGGTCGGCTTCCTAGGTTTGTGAATAGCCACTATTGTCGCCATCCGCTGGACCTTGGGGAGTTATCCCGCATCTAGACTGGCTTCATACATATTTAGCAAGTGCGGTGCAAGTTTAGTTGCTGCATTTTTGTACAGTTCAATAGGTATACCACTCAGCCCCAGAGCCTTCCCTGTTTGTATGTTACCTATGGCCAACGCTAATTCTTCTGGTGTAAGGTCTGCCTCAAGTAATTGGGTATCGGCCATTGTGAGCGTGGGCATCTGAATATCTTTGAGGAATGCTGTCGCCTCCTCAAGTGTGTCTGTTGTCATCGGGGTATAGATCTTTTCGTAGCGTAGTGCAAGTGCATTTACAATCTTTTGCGGGTCTGTTATGGTGTCTGCAGTGTCCAATTGCAGCTGTGCCACCCAGCGACTAGCTCGCTCTCATTTATCTAACCAGGCCAGGAGCTGGTCTGCTTTATCCCCGACTTCATAGACCTTATGTTGAGTGGCTATTAGTTTGGCTTTTGCTTCCTCCCACATGTACTCTCTATATTCCTGCTTTTTAAAATTTAGTTTGTGGGCATTGACTTTAGTGGGATTCTGAGAGTGTGTTGTCTCGAGCTGACTCACTTCTTGCTCTACTTGTTTCCTTTTTTCTTTTTTGTGAAAAACAATTAGAGAAATAGCCTGGCCCCGTAGAACTGACTCATATGCTTCCCATAGAATTAACGGGGAGGATGCTGAATGTTCATTTTCTCTGAAGTACTGTTGTGTGGTTGTAGTTAGACCCTTCCAGATCTTAGGATTTTTTAAGTATCCTGGATATATTGGGAATATACGTTGTTGAATTTGAGCATGCAATATGTATTTGACAAAAACAGGGGAGTGATCAGAGATGCCTGTGTAAGTATGCAGTCTATTCTGGAGAGGCTGTTGTGTGCACCTGAATGGGAAGTGTACTGCTGCTCCTGCGGAAAGCGGGAACGCCAAATGTCTATCAGACCCAGTGCATCCAGGAATTCCGCAAATCGGGACTTCGCATGGCATTGGTGTCTAGGGGGCTTGCGGTCAAGAGTGTCATCTACAGTAGTGTTAAAGTCTCCTCCTATGATAAGTTCCCCTTCTGGGAGTGTAAGTAAAAATGTGCTAAGGGCTGGGAGTGCCAGTGAGGGAAGTGCTGGAGGGATGCATACTGAAACTATGTTAAACATACACTCCTCCCATTGGCATGAGACAGCTGCGAACTGTCCCTGGCCATCTGTCCATGTTTTTTTAACAATGAGAGGGAATTGGTTTTGAACCATGATTCCAACCCCTCATGAGCCCGAGGTGAACCCGGTAGCCCCATCTATCTAGAGCCTTCCATGCAGACCCCACTAAGTGTGTCTCTTGGATCAGGGCCACCGCTGGTGCCTGGCGTTTGAGGTACTGCAAGACCAGTCCTCTCTTTATTTTACCACAGAGGCCATTCACATTCCATGAGAGAAGTGATAAAGGTGGACCATCCGTGGGGTGGGTCATTGGTGCTGCGGTCACCATATCAGTCAGTGCCATATGTAGTAGTTGCATGGCGAAGTTGAGTAGGATATTGTCTCGGAAGTGTTGTGTGGAAGCATTGAAATCATATCATTAACTGTTGCAAACACTGGTTGTTGACTGCCATTCTTTTTGCTTCATAGGCTGCCCATGAGGAAGGGTGTAATCTTTAAAACGCATCGGCAGCAAATTCTAAGGGGCTATGTACATGAGACCTGAGCGACGATCCTGAGTGTCCCTCCACCACAAGGGGAACTTTGTTTGTGTGTATATATATATATATATATATATATATATATATATATATTCACTTAAAAAACCATAGGTTTCCCACATGTTATAGTTAGCTGGACATTTCACTCGTAAAAAAATATTGAAATTCCCCCATTATAGTTAGTTCAGATAACTATTACTCGCGCGCCCGCAATCCACTACTCATGACGTCACATATTACATCATGACTTGGTCAGTGGCATCACTCATGACATCACTGATGACATCATCCTTGTGATAGAGTGGTGGTCGCGCGAGTTATAGTTATCTGAACTAACTATAACAGGGGAATTTCAATGGTTTTTTACGAGTGAAATGTCCAGCTAACTATGACATGTGTGAAACCTATGTTTTTTTAAGTGAATTTGCAAGGTTTTTTAAATGCTAATTCCTAACTATAACGTGTGTGAAACCTATGGTTTTTTCAGTGAATTTGTACGGTTTTTTAAATGCTAAGTTATCTATGTATTATTATATTTTTTATATATTTATTTTACAATAAACTACGTATTAAAAAGTTTTTTGTTTTTTTTTAGGATTTTTCATGGTGCGCGCACCGTGCGCGCACTCCGCGATTTTTTGAAAAAATTAAAATGTTTTTTTCTGCCTTCGGGGTCCTTCAGGGACCGCCTGACAAAGGCTAGGGGGTCAGGAACTCTCTACCCTGCCCCCTATTCACGTTCGCCACCTTCCTTTTTCACTCTCGCACTCAAAACAAACAAAATGGCGGCCGACTTCGACCGATTCGAACATTGGCTAACATTTAACCACCAAGCAGAATTACGCTCGCGCACGTTAGGGTGCGCGCACGGTGCACGGCTATAGATATTTATGTGCTTTTAACTCAATTTTCTCAGGAACTACTGAACAGATTGACTCCATATATGCAAAAGGCACTTCCCTGACCTGAGGACTACCTCTTTGCCAAATTGCAAGTAATTCTGTTCAGCCGTTCGGGCTGTACCTTCGACTAAAGGTCCTATGGGAAAATGCATGGGGAAAATGCGTTTTGGGACCCCCCTTTTTTCTCGGCCCCCGCTTGACGAATCCCCCCGAGACTTTCAGGGTAGGAGTTGAGCGGAGCGCCCCATTAGTTTTGAAAATTTCGCGAAGATTCGTCAACCGGCGCCAAAGTTATTCAAAATAGAATTTTGAGATTTCCTATGGAAACACGGTCCTAACTATAACTATCTACTGGCGACCGCCAGTAGATAATATATATATATATAGATATATTCGCTGAAAAAACCATAGGTTTCAGGCATGTTATAGTTAGGAATTAGCATTTAAAAAACCTTAGAAATTCACTGAAAAAACCATA
This sequence comes from Triturus cristatus, assembly GCF_964204655.1. NCBI lineage: Eukaryota > Metazoa > Chordata > Amphibia > Caudata > Salamandridae > Triturus > Triturus cristatus. The sequence goes on along the minus strand of NC_140582.1, from coordinate 889,511,175 downwards.
GGTTTCACTGCTGATGACGTCACATATTACATCACTCATGACATGATCAGTGACATCACTCATGACATCACTGATGACATCTCAAATGACATCACTCATGACATCATCCTTGTGATAGAGTGGCAGACCTCCTCTCCCCCTAATATAACCTTTGATACACACATTCAAAAATAGAAACTGAAATTTTCAAAACAATGGACATACCAATATCAGTTACAACAACCTATTCAGTAATTCTAAGATCCACATACACATCCACTCATTCACCAACAGTCCTATACAGTCACTCATACATGTACTCACTCATCATATGTACTCATACACCTATACATCCTGTTACACAACGCCACTCATCCATAGAGTTACTCACACACAAAGTCACTCATGCTAATAAAGAATCAAACATCCATTTACTTGCATATACAGTTATACACACACCACCACACTTACTTCTACAGAAACTTACACATACTTAGTCTTTTAAACAATCACTTATAGAAACACATACTTATTCGTACAGGAACTCTTTCAATCTCTCACTCTCACATATACTCACTTATATACACCAATATTCACATATACTAGTTTAAAACATATGTAGTTACTCATAAAGACACTATTGAGACAGTCATTCACTCACCAACACACCCATGCACACACTCATCCACCCATGCAGTCCTGCACACATGCTGTCTTCAACACATACAAACAGTGAGTCACTCATTCATGCACCTATGCACTACGTAATACCCCCCACCAAACCATACAGACACTCAGACACTCATACTGATACTCAAAAAACCAACTAATAACCTATATAGACACTCATGTAGCTACTCACCAACCCATGCAGCCACTTATACACAAAGTGAGAGACTGATACAGATATTTACATATTTAAACATTACTCACTAAGCCATGTATTCACTAAGATACACTTAATCAGTCAGTTATACAATCAATTTTTAAAAAACAAATTATCCATTTAGACACTTATATACCCATTTATTCTTCCATCGACCTTGAGATATACATATATAAAACATATGTAATTTTCAGAAAAACACACATTCACTGGATGATGTCATCAGTGATGTCATCAGTGATGTCATTTGAGATGTCATCAGTGATGTCATGAGTGATGTCACTGACCATGTCATGAGTGATGTAATATGTGACGTCATCAGCAGTGCATTGCGGGCGCGCGAGTTATAGTTAGCTGAACTAACTATAACGGGGGAATTTCAATGGTTTTGTACGAGTGAAAAGTCCAGCTAACTATTAACTATAACGCCCCTGAAACCTATGGTTTTTTCAGTGAATTTCGAAGGTTTATTAAATGCTAACTCCTAACTATAACATGCCTGAAACCTATGTTTTTTTCAGTGATATATATATATTCACAGAAAAAACCATAGGTTTCACACACGTTATAGTTACGAATTAGCATTTAAAAAACCTTGCAAATTCACTTAAAAAACCATAGGTTTCACACATATTATAGTTAGCTGGACATTTAACTCGTAAAAAACCAATGAAATTCCCCCGTCATAGTTACTGCAGGCAACTATAACTCACGCCACCGCAATCCTCTGCTGATGACGTCAGATATTACATCACTGTATTTAGACACTTATTTACCCATGTCTTCTTCCATTAATCTTTAGCTATACATATATTACAAATATTTATTTTTCATTAAGACACATAAGTCATCAGTGTGTGAAACCTATGGTTTTTTCAGATAATTTGTACGTTTTTTTAAATGCTAAGTTATTTATTTATTATTATTTTTTTTCAGGTTTTTCACCGTGCGCGCACTATGAATTATATATATTTTTTTTAAATCGCGAGGTGCGCGCACCATGCACGCACGTTGCGCTTCGCGCAACGTGCGCGCGCTGTGGGTGCCCGGTGCGCTTTGCGCACCGAGCACCCACGGGTCGTAGTCCGTGCCGTGGCGACGGGCAGTAGATAATATATATATATATTTATATATATATATATATATATATATATATATATATATATATATTTTCACTTCAAAAACCATAGGTTTCACACATGTTATAGTTAGCTGGACATTTCACTCGTAAAAAACCAATGAAATTCCCCCGTTATAGTTAGTGCAGGCAACTATAACTCACGCGACCGCAATCCTCTGCTGATGACGTCAGATATTACATCACTGATGACATATGTGTCTTTATGAAAAATAAATATTTGTAATATATGTATAGCTAAAGATTAATGGAAGAAGACATGGGTAAATAAGTGTCTAAATACGGTGATGTAATATCTGACGTCATCAGCAGAGGATTGCGGTCGCGTGAGTTATAGTTGCCTGCACTAACTATAACGGGGGTATTTCATTGGTTTTTTACGAGTGAAATGTCCAGCTAACTATAACATGTGTGAAAGCTATGGTTTTTAAAGTGAATTTGCAAGGTTTTTTAAATGTTAATTCGTAACTATAACATGTGTGAAACCTATGGTTTTTTCAGTGAATATATAAACATATAAATATAATCTGCATATATATATATAAATATAAATTCATGCAAACATATACATATATGCATACATATGCATGGTATGTACATGAAAGTTTGAAAAACTCTAATACAAGCAAAGCTAAAAAGCCACCTAATTACAAACAGAATTGCTTTAACTTAAACAAGGGCGAGACCTATTGCATTTTCAATGCTTGTTTACTTTGATTCCACCAAGAAGGCATTCAGATGTGTCCCACATTTTCCATAAATTCTGAATGGTAGCGCTCTAGTTGCTCATTAGATCACTGTAGTAAAGCTACTGCTTACCAGGGAAGTCTGCTGCTGGTATTGAAAGTGCATGTTTCAGTCTGCATGTCAGAATTTTTTAATGAAATAGAAGAGGATTTGATAAGTCACTCAAAATGTGCCCTAATTTTTCTTTTTTCCTCACTAATCATAATTTCTATGGCAAAATGAACCTCCTCATTGTGTTCCTTTTAAATTAAACTACTCACTCTCTACTACTCACTTTCTACTACTCTCTACTACTCTACTACTCTCTACTACTCACTCTCTACTACTCTCTACTACTCTCTACCACTCACTCTCTACTACTCTACTACTCACTCTCGACTACTCTCTACTACTCTCTCTCTACTACTCTCTCTCTCTACTACTCCCTCTCTACTACTCTCTCTACTACTCACTCTCTACTACTCACTCTCTACTACTCACTCTCTACCACTCTCTACTTCTCTCTACTACTCTCTACTACTCTCTACTACTCACTCTCAACTACTCACTCTACTACTCTCTCTACTACTAACTTTACTACTCACTCTACTACTCTCTACCACTCACTCTCTACTACTCTCTCTCTCTACTACTAACTCTCTACTACTCACTCTACTACTCTCTACTACTTTCTACTACTCTCTCTGCTACTCACTTTCTACTACTCTCTACTACTCACTCTCTACTACTCACTCTCTACTACTCTACTACTCTCTACTACTCTCTTTACTACTCACTCTCTACTACTCACCCTCTACTACTCTCTACTACTCTCTCTCTACTACACACTCTCTACTACTTGCTCTCTACTACTCACTCTACTACTCACTCTACTACTCACTCTCTAATACTCCCTACTACTCCCTACTACTCACTCTACTACTCACTCTCTACTACTCTCTACTACTCACTCTCTACTTCTCCACTAATCTCTACTAATCACTCTCTACTACTCACTCTGTACTACTCTCTACTACTCTCTCTACTACTCTCTACTACTCACTCTCTCTACTACTCTCTCTCTACTACTCACTCTCTACTACTCACTCTCTACTACTCTCTCTCTACTACTCTCTACTACTCTCTACTACTCACTCTCTACTACTCTCTACTACTCACTCTCTACTACTCTCTACTACTCACTCTCTAATACTCTCCACTACTCACTCTACTACTCATTCTCTACTACTCATTCTCTACTACTCTCTCTCTGCTACTCAGTCTCCACTACTCACTCTCTACTACTCTCTACTAGTCACTCTCTAATACTCACTCTCTACTACTCCCTCTACTACTCACTCTCTACTACTCTCTACTACTCCCTCTACTACTCACTCTCTACTACTCTCTACTACTCCCTCTACTACTCACTCTCTACTACCTCTCTACTACTCTCTACTTCTCACTCGCTACTACTCTCTACTACTCACTCTCTACTACTCACTACTACTCTCTCCTACTCACTCTCTGCTACTCTCTCTACTACTCTCTACTACTCTCTCTACTACTCTCTCTCTACTCTCTACTCTCTATTACTCATCCTCTACTCTCTACCTCTCTACCTTTCTCTACCTCTCTCTCGACTGCACTCTACCTCTCTACCTCTACCTCTCTACCTCTACCTCTCTACCTCTACCTCTACCTCTACGTCTCTACCTCTACATCTCTACCTCTCTACCTCTCTCTACCTCTCTCTACACGCACACATATGCACATATATGCATTTATATATGTATGTGTATATATATGTATATACAGACATATATAAACATATATATAATCTGCATATCTATATAAATACAAATATAAATGCATGCATACATATACAGATATGCATGTTATTTACATGAAATTTTGAAAAACACTAATAAAAGCAAAGCTAAAAAGCCACCTAATTACAAACAGAATTGCTTTAACTTAAACGAGGGCGAGACCTATTGCATTTTCAATGCTTGTTTACTTTGGTTCCATCAAGAAGGCATTCAGATATGACACATTTGCCATAAATTCTGAATGGTAGCACTCTAGTTCCTCATTAGATCACTGTAGTAAAGCTACTGCTCACCAGGGAAGTCTGCTGCTGGTATTCAAAGTGCTGTGTTTCAGTCTGCATGTCAGAACTTTTTAATGAAATAGAAGAGGATTTGAGAAGTAAAAATGTGCCCTAAGTTTTCTTTCTGCAGCACTAGTCATAATTTCTATGGCAAAATGAACCCCCTCATTTTGTTCCTTTGCAAATTAAATGTTTTAAATGTGACCACTTTATTCCAATCAAGATGGCTGCAGGTGTGCCATACCTTTGTCATAAGTAAGACTGTTAGTGCTCTAGTTGTTCTTTAAAATACTCTGGGATTTCTGTCATTGGGCTATACTTGGGCTACATCTCGGTGATATTTGTGCTACATTTGGGCTCTTTTGTCTCTGGTGGCCATCTTGGGAGACTTGTTATGAAGTTTCCTAATTTCCTCATTTACTGCAGTCTCCTCAGTAGGCATACTGTCAGTTTTTTACTTTGATTCAATGAAGAAGGCATTCAGATGTGTCACACATTTGCCATAAATTCAGAATGTTAGCACTCTAGTTGCTCATTAGATCACTGTAGTAAAGCTACTGCTCACCAGGGAAGTCTGCTGCTGGTATTGAAAGTGCATGTTTCAGTCTGCATGTCAGAATTCTTTAATGAAATAGAAGAGGATTTGAGAAGTCACTCAAAATGTGCCCTAATTTTTCTTTCTGCAGCACTAATCATACATTCTATGGCAAAATGAACCCTCTCATTTTGTTCCTTTTTAAATTAAATGTTTCAAATGTTACCACTTCAAGATGGCTTCATGTGCCATACCTTTGTCATAAGTAAGACTGTTAGCGCTCTAGTTGTTCTTTGGAACACTCTGGGAAGCTGCAGTAGAACACAAAGGAATCAACTGACAGTCTCTGCCCTTGTTGGATGTACATGTTTTACTGAGAATGTCAGACTTCATTCTCACATGACTGAGAATGATAATGTGAATTTACAGTAAATATGCTCTCAGTTTAGCTTATAGATCACCTTCCAAACCTCTGTGGGAAAAGCATGTGAAAATAGTTTTCTCTCAAACATGATTCATGATATCCCAGCAGAAGGCTTTTTCACATGGTAAAATCACCTTAGAACATACTACAATTCCTAAAATGAGTATGGTAACATCAACAAATGATTTATAATGTAACTAAAGTCTTAAAACCTTCTATTAACTGCAATGCTTTTTAATGAGGTGCTATCATGTATATTGGTCCCAAGATGGCTGCCAACACTTCTTGGATGAAGTGCTGACAGCCAATCAGATCTCACAATGAGATGTGTGGTTAGGCTCCGCCCAGATATGTATATGATTTTACTTTTGATTTACTCAGGAACTACTGAGCGGATTTACACCATATATGCAAAAGGCACATGCCTGACCTGAGGACTACCTCTTTGCCAAATTTCAAGTAATTCTGTTCAGCCGTTCTGGCTGTAGCTGTGTCTAAAGGTCCTATGGAAAAATGCATGGGGAAAACGCGTTTTGGGACTCCCCTTTTTTCTCGGCCCCCGCTTGACGAATCACCCCGAGACTTTCAGGGTAGGAGCTGAACGGAGAGCCCCCTTAGTTTTGAAAATTTCACGAGGATTCGTCAACCGGCGCCAAAGTTATTCAAAATAGAATTTTGAGATTTCCTATGGAAACTAGGTTGTAACTATAACTATCTACTGGCGACCGCCAGTAGATAATATATATATATATATATATATATATATATATATATATATATATATATATATATATATATATATATATTCACTGAAAAAACTAAAGGTTTTAGGGAAAGTTATAGTTAGTTGGACATTGCACTTGTACAAAACCCGTGAAATTCCCCCATTATAGTTAGTTCAGCTAACTATAATTTGCGCCACTGCAATGCATTACTGATGATGTCACATATTACATCACTCAGGACATGGTCAGTGACATCACTGATGAAATCTCAAATGACACCACTGATGACATCATCCATGTGATAAATTGATGCATCTTCTCACACCCTAATATAACCTTTGATACACCCATTCTAAATTACAGACGGCCATTCTCAAAACCATTGACACTCCAACACCAATAACTACATACCCACTCGCTGATTCTTAGGTCTACACACACATCCACTCACTCATCCGTACAGTCACTCATACTTATGGTCACTCAGTACAGGACTATCATATGCACTCATACACCTATATAGACATCACACACCACCACTCATCCAGAGGTACTCACACATCTAGTCAGTTATGAAAATAAATATTCACACACCCATTTACTCACCTATATGGTTATACACACACCTGCTCACTTATACAAATACTAGATCATTCTTATGCTCTTATACAACCACTGATACAACCACACACTCATCCACACAGCCACACTCTCAATCACACACTCTCACTTATAGCCATTTAAATACTCTAACACACATATACTGCATTTTAAATATGTAGTTACTCGCACATATACCAGTGAGATATACATTCACTCACTAACACACCCATACACACACTCCCCCACCCATGCAGTCCATCACAGATGCACACTTGACACCATGCACCCAGTGAATCACCCACTCACACATCTATGCACAGTCACACACACCTCACCCACACAAACACTCAGCCACCCATAAAGATACTCAGACAACCAATCAATAACTCACATAGACACTCATGTAGCTATTCACAAACCCATGCAGCCGCTTACACACCCACATACAGATGGATATAGACATTCACACAGTTTAGTCACCAACCAATGCATTCAGTAAGATATGTTTAATCACTCACTTATAGACTCAGTTACGCACACACAAAATAAATCATTCATTCAGACACATATACACCCACTCATTCTTCAATACGCCTTTCCCTATATATATTAAACATAATCAAACTTTACAGAAACACACAGTTACTGGATGATGTCATCTGTGATGTCATCAGTGATGTTGTTTGAGATGTCATCAGTGATGTCATCAGTGATGTCACTGACCATGTCATGAGTGATGTAATATGTGACGTCATCAGCAGTGCATTGCGGGGGCGCGAGTTATAGTTAGCTAAACTAACTATAACGGGGGAATTTCACGGGTTTTGTATCAGTGCAATGTCCAACTAACTATAACTTTCCCTAAACCTATGTTTTTTTCAGTCAATTTCTACGGTTTTTTAAGTGCTAATTTCTAACTATAACATGCCTGAAACCTATGGTTTTTGCAGTGAATTTCAAAGGTTTTTTAAATGCTAATTTCAAACTATTAACGTGCCTGAATTCTATGTTTTTTTCAGTGAATATCAAAGGTTTTTTAAATGCTAGTTTCTAACTATGCCTACAGAGGTAGGACAATTGAAGAAAGAAGAAATAAAGCACAGAAAGAAGCAAAAGAAATGCAGAAAGAAACAACAGAAATCCACAAAGCCGAAGAAAAGTGCAGGAAGAAGGAAGACGTGCAGAAAGAACCAACAGAGGAGCAGAAAGAGGACTTGTTGCAAAATCATTCTTTGCCCACAACTTTTTCAGATGGGTACTGGAGGTAACTGACTCTGACTAACCAGGCCTAGAGCCAGTGCTATGCTAAAAGACACTTAGAATACAGTGAAAACACCTATATACACTAGGGAACACTATGCGTTGGGGTATCCCTTTGATTAGAATGACCTCCTCTTGGAAGTCCCTAGTACATAATAGCGCAGGGGGGTTTAAAATTACCTCTTAAAACGTGCCACGGACGCATTTCCACAGTGGTGAAGGGAGGGGGGGGGGGCCTGAGGTGACATGTGTGCAAACAGGCCCTGTGGCCATTTTAATTTGGGAGATTAAGTCCCCTTGAATCCTGAGGGTGCCTGGGGTCCAAATAGCCCACCAGGTACCTCCAGTAAGAGCCACAGAGCTGCGTTGCACAGAGGTGTAAAAAGGGGCATGGCCTGGACCACCACTCCCGGAGGAGACCGTATTAAAAAGTGTGCCAGACCTTGAGTGTGAGATGTGTTGAAAATTGGGTAACAATTCACAAAGTGAAATGGGAGGTTCGAATTTAAAAGAGTCTGTATTTTACTGGAAGTTCGTGCTATCTGCAGGCGATACATTTCTTTTGCAGAAGTGAGGGAAACTTCTGTTCTGAAGAAAAGCGCTTTAGTTTGGTTAGTTTAATGAAATCTGTTTGTAAAGTAGGGATTCAAGGCCAAGTTGATGTTTGGGAGTTAGTTTGTGTGGGTGGGAATAGACATTGATACAGGAAGTTACTCGGTTTGAAACAGTAAGGGCATACGGTATGCCACCTCACATTCCGTAGGAGTGCATGTTATTGAGAAGCAGATATCTGCCGTTAGAAATCTGTGTGAATGTTGGTGCGATTGTGGGAGTTGGGTTGCTTTCAAGAAAGCAGGCAAGATTGGGGCCTGTAAGCTTAGAAGTGTCGTGCAGTTAGACTGCCATTGTGGTCACAGTTTGCACCCGTGGGAAAAACTTCTGTATGCTCTTTAAGACAGCGATATGTAAATGGGAGAAATCACTGCTCGTGAATAAACACGCTACCTATATAATCGCATACAACATGACAAACAACATGTACACCTATAAGACACAACGACACTACGTACTGTGGGAACTGTGGCTAGCCATGTACACAAAGCAAACATGTAAATATTAACTATATAACTCTACCCCCATCCCACCCTCCTTCCTGCCTCCCTGCCTCCCTGCCTCCCTGCATGGTGGATTTAGAACTAACCTCCTCCCCAACTGCGAGTGCTTGTTAGCCATACCCTGGTACCTTTGTGGGGGGGGAGCTATCCAGTATCCCCTCCAGCACATCCCCTTGTCCGTAGTATAGTAGGTTGGCAATCTTATCTTAACTTTGCACAATTAACTCATGGTGTGGAAGGAGGAAAATGGGTAAAGCTATACATTAGTTTGATGCTTTTCTTTTATTGCCTCGGACACCTTGTCAGATGTGCTTGTTCCTCTGATTCTTGGGCTGTGTGTCCAAGGCATAATTCCATTACTATAATTCTACGTGGACTCCATTTGCGTGGTCGCGTGGTGTGCCGTTGAGTGCTTGCTTTAAGTCTTAATTCCCAGCAAATGAGAGGGGGTCCCCTACTACTCTCTGCTTCTCGCAAGCGGAGATCCGTTTACTGATCCTGTCTCTCCATCTCTGCTGGCACCATTTCCTGCGATTGTCGAACTTATTTCTTACCAGTCCTTCCAGAGTTAGTGACTCTGCTCCATCCCTCAAGCCATTCTTGGACCTCCTCAGGTGTCATAAAAAACCGCACCTTTCTCTCAGCCTCTACTCTTAATTTTGCAGGGAATAATATGGAGTGCTTTAGTTCACGGTTCCTCAGCTCTTTCTTAACTTCGAGGAAGCTGAGTCGTTGTTTTGTGACTGCCGCCGTATAGTCCTGAAAGAACGGTATTGGACTGTGCTCGAGCGGCACCGGGGGAGCAAAGCGGGCCATCTGGAGAATCAAGTCGTGATCTCGACACTTAAAAATGCGAGCCAGTATGGGCCTGGGGGGTGGACTCCAGGTCTTGGCCTGCATCCCGGGACACAGTGGGCCCTTTCTAATGAAAAATAGTTTGACAGACCCCGTGGCTGCAACTGGTTCTTGATGAGGTCTTCGACAAACAAGTCCAATGCCTGTCCACCCCTCCCCTCCGGCACACCAATAATTCTAACATTATTGCGCCTTGAGTGGCCTTCGTGATCATCAAGTTTGGCGGCCATCACTTTGTTGTCAGCTTCTAGTTGTTTTACTTGGTGCTTGAGAGCAGTTGTGTCTTTGCAGAGGGTTGCTGTTGTCGCTTCAACCTCTGTTACTCTTGTGGTCATTTTTTTAAAATTAGCACAAATTAGCAAGAGTTCTACAGAGCCCATACTTATTCGGGATTCCAAAGAGGTATGCATTTTATTTAGTGTGGCTATAATGTCCTGCAACGTGACCTCTTGTGTCTATGATATTGCAAGGCTCGCCGCTTGGATGGTTTCATGTTCTGTCATTTCTAGTGAAACTTGGTGCAGGTATACTTGTCCAGCTTCGTTTGGTGTGTGCTGCGTTGGCCCCTTCCCCCATTGCAGCAAGTCCAAACCAGTGGCACACTAATGGCAGTGGGTAGGTGGTAGTACTCACCACTGTCTGCCTGTGTGGTGTAAGGTTACACGCGGCCTTTCAGGTTTCCTACTTTTTACTGGTAATGCCGTGGTCTTGCTGCAGTCAGGGAGAGCGGGCAGGGGGCTCCTCGCCCGGTTTCACCACACGGTCTGCACACCTTTGTGGATAGTCGTGCTTTGAGCTCTTCTTACACGAGCGCAACATGGCCAGGGCGAAGAGGAGCACCACCTCTTTTATCTTTGCTGCTGTATTGGGTGATTCCTGTCTTTCCTTGGAAGTCTTATTGCATGGCCCACTCCCCGTATCATCATTCTGTGCTCCGGTGGGGGAGGTGTCGTTCGGTGAGCTATGATATGGGTCACACCGCTTGTGTGGGTTTATTGCCCAGTCCATTTGTGCCTGCTATGCCTGTGCCCCCTCCAACGACCCCCCTCTTGACTGCTCTGATCCTTTGGGTCACCTTCACTCAGTGGACCCCGTACCAGTCAGTGCTCAGTATCTGTTAAGTGTGCTCAGGGGAGGAAGGGGGGTGACGCAATGTTGAAGGACCTGCGGGGCTGGGTCTGACCTCAATTGCAATAGCGTCCAGCCAGCGTGTGGCAGATTAGGATCTCTGCGTGCCTGGGGACTCTGCTTCGCCGCGCAGTCAGGCACCATTTCAGGCAGATCGGGATTAATTTCTGCAGAGCCCGAGGGCATTCTTGGATTGTCGCAGATCCCTGCTAAGTGTTCGTTGCCCCTGGCCCCACTCAATTTTGCCTTGGGGCGGGGCCGATTACATCCGCGACACTCGGTCTCTGCAGCACTTGAGACCCTGGCTGCAGTTCGTGGCGCAGGCCTCTCCCATTCACTTCAATGCAGTCTCTCGATTCCTCTTCCTTTTGGACTACGGTAGGTGCTACCGAGTCACAACAGCTTCCGACACCTTGCTCACCACTTTTTGTGAGTGTTTGCTGGCAGATTAATTGTCAGATCTTGGGGGATGTCTGTGGAGTCACGGAGCTCTCTAGGCAGCAGCCATTTCCTCGGGCTGCTGATCTTGACTTAACATATTTGATAATGTTGACAAATGTTTCAGATCTGAACATGAATAAACATTGTATTTGAGGTCTTACTTAGTATAAGCTAGCAGTGGACATTTAAATAAGGCTTTAAATGAATGTGATAGTTTAACTAGAGCCTTGTGTAAATCATGCAGAATAATTCTGTATTGCCACAGCATGTATTTTCATTTTCTATACACCCCAAAATTAATCTTCAGTTAGGAGGTAAAACGTTTCCTACAGAATGACCTTGCTAATGCCTCTAGACTAAGTGGAGTTCTGAATGTAGCACATTCATATGATTCTGAGTGCTTTAAATAAAACATTGAATTTGATTATATGTTAAAACTCACCTATCAATGGGCTCAGAATAAGTGGCCACCTTCTTAGAAATGCTGTGAGAATAAAGTATATCAGCTCGTCCTGATTAAAGAAGGGTCACAAAAGCAACCTTATGTAGAGGACATACTATTTATCTAGACTATGATACTGAAGTCCATCCAAGCTGCAATAAAGCATATCAGGCAAATAGGGCGTTTCATCAATTAGAAATCTGTAATGAAAGCATTTTTGGGAGTACATAGGATGGCATATTGCATTGAATGGGCACTCCTCCAGTACAAAACCGTTGATTCACATTATGTATGCACCCTTCGACTGTGATGGAGCAGTGGGTATTATTTGCTGATAAGCAGAGAGTGGACTGATGAACACTAGGTCTCCCTACTGATCCATGTATTTGCATTTTGGATGGCAGAAATTGAATACTAATACCCAGTGAGCATTAACTTTTAGTGCCCAGCAACAGGAACCCTGGTTCTCCACCTACCCACTGATACCTTGCTGTACTCCACCATGCTCTTAACCCCGGATACTGCCTTCTGCACTGCTGCCATACTGCACCACAGAACACAAAAGGAACATTCACTTGCAAGTTCCCCCACCCTATTCACACTACTCATGCACCAACAGTACCCCGCTTGCTCACAAAGACCAAACACCACCCAACAAGATGCCACACTCACATGTATGCTCCCAAACACCCGTTCATTCACCAAACATGCCATGGAAACATGGGGTCTACTGCTCGACCATGCTATGGACCTGCTCCTTCACACAGAAACATGGATAAACCCAATCTCAGCACCATCTCCACTGGCTACAAGTTCATTAAGCAAGACCATCAGCACAAGCTCTGATACACAGTTGTAATCATATTTACAACATGGACACCCCCACCAGATACAATCAATACCTCAGGTTCAAGATACAAGTCACAGCTAATCTATCCCTGGGTGGAATCCTTGTAAACAGACTACGTGGACCCCGCACCAATTTTGCCTACGACATCACAGACTTTGTCGCACCCCTCATAAGCAAAGCAAGCAGATTCATCCTCCTCCAGGACCTTAACTTTCACCAAGAAGATTGCACTGATTCAAACTCTACAGAACTTCTAGAAAACCTTGGAAACCTTGGTCTCACCTAGCACGTTACTGGAACGACCCACCCCTCTGGACACCTATTGAAGTCGATTTTCTCCACAATCAGCAACATTACAGTCGACAAGCCAGCAACTATGACCTGGACAGACCACGCCCCATCAGTTTAATTGTACCCTTCCCCACCATCACAGACTAACACTTCAGGAACCATCTGCCGCAGATGGAAAAACCTCTCAAAAGAGGAATGGGTCTCCGTCCTCTCCGAGCATGGTCACAAGCACACCAGCAACTTATTGAAAGCCATCAAAAACCTTAACAGCTGGATCACATCATGTTCCGAAAACCTTAAATTGCAACCCAAAGGCAAGAGCCTGCCCCCAGGCCAGTTAGAACACAGAGGAACGTAGGCTCATTAAATGCTGCAGCAAAAAACTGGAGTACAAATTGAGAAAAAGTAAAGACATCACAGATAAAGACATCTACAAATCAGCCCTAAGCTATCACCAGCTGATCAGAATACCAAGCTCACAGCTTTTGCAGATCACATCAATGCCAGCACTAACAGCAGCAAGGAAATCTTCACCATCATCAAAGAATTAACCATGCCTCCTTCCACCTCCATCAACATCACCCCTTCACGCAAACCTTTGCAACAAGTCCTGGTCATTCTTCTAGACCAAAATCACACCCATATACAGCAACTTTGACCCTCAACTGGACACAGCTAAAGTTGCAACTCAACTTCCTATCATGGCTGATGAGCAAATCTTGACTTTGTGGCCTGACGTAGTCACTATCAAAATCATTTCTACCATGAAGACCGTCAACTCAAGGTCGATATGACATTGGCCTCCATGATGCCTTAACCAAGAAACGCTTCCCAATCAGTGAAGCACTAACACCCATCCTCAATGCCTCCATAGGTTCAGCCATATTACCGTTCACTTGTAAACATGCCATTATAATGCCCTAGCCCAAGAAAACTTTCTCTGACCCAACCACTCTTACCTGGCAAAGGTCTTAGGGAGGCTAATCAACCAACGCCTCACCGACTACCCCAGCAGCCACCAGCTCCTTGATGCCACACAGTCTGGATTCAAGTCCAACCACAGTACAGAAAAAATACTAATTGCCACCACAGGTGACATTTGCATGATCCTAGACAGATGAGACATGGCAACCCTCTTTTTCTAAGACCTCTTTGCAGCATTTCACACTGTCCAACATCGATCCTCGTCCAGCACCTGCATGAGATTGGCATCCAAGGACCCACTATCTGCTGGACCTGATCCTTCCTGATAGATAGAACACAAGCTGTCAGTCTGACACCTTACTTATCAGAAGCCCACAAAATCATCTGCAGAGTCCCTCAACTTTCATCGCTCAGCCCTACTCTCTTCAATGTTATGTTATGTTATGTTATGTTATGTTATATTAATTTATAAAGCGCACTGTTACCCGAAGGTGTCCTGGCGCTACAAGCCGTTTACCTGGAAGAGACAGCGTAAGAGAAAACCCACTCCAGGAGCATTGTCAGAACCTAGGCTGAAAACAGCCAAGTCTTCAGATTTTTTCTAAAGGTTAGAAGTTCCGTGGCAGACCTTAGAAAAAACAGAAGTTCATTCCAGGCGTTGGTGGCTTTGAGCACATAGCTCTTTCCGCCCCAGTTGGCCTTTTTTGCCCTAGGGACGGCTGCCCGCTTAGCTTCCATAGAATGCAATGTTCTCCTAGGGACATACCACTGGAAGCGTTCTCTGAGGTCCAATGGCCCAGCTCCCTGTAGGGACTTATATACGGTACAGAGGGCCTTAAAATGGACCCGTTGTTTCATAGGGAGCCAGTGAAGATCCCGTAGACCGTTCCTGATTGACACATACCTTGGAGTATCCATGAGCAACCTTGCTGCCGCATTCTGTACCATCTGGAGTCTGTTAAGGTGTTTGTTATAAATTGTCAGATACAGACTGTTACAGTAGTCCAGACGGGACAGAACTAGGGCGGATACTATGGATTTGAAGCTTTCAGCTGTTAGGAAGGATTTGATATTTTTCAGATTTCTTAGAATGAAAAAACATGTAGACACCACTCTACTAACCTGGTCCCCGAATGAAAGAGTGTTATCTACAATCACACCCAGGTTTTTTACTTTAGGTGCTGGTGGAGGAGGGAGGCCCATCTCACTGGGCCACCAGGCCGGGGTCCAGAGGTTAGGATTATTCCCGAATATGATCACCTCAGTCTTGCCTGCGTTTAGCTTCAGGCAGTTAGCGGCCATCCAGCCAGTAATGGCAGCCATACAATCCTGGCAGCTGGAGGCCTTTGCTGCTTCTTTGCCTCTTTGTAGAGATAACACTATCTGTGTATCGTCGGCGTAGGAGGTTAAAAGTAGGCCGAACGATCATATAAGGGCCGCCAGAGGTTTCACATAAATATTAAAAAGCGTGGGGCTAAGGGAGGATCCCTGCGGAACTCCGCAGGGAAGTACAAATGGATGCATACATGATCCCTCTGGCCAATGTCTTCCGTGCGCTCGACATCAACATCCTATCCTCCGCAGGCAACATGCAACTCCTACTCTCTCGCTCAGAAAAGACCCTCAACACAAGAAACAAGTTCCCCGCCAGCATGACCAAAGACTCTAGCTAGTTGAAAGCCAACAGCCTCAAGCTCAACACAGACAGCACAGAAGAAGTGATCTTCAGCAGGAACACTTCCCCAAGGGCTGCCAACTGGTGGTCTGCAGAACTGAGACCCACTACTTGAACCCAAGCTAGGAACCTCAAAATAGCCATTGACAGCAAACTGGACATGACTGAACAAGTCAACGCCGCTACTGCATCCTGTGAGCTTCACACATTCAGATAACATAACTTAGTACTATATTCTACTCTTACTATGCCTTGTCTTTTAGATCCACTAGAAGTTAAATGCGATTGCACTGCCCACGTCACATCTGAACAACTAAAATTACCTGCTGAATAAATCTGCATGCTAGTTGCAAAATAAAATGGTAAGCACAACCTTGTGTGACCATTTGCATTACCACCGCCATGACCACTGGAATGACAGTTTGCATTATAATTCGTATCAATGCTTGCATTGACACAACTCTTATAGATGAGCAGCGTATAGTTTACTCCTATTCACTTCAAATTCATAAATAGATGCAGTAACATAAACAAGATAAGAGCACAAATCTCGTGCTCACGTATGACCTCACCACTACCCATATAGACCATTCTTTCATTCAAGGCAATCCCTCAGAGTAGCTTGCTATTCATCTGCAAAGAGCTTTAGTGCCACATCAGCCATAAGAAGTGTTGTATAAATGCAATTACAATACAATACAACATTCTCAACTCACTTATAAACATTTCCAGCTGTGGCACACAAAAGTATATTTTATATTTATTTCATTAATGTGTAAAGTGCATACTTCCGACGTTTTGCCTTTTCATAGCGGCTGTGCTTGTCACAAAGGTTTATTCATGCTTGAAACATATTTTTGCATTTTAATCTAGAAGGGCTTTACAGTCACACAGTAAAAGACCTAGTTTCGTCTCCGTTTTCTATGAGGACAAACATGACTAGCCCCACTCAGTGTCCCTGAGTGACTTCTGGTTTTGAAAGCTGATTTCTCACTGTTCTGACTTCAGCGCATTCAAATATGATTTGTATGTATTTACTGCTCATTTATCAGAGCAGCGTAACAGCTTTCCTCTCTAGCTGGAGTTTCGATGGGTGTGTATCCAAGGTATCTCCCTGGTTACTCCAGAGCTGTGAGGATATTTCTGAACAATGTATAACCAAAAATCAAGGAGCCTCAACTGAAGATAATTTATAAAGGTTAATTCTGCTTTAATGCACAGGTCAGCACGAGCATGTGTACCGCTACCCATGCATTGCACCCGCAGTGCTTCTCACATGTGAATATCTTTTCAGGAGGGTGAAAGAGGGTTTGCAATTGGACAAAGGGTAGCGATCTCTACTGACAGCAGGGAAGCTATATGGAAGAATATCATTTCTGGTTGAGGGTAAGTGACACAGGTGAAGCCATTTGCACCTGGCTCATCTCCAACGCTGCACTTTTCATTTAATCAGGGGAAAGGGTGTTGGGTGTGTCCAATACTCAATCTACAGATGGACATGAGTGGTTGCTAATAACATGCTTTAAGTGACATCACGGACAACTTGAGCTTTGGCCTTGTCCCACATTTTATGTCAAATGCATCCTGTTAGTGGAGAACAACCCAGTTATTGAGATCTGCTCTTCTCTAATATTATGCATTGCCTCGTATCTTTTTGTCTTATTATGGGGCATCGCCAGTTCTTGGCTTTCCTCCCTGTTGATGAGAGGAAACCACTGCAAGCGGCCTCGGCTTTTCACCTGTGTTCCTTTGTTTGAGTTCTCCTATTCATCTGTGTTCCTGGCTCTCCAGCTGAGGCAATGTTCAAGCCTGATGGAGTTCATTTCATACGTTTTCTGCTTTTGGCACTTTTTGGAACTTCTTCTACATTGTTACTATAAATAATTTCCCCACACCCTTAAAACCCTTCAAAGCCTTTCTTTTCATACTTGACACCCCTAGACCCCTTTCAGCACTGTATTTAGAGAACTCAGGTTAGTGCTTGGCTAGGGAGATTTATATGTATTTGTTTAGATTGCAAAACTACAAATGGATTTTTGATCTGCTCCTTGCACCAATGTATTGGAACTGTCCTTCCCCTTTTCTGAGTTACGCAGAAACAACTGTCACTCGATCCTTCAAAGTTATTTACAAATCCTGGGTAAACCATATCTTTCTGTTCGATGCCTCATGTTGTCGACATTTAACAGCCATGTATAGAACATGGGAGCAAGAACAGTCTCAAAAGTCACTGTGCTATTGATACATTGCAGGCCATATTCTCAAGCAGCTATCGCCGAGTTAATGGCACTTTATCTCAGCCAAAGTTGCGATAAATTTATCTCCCCATTCACAAGCTGGGGTTAACAGCCTATACCACCAGTTTTCCTGTGAAAGCATCCGCAAATAAAATTGCCAGAGATGACCCCAGCACCTATCGCTAATGAGATGCAGAGTAGGCGTTTCCGAACAAAAAGCTGCAACAACACCAAGTCACAACATTCTCAACAACCAGCCTGATCTGCGATAAGATCACAAAACATGCGATAAGGAACGTTAGCACCAGAAAACTAATACCTGGTCCGACCTGGTGCAAAGTCGGACTACAACCTGCACCACAAACGAGAGCCCAGCCCAGAGCCACACCTGAAGAACAACAGATGCCATGGAGCCACAGAACATGCATCCCGGAGCCCCTAGAGGGCAACAACACCCACCGCCATCACCCCCAGGACCACCCCCCAGGGCCTCACTCAGGGCACCCCCCACCCACCCCCAGACTAAGATATGTCACATCAACCACACGGAATAATATACCAAATAACCCGCATGATGTCGCACATTCACATCAGGTAACATGCATGTGTTGTCACAAGAATGAGCATCACACATTCACCTTCGAAGCAACAAATTATAATTTATTAAAATAAATACAGAAAATGAAGACACATGGCGGCTCCCCTCGGGACAATCCATAGGTCACAGCCTGCAAGACAAAAATCATGATGAGAAGGTGTGTCCTGCGCACATCAAAGAATAGAGAGAAAGAGCGAAGGAGAGGGAGTGAGAGAAAGATGGACAGAGAGGGGGAGAGAGAGAGAGATGGAGAGAGAGGGGGAGAGATAGATAGACAGACAGAGAGGGGGAGAGAGATAGAGAAAAGAAGAGAGGGACAGGGAGAGAGAGTGCCGACACTGCGCACCCAGGCCACACTGCTCACCTGCTGCCACCGGTGTGTCTCCAACCACGTGCCGGTATGTAGTGCAGTTCACCAGGTCCCACATCTGAGACAGATCCGTCATCTGAAACAGAGTCCAGATACATAAATGGCACAGTACATACAATTGCACACAACATCATCGCCTGTCCGCCCCTGCGCACCCAGGCAGCTACACCCCAGCCCCTCCTGCTGCCCAGCGGTGCATGCCCGCCGCTGCACACCCAGGCCTCACTGCTCACCTTCCATCCTTGGCGTGTAGCAATGAGGGCCCACCACGTGCCTCTGCAAGCCACACGCCCAGGGCCCGCAAACATGGCACCCTCCACATCATGCAGCCCCACTCCGCAGGTCTCACGTTTGGTGCTGGGTCTTGATTACTCCATGGCAGAGGACATACCAGTGCACCCGCTCAGCTTCATAGGTGCCACTAACTCTGTGATCCAGGAGGCGACGCCATGTGGCAGTAGGCCCGCGCTGCCCGCTGGCTCAGGCCTACATTGCAGTCCAGCAGGGCACAGAAAACCTAAGCCGTACGGACTACCGGGACCGGGCATCATCGCAGGCTTCACACACGCTCAGCACTTAAGGTGCCCCTACCTCAGTGCACCCAAAGTCGGCATCCCGTGGCAGTGTGCCTGTGCCGGCCGCAGTGTATCCGGTGCCACCAAGTCTGTGCCCCCACAGTCATGGACCATCTATGATTGGGTATCGTGGGGCGGACACCATCATGTCCCCTCCGGGCCTGCGGAATGTGATGTTCCAGGCCCCTGGGCCCCCATGCCTACATGCACACCACACGGATACACCCCTAGAGAGGTTGGAAATGGCATCGTTCACGTGCACCCGGCCCTTTTTATTGGCAGGGTCACATGTGCTGTGACGCGTGTGCTGGATGGGTGTGGTGTGGGTGTAAACCAGACGTGAGGGAGTGGCTGTGGCATCCTGACAACTAGACCTGTGAGCAGCAGATCACTACAGGGGAGTCCGGGAACATGTGGCATTGTTGCCCCCCCTGGAGCGTAAGCGAAGTGGGCTGGCCTGGCGTATGTCAGTCCAGCGTAAGGATTTGGCCGATGATCCTGGGGTTCTGGGTGTAGTTCCGTACGGTGTTGGACAAGGAAGTAACAAATGCGTTTGTCGCTGTTGTTGCGTTGGCGCCAACCGGACGACAATCAGCAATGTGTCACCCTGTGACGCAAGTCCAACGACATGAGCCACATGGACGTAAGAGGAATTCACTGACCCTACATTCATCCATACTAACACACTTGAAAGACCATAGAGACGACACAGCTGTGTGATTCAGAATGTTTAATGCACATTCAGTGGAGTGTTGCATCCGGAACAGTACAGGGGCCATGCAAACCCCACTTTCAAAGGTTGGCCTGTGCAGGGCCAGCCAGAGTCCTTCAGGGAATGAGAAATCCAAAGGAAGAGGAAGAGTTCAGTCCGCAGTCTGACTGCTGTGTCATTGATGATCAAACAGAATATGGCAGTCCATTGCCAGTTCCAAGGTGAGTGTCGCAGAGTGTATCGGGGGACAGTGAAAGGTGATGATGCAGAGGGTAGAACCAAGCTGAAACCGGTCATGATGCAGAGATGAATGCTACTGCTTCCTTCTGACCATGAGGGCAGATTCATCCGCATCTTCATCCTCTGCTGTTTCATGTGCTTTACGTGTGGGTGGTGCTGGCCTTTCTCCAGCACTGTGTGGCAGTGACATCTCAGGGGCCGGAGATGTGGATGTATTGGTAGCAGCAGCATGCATCAGCGCCAGGCCTTGTGGCAGCAATGCCATGAGGATGGTTTTGAGGTCATTGTGGAACCCAGCTACCTCTTGCTGGTGTGCAGCCGTGGCAGCCGTTCTTTCCCCATTGGCCCACTCCATGTTCTCCATGAACCTGCGCATGAATCCCAACTCCCGGACATGCTCGCTGGAGCCACTCTGACTAGACAGTCATTCTAGTTTCAAAGTCAAGACTCTAGCGATGTCAGCCATGGTTTGTTGGAGAGCATGGAGCAGACTGTGGGTGTTCGTTAGGGACTGTGAGTGGTCCTTGATGGGACTTAGACACCCATGTATGGCATCTAGTTCGTCTGCAATGCGGTCGAAGCCCACCCGCACCTGTTCAGCCAGCTGCCCTTGGCATGCCAACACACAGCGTTGGAAGGCCATGTGTTCTGCATGGGGGTCCTGGGAGGCATCCGTGGTGGTGGGTGCTGCCTGCTGTGTGCTCTGTGCTGGGGGTGGGGTGTCCTCATTGCAGCTGGGCTGCCCTGCCCCTGGAGGTGGGCTGCAGAGACTGTCAATGAACTGTAGGATGACGTCAGAGTCCAAGCTGTGGTGGTCCTCTTCATCATCAGAGAAGAGAGGTTGAGACTGCTCTGCAGGAGGTGTTGATTGTTCCTTTGCAAAGTGAAGGGGAGATGCTGTTTAACAATGTGTTCACATGTGTGTTGTCGCATTGTACATGTTAACATACAGACTGCATGACTGTGTACATCGTGGCTGTTTCGGAGGGGCTGCCCATTTGCTGCAGGACAGTGGACATTTCGACAACATCACGGCTGTGTGTTTGTACTTGTACATTATCAACACACATTTCCCTGCAATGACACTTGTGATTGGCCCATGTCTACACCCATTCGGCACCAGTTGTGTCCTGTGTTCTGGTGAGGACGTGTTGCAGTATGTGCCACATTGTTGTCAGTGTTGATGTGCTCTGCATGTGATGTGTGTGTTCTGCATTTTGGGGGAGTCGCCCCTGCAGCTCTGATTTGGCTGCCTCTTATCCCTTACATGCGGTGCACCTCTGACTTCTGTGCCTATACAGTGCTAACATGTAGCAAACTTGGGTACATTGTTCTCTTGGTGGGAGTTGGGGTCTGGGGCATGGTTTGTCCGCAGATGTGCTATACTTGATTGTGCATGTGTGCCATTGTGCCCATCTCCCCCCGTCCACCCAGTCCCTGGTTGTTACTCACCCTGGTGCTGTTGTGTCTGGTCCTGTTGAGCAGTGTACGATCTCCCAACTCCAGTCACCGTCTCCCCACTCATGACTGTGGACACCATTTCCTCCTTGTCGTCCAGCTTCTCCTGTAGCGCCAGACTCCCACCTCCAGTCTGCATTGCTGCCTTCCGGTTGTTGGCGAGTTTCAGCTTGGTTTTTCGCTTGACATCATTCCAGCACCTCTCGACCTCGTCCATTGTCCTCTTCAGCACTCCCACTGCATTCTCCTTGTCCACGATTGCCTGCCATAGTCCAGTTTTTGTTGCCAATGACACAGTGGAGGTGACGAACAGTTGTTGATGGTGTTCGACCACCTTGGTTATCAGGATCCTGTTTTCCTGCGGACTGAAGCGCTTCTTCCTACTCTTCTTCTCCATGGCCTTCCCTGACCCCGAGGTCCCAGGCAGGTCCTCCGGAGAGCTTGTGGGGGTTCTGGTTCCCCTCCGTACTTGCTACGGCTACATCCATGGTTATTTGCTGTTGTTGGCATTTGTTTGTCTGATTTTTTTCTACTTTTATGGTGATTGTTCCCACCTGATGCGTGTGAAATGCAGACCTTTGGCTGGTTTTCGCTGATTTTTGCATCCCGATTGGTCTCATCGCATCTTTTTTTGCGTTCGTGTTTCGCATTTTTGCAGCGTGGCATTGATATTAACGCAGCTATTTGATGCGTGGTCTGGTGACTATCGCATGGTACCACCATGTTGTGAATACCTGGTTAACATGGAGTAGATTTTGCGCTATGGACTGCGATGTTGAGGGTTGCGTTAGGTAACTTTTGCGATGGTTATCACATGTTCTTGAGAATATGCCCCTGCGTGTTTACTATCATGTTTATGTGACTAGAGTGATGTTAAATTTTCAATTTCTGTAGAATGTTATCAATCATGTGAAATTCATGTAAATAACAACTACATGCAATTGTAATTAAAGTAACAGTAATCTTGTGTTCTGTTTAGTATATAAGAGCCATAGGTTATGAAACTACCTAAAACCTGAGTGAGCCTCTATTTGATGAGTCAATATGTGTGACTACAACCCAATGACGTCACTTTGGTGCTTTCTCTCATGCCCCTATCTCCCTTCAACCCTCCACCCTCAGCCCTTGGATGTGTTACCACTGTTGACTGGGAAGGAAACAGATGGGATCCACAGCGTTTATGAGTTAACATTTCGATTACAATTTTTGTGGTAACTTAAGTCTCACAATGATGTTGGTCAGGGGGGTAACTAGACCTGAACTTCGAGGGGGGAGGGGGCTAACACTCCCAGCCAGGGCTGGCCCTAGCACTGGTCGCACATGGTGCCACATTTTTTTCACGCTCCCTCCCCCATTTCCTCTTTTTCCATGAAATCCTTCAGTACCACTTACCAACAATGAACCCCATCTCTCTATAGCATCTTTCTGACAAGCATTTCATTCTTTTCACACTCATTTCTGTAATCTGCATGCCCACGTGAGTGCACGGCGAGCAATGTGACAATGGGAGAATAGGGAAAGAGGTGTAACAGCATGGTGAATGAGGTGACCATAGGGTGTGGATGTAAGTGCAGAGTGGGATGAATTAATGCATGGTTAGTGATGGGCTTGTTTGAATGAGATTACAGATTGAGCAGTGAGGGGGTCAGGTGGGTCAAGTGTCACATGAGTGCGGGTGAATAGTGTGTTCGTGTGACTGCAGGGTGAGATACAGGGTGACCAGTGAAAGTGCATTGTGAGTGTAGAGTGATCGCTGTGAGCACTGGGTGAGTGGGTGAATCGCGTGAGTGCATGGTGATCAGTGTGAGTGTATTGTGATTGCTGTGAGTGCAGTGTGAGCTTGAAAGTGAAGGTCGAGAATGAGGAGTGAGTTGTCTGAATGCAGGGTGCATTCCCAGACACTTAAAATAACTCAGCATGCTATTGACGGTGGCATAGAGTTTCAGTTATAAGTTAAACTATTGCTATTATACAGGGCTTTAAGTAGGATTTATGTTGCAGTAACACCCCCCACCCCCTTTTTGCTAGATTTCTGATGCACTTTGGCTTGATGTGCCCTGGGTCCCTGCCAATCAGGTTACAAGGGCCTGTGTTTTTTCCCAAAAATGTACCTTTGTACCCCCAATTGGCCTGTCGCTGGCCACATGTAAGTTCCTTGTAAAAGGTACAGTGGGTACAATGGGTTCCAAGGGTACCAAGGGCACTGTGACCAGGGAAGGCCTCTAAAGGTTACAGCACATATTGTGTCACCATTAGATTTCCTGTACCTTAACACACACATAATGCCATTGCAGGCTGAGTGTTTTGGTGCAGAGAAAAAGTGTAGAGTGAACATGGTGCACATTCCTGTGTGCCATGCCTGCCACTCACTGCCTATGGTATAGGTAAGACACCCTTGGCTTGACTGGCTGCAATGGCGGACTCGCTCTGCTGAGGCTCCGAGTGTTGGCCCCGCACAGTGGCAAATATATGCACCTATGGGGAATAAAGGGAAGCCAGGAAGGGTGATGCCGAGTCCCTACACATCGTGATATCGATGTTACACCATTGACACGGAAGGGAGAGTCAGCAGTGAAGGCTCTGGGACTGCGGCGAGGCAGAGCGCCTGACCCTAACATGGCACCTGCCGTGAGATGCCCAGAGTTTCAGTCAGCACCTCCAAGGGACGCCAGAAGACTGGGGCCTGTAAACGAGTGGCAAGTGCAGTGAGAGCAGATGACGAAACACTGAGTGGGAGCTTTAACAGAGCCCGGTGCTGCTGCGGTTCCACTGAGAGGCACGCAACCAACCCGGAGACGGGGACGGAGGGGTGGGGAAAGAGTGCGAAGATGGCAGCCTCCATCGTATCGGGACCTCCAGGGCTGAATTCAGATGACAAACCGTGAGTGAGGGGAGAAACCCACAGTCACCCCCAAAGGAAAGAAAGCCCCCCACCCCGAACAGAGTCCAGTGCTCAGGGGCCCGGCCGGCGTAAGAAGGGACAGAGAGGGGGAGAGATGACCTGAGACAGTAGTGATCAACTGGAGGGTCTTTGCTCCCCTCCCCCATCCAACCGGCCTGTCTTTCCTCCCCCTCAGTGACCATCCAACGCCCTAACGGCAGGCACCTGGCAGCTCCACGTTTGCACCCGAAGATAGCAGGTGTGTGAAGGCGGGAGGAGAGCGGTGGCAGAGCGTCAGCAGACGCGGAGCCTGTAACCCAGGTGCTCTAACCCACCCCCCTCACAGTCTCCAAAACCTACACCATAGCCAGAGACAAAGATACCGCTTCTGGCGCTGGACATCGAACAGCCGGGAGCCAGGGAAGGACAACAACCTGGGCAAGGAGGTCCGTGGCAGTGGAGGGGTCGAAACAAGGGCTCCCCCCATATCCAGGGAGTCCACTTACTAATCGGCCGGAACACCAGGGGGCCATCGCAGAGGAGAATATGGATGAGAGCGGCACACAAGTGTCTGCGTGGACCCTACAGATCCTTCCCTCGGTGGTGGTGGGAACCAGAGACTGGCAGCCGGACACTTGGCAGTGGACCGGACAAGATGGCTGCCTTCGACTGAGAGAGTGCAAATCAGAAGAGCCGAACGGCCTCACTAGGGCAGATACAAAACTTTAAATCACTGGGTCAGATGGGGCGGTGGAGTGCTCGTTGCCTGGCTCCTGACACGATGACGGAAAGGATAAAGAGAGGGGGACGGCTACCCGAGGCCCGGGATGGACGTAGACAGAGATCCAAAACTGGGCGGCTCAACACTTCCTCCGCTGCCTGTAATTATGGGACGCCTCAAGACAACCGGGGCCCCCACGGCCTCTCACCAAACCAGATCAGCATCCCCGACTCCAGCAGGCTCAAAGGCGGATGCAGATTCTAACGCCACCATGTCCGACAAATTAGACCGAGTCCTGGCTGCAATAGAGCACTCGCGCGTCACTATGGAAGAGAGCTTCGGGACCTTAGCTATGGACCTCAGCCTGCTGCGGGATGATCATCGGACGTTAGCGGAAAAGGTGGCGGATGGAGAAAAGCATTGGTGATGATATAACCTCAAACCAAAGCACAGCAAGACTCCATAAAAGACCTACAGGCCCGAGTCACAACCCTGGAGGACAGAAAGAACGTTTTGGAAGGGTGCTCTAGGAGGAGCAATCTGCGAATATTGAATTTGCCAGAAGGTGTGGAGGGCAGGGCCCCCATTGCAGACACAGAGTCCTGGCTCTGGTCTTTTACGCCGCGTGATGAACTTACTCCCTATTTCTTCACCGAAAGGGCTCAAAGGGTGCCGGCACACCCCCCTCCTCCGGGCTCGCTTTCTCCACCCCTGCTCGTCAAGCTACTCAACTTTCGAGACAGAGATGCCATGCTACGAGCTGCCAGAGAGAGTAACCCTATCATGGTGGAAGAAAAGCATGTCATGCTCTTCCCCGACTACTCCAGAGCAGTGCAGCGAAAAGAGCGTCATTCCTCGAGATAAAGAGACAACTCCGGAGCCAGAACATTCAGTACTCGCTACTGCTTCCGGCGCGGCTCAAAATCATCCCCAAAGATACCACAATATTTTTCACAGACCCACAAGAAGCAACAATCTGAATGGAACTGAACCTACGCCTTGACCCATTGCAAAGAAACACAAGAACACCGAGACCCAGGGCGTCAAAGCCCCCCAGGCACAATAACCAGACAACCCAAGGCGGCTCGGACATGCAGTCACTTCATAATTCGCTGGCATCACCAAACTTGGAAAAAGATCATAGCAGACCGCTGGAAAGCAATACAAGCAGTGGCGGAATTGGGAACTAATCTTTCCACATCGGACCAGGAAGGCACTCCACATATCTTCACGCCCAAAGAGGACCACAACGACTCCACCGATTCTGGCGAGAACTATGGGACCCTGCCATAGGTCACACCGCAGACTGCAGACACACTCATTTGAAGCTCCGGAGAGTTGGTAGCTATGAGAACTTTAGAAGCCCTTCACATTCCTCAACACCACACCACGTTACACCCCATTAAAATAAACAACACTATATGCACCAGTGCAAGGCGACCCCCCGCACGCTGGACACAGAACGCTATGGAGCCCCGTCGGAGGACCTCGGGAGCATAAGAGGGCCAGATAGAACCCCCCGTATGTTTCATTATTAGGTACGCAGTAGCACCGGTTTGGACATGCTGCACGTTGCAGCAGGTCCCTTGTATTGGGTTTTCAACCCCACAAAGTTTGAGTTTAACCCCTCACCACACCATGCCCTCCCACAAATCCTGTCTCAAAGGGCAGAGATACTCGCACACAGGTCTACACTTCCCATCAGACAGTAACCATACATACCAGAGGGTTCACATAGGGGCTTCCGAGACCACTTCCCGCCGTCGCGAGGTCCATAAACCACCATGACTCAGACGACAGACATTACATTTCTCACTCTAAATGCCAGGAGTATCCACACGGCTAGAAAGCACTACGTCATCCATGCGTACTTCAAGTGCCAGCCAGCACAGGTCATTTTGCTGCAAGTGACACATATGACAAAGGGGTAACTAGACAGGCTCGAAAAGAAATGGCGAGGCACCTTTACATCACGACTTATTTGGCGTACGCAAGGGGAGCCCTAGTTTGGCTCCGACCGGGAGTCCCCTTCCTAGAGACCGGCCGTAAGATAGATCCCGAAGGGAGGTACGCATTTTTGAGGTACGCAACCCAGGTTATTAGATGGTCTACCAATACTAATTGGCAGAATACATGCCCCCAACACAGAACAGACAGGATTCTGGGAGAGCCTGTTGGGTGGTTTGGCTCAATTTACATCTTCCCCATGGGTGTTAGGAGGGGATTATAACTGTTCCTTAGATCTTGTTCTGGATAGATAAGCCTCACAATCCTTCGCACAAACAGCCCGATTACTACCCTGGACCAACCATTGGTCACTGATGGACTCTTGTCATCACACGCATCTGACAACTAAACTCTACTCCTTCCACTTTATTCCCCATAATCTGCGAGTGCAGCTAGACCGTTTCATGTGCACTCGGGCGATCCTCCCCTTGATCCAACATTCAGACTACCTAGGTAGGGTGATATCGGGCCACGACGCCCATGTGATGACACTCAGATGGTGCCCACCCACACCCCCGGTTCCCACGTGGCAGCTCCCACGAGATTGCAAAATGACCAAAAAGAGAACATTCAAAACTACTTTTTATAGAATGCACGCACCACGAACTCTAGAACACTTGAGTGGGACGTTTTCAAAGTGGTCCAGCGGGGAGTTTGCATTAGGCAAGTAGTGGGGGTACAGAAAACGTTAGAGCAGGTGGTAAAGCAGCAACTAGCTTGACTATCTAAGGAAGCTGATACACAACAGGTCCCCCTGCACAAGTGGCAGAGGCCAAGACTCAATATGCAGAAGCCTGCGCAGACTTGCGCAGATATAAATTTCACACATACGCCTCTAGTGCCCATAAAGAGGGAAACCGAACTGACACCTTGCTGGCATGGGTCATCAGGCAGGATCTACAAACACAACTGATCACTAGTATCAGAAATGCCACAGGTAATATCGTATATGTTCAAGCAGACATCCTGTCGGCCTTTCATGAATACTACGAGAACTTATACAGGGAACCAACACAGGACAGATGCTAGACACCGATGCTCTGACACAGCTGATGTAGTTGGACCAGACCTCCCTGGATGAACAACTTACAACAATAGAGATCAAACACGTGATCCGACACCTGGCCAAACACAAGGACCCCTTCCATGACGGCTTCCCCATAGAATTCTACGCTACATTCTCCCAACAACTAGTCCCCTAGTTTTAGCTAGACATAGTTTTCAAGGCAGCGCTAGAGGTGAAGATGCTCCCCAAGACCATGCGAGAGTCCACGCTTATAACATTTCCTAAACCAGACCGGGATCCACTACTCAGACCATCGTACCGCCCTATCACCCTGCTGACAGCAGACTGCAAAATACATGGGAAAATTTTAGTGAACAGGATCACTGAGGTGCTCCCCTGCCTGGTTCACCCTGACCAATGCGGTTTCGTGCCCGGGAGTATATACATAGGCTGTTTCAGATCCAAGACAGGGTGGGGGAAGATTACTGCGTGCCCCAAGCCTTATACTAGACCTCGAAAAAGCCTTCGATGCCCTTGCATGGCAGTACTTATTTGAGGTTCTGAGACAGGTGAGAATAGGGCCAGACTCATGGCATACATCCAGGTGACCACTCGGGTCCGAATAGGCAGGCATATCTCGCCACCCATCCCGATAACACGCGGTACACAACAGGGATGTCCTCTCTCCCCAGTATTATTCGCTTTAGCAATGGAGCTGCTCGCGATCAGACTGAGGGTAGTGGGTGCACTGTGGGGTATTCCGCTGGAGGGATGCACGCACAGCGTGGCCCTATATGCAGATGACCTCCTAATTTATGTCAGGGACATCACAGCAGACCTCACTTCTCTCTGGACCATACTCAACGAGTTTGGGAAGGCAGCGGGGTTAAAAGTGAATTGGGCCAAATCCACTATCTACCCCCTTCATCCTGCAGCACCACACTGGAAGGTTAGTGCGGGAGACGCCACACTGTCCTGAAATGGGGACACGATGAGGTATCTGGGAATTAGGCTCTATCACGCCCCTAGAGATCTCCTAGAAGATAATCATTACAGAGCCCTACGAGGGTTAAAAACCCAAATCAACTGCTGGCGAACGCTGCCCATGGCCCTAAGAGGAATGATAGCTTTATCTAAAATTATAATGGTGCCCAGGCTCCTATACTATTTCATAAACGTCCCGGTGATCCCCCGACCCTTCTTTCGAGAACTAGACTCTTTATTGATCTCACTGATTTGGGTTAGGGGCCGCCGCAGAGTGGCTTTGATGAGACTGCAGCTGCCGCGGGATGGGGAGGGCTAGGTGCCCCGTCCTTTGAGGCCTACTTCCTCAAGGTGCAGCCACAGTGTCTCTCGTACTGGACAGCTGGACGATACCTAGGGGAGACGGAGGCACAGGCGGGGGCTCTGACAATCCCAAAGATAACCTGAATGCTCCTTCCAGAGACCAAACCCAACGGTGCACACCCCCTACTGGTGAAGGTGGCCAGAACCTGTGTGCTGTGGGTCCTTCGCCTCTCTGGGGCGGCATCTATGTACTCCCCATTGTTACCGCTACCGGGTCTCCCTAAAGGGGGTGGATACTACACGAATGGAGAATTGCAATTGTGGAAGGAATACGCGCTCACGGCGGTAGACGCCCTGTTCACAGAAGGCGTGGGCTTCCTGCTGGACAGTTTCTATTGCACAGACAATTGATAACCAACTGTAGGAAGACAAGGGATCTTACCAATGGAGAAGCCAAGACACACCCGGTACTACACACGGTCTTAAACATGGGAGTAGGGAAACACCTTATCACCAGGATATACAAAACGGTCATGGAACTCACACGTAAACCACCAACGTGGCTTCGACTTAAGTGGAAGGAGGACTTCAGTTGAGCACTACACAACAAAGAATGGCTCACAGCACTGGAACACCACAAAAAAGTATTGCGCAATCAGCGATTCCAAAATATCAAATTTAACATACTGCACCGCGCATATCTCACGCTGGAACGGCTCAAGCTCTTTTTCCCTGCGACGCAGTTTGACTCCCCCCGTTGCCACACACTTGAAGCCACATTTATCCACATGTTATGGACCTGCCACACACTACAAATCTTTTGGGCAAAAGTCTATGCCACACTACTGACAGTCACAGGCCTGGCAGGGCTTACCACTTGGGAGGCTAGTGCCCTTCGATCTTTAAGCGACACAAAGGAAAAAAGGTGGAGACCCGTTTTGCGGTGCTAGCCATACTCTTGGCGCAACGGAGCATCACAGTACACTGGCGGTCACCGGGAGGTCCCCAATTGCAGCGTGGTGGGGGCGGTCAAGAAATGGGCCGCTGCTGAGGAGGAGGCCATCAGACAAGATGAAGCGTGCGGCACGCGACGACGCCCCAAATCCATGGAGGGGTCGATGCTCTGCCATAGTATCACACAAGCACAAGTCACCCCCACAGTTACCCCCATAGCCACCCAGGCGGCACCAAACCCAAACCCAGATAGGTCCCGAACCCCACAAGAATCCCCTGTGTGAGGCCATTCCCCCGTAGCCCCAAGTGGAACATTGCACCCATTCTGATGAGAGATCACCTCTCTGAGTTATCAGACCAGCGATGATCAATGCCTGCATCCCCTGCCCCCCTTTCCTGAGTTATGTCTCCCCAGTTCGGTTGCAAACATGGATCTCTCCTTTTCAACATCACACATGGACTGTAAGGGTACACCAGTCACACCCAAGAACTGGACACTCTAATTAGATACCCACTATCCCAGAACAGGTACACCTTTCCACACATTACATGCGCTAAGACGAGGGATTTCTGTGTGGACTTGAATTTTCTGCAATGATATTATGCATAATGAATGTTAAGTAACGATGAAAGCTAATGATTGATGTACACCCTGTATGAAAGATGTAAACTCCAAGAAATAGGTTCATAAAAAAAACAAACAGGTAAGACACCCCTCTGGCTGGGTGCACAATACCACTGGTGAGGGTACAGTTGCATGAGCAGTGTACCCTACAGTGTCTAAGTCCATTTTTAGACACTGTAAGTGCAGTAAAGCCATAGAGAGCATATGGTCTGGGATTTTGTTATTACGAACTCCACAGCATCATAATGGCATTACTGAATTCTGGGAAGTTTGGTAGCAAACTTCTCAGCCTAATAAACCTACACTGATGCCAGTGTGGGATTTATTATACAATGCACTCAGAGGGCATCTTAGAGATGCCCCTGAAAAATGACCAGCCTCTGGTGGGTTCCCTGACTGGTACCCACCAGCATGCCACCACAAGACATGTTTCCGGACCCCTGGGGTGGGAGCCTTTGCTCTCTGAGCCCAAAAACAAAGAATTTCCTGGGCAGAGGTGGTCACACCTTCCCCAGGCCAGGAAGAGCCATCTGTTGTAGGGGAGTTTCAAAGGCCTTGCTGCCTTTGCAATGCAATCCCCAGCCTCTCCTGCTATCAGAAGCAGACCCCCTTCCTGTTTCCCCTCCTTTTCGGGGGAAACAGGTGAGAAATATTAGCACAGCCCAAAATGTGTGCACACCCCTGTCAATCCTACCCCTCAGGTGGGGGAAGTGAGGTGAAGTCCAGTGCTCGTCATCTTGCAGATGGCAGGCACTCTCCAATCAGGATTAGGGATTGTTCCCACTCCCCAACTGGGGTGAACACACCAAGGGTGTAGTCACCCTAAGGTCAGTAGCCGATTGGCTACTGACCTCGATACCCCTAAAATGTCCCCTAAATTCAGTATTTAGGGGGCAGCCCTGAACCAAGAAGACAGATTACCGCAACCTAAGAAGAAGAAGGACGGAAGAAGATGCCCAGCAGAGGAGATTGTGGAGACAAACTGACTTGGCCCCAGCCCTACCATCCCGTCTTCAGTATCCAGAGATCCTGCACCAAATGTTGCCTGTTCCAGTAACCAGTGACCTCCAGAATACTTGGGAGGACTGACTGCCTTCATCAAAAAACAGATCTCCTATGAACAGCTGCTCTGTTCATTAGAAACTCCCAAGACAGACCTGCTGAGGACAAAGAAACACGACGCCTGGAACCACCACTGCACCTGACGCCTACAGCCCGAATCTGGGTGGCCCACCAGTCCCAGCGAGGTCCCCCAGTGCCCCAGAGTCCAAGTCCACTGTGGGTTGACCCCTCCAGGACTACCTAACATCGCCTGCAGCCTCTGCACGGAGACCACAGCAACCACAAGTGGCCCAGTAAGGTGAAATCCAACCTCAAAAGACACCTCTGCATCCAGCCGCCCTGCACCCTGGAGAAGAGAACTCAAGGTGCACCTGCATCCCAGAGCCCTCCAACTTACCTGCCCAACTTTTGGTTCCTCACAGAAATCTTCCTGATCCCAACTGCCCCTGTGCTGTGGGTGGACCTTGTGTGCTAACTCAGACCCCCTTTGCCCTGAGCCTAACACCTGGAGCTTTGCTCCCACAACTTTGTGGCCTGCTTGTAAGCACCCACCAACCGGAGGCCCCCTTTCCCCCTTTGGATAACAGTGGACCTCTGCACCTGGCTGCCCTAGTGCTGCTGAGGGTGTTCGGAGAGTGCATCCTCGACCCTGGGGGAACCCTGGTTCTAACCCCACAATACCAGCTCCCACAAACCAGTACTTACCTGCAAACCGATAACTTCATTTCCTTCCATAGGATTGCATTGACTGCTTTTCCTTGAAACATTTTCTGTGTGGAGTTGGTTTGTATGAAACATTGAAAAATTGCATATGTGTAAAAACTGAATTACTTACCTTTTGTCTAGGAAATGTCTCTGTGGGATATCTAGCAATTGAAAATGATGGCCCGTACATTTTAGGTCACCGTTGAGTTGCACAGCCTTTGTGAACACGAGTATTCAAGTAATACACTTTCACCATGGTATTTCATTTGTTTCACCATTTTATTCCATAGTTTCTCCAGTTAATCTTTCACGTCAGAGGTTCGAAATTCAATAGTCTTGTGCATTTAAATTGATTAAGAATTGCCCATCCAGGCCTATTCTTGAACAGTGACCAATTTCGAATTCTCCAAAACTTCTCAATAACGACACCCAATGCATTTCGGTTCATTTAACCTTCGTCAGGGGTCTCTGTGGTTAAAAAGAACGGGGCTCATTTATGAGCCCCTGCATCACTTTTGCGCCACCGGTGCGTCACTTTTTGTGACGCACCAGTGGCGTAAAACATGCGCCATGATGCGCCATATTTACAAAGTGACGCATCTACCTAGATGCGTCACTTTGTAAACCCCTGCGCTACATTATACCTGCGTCAGGTATAATGTATGCAGGGTGGGCGTTCCCACGTAAGTAAGCATTGTAGAAGTGACGCAGTGAAATCTACGAGATTTCACTGCGCCACTTCTAGGGTGCAAATGCGTCAATATCTTGCGCCTGCCTCACAGCAGGCGTAAGACTGACGCAGGCCCTTTCACATGGGGCTTGCCCCATGTGAAAGGACACATTGCTGGAGTTGCGTAACTTTTGTGACACACTCCAGCAATGCGTCACTTTTGCGCCTACAGATACGTCAGAAATACTGACGTATCTGTGACTCCTTGCGACATGATGCGTCATACTGTAAATATGACGCATCATTGGAGTCGCAGGGAGGGCGCAGTGAAAAGTGACGCATCACTGTTTTCACGCAGTGATGCGTCACTTTTCATAAATGAGGCCCAATGTGTATAAGCCACAACACTTACAATTCAATCCAATAGCAATTACAGTCCCAATAAATGACTCAAGTACAGTCCCATGTTAACAACGGCGTGTCAAAAGTGATTTTTAACTAATGCTGAAATCAAAATGTTGACTGATCCATCCCCCCATGTAACTTGAGGAAAACGTCAGTTCTACGTGTACCTCTCTCTTATACAATAAGAAAACCGGCTAAACATAAATGTGATCAAAAATAATCCTGTGCCCACCCACAATTACCCACACCTTCCTTGTTCAAGTAAAACATCATTGTATACCCTCGTGCCTACCTGTTATCTAACCAACCAACGAACATTCGCGTGCACCATTCTGTGTATGCTTTCCACACTAAGTTTGAAGAACTGAATTTAAACAGCCATTCTGTGGGATATCTAGGCATATCACACTGATTAGCTAAAGTAACGTAAAACATAATCTAAAAAGTAACGTGTCCAGTAATCTCTAAAGTAACTGAAAAGTAATTTCAAACTGTTGACTTACCAGTAAATCAACCATTGCATTTGAACCTAATTTCAACTGTAAATCATTGCAAAGTATTATTTCACTTACCTGCCCCAGGTCTGGCTTGGTTTTAGAAATAAAATAACTAAATAATATTTTTATACAAACAAATTGGTCTGAGTTCAGTCTTTGAATATGTGACATCATTTCTTGCCTGAGTGTGCACAACAAATGCTTAACACTACCCTTTGGGGAAACAGCCTGTACTACTCAACCATTACAACACATGCCATTACATCGCATGCCGTTGCAATAAAATAGGTGTGCAGCAGTGGGTAGAAGGTGTTGGATTTTACTCCAACACCTTCCCTACTGTTGCACACACTGGAGTTGGAATAGAAAATTAATCTATTCCAACTTCCAGCACTTCCCCGTCAGCAAGTCGGGGTAAAGTTTGGCATTGCAGTGGCATGCGGGGCAATGGCATGCGTTGTAACGTCACATATTCCTACCCTTTGATAAAGCCATACTGCACGGCCACACTATCACAAATAGAGAGTAAGGTGCTATCTACTTTTACCTCTGCCTACCTTTGCGGTTCCACTGAACTCTGTGCACACTATACCTCATTTTGGTATAGTATATGCAGAGCCAGTTTCCTACAGTGGGTCTCTCAAAGGGGCAATATAATAAAGGGCGTGACTTATAAAAACATTTATGCTCAAAATCTGTGCTCAGCATAATGTGCTGCCCGACTGGTTTGCGGTGCTTCTGTTATTGCCTACACATCAGTAACATTACACCCACAACAAGCCAGGACTATTGGCTTTGTCAAAGGTCGTTAGTTGGATAAGATAAATATACTACATGCATACATACTATGACTTTGTTGTATATAATATTGAAAATGCTTTAGTTTTTGTGCAAGAGGTTGTGGCGTAATGGCTAGAGCTGACAACTTTGGAGCAGAGGAAGCAGGTTTGAGTCTCAGCGTCGGCTCAACATCCTGTGTTTCTGGGCAAATCACTTAATAGTCCATGCCTACCAAAAAATAAATCAGGATGTCTTTGTTGGCGCTCATGTAAAGCACTTCAAGTTTAGCAATTAAGAACTGAAAAAAATTAAAGTTACATCAAGACAGTGCACTGTTGCAGAGATAAGATTTTTGTTTCCAGTCTGAGTGTGAGGGTGAAAATAAAGAGCCCGATAGGGACCTGTCTCGGCACCTGCTTTTACGAACTGCTGGTGCTGAGCACCGGGAGGACTCCACCCCCCACTTAAAGCCCTGCTATTACGGCATTAAGCAGGGATCGAGGATGAGGAAATAAATAATGTGCAGATCCTGCAACAATCTTCCAGTCTTATGATTAGGGTTGCCAGCTAATTATTTTGATGTCCCAGACGGTACAAAGATAAGCAGTCACCTAAAGCCGTATTTTCAGCACTTATCCCTGCATACTTCGAACAGCAAATATAAATTGAAAAGACATGACTAATAATGAAAGGAGACAAAGACTGAGAAGTCACATTACAAATAAATACACACTTTTTTATTTATAACCCTATTTAGTGTCAAGACGAGGTTGAGGTTTTTGCAGGCTCTTTTAACAACACGTGGCTCGCATTTTTTTTTGGGCAACCCTACTTTGCAGGCTCTTTAAACAACACATGGCTGGCTTTCTTCTTTTGGCAACCCTACTTTATATTCCTTTTTCATTAAATGCATTCTCACACTATGGCAGTAAATGTAAAATACAATGTAACAATGGCTCCAGTACCTAGGGGGTACTGGAACCAGAAAAAAACCACTAAGTGGCCCATTAGTATAGCGGGTGGATCGCCACTGCCCGTATGGCGGTGGTGATCCGCCTGCTAAAAACCTCCGCCCGCATTCAATTTCCCTCCCGCCATTGGAAGACCGTCTGCCGGTTTTCTGCCGGTAGGCAATCCGCCCGATTGCCTACCGGGCGGAAAAGCAGATCATATGGTGGCGGTGTCGGGTAGACACCGCCATCCATATTACTATGAAGGCGGGGACCTGCCTTTCATTGCTGCCATGGAAAGGCAGGCGGTGTTTGCCATTGGGGGCCCGTAGCGGGCCCCCAGGGATTCTGGGGGGTGGGGGGGTGCACATGGGGGGTACCTATGGTACCCCCTGCATTTCAATGTACAACATGGCAGGCACCGCGCGGTGCCTGTCACGTTGTGCATTAAAAGGCACAGGCTGCCTTTGTGGCATTGCGGTGAGTGGTGCTATCTGCACCGCCCGCCGCAATGTTGCAGATGCGCCATTCGCCCGCCAGTGTGGCGGGGGCATGCTAATCGGGAGTGCGGGACCGCCGCACCCTCAGCGGGCGGTCCCGTTTCCCGAGGGTATGGCGGGCGGACAAAGTCCGCCCACCATACTAATGGTGCCCTAAGCCTCGGTAACCAGTTTACAAAGGTATGTAAATATGCAAATGGTCTTTGAAGACCTGTGAAAAACTCAGCTGTCCTTGAGATATGACTCCAGACACTGCCCACTCGAGCCCACAGCGGCTCGAGCTACAGCAGCCCAGGCTGATACACACGACGGGGGGAGGGGTGTGGCTGATGTTGGTGTCCAGTCGTATTGTCTGCCCATGTCGACACAATAGAGCCACCACCAGTCCTTCCTCATGGCCTCCCTGACCCATGTTATCAGGAACCAGGCATTTGTGGCAGAATCCAGCAGTGTTTCGCCCCACATCACTGCACTTCCAAACCATTGGTTATCTGCACATATTGGTAATTAACAAAAAAGCGGGCTGTTTAATGTACTGGCATGAAAAGAGAAAAATTGTGTTTTCGTCAGCTAAATAAACCCTTAGTAATGAGTCTAAACATAATTACATATGTAGGTCACTATCAGTAGCAAATAGATCAGTGAAGTTGCTTTGAGGAAGATGAAAGTAATATAAATAGATAACATTGGCCGCCCCTCTTTTACTGGTAGTGTGGCCACCAGCATTCAGGCTAGAAAGACAATGTATTAGCAGTATTTGTGTTAGATGTCTTGTTTTTGTACGAGTCTCATTTCCTGACATGGCGGCCTATAGGATTCATTCAATAATGAAAGGTCAGATGCAGGGTTGTAAATGGAGATAACTTCTCAGGTTTGGCCCAGGTTACCTCACAGGTTAATTATCACAGCTAGGGTATTGACAATAGGTTGCATTACTTTACGCACTTCATGTAAAAGACTGAGCATTTGTGGCTAGAAGTTTAATTACTGAATGAATCTTTGAGGTGGAAATACACCCTGCTACTCCTAGGAATCTTGAGTAAAAGTCGAGCTGCAGCGTTCTGCACCACATGCAATCTTTTTAACAGGTACTCCGAGAGACCCCAGTGATGAGGAGTTGCATAATCCAGCCGGGACTTTATCAAAGAATGGATCACCAACATTTGAAAGGAAGCGGGGAGCATATAAAAGAATTTCCTCCGCATCCTGTGGAGCCAAACCATGTCCCAACCATGCTTTCAACTTGGGATTTGAAGGTGAGAGTATTATCAAATTTTCTTCCTAAATAACACACTACAGTGGAAGGAATCAAAGGAGGGGTGATAAGTTGGTCCCACCGAGGAGGTAGGGAACCAAAAACATCACTTCCGTCTTGCTAGTGTTACATTGAGGATTGTTCTGTGACATCCAATTAAACACATCAGAAAGGCACGATTTGAATGTAACCTGGGCAGTTGACAGGTCACTCCAATTATAGGACCAGTGGGGCCCTGATCTCCACGCACAATTACGTTCAGGTAAAAACCTTGAAAAAATTCTCAAGATAGTAAACAGACTGTTTTTTGCTTAAACAAACTCAATCCAAACTTGTGGTGAATGAATAAAAAAATGTCAAATCAATGTGTCAATGATTGTAGCAATTTATTCATTGCAAAAATGTTAATTGGATCTCCATTCTTTTCTTCATACAAATCCAAATTCCAATCTTTCAAAAATTAACTTTTGTGAATGCCCAATGCATTTCGAACCTACTGGCTCTTCGTCGGGGGCTGAGTATCTAATAAAGAAAATAAATCAACAATATATATTTTCAGAATGAACGTCACAAT
Organism: Triturus cristatus; assembly: GCF_964204655.1. NCBI lineage: Eukaryota > Metazoa > Chordata > Amphibia > Caudata > Salamandridae > Triturus > Triturus cristatus. The sequence continues at coordinate 889,471,996 of NC_140582.1, read as the reverse complement.
GATGTCTAAACGTCAGTTTGCAAATACATGATCAAATTCCTGGTATAATGACAACATTTCATGCTGAAACACAACTAGGTGGGTGAACTAAGTGAACGGATAATGACCAGAAGTGACCAACACCAAGAAGTGTTTGAAATAAAGTTGTGTGAAAAGTGAAAGAAACGGAAAGAAATGAAGGGCTTACTAAAACTGTTACCTTATTGTTCGACGGAAAGGAAGCGCTCTTCAGAACGAAGAGTCCAATCTGAAAAGAAAACCCAAAATGATGTCGATTCTAAACAATGTGAACGAAAAAACTTACGGGGGGGATCAGGTGAACAATCTTACCAACAGAGTTCAATGTCGTCGAACAAATTTAGAAGCCAAAAAGGTGGAGAAAACCTGACGGACTGCTGGTTCAAAAACCAACAGGTGAGACTGATAACGGCAAGGTGGGAGCTTGCGCGTATATCAAAGCGTACTGAAAATAGACGAGGTGACTGAAAGCGTGAACCCAGAACAAGATGAGAGAAACTCTCGCGTGTGTAGATACAGTACTGAAAATGAACGAGGGGACTGAAAGCGTGGGCTCTAATCAATATAGAAGCTTACGCATATATCAAAAATAGACGAGGTGACTGAAAGCATGAACCCAAATCAGGATAAGAGAAATTCTCGTGTGTATATATACTGTGCTCAAAATAGACGAGGTGACTAAAAACGGTGTGGAAGGTGCCGCCATCTTGAAAGAGAATGAACCTTGAATGGGAAATTACTATGTGGAAAAACAAGATGGAAATAGAAATTTACGAGAGATGGTGTAAAGCGAAATACAATGTGTACCTGGGGAAATCAAAAAATGCATTGGTGAGGTCTCTGGTCATGGTAGTGAAACCCAAGGAAAGTGGGTGATCACATATATACGAATATGCAGTACTATCCTGATACAAAGAGCTGTAACATGAATACATTATAAATAACAAGCATAGTCTATTTTATCATTGATGCCTTTGTCCACTAAGGTGTCCAAACGCTTAATCCAATAGGTCTCCCTCTGTAAGAGACTCCTAGTGAGATCTGTGTCTTGACGTTGCTCAGCTCTTTCTAACACAGAGAATTTGAGTTGGGCTATACTGTGCTTTTCTTCATTCCAGTGCATGGCCAAACTGCTGTGTTTATTTGATGTTCTGATTGTACTTTTGTGCTCAGATATCCGCACTTTAATTTTTCTTTCAGTTTTTCCCACATACAATTTGCCACATGGGCATTTAATGTAATAGATGAGTTTGTTTGAATTGCAATCAGAGGTATGGTGAAGTTGAATAGTTTCTCCAGTGAGTGGATGGTTTAGTGTGTTGCCAATGATAACATTATTACAATGGATGCAGTTATGACATTTACTCATTCCTTTGTAAGCGATGTTTCCTTGCTTAATCGGGGTATTGATGATTTCTTTGATATTTTTTGCACGTTTGTACGCAAACATAGGAGGATCTTTGAAGATGTTGTTAAAATCCGGCTCATTTTGTAACATTTCCCATCTCTTGGTAATTATATTTTTTGCACTTTACCAGATACTGTGGAGTATTTTGATACAAACACTTGTCTAGTTGTCTGTTTGCGCGGTCGACTTAGTAAGAGACTGTCTCTATTGAATTTAGATGCGCGTTGTTTGGCTAATTCAATCACTTCTGCCGGGTATCCCCTGGCAAGATACATCTGCTGTTGGAGTAATAAATTCTTCTCAGTGTCTTCTGTGGTGGAACAGATCCGTTTTATCCGCAGGAATTGAGACAGTGGTAAGTTTTGTTTTAAGCTGTTTGGATGAAAACTTTGAAAATGGAGCGCACTGTTCACATCTGTTTGTTTTTTCAAAACCTCCGTTTTTATATAACCCGCTTCTTTAGTAAGGATAACATCAAGGTAAGATATTCTTGTCGGGTCAATTACATGGGTAAACTGAATATGTTAATCAATTTGATTGAGTTGTTCAATTTTGCTTTCCAACATTTCCTGAGTATTGATCCAGAGTATAAATATGTCATCAATAAATCTGCAATATAGCAATAAATTTCCAGTCCATCCAATGTCGTTGTAAATGTAGTCTGATTCATATTTAGCCATGAAAGTGTTGGCATATGCCGGCGCCCCGGCAAAGCCCATAGATGTGCCTTGTTGCTGCAAATAAAAATCGTTATTCCAGTAAAAATAGCTGTGATGTAAACAAAAATGTAAAAGTTCCAGAATGAAAACTTTGTCTGCTCTGAGTGAAGATTGGCGCAGTAGAGCCCATTCTACCGCCTCCATGCCAGCTGAGTGAGGGATCGATGTATACAAAGACTTGACATCTATAGTACAAAAGATGATGTCTTCCATAAAAGTGATTTTCTGTAGTTTTAATAGAAAATCTGTCGTATCTCTGACATACGAGTGCCATTCTTGAACCAGAGGTTGTAAGAAGTAATCAATGTAGTGCCCCAGAGGCTCAAAGATGGTTCCACAACCCGGTACTATTGGTCGCATTGGTGGATTAAATAAATTCTTGTGGATCTTTGGCAGCATATACAAGGTGGGTTTCCTTGGATACTCCACTGTCAGGAATTTTTTGGTGGTTTCACTTATCCATCCCATTTCCAAAGCATGATCTAAAATGCTTTCTAGCGTTTCTTTGAGCTCTATTACAGGATCTTGATCCAGTTTCAAGTATGTTTCAGGATCTGATACATGTTCTTGTACCGCGTTAATGTAAAAGGAGCGATCCATAAGGACAATGGCGCCTCCTTTATCCGCTTTTTGAATCTGTATTTCTGTGTTGTTCTGAATGGATTTTAATGTGTTTTTTTCTTGTTGAGTCAGATTCGATTTCTTTGTTTTTCTGAATTGCAGTTTTTGTAAATCTTTCCTCACTAAGTTGTCGAATGAATCTATGATTTTGTGCAAAACTGGTGCCTGATATGTAGATTTAGGTTTGAATTCAAGGAACTCTTTAGCTTGTATATCTTCTTTAGCTGGTACTACATTTGTAAAAAAATGTCGTAGTCGTAGTATTCTGGTGAATCTGTATAAAGCTAGTTCACATTCCAGTAAATTGGTGTCGTAGGTTGGGACATATCCAAGGCCTTTACTTAATGTTTGAATTTGTGAGGTGGTAATCTCCTTGGAAGAAATGTTGACTACTAAATTTACTTCTGGCTCCTTGTGCGTCCTTGCTTTGTGGTGGCTTCTCCTGGTTTTACGCTTTTCGATGGTCCCGGTGGTTGACTTGTATCCTGGTCCCTGGATAAAAAATGTGTGGAGCCAGATGCTACCGATTCTTCAGTGGTGTCTTTGGTGGTATCTTTGGTTGAATCTGAACTAGATAGTTGACTTTTCGCTGTTGGTCTGATGGTTGTGGTGTCAGTATCTGTGGCTATACTTTCTTCTGATGAAGTGTTCGTTGTTGGTTTTCTAGTCTGTGGTCTTCTTTGTGCATAGACTTCTGCCCATGTATAAACTTCGTTGAGTTTATAATCCAACGTGTCACGTTGATATTTTCGTAATTTTCCTTCCTGTATTTCTTTTGTGTATTTATCCAATCTCATGTTGATGTCATCTAAAGCATTTTTAAATTCGTCATCTTTCATTCTTGTTGATAAGTTGTGTTTGATTTCTGAAATTTCCTTAGCAAGTTCATTGATGACTTTAGAAAGTTCTTCTACTAACAGTAGAATTAAGTCAAGTGAACATTTGTTCAGTATTGAATACCACCGTTCCATGAAATCTTTATTTAAATGAAACCTGTATAGCATGGGTTTAATGGACATCCTCAGTCCTCTTGGAATTCTTTTTGCTCTATGATATTGTATCAGGGTAGATGCATGAAGTTGTTGATTCATTTCTCTCTTAACAGAATACTCTAGTTGTTTTAGTTGTGGAATGACAGTGTTTCCTTGCAAATCTGATGTTTTTACATCCTGTATCAATGCATATATTTCTGATGCTTGTTCTGTTGTATAAGCTAGAGAGCTAGCTCTGGTATCTGTCAAACTTGAAATGGTGTCAAATGACATGATTGGGTGCTCTTGTACCGGTGGACTGTAAAGACTAGAACAACAAAGTAGGTGGTAGAGGCACTCCCTGAGATATAATTCGTGTTACAAAACAAAGTTTTACTCGTTTTACTGTCTTTTTAGATAGCGTGCTGTGGAGTAGCATCCAACAGTCATGGATTCCAAAAAATACAAAACTCCAATTATAGGACCAGTGGGGCCCTGATCTCCACGCACAATTGCGTTCAGGTAAAAACCTTGAAAAAATTCTCAAGATAGTAAACAGACTGTTTTTTGCTTAAACAAACTCAATCCAAACTTGTGGTGAATGAATAAAAAAATGTCAAATCAATGTGTCAATGATTGTAGCAATTTATTCATTGCAAAAATGTTAATTGGATCTCCATTCTTTTCTTCATACAAATCCAAATTCCAATCTTTCAAAAATTAACTTTTGTGAATGCCCAATGCATTTCGAGCCTACTGGCTCTTCGTCGGGGGCTGAGTATCTAATAAAGAAAATAAATCAACAATATATATTTTCAGAATGAACGTCACAATGATGTCTAAACGTCAGTTTGCAAATACATGATCAAATTCCTGGTATAATGACAACATTTCATGCTGAAACACAACTAGGTGGGTGAACTAAGTGAACGGATAATGACCAGAAGTGACCAACACCAAGAAGTGTTTGAAATAAAGTTGTGTGAAAAGTGAAAGAAACGGAAAGAAATGAAGGGCTTACTAAAACTGTTACCTTATTGTTCGACGGAAAGGAAGCGCTCTTCAGAACGAAGAGTCCAATCTGAAAAGAAAACCCAAAATGATGTCGACTCTAAACAATGTGAACGAAAAAACTTACGGGGGCGATCAGGTGAACAATCTTACCAACAGAGTTCAATGTCGTCGAACAAATTTAGAAGCCAAAAAGGTGGAGAAAACCTGACGGACTGCTGGTTCAAAAACCAACAGGTGAGACTGATAACGGCAAGGTGGGAGCTTGCGCGTATATCAAAGCGTACTGAAAATAGACGAGGTGACTGAAAGCGTGAACCCAGAACAAGATGAGAGAAACTCTCGCGTGTGTAGATACAGTACTGAAAATGAACGAGGGGACTGAAAGCGTGGGCTCTAATCAAGATAGAAGCTTACGCATATATCAAAAATAGACGAGGTGACTGAAAGCATGAACCCAAATCAGGATAAGAGAAATTCTCGCGTGTATATATACTGTGCTCAAAATAGACGAGGTGACTAAAAACGGTGTGGAAGGTGCCGCCATCTTGAAAGAGAATGAACCTTGAATGGGAAATTACTATGTGGAAAAACAAGATGGAAATAGAAATTTACGAGAGATGGTGTAAAGCGAAATACAATGTGTACCTGGGGAAATCAAAAAATGCATTGGTGAGGTCTCTGGTCATGGTAGTGAAACCCAAGGAAAGTGGGTGATCACATATATACGAATATGCAGTACTATCCTGATACAAAGAGCTGTAACATGAATACATTATAAATAGCAAGCATAGTCTATTTTATCATTGATGCCTTTGTCCATTAAGGTGTCCAAACGCTTAATCCAATAGGTCTCCCTCTGTAAGAGACTCCTAGTGAGATCTGTGTCTTGACGTTGCTCAACTCAGTAAAATGAGTAAAACTTTGTTTTGTAACACGAATTATATCTCAGGGAGTGCCTCTACCACCTACTTTGTTGTTCTAGTCTTTACAGTCCACCGGTACGAGAGCACCCAATCATGTCATTTGACACCATTTCAAGTTTGACAGATAACAGAGCTAGCACTCTAGCTTATACAACAGAACAAGCATCAGAAATATATGCAGAAATATATGCATTGATACAGGATGTAAAAACGTCAGATTTGCAAGGAAACACTGTCATTCAACAACTAAAACAACTAGAGTATTCTGTTAAGAGAGAAATGAATCAACGACTTCATGCATCTACCCTGATACAATATCATAGAGCAAAAAGAATTCCAAGAGGACTGAGGATGTCCATTAAACCCATGCTATACAGGTTTCATTTAAATAAAGATTTCATGGAACGGTGGTATTCAATACTGAACAAATGTTCACTTGACTTAATTCTACTGTTAGTAGAAGAACTTTCTAAAGTCATCAATGAACTTGCTAAGGAAATTTCAGAAATCAAACACAACTTATCAACAAGAATGAAAGATGACGAATTTAAAAATGCTTTAGATGACATCAACATGAGATTGGATAAATACACAAAAGAAATACAGGAAGGAAAATTACGAAAATATAAACGTGACACGTTGGATTATAAACTCAACGAAGTTTATACATGGGCAGAAGTCTATGCACAAAGAAGACCACAGACTAGAAAACCAACAAGGAACACTTCATCAGAAGAAAGTATAGCCACAGATACTGACACCACAACCATCAGACCAACAGCGAAAAGTCAACTATCTAGTTCAGATTCAACCAAAGACACCACCAAAGACACCACTGAAGAATCGGTAGCATCTGGCTCCACACATTTTTTATCCAGGGACCAGGATACAAGTCAACTACCGGGACCATCGAAAAGCGTAAAACCAGGAGAAGCCACCACAAAGCAAGGACGCACAAGGAGCCAGAAGTAAATTTAGTAGTCAACATTTCTTCCAAGGAGATTACCACCTCACAAATTCAAACATTAAGTAAAGGCCTTGGATATGTCCCAACCTACGACACCAATTTACTGGAATGTGAACTAGCTTTATACAGATTCACCAGAATACTACGACTACGACATTTTTTTACAAATGTAGTACCAGCTAAAGAAGATATACAAGCTAAAGAGTTCCTTGAATTCAAACCTAAATCTCCATATCAGGCACCAGTTTCGCACAAAATCATAGATTCATTCGACAACTTAGTGAGGAAAGATTTACAAAAACTGCAATTCAGAAAAACAAAGAAATCGAATCTGACTCAACAAGAAAAAAACACATTAAAATCCATTCAGAACAACACAGAAATACAGATTCAAAAAGCGGATAAAGGAGGCGCCATTGTCCTTATGGATCGCTCCTTTTACATTAACGCGGTACAAGAACATGTATCAGATCCTGAAACATACTTGAAACTGGATCAAGATCCTGTAATAGAGCTCAAAGAAACGCTAGAAAGCATTTTAGATCATGCTTTGGAAATGGGATGGATAAGTGAAACCACCAAAAAATTCCTGACAGTGGAGTATCCAAGGAAACCCACCTTGTATATGCTGCCAAAGATCCACAAGAATTTATTTAATCCACCAATGCGACCAATAGTAACGGGTTGTGGAACCATCTTTGAGCCTCTGGGGCACTACATTGATTACTTCTTACAACCTCTGGTTCAAGAATGGCACTCGTATGTCAGAGATACGACAGATTTTCTATTAAAACTACAGAAAATCACTTTTATGGAAGACATCATCTTTTGTACTATAGAGGTCAAGTCTTTGTATAGATCGATCCCTCACTCAGCTGGCATGGAGGCGGTAGAATGGGCTCTACTGCGCCAATCTTCACTCAGAGCAGACAAAGTTTTCATTCTGGAACTTTTACATTTTTGTTTACATCACAGCTATTTTTACTGGAATAACGATTTTTATTTGCAGCAACAAGGCACATCTATGGGCTTTGCCGGGGCGCCGGCATATGCCAACACTTTTATGGCTAAATATGAATCAGACTACATTTACAACGACATTGGATGGACTGGAAATTTATTGCTATATTGCAGATTTATTGATGACATATTTATACTCTGGATCAATACTCAGGAAATGTTGGAAAGCAAAATTGAACAACTCAATCAAATTGATTAACATATTCAGTTTACCCATGTAATTGACCCAACAAGAATATCTTACCTTGATGTTATCCTTACTAAAGAAGAGGGTTATATAAAAACGGAGGTTTTGAAAAAACAAACAGATGTGAACAGTGCGCTCCATTTTCAAAGTTTTCATCCAAACAGCTTAAAACAAAACTTACCACTGTCTCAATTCCTGCGGATAAAACGGATCTGTTCCACCACAGAAGACACTGAGAAGAATGTATTACTCCAACAGCATATGTATCTTGCCAGGGGATACCCGGCAGAAGTGATTGAATTAGCCAAACAACGCGCATCTAAATTCAATAGAGACAGTCTCTTACTAAGTCGACCGCGCAAACAGACAACTAGACAAGTGTTTGTATCAAAATACTCCACAGTATCTGGTAAAGTGAAAAATATCATTACCAAGAGATGGGAAATGTTACAAAATTAGCCGGATTTTAACCCCTTCCCCGCTCATGACGGAACCGTTCCGTCATGAGCCACGGTTGGCGTGTGCTCATGACGGAACGGTTCCGTCATGACAATCCTGTTGACGGCCGCTCCGCCTGCGCGGCGCTGTTTCCCCGCCTGTGCGGGGCGACAACGCAAATGGGCGGAGTCATGACGGAACCGTTCCGTCATGAGCACAGCTCAACTGTGGCTCATGACGGAGCGGCTCCGTCATGAGCACAGGCCCACCGCGCTGCCCCCCTGCCCCCCCAGCGCTGCAGCGGAATGTCCGCAGCAGCGAAGGGGTTAACAACATCTTCAAAGATCCTCCTATGTTTGCGTACAAACGTGCAAAAAATATCAAAGAAATCATCAATACCCCGATTAAGCAAGGAAACATCGCTTACAAAGGAATGAGTAAATGTCATAACTGTATCCATTGTAATAATGTTATCATTGGCAACACACTAAACCATCCACTACTGGAGAAACTATTCAACTTCACCATACCTCTGATTGCAATTCAAACAAACTCATCTATTACATTAAATGCCCATGTGGCAAATTGTATGTGGGAAAAACCGAAAGAAAAATTAAAGTGCGGATATCTGAGCACAAAAGTACAATCAGAACATCAAATAAACACAGCAGTTTGGCCATGCACTGGAATGAAGAACAGCACAGTATAGCCCAACTCAAATTCTCTGTGTTAGAAAGAGTTGAGCAACGTCAAGACACAGATCTCACTAGGAGTCTCTTACAGAGGGAGACCTATTGGATTAAGCGTTTGGACACCTTAATGGACAAAGGCATCAATGATAAAATAGACTATGCTTGTTATTTATAATGTATTCATGTTACAGCTCTTTGTATCAGGATAGTACTGCATATTCGTATATATGTGATCACCCACTTTCCTTGGGTTTCACTACCATGACCAGAGACCTCACCAATGCATTTTTTGATTTCCCCAGGTACACATTGTATTTCGCTTTACACCATCTCTCGTAAATTTCTATTTCCATCTTGTTTTTCCACATAGTAATTTCCCATTCAAGGTTCATTCTCTTTCAAGATGGCGGCACCTTCCACACCGTTTTTAGTCACCTCGTCTATTTTGAGCACAGTATATATACACGCGAGAATTTCTCTTATCCTGATTTGGGTTCATGCTTTCAGTCACCTCGTCTATTTTTGATATATGCGTAAGCTTCTATCTTGATTAGAGCCCACGCTTTCAGTCACCTCGTTCATTTTCAGTACTGTATCTACACACGCGAGAGTTTCTCTCATCTTGTTCTGGGTTCACGCTTTCAGTCACCTCGTCTATTTTCAGTACGCTTTGATATACGCGCAAGCTCCCACCTTGCCGTTATCAGTCTCACCTGTTGGTTTTTGAACCAGCAGTCCGTCAGGTTTTCTCCACCTTTTTGGCTTCTAAATTTGTTCGACCACATTGAACTCTGTTGGTAAGATTGTTCACCTGATCGCCCCCGTAAGTTTTTTCGTTCACATTGTTTAGAGTCGACATCATTTTGGGTTTTCTTTTCAGATTGGACTCTTCGTTCTGAAGAGCGCTTCCTTTCCGTCGAACAATAAGGTAACAGTTTTAGTAAGCCCTTCATTTCTTTCCGTTTCTTTCACTTTTCACACAACTTTATTTCAAACACTTCTTGGTGTTGGTCACTTCTGGTCATTATCCGTTCACTTAGTTCACCCACCTAGTTGTGTTTCAGCATGAAATGTTGTCATTATACCAGGAATTTGATCATGTATTTGCAAACTGACGTTTAGACATCATTGTGACGTTCATTCTGAAAATATATATTGTTGATTTATTTTCTTTATTAGATACTCAGCCCCCGACGAAGAGCCAGTAGGCTCGAAATGCATTGGGCATTCACAAAAGTTAATTTTTGAAAGATTGGAATTTGGATTTGTATGAAGAAAAGAATGGAGATCCAATTAACATTTTTGCAATGAATAAATTGCTACAATCATTGACACATTGATTTGACATTTTTTTATTCATTCACCACAAGTTTGGATTGAGTTTGTTTAAGCAAAAAACAGTCTGTTTACTAACTTGAGAATTTTTTCAAGGTTTTTACCTGAACGCAATTGTGCGTGGAGATCAGGGCCCCACTGGTCCTATAATTAGAGTTTTGTATTTTTTGGAATCCATGACTGTTGGATGCTACTCCACAGCACGCTATCTAAAAAGACAGTAAAACGAGTAAAACTTTGTTTTGTAACACGAATTATATCACAGGGAGTGCCTCTACCACCTACTTTGCAGTTGACAGGTCACCCATCACGTCAAGTTAGCATCAACTGCATGTCATCTGCATAGGAAATATTCTGCACACCAAAAGACTGTACCAGAGCAGCCAATGGAGCAAGATAGATATCAAACAATATTGTGCTTAAAGCTGAGCTCTGAAGAATTCCGTATTTCAAAGGCTTGGGCGCAGATGCAAACGGTGGCATCCACAATGCATGACATCTATCCAAAAGGAAAGAACGTAGTCACCGCAAAGTGGTCCCACCTTTCTCAATAGCCTACAACTGTTGAAGCAGAATAGGGCGCAACCATATCAAAGATTGCCAAATGACCAGCAGCAATAAGACCACCTTCTTTCCACTATCCAATTCATGTTTAATAACATCAGAAACTTCAACTAAAGCTGATTCTGTGCTAAAACCTGGGCGGAAACCCGATTGTGAAGGATGAGCAGTTGATTTGCCACCAGACACGAAGGTGGTCAGTTCTAACACTGCCCTTTCCCTATTTCACTTGAATTCCTGGGGCACTTAGACCAGATAGACAACCAGACCCCATTTTTATTATAGTAAATCTTGTCCATCTGCACATCTAGTAGCTGATTCTTTGGGAGAGACTCCTTAGCTGCAGATCACACATACACTTTCATAAGCTCATTGGTTTGATGCATTCATACAGCCTTTCAAGCCACACCTCTTTTCCTCTTTCTGGGACTAAGCAATCCACATGAAAATGACCCACATTTCATTAATATTCTATCTAAGAAACTTTATAGTCTCAATAATGATACCCAATGCCAAAAATTGATGATCTATTTCAAACACAAACAGGCTGACTTTGTACTGATTCTGGAGACCCAATCAACTCTGGAGGAAGCACACAGATGAAAAGTGGCTGGGTGGGCAGCGTGGTGCAATACTGCTGGACAAATCTCAAAAACACTGACCCCACCTACCCTACCAACATCACGACAAAATGTGGGAATAACAACTTTCCTGATAATGTGTTTGGAACATGGTTTGACCAAGAGGAGAGATATGCATTTGTGAAAATCAAATTCCAGGAGATACTTTCATACTAGGGTCCATTTATGGATCTAATAACAGTGAATCTCAATTCCTATTGCAAATATGGAGACTATTTACTGAATTTGGCACCAAGGTGATTATGGTGGTGACTTAAAAAAGCCTCTATACTCAATATCACACGAACACAGAATACGCACAATTCAATGGATATGGCTGCAGTAAAGAATGTAATAGGGGACCGTGATCTGATAGACTTTTGGGCATATTACTTGTGTCACTCACAGGTAAACAGTACATACTCCAAATTATTATCTCATCTGATGTCTCTTCTACAAATCACATTCCAATAGACATATTACCAGGATGGCATTTCTGATCATTGTCCAGTCAGATTAGCCCTTTCACTAAGGTATTGCCACTCAATGAGAATTAAATGACACATGAATACTTCCCATGATATGTTCCCTGAGGAAAAAACCTAATTCTAAACTCCAATGTGCATGATTAGTGCTCCGATGATAACCACTCTGCAGTCTTACACTAGACACTGTGGGAAGCACGTAAGTCAATGCTAGATAAGGACTACTTGGTTTACTCACAGGTATGTACTGCATCTCCCAAATAGATTTTACTAAATCTGAGGACCGCTTCTCCGACTACCATTCCAGCAGACATATTGCTCAGTGGCATTTCCGATAGTTGTCCGGTCAGATTGGCACTTTCACCTGGGTGTTGCGGCCTACCAGGAAGGCAACAGCACATGAATTCTTCTTATTATAAGCTCTCTGAGGAAGAACCTCAGTCTAAACTACCACGTACATGTCTAGTGTTCTGAAAATAACCACTCTGTAGTCTCACACCAGATACTGTGGAAAGCAGGCAAGTCAACGTGGGGAGGCCTGTTGATGAGAAGTTCTGCCGTTGCAAAGAATGCACCCTTAAAAGAAAGTAGACATTTAGAAGAGGCCATTAGAAATACTAGAGCTGACTATAATAGGAACCCTCCACGTATTTACTCCACCAATTAGAGGCAGATACATTTCCATCAAATACCCTATAAACTTCCATGGCAAAAAAATAATTAAAACAGTTGAAATGGTGACACTATTAGAGGAGAGAGAAGCTAGGAAGAATGCTTGCACTCCAACTGCATCAGAGAGAGGCTTATGTTGGCAATTGGCAATACCAACCCTTCCTGATTCTGTTGGAGGAGCTTCTCACACACCTGGAGGATGTTTCAGAGCCCTTGCCTCAGTCTACATCTTCCTATACTTGGCAACTCCCTCAATTGACCACGATGAGAGAGATTGCTCCCTGAAATCAGTTTAATTACCCTCACCCTCTGAAGAAGGAGAAGCATTATTAGAAGATGAAATAACAGAGGAAGAAATCAACTAAGCTATCTCTAATCTCCCCACCTGCAAGTTGCTGGGTGAAAATGGCTTACCGGGAGAAATCTTTAAGACCTGCAAGCCCCTGATCTCCCCAGTGCTATACAAAGCCTTCAAGGAGCGTGTAATTGCAAACTTGCTGGGTGCAAAATATAACACAGCTGTCATCACCTTGGTTCCAAGAGAGGGTAAAGGTCCACTGGAATGTGGAAGCTATAGGCCCATCTTCTGCATCACTGTGGACATTAGGAAGTTGGTCAAGATTCTAGCCACTAGATTAGGCAAACTCATAACATCCCTCATCCTCCCTCACATGTTGGCTTTTTCCCTGGAAGTTCCTCTAGAAACCATCTGAGAATGTTAGCACACATACAATAGGCATTCAAAGCCACAGAGGAGGAAATCCTGGCCATTTCCCTCAAATTTCAAAAACCCTTCACTCAAGTAGAGTGGTTATACCTTTTCAAAGTCTTTGAAAGTATTTGTCTGGGAAACCAGTTCATTACGAAGGTTACATGCCTGTATCAAACCTCAGAAGTGTGCTCAATTGTGTAGGTTTTCTTCCGATAGACATCCTCATCCGACGTGGGTCACAAGAGGGCTGCCCAATTCACCACTGTTGTTTTTGCTGGCTCACCTAAAGTGATCCGGTGTTTGCCCCAGATTTATTCAATATCCCTGAACACTTTTACAGTAAATGCATTATTTAATTCTGATGACATCCTTGTAACTGTAACTAACCCATGGGAAACACTCCCTGCCATTACAGATTTTCTACACACTTTCCCAAATTCTCAAGATATAAATAAAATGGGGGCAAATGAGAGGTTATGCCTATATATACGGTGTGCAAGTAATACCTGCATTTCTAGCTGTGATTTCTGGTGGGAGCCTAAAGAAATGAAATACCTAGGTATGATCATCACCAGTCGATTACACCACAGGATTGAGGTTAATATCTGACCCAGGCAAGATAAATCCAACTCAATTTAGCATGCTGTTCTGCTCTTCAATTATCCATATGGAGATGGGTCCAAACTATAAAAATGGTCATAACATTCCACTTCAACTATGTATTTGGGATGTTCCCAATGTTGATCCCATAACCACTATTGCCCAAGAAAGATGTGATGCTCAAATCATTCATTTGGGGGGTGCACCCCAAATGTATACATTTTATGCTCATACTGAATCAAGGAGTCTAACCCTACTGCATACGTCCTACTATATCGCCCACTATTTAAAGTGGTGTACTAGTTAGGGGCAACTCCAAATCCACCTATATGGTTAGCCATTAAGAGAGATCTACTAAAATGTCCCATGTCCATGGCAGTCTTTTACAGACTCATATCACTCCATCACATACGAGTAAGCCAATAATTACTGCCCTGCTCCAAACCTGGAACTCGGCACGTTACCCCTTAAAAGATAATCCACAACACCATATTTCAGCACCATTGTAGTCCAACAGAGGAACTCTCGTAGGGGAACATTGTGTCTTCTAGGAAGCATGGTCATCCATGGGGATATCATGACTGAAGCACTAATACATAGGAAATACACTTAGGGCCTTCCTATAGTTCTGTTAGACCTGGACCTTTTCACAGGTTTATCTCCAAGCTCTTTGTCTTTTGCCTCCTATTTTTCTAACCCTGATTTTTTGGGCTATACGATTCTGGGTACTTTTCCACTGCTAATCAGTGTTAAAAAGCATATTCTCTCTGTATAAATTATGATATGATTTGTTACCCATGATTGGCATATTTGATTTACTGGTAAGCCCCTAGTAAAGTTCACGTTGTGCACCAGGGCCTGTAAATCAAATGCTACTAGTGGGCGCGCAGCACTGGATGTGCCACCCACATGTGTAGCCCTGTAAATATGTCCCAGACCTACCACTAGCGCATGCAGTTTTAAACTACCATGTCACCCTGGCAAGTGGGCTCTCTTACCACATCCAAACCTTCACTTTCCTTACATGTAAGGTACCCTTATTGCAGGCCCAAGGTACCCCTATGGGCAGGGTGCAGTGTGTGGGAAAGGAAGGACATGTACTGGTGTGTGTGACATGTCCTGATAGGGAAATACTGTGTATTTTGTGTTTCACTATTGAAAAGCAATCTGTCCCGTAGGTTAATTTGAGAGTTGATTTGTAACATCTTACATGTATAACTTTCCATAGGAACAAGATGGAGAAATGGAGTTTAGCCTCTCTGAAATCAGAATTTGATAATGTCCCTTTTAGTAAAGGTTTTTTTTTTAATTTTGTGTTTGAAAATGCCACTTTTAGAAAGTGGGCATTTTCAACTTTACCATCCTTTATGCCTCTGACTGTTTGTATATTTAGCGTCTGATGTTGGAGTGACAGGAGCTGTGGATGTTCATTCACTCTAGATATTTACAGAGGGGGTTGAGGTGTGCCCTGCCTTGCCTGGGTGACTCATACCTAGGCTGAATAGAGCTGGTCTGCATTTAGAGTGGTGGGAGGAGTTTCACTTGCCCCTGAAAAGGTTGTGTCTCCTTTTCACAATGCTGTCTCTGCCTCCTGCAGTCATGATGGACAAAGGAGGCCAGGACAGGTTTGGACTGGCTTCAGAGACCCTTGCCACAAAGAGAACAATGACCAAATGTGTTATAAGTACTGAACCTAAAGCCCCAAGTTTATAAATTACTTCAAGGATCATGAGGACCCAGCCAAGAAGAACAGTGGAAGGACTGTGTGAGGAGCACTACCTTTTTTGTGTGAGGGGTGGGTTGGCCTATCGCCACTGCTTTTGTCTGTGATAGATGAAAAGGACTAACTCTTTTTCCCATGCTGTGGTATCCTGCTTGGGACGAAATCCTCAAGGGCCTGTGTGTGCTGGCCTCCTGTTCTGGAAGACTCAGGGACATCAAAGTCTTCCTTCTGCACACTTTTCCTTGGCTTTCAGAAAGTTCAGGTGTGTGCACTCTATTTTACAAGAGACCTGGTGCTTCCCTTTTGTTTTACAAAGTGGGTGCTCTTTTACCTGCATTGGGCAGGGGGGAGGACTGGACTGTTCTTTCAGAATTTGCCAAACAGCGCAGGGTGAGTGCTGTATTCCCCATCATGAGGAGAAGGGATCTTCCTGGTGTGCCAGAAAGCACATGGTGACTGCTTTATTGGGCAACCGCCGTTATAAAAATTAGTCTGTGGTGCATGCTTTAATTCATGTTGGTTGTAGCCCAAGAAGAGTGGTGTGCGCTGCATTTAGCCAACAGCTTTGGGCCTATGGGAGGGGAGAGCAAATTTGTGGAAGTGCTCTCTCACCACTCTTCAATTCCCAGTGCAGGTGCCGCTCCTTGTAAAGGAACCAAGAGGCGCCCTATTGTGGCCAGGGCCCAGCCGATGGAGAAAAGGAACAACAGCCTGGGAGTGTGGCCCGCAAGGTGATCTCGGTCTTATCCCATGACTGCAGATCAAGCCCACTGCAGCCGCAAAACGAAAATTCAGGGAGAGTTGAGAAAAGGGCAGAGGAGAGGGAGGATGCATCATGTGACCGGGGACCTCACAGTTGCAGAGAAGAGCCTCAAGCCTCCCACTCCTTGTAGCCGGAGAGGCATCAACATCAGGGACCAGATGGCTGTGGTCGGGGACCAGGTGAGTGTCCTCCCCCCACCTCTTCTCTGAACCTTCGTGCTGCCTTAGTGCTGGCTGCTGTAAATTTATGTGCAAGGGGAGGCATCTATGGGTAAAGCATTCTCACCCTCCACGTGGTAGTGCACAGGCATCGGCCTCGGCTAGCTTAACTCCATGGTTGTCGTATGGACCGCACCAGCAATTAGAGGTCTGCATTGCTTATCTCTTCATGTCCTAATGGGGTATGACCCTCAATAACGATTTGCTTGCACATGCAAGGCAACAACTTACTTGCTGTCTTACCAGGAATTTCCCAGTAGTGGTTTATTTGGTAGAATGCTTTATTTCTCTTTCTAACCGGTGCAACTGATGAGTGTTAGTTTCATGCACTACACTGTATTACTGATGACACTGGCTTAATTGACAAATTAATATTGAATTAAGGGATTGTGGCCTAATGTGCTTTACAGACCTAACAAAGTGATTTATGACCTATAGAGTGTTTTGACTATTGCCTAGTGGCAAGGTGATTTATGATCTATGTGAAGTTATAACAAACGCCTAGTTGACTTATGTGATTGTGGTCTAAAATGTGTTTTAGGTCTAATACAAAGTATATTTTTATATAACCTAGTGTAAAGTCTCTTTTGTGGTGTGCCTAGTGTGTCACTCGTGTGTGTTGCACAAATGCTTTACACATTGCCACTGGAATAAACCTGACTGCTCTGCCAAGCTACCAAGGAAGTAAGCAGGGGTTATCTTGGGTGTGTAACTCCCTTAACTTGACTAGAGTGGTGGGTTCTGCCTGACTTAGGTGCATACCCTAGCCAACCAAAACCCCATTTCTAACAATCTCTAATCAGAATTTTGATTAACACTTAACCAGTCCATGAAATACACCCAAAGGAAACACTGCTTAGGTAAAATTTGGAACAGTAATGATACACACATTCCTCCCTCATTTTGCAACTCTGCTGCACGGCCCAGGGCCTACATATTTTAATGTATGGCTTTTTTTTCTTTTATGGACACACTGGATCTGTCTGTTGATTTTGCTAAGTTGTATGTTCTAGTTGCTGGTCGTTGGGGACCCCGGTCGAAAAGTTTGAAAGTGGGTCTCCATATCTTCACTAAGGTTTCGATTTTTCCTTACCTAGGTGTGTTATTCGATGACTGATTGCAGTGGAGAACCCTTTTAGATGGTAAACTTAGCGAGTTGAATAAAGTCGCGGGGGCTATTTCCAGCTTTGCTAGCAGACTGGGCTCATGGGCTCCAGAGGTCATTCTAAAACTGTATAAATCGAAGGCCATTGTGAAAGTGTTATATGGCAGTGAGGTCTGGGGCAACATACGTTCCCAAAAGTTACAGGTGGTGGAAAATCCGTTTTTGCGCCGGCTCCTGCGAGTCCCCTCAGGCACGCCAGCTTGGTCTGTGCACGAAGAGTTAGGGGTTGATTATTTGACAGATCAAGTGGCTATTAAATCCATACTTTGCTGGATATAGAAATAAACATGCATAGCTAAGGAT
Source organism: Triturus cristatus (assembly GCF_964204655.1). Classification (NCBI taxonomy): domain Eukaryota; kingdom Metazoa; phylum Chordata; class Amphibia; order Caudata; family Salamandridae; genus Triturus; species Triturus cristatus. The sequence goes on along the minus strand of NC_140582.1, from coordinate 889,453,861 downwards.
CTAAACCGCCTGATCTTAGCAGATTGTCTGGCCCTGGAACATGGTAACAAAATCCATTGGATACGGTATATAAAGCATTCCTTTACGGCCATAGGGAGGCCAGACCTATATTTTAAATTAGCTATTGCCCAGCGTGAAACTATGGAGCTTGGTAAACCCACAGTGAGGGCCTATGTAATGTTAAAGTTTGTGTTGGGTATGGAGCCATATCTTCTTGCACTTTCTAGCACCCATGACAGATGTTTACTTACATGTTATAGGTTTAATCAGTTGCACCATCTTTTAGCATCTCTGGCTGGATTTCTTCCTTTAACCCAAAGAGGCCCATGTGGCTGCGATTTCAGATCTCCACAGAACACGCTTCATTCTGTTTTATTGTTTACACTGTTTTCAGTGCCAAGAAAGCGATATCTCTGGCCTTTACTAAAGAGTCTCAAGTTTAGACAGGCTAAAGTGGCACTTTTGCACTTGCAACTGTTACCAAACTCCTATACCCTTCACGCAGTGATAGTTTTTTTGCGGGCAGTTCATAGATCTAGGCTATCAAGAATTTATTGATTTCTCATCATTTTGTATTTGTGAAGTTATTGCTGGTGCAATGGAGTGTATAGCCTCAGGTCTTTGAGAATTTAATAGCTTGTTTTGTGTTGTTTTATTGATGCTGCCCTGTTTTCTTTGTATGCAATGATTTTTTTATTGTATAATTGTATCTTTTATGTATGTGTTTTCATCTGAATAAAGAAAGATATTATAAAACTCTACCCAGAGGTAAGGGGAAGGCACAAGGGGGCAGTCTCAGGATTGTATAACCTTCTGGTAGACAATATGTATTTAATTCCCATTAGAGAGAAAAATAGAGTTCAATAGCAACCCCTACTACATAAAGCCTATGACCCTGTGGACCTGGCAGGCTTTATGCATACCCATGACATTCTACTTTGAGAATCTAAACTAAAATGTAATTATTATAAGGTACTACACAATCAATGCTGAACTTCCATGCACCTACACAGGTTCGGGCTTCTCCCAGATGACCAGTGCTGAGATGTGGGATGCAGAGTTGTCATCAGCCACACACTGTGGCAAAGCCCTTCACTCACCTTGTTCCGGCCTGCATATGGTTTACCCTAGACCATGCAGGAGTACAACTAATTCCATCAAGGGACCTTGCCTTACTTCACATGTCAGACTGCATGGTACTTACTAAAAATAGTCAGAGGTGGCTTGCAGCGGCTCTAGCAGCAGCAGTAGTGCGTACACTGAGGCACTGGAGACAACCCTCCTTCCCATCTCTGTTGGAATGGTTGACTAAATTGTCTAGAATAGCAGAGTGTGAAAGGATGATTTATATTCTTAATGACCAACTAGCAGTGTTTGAAACAATATGGGAAACTTTTCCCAAGCCCTACCACCCAATGACCCAAGAATACCACCTGACACACAACTCCTTGGAGAAAGATATGCTGCATCCTAGAGAAAACAAAGAAACACGGATGATGACCTTCTCAACGGATTCCCTCACTACCACTGGGCAAAAGTGCCCCTCATCTCTAGATAGTCCTTCTCTCAAATACATGACATTTGTTTAAATCGCTGGTAAAGACTGGCTTTAATAATCTACTCAGCTATGCACATAAAATGCAGATCTGTTCTTTGCAGCAGGCATATTAACCGTCTGTGCTACTTTATGTCACTAGACAAAAGTCTAATCTCTCTCTCTCTCGCAGGAACATTAATCATAAGAGTTATCATGACATTTTTATTGCTGCCTGAAAGCTGGATGCACAAGGAACTCTGTAGCAGGTGCTTTTAAATTGTACATTATTGCTAAACACAACGCCATCCTGAGGTCAGTGCTCCCCCTCCAGGCCAGCGACCAGTATGGCCTCACTGTTCGCCCCACCCTGGGAAATCTCCTCTCACCCATTTAGGTGTCACACCGCTTTTCATCTGGAAACCGAGAGAGCAGGGGACGCTCAGTACCACAAGCCTATTTCCAATTGTCACTACTCCAAAATGGATGTGAACCATTCTACTTCTCTCCCTCCCCACCTTTCACCCCTGCCTCCTGTCTTGCACGCAAAGTATAAACTGTAAGTGTATTTACTTTCCTGTGGATTTTGACTTGTAGGCATTTATTACTAAATATTAGAAGAAGTACTCGCATTAGTAGAAATCATTCTGAATGAGACATCTACGTTGAAATAGTGCGCAGATCTTGTATGATGTGAAAAATGTAAATAACTAATAACATTTTTTTTATAAAAAGTTGAATCGATTGCTCTTTGACCTTATTGAATGTACACTTACCGAATCCACCATACGTGTTATACATTCTGTGCTATCTTGTCAGATTTCTACCGCAATCTTTGTTAATGCATCAGCTGAACTGCATTGCATGGACAGCAGAATGATCGCATTTGTCACAACATGGAAGACCATTACACAGGACACACATACAAACAACACTCAGTAATAAGTAATTTTACATATAAATTGGTTGTTTACTCATGGCAACAAATAATATGCTGTTCCATTGCTTACATAAAAATTATTAGTGTGCTGAAGAAAAATTGTTTAGGTCATCCACAGATCCAAATTTTAATATTAGAAAGTAATATTTATAAAAGTGGTATATATTTAAAAGAAATCCTTATCCTTCACTGAGGTACTTGATGCGTATTAATGAAATAGACAAATAAAGGGATATGAAAAAATAGATGTTGTTTTGGATAGAATTGCATCTACTTAGGACTGTCCCTTCATAAAGATCTGAGTTACGCCTAGTTGGTAAGGAAATGTTACTCAATACTCCTGAGAGGCATAATTTAAGAAGAGACTAGCATTCACATTAAAACAGAGACAGATGTAAGTGCAGGAATGCATAGCTGACAGAATTGACATTGACAGCCAGCATCCCTTCACCGAAATCTAGTTATTCTAAATTTTTGTTCCAGGAATGGAGAATAACTTGGGACCCCAGAATGACTAGGTCCAGATCCACATACGAAGTCCTCGTGCATAGAGGGGTGTGGGAAGTAGAAGGTGGTGGGGTGTGGATGGGGGCAATAGCGGCTTGTGACTTGGAGGAAGGAGGAGTTCGGCATGCGGTTTGAGGTGATCAGGCTGTGGCCGAGGGCTGGTGCCTACTGCTCTTGTAGATAGATCTCATGTGATTTCTATCAGGTATCGGTGGACACTGTTGTGATTGAGTGAAGCAGTATCTGCCTGGAGATTCCTCTCTTCCTGATTCATTATTGGGCCCTTAGTTGTACCTGAGAGAAACCTAAGTCTCCCTTGTTTTTGTAAATCAGGCACAGTGTTTTTAAGAAGTCATGCATACCTTCTACCAGAGTAAAAGTCATATATTTGAGGGTTTTGCATCGCCCTTGTGCCATGCAAGGGGGTGCAAGGGCGAAGCCAGACCTAAGTCAGATTTATCAAGCACGCAATGCCACTTTGCGTAGCCCTGCATGGCTTCATAAATCCAGAGTAAGGCAGTCAGCTCAATGCTGCAGCACACATAGAGAGAGGAAAATGCCTCTCATGATTGTTTTTGTGCAGGAAGTTGTCCATTCCTGAACAAAAATAATTCTGCCTACAATGCAGGCACCCTTGCACCATGACAGGAATGCGCCGTGTTTTGTGAAGTATGGCATGTTCTAGCCCTTTCCCTATCATGCAGCTCAGCACAGCAAGGTGACTTGCTGCGCTGCGTGCTAATTTCATAAATATGCCCTCAGGTCTTCAATTCAGTTAAGATGGGTCTGTGACAAAGAAGGCTTGGACCTAAGTAACGATCAAAATGAGAAGTATGGGGGCCAATATCTAAAATAAAACAATGTAAAGGTGAATTGTGGATTTTCTCGTTCTGAACTCAGATCTACTTTGTTACCTTTTCATGCATGCACTTGTTTTTAAAGTTTTGAACTCATGTTGTATATGCTGAAATCATTTGAAGTTTTGAAGGCTTAAAGCAAAAAGCTTTATCACTTGATGCATAAATCTGGTTCATAATTAATTTAGTTCACAATGCCTTTACTCCTGACTTATTTCCGCTAAAGTGTCTTTTAATTGAATTACCTGCCATTTTGTGTTTGTATTAGTGAATGTTCTTTCACAAAGTAAGGGTATGATCTCAGGAGCATATTTACCAGCTCCTTTTGCCACTAGAGCATCATTTTTTGAAGCTGCAGTGGTGCAGTCTACTGGCCCATGTTTACAAGGCCACGCAAAGCTGCCCTCAATGGCTTTCATGGTCTGTTAACCTTAAATATGACCCCCTTTCACGCATTCCTCTGCGTGAAAGGGGTATTCCATCGGTGTTGCTGTGGGTGATCGCACACAACACCCATGAATTCTGACGCATTCCCAGATTTACAAGGTTTCGCAAACCTGGGAATTCGTCAGAGTCTAACGCATTTCCCTTTTCAATTATTGTTTTTGTGCAGGAAGGTGTCCTTTCCCGCACAAAAACAATGATCCCTGCAATGCAGGCACCCTTGCACCATGGTGCAATGTGGCCGCATTGGCTCTAGGCAGCATATTGTGCACCAGCCCAGGGGAAAGTGCAGGGATGCGTCCTATTGTTGTATATACAACAAACCCCTGCACTTTCCTAATGACGCAGCTCGGCCCAGCAAGATGGTTTGCAGCACTGTGTTAATTATTTTGTAAATATGTCCCTTAGTGTTCATGGAAGCTTGCATCCAGTGTCTTTGCCCGCTATGCAAAATGATTTACACTTCAATCAGCAATCCTAAACAAATGTGCGAATTCTGCCTGCGACTAACCAGAGATCAAACTAGATTGCAACTCGCAATGCCGCTTTCATAGGTTCATTATAAATATATTTCTGTTTTCAGGGTAAAAACACATACTGGCATCTATTTATCTATGTATTCAAGCTAGAGACAGTTATCTGGCCTGCTCACTAGTAGGGATTTAAATGTGGGGGCACTGAAAGCTTGCTTTCACTTTGAGGAGCGTGGCCACAGGGAGGGGCGTTTGTTAATTTCAGTCATTTCACCTTTTCACAACAGGCAGACACCTTCAAATGCAGGACAAACTTTAAGTGACCCCTTGTTTAAATATATATAGCCCATTGGCGACCGAGAGGGAGAAAATCAGTCGAATTAAGGCATTTAAAACGATAGAAGATATTAAATTACTCTGAAAATGAGAATAGCTTTCAAATGGAGGATCGGCAGGCAGAAATGAATAATGCGTGTTTTATGAAAAAAATATTAACACCTTTCTTCGAATTTGGCCAGCAATTAATTAGCAAGTGATCGTATAGCTCTAGAACATAGCTAGAACAGGAAGATGAGAGCATCACACAGCCTGAAGAGTCCGGCAGCTTGAGGGTATGCAGTCTATGAGTTAACCAGTGAAGACTCGGATTTTCGCATGCAATTGCCGTGCTAGCTCAATAGGATGTAATACATTATCTGTATTGTGTGGCAGCACACCTGAGAATCTTAACACCTGTATATACTTGCTCCACATGATCATTTAACCCCTTAACTGTTGAGGGTTTTACACCCCTGTGCTGAGCGCTTATTTGGCTATTTGACAGTGGCGTAGCCGTCACTATTTCGGGGGAGCCCGTGAGTACAGGTTCGTTTTTAAAAAAAAAATTGTTCTCCTGCCCGCCCAGTCTCGGCTGACTTCCACCCCCGCCCACTCCTCCGCGTGTTTCGCCAGCATCCCTCCCCCCCTTCGTTCTTACTGCACTGGCCGGCAAATAAAGGGATCGCACAGGGCGTCCAAAGCTCTATCTCTGACCCTGCTATTTGCTCTACTTCGTGCTTACACTGCAGTAACTGTTTTCCACATAAGCTATTCAAGACACATTAGCATCCTTTTTTCCTACCAACATTGGTTTTTTAAGGTATCCAGTATTTTTATTATTGTTCTGGAGGAGAATAAGAATATAGCTAGACTCCTCTTGTCCTGGAAATATATAGGCTTTGTAGGTTCTCAATAATCCGAAGTACACAGAGACAACAACTGAGCTGCACCTTGCAATGGTTTATTATTGTGCGCCGAGTATCGAGCAATTCAAATGTAAAAATATAAAGAGTAAAAAGTGAATATGAAGGAAATCCATGTATTTTTAAAATGTACACCAGATACTGGGGTATACTCACAAGAACGTGTGCTAAACATCACCTTTACACATCGCAGCCTGTCGCGGGAAAATAACTCGGTGTCAACGTGGAATTCACAACAATGCGGTACCATGTGATAGTCTGCCGAAACCAAGGACAATGTCCGCGATACAACCACCTCGACGGAGATAAAAACACAAACCAAAACACGAAAAAACATGCACCGCCAGGCCCGCGATACACACAGAAGGCGGGAATAAGCACAATAAAAGCCTGAAAAAAAGCCAAACCCCACAGAAAACAACAGCCAAGCACAATGGAGGCAACCTGGGCCAGCAGACAACCCCACAAGCCCCATTTGCAACAAAACATTGTACATGGCAGGTTATCTTGGACAAGGTGCATGCAGCCTGAGAGAGGAGGAGGATAATGGAAGAAAATCAGAACATTCGGAATGATGTGAAAGGCACAAACAAGCAGAAACACGCCAACAACAAGAAGGCAGCAATGCACACCGGAGGTGGGAGTCCAGCGCCACACCAGAAGCTGGATGACATGGAGGAATTGGTGTCCACCACATCAGTCTGGAGATGGTGGCAGGACTCGGGGACCAGAAACTGCCCAAAACAACAGACACAACAGCAACAGCAACAGGAAGAAGAACAAGTAGGGACTGGGGAGATGGGGAGATATGGGCACAATGGCACACATGCACAATTAAGCACAGCACAACTGCAGACAAACCATGCCCAAGAGTAACAACACCAACCACCAAGTCACACAACCTGGCAAAATCACACCACTGAACAAGCACAGAAGTGAAAACCACACTGCCTGAAAAGGAGAAGGGTGAGCCAAATCAGAGCTAATCTAATGGAGTTCATCACCAACACAAGTCAGTGTCAACCCGCGTTGGTTGTCCGTGCCGGGAACATGAGTCCAGGCCAATTCAGCCATGTCCACTGTCTTCTTGGGACATGCGACCAGATTCCCAACACGCAACCAGGTGTTGGGACACGTGCAATGCGTCACATCCAGTTGTGGCTGCCGGTACCTTGTCACTCGTCCATGACCGCAAGTGCATCTGCGTAGGCCAACATCTCCAATGAGCAATTGTTTTCCACCACGTCTGGCATGTCGTCGACGTAATCCATCAGCTGACCCGGACAGATGTGCTGACTCCAACCACTGGACCCAATGTGCACCAAAGCCCAATCGAGTAGTGGCTCAATGTGCTCACTGCACACGACTACTCGTGCAATCTCCCAGGTCCAGTTTCCAGCCTGCATGCCAAACATCCATGCATGCCATAAACGGGCATCACGGTGACACTCATGGTCATGGGCCAACAGGGAGCACACACACACGTTGTAATCCAGGTCAGCTACCGTCACGTTGGAGAGGCAGACATCCATGGGCCACTCGAATGTGCACAAGCGACAATGCAACACAGGGTGAACGCAGGTGACGTCCGCAAGGCGGAAGCTCAGCGAGTAACTGATCCACAGCACTGCCAACGGCAGTGCCCCCAGTACTCAATGACCTCTCTCCATTACGGTTAGGCAGTACATAGCTCCAGGACACCCCAGGGTAACTTCTGCACTCTATAAATCTAAGTAACATAACATAACATAACATGCAGCAGACAATCACAGTACAGGTCCATGTGACTCGATTCGAGAATATGTTCGGGATGGCCCACCATTGTGTCAGAGGTTCTGATTGAAGCGGCACAAGCTTGGCCAGCGCCAGTCCTGTGGATGTAATAGCACAGCTCGGTGCTATGAGCAGTGTCTTTGTGCAACGGGTGCAGGCCTGGGGTGGGAGAACGTGTGAAGACTATTTCATGCATGGTAACTACGACCAAGGACTTCGGCGTGTGGGATGTGTACACATTGGTCTCACTTCGGGCAGTGCGTAGTGTGGGAGTCGCAAGGAAATGCTATTGTATCTGTCAGGGGGTGCTGCCCACATGCAAGTTCCTGCTTGGAGCTGCAGATGTGCTACCGCCTGGTAGTTCAGACAAGGACCTTTCATCCCTACAGTGACTTCACCATATGCATGCATACAGCAGATGGACAGAGGCCTGTTGTGGGTGTGGTGGGATGTCTGCGAGCTTGGGAATCATGGATGATATGCCCAGTGCGGGGCACATGAGTGACCTCACTGTGTGTTACATTACCACACAGCTGCTCCTCCTTCCCAAGAGCCCCCACACTTGTGTATGCTGCCTCTGAGGTGTTCCCGGGGGGTGGGTCGGGTCCTGGGGGTGGTGGCGGGCCTGGGGTGGTTGCGGTGGATGTTGTGGCCCTCATGGGTATCCGCGTTGCATGATCATTATCTCCATGGCATCTGGGGGTCTTTCGGTGTGGTTCTTGGCTGGGCTGCCTTTCGTGCTGCAGGTAGTCGTCCTGCTGAACACCAGCAAAAGGCAGGTGATAAATACCTGCGGCTACCGCGGCTTATTGCATGGTTTTGACTCGCACCGCGGATCTGGCAGTTCGTTATGAAAGTTGTGTTGTGGTTCTTTTGTGTGTTTTTGCACGGGAACACCTACTCTGCATCTCATTAGGGTTAGTTGGTGGTGTCCACCGTGGAGATACATTTTGGGGCAGTTATCGTGGGTATGCTAGCAATGTCAGCAGTTTTGCACCAGCTTGTGAATGGGGTGTTAACTCTATCTCCACTTTTGATGCGTTAAGGTGGAGATAAATCGGAGATAAGTCCTTGTGAATATGCCCCTCTGAGTTTAGGAGCAGTGGTTATTTGTATAACTCTGAAATAATGGGTGTCCATACAAGCATGTGAATTTGAGGGCATTTAGCAAATGTCTTCTTTCTGTCACACTGTCTTACATTTTGAAGGCACAAATGCAGAGAAATCCAATCATTATCAACACATGTTCTATTATTCTGTGTTCCCACATGCCTCCCAATAAAAATGGTACAACACTTGTGGGGCTGGGATGTGACTGGGACTAACGCCTGTGACAAAATACACCCCAAAACTTGACCTGGTGACCTACTACACCTACAAAATCAATGGTTTTTTTACAATGTGGGTAGATGCAGGTTTTGGGCACTAGCTAAGCTGCCACCTAGGAAAACCTCCTACACCAGGATATTTTTGAAAATTACACACATAAGGGTGTCTAAAGGCGTGATACTTGTGTGGTTCTAACAAGATTTTTTTTTACCCAGAACGTCAAACTGCATAAAAATACATTTTCCTCATATTTCAGTGAGGTCAAGTTCTGGAATCGGCGGTGAGTCACAAATTAACAATCACCCAAAGTTCCTTTAGATCTCCCGCTAAAAATAGTGTCTCACTTGTGTGGTTAGGGCTAGTACCCGCAACAGGAAAAGACCCAAAACGCAACATGGCAGATCAACATTTTCTACCTGAAAACCCACCCTTTTCTGTAGCGTTGCTGCCTGTGTAATTTGTGCCCTGGTTAAGCCTGCACCCAGTAATACCCACCAAACCTGTACATTTCTAAAAACTAGACTCTCTGGACTGTCCAGGATGCCCAAACTTGTGTGGCTCTCATGGGTTACTTAACCCAGAAGTGCTTACAAACCTCAAACTTTTTCTAAAAACACTAGTTTGCCTCAAATTTCTGTGATGGAAAGTTCTCGAATCTGTAGGGAGCCACACATCTCCTGCCACCCAGCATTCGCCCAGGTTTTCTGATAGAAATGGTACTTCACTTGTGTGGGTTGGTCTAGTGTCTGTGTCAGGAAAAGGCCAAAAACCCTACATGGACACATCAAATGTTTCGACCAAAAAAACAACCCTTTTCTGCAATGTTGTTGCCTGACAAGGAGAGGCCCTAGCTCAGCCGGCAGCCCTGGAAATGTACCAAAACTGCAAATTTCTGAAAACTAAACACCTACGCATGTCTAGAATGGCAAGAACTGTGTGGCTTTCCCTACCCAAAAGCCCCTGCAAGATCAAACCTCAAACTGTGGCCAAAAATGCACAGTTTCAGCACATTTCTGTGACATAAAGTTCTGGAATCTGTGGGTAGCCACAAATGTCATACTAGCAGGCATTCCCTTATGTCTCCTAATACAAATGGTACCTCTTTTGTGTGGGTGGACCTAGTTCCAGTGGCGGGAGCAAACCAGGGTCAATGGGAGTCCTTGCGGGGTGTCCGTTGTGGGATACAGGTTAGGACACCACCCTGGACTGCCCTGGGCTCTAGTTTTCATTTGGTCTTGGTTTGGTAGGTTTCCCTGAGTGGCCTTCCAGCCCACGCTCAAATAGCGCCACTGCCCCTATTGCTGATTGCTGCTTTCTCAATATTTAGTTTTGGGGCCTTTTGTGTTGTAAGTGTTAATGTCAACTACATATAGGGTACCTATTTTACTGGGAGAAGTTGGGGAATGCTGGATGGTAGGAACTTTGTGATACCCCACAGATTCTGGAATGTTCCTTCACAGAAATGTGAGGAAAATGCATGATTTTAGGCAACTTTTGAGGTTTGCAGGCTACTGTGGGTAAGAAAACATTGTGGGATCTATGCAAAGCACACCACTCTGGAGTTCCCTGAGTGTCTAGTTTTCAAAATGGATGAGTTTAATTGGTTTCTCTGGGTGACAAAGCATGGAGTTGAATAGTGCAGCCATTTACCATGGTCGGTAGGAGGAAATTTGAGTTTACTTCTACTGTGCCACTCCATATGTCTAAACTACACCCAGAGGAATCAACATTTCCTCTTGCTTGCCCTGGGAATGGGGCACTGCACCTAAAACAAGAACAGTGTTCGGGTTTTAGGGCTGGATGATAGTCCCAACACATGCATGGTCCACCCTACACAGCTTATTATTTCTACAATAAAATATTTTCCTCTTGACTAGTGGGCATTCTTTACCCCAGGATGGTGACTGATTGCTGATGAACACCACCATACACCTCCCCAGGAGGGGGCAGAAATGTTAACAGAGCCCGACATTGGAGGGAGCACAGGCACATACCACAGGGGCTACTTCTCACAAAAAAAATTGGAAAGCAATCCTATGAGTCTAGTGGGCTTTCAATCACCTGGGGGCAGATTTGAGGTGACTACCCCAATCCACCCCCTGGGGGGCAGAAGGACTTTTTGGGACCATGCCCAGGGGGTCTGCTTACCCCCAAAAATACAATGCAACTCCTATACCCGGTATCTTTCTGACCCTTAGGGATAGATTGGGTGTCAACACGACCATCTATCCTCCATTGGGGGGCAAAAAGACTAATGGGGCCCAGATCAGGGGGTTCCAGGGCAATGCCAAGGGTCTTGCTCCCCTCCTAAAACACTGTGCAACTCTTATCACTGGTATCTAGTAGGCTTTCTGTCCCCCTCAGGGGCAGATTGAGGTTGGACATCCCCAGCCACCCCCAAGGAGGCAGAAAGACTTATTGGGCCTAGGGAATGTGAAGCACATGCCCATGACGAGGGGGGTTTCCCCCAAAAAATCTTGTGAAACTCTTATCTCTGGTATCCAGTGGGCTTTGTGGCCCCCATGATGTCACATTGGGGTTGAATACCTCCATCAACCACCTGGGGAGGCAGAAAGCCTAATGGGCCTCGGGCAGGGATATCACAGGCCCATACTTCCCAAATTTACTGTTCAACTCCTATCCCTGGTGGTTAGTGGGCTTTCGGTCCCAGGGGGGCAGATTAGCCTCGAAGCAGAGGAGCACAGGGGTGGGGAATCTGTTTTCTAGCAGCCCATCTAAATTGTTTTTTTTTTTAAAACCATGGGATCCTTTACAACCCTCCTCAGTTACCTCTCTGCCACCCTTTTCATTGCAGGATCAACACCATGTAACAAGGTGGTAGACAAGCAACTCCTCCGAAGTCCAACCCTTTCCCTATGTTGCGGTGTTTCGAGTGAGTGAAAAAATATGTGTTAGAATACTGTTCGGAGTAATTGTCAATGGTTTAGAATATTTACAAGCATTGCTTCTATCACTTTTTGTGTATTGCTAAAAGCTACCCTAAGTAATTCTGCAGTGGTTTAGACTAATTGTAAGCATTCCTTTCATCACCTTTTATGCAACTGATATTACCAGGGGCTCTCAGATCACCTGCAGCTGGATATAAAAATGCAAATGCAACATGATCAAAAATGGTATGTTTGAAATCGAGTATAAGAACTTTATCAAGATCCAAAACATTTGTCAAAGAACTCAGTGCTCATATTCAACAGTGAACTGCTGACTCCCAACCAGTTACCTTTGCTTAAAAGCTCATAAAGGGTAACAGTACTTAGAAACCACGAAACAGGAAATGAGCGTGGCTAGTGACTCACAGCCTACCAACTGCATGAAGCACTTTCTCACTTCCATTATCATTCAAGAGGGTGGAGTGGGGCCCTCTTTTTATGAACTGTACAAACCATTTTTTCATACTAACTGACGCACTGTTAATTACACTGTGCTAAACAAAGTACTGTATTTATATTGTATTGAGCACTGATATTCCCCTCGGGCTCTCAAATACTTTCTGGTATCCCCTTGGGAAACAGCTTTTACACTGCAACCGTTACAATGCATGCATTTACCCTGCATGCCAATGCAACAAAAAAGGTGTGTAGCAGTGGGTAGAAGGTTTTGGATTTAACTCCAACACCTTCCCTACTGTTGCACACACTGGAGTTGGAATAGAAAATTAATCTACTCCAACTTCCAGTGCTCCCCCGCCAGCAAGTCGGGGTAAAGTTTGACATTGCAACAGCATGCGGGGTATTGGCATGAGTTGTAACGTCTTATAACCATCCCTTTATGCAAGCTTTTATCCTCTTCTCCTGATTCGGTTTTTGAAACTCAAAAGATCTCATTAAAACTAACCTACTCCCTCCTATTTGTCACAGAACGTACCTAGAGTTTGAGCACCAATTTTAATGGCAGACTAAAAACCTCCTCTTTTTTAATAGTTGTATTTGGATGAGTGTGGTTATTTATACTGTTTTGTATATAAAATGTTATGATTTTTATCAACAAAACAATAAATTAACCTTGACATTGGCATGACTTCAAGTATAAAAATGATTTAATATTAGACTGGGCAAAAAATTAGATCAAGATTTCAATGTTAAGTTGCCTCAGAAGAGAATCAAATAATTTTACAAACCTATGCTTTAAAACTTCAGAGTTATAGTACATGATGAGAATACAAACCTGAAGGGGCTCCTGCAGAATTCCCTAGTAATACACAATCCTCTATGTGTGGGGAAATGCCCCAGTTATTATAATGGAGCAAATGTTCACCCTACCCTAGCTGCCTGATGCACAACCTATGCTGTTCTTACTGTTCAAAACTAAAAACAGGAATAAAAAGTTAGGAATGGAAGGTGCTTCACAACATGCTACTGCAATGATTAAATGTCAGCTCCAAACTTTGACAGGCACAAGTTCTAGAATTAATGTCACATCCCCTAGATATCCCAATACAAAACTGGTGGTAAATACAAGCTGTTGTTTGAATTGGCATTGGGAGATGGTTGGTATTCTAGGAGAAATGATCAAAGATATAGAACCGAGCTCCCCTCAGTTACTTATCAAATTTAACATTGATAATTTGTCGAGTTCTATAGCAGCAAAACTTAGTGAGATTGTGGGTACCTGCCCTATAAGCAGTACAATCCCTATACATAGTAATGGATCAATCCATGAAGAAGAGGAAATTCTCATACAAAAAATGTTCAAGGGGCACCTGAAGGAAAGGTCAGTAAAATGGAAATAATTTTGAACTTTAGATGTCCCCAGGTGCTAGAGCTTTGCTCTACTCCATCAGTGGGCAAAGCAGTCACTGTGTCAAAACCAACAGGTCAGAAACAGCTATCAGAGTTAAGGTATCTCTAAGAAAACTGCAGATGAGATAGATAAGACAAAGTTTGTGCTCCCTTCTAGTAGAAGAATCACATAGCAATTTCACATTATACTAGAGCAGGTCACGCAAAATCGAAATGCATCACTGAACCAGGAGAGTAATGGGATATGAGAAGAATCCACAAAGTCTTCTGCAGGGCTATTGGGTGGCATTGGCTTAAGAAACTAGTTTGAAGTACTTTTCAAACTCAAAGGCCTATATTGACTATATGGACCTGACATCCACACTTGGGATAATCTCCACCCCTACTCAATACAAGCAACTGCAGAAAAGATCAATCTAAGTGACCCTCACTTACAAACAACTAGGATAGAAAGGGCTAGTGAAAGGTACTGTCAGCATCTCCAACATAACAGTTACCCTTCATTAAACACTCAACACAGAATGCAAAATTGCGAATGTTCAGGAAACCACTTGAAGGAGGTTGAGAAAAGGCTTGAAGATATTGATCTTTAAATGGACAACTTTTCAAATAGGATAAAGAAAACTGCAGCACTATAAGGAACATCTGTTGATGAATAAAGAGGTTGTCACGTCACAGCACAAGAATGAATTGATTCAGGCAATCAAGTCTAGAAATAGCAGACATTGTAGAAGAAGGAGACATGGCCCGCTCAACCAATTGAAATTTTTTTGGGGGATCTAATCAATATGGGTTTCCTGTTGGAACATACCTAAAAGTACAAAGATTTGACCATTGATACATCACAGTAGGTTTCATTTCCTGGGTACTTCATTTTACCATACTGATCTGATTTTTTGACTGCCTCATCAGCAAAATTATCCACTAGAAAGCACAGGAAACAAATGGTCCCCTCTTTTAAATAGTTCCAGATGTGATACCTCACACAGCAAAGAGAAGAAAGCTTATGTGGCAATGGTGCCAAAATTCAAAGGAAATTGGACGCAGGCCAAGATTATACAGTTGGTCAGTTTAATTTTACATAGAAATGGGGATTTCAAATCTACAATTAGTTAAATGAATCATAATCCCTCCATTACAAGGTCAAACGGTTAATGGAGATGAGAAAAACAGAAATGTAGAGACCATCTTAGGAGCAATCGCAGGACAAGACAGCAAACATAGGGGAAAATGAGGTGCCAGGCTAACTAGGGAATGTAGTGTCTGTCAATGACCCCAGCAACAATTTGTGATTAAATTAAGGAGTCAAATATTAAGCAGCAAAATCTTGGTGTGAATAGGCCCTTTCGTGGTCATGAAGCGCCAAATAGTTTAGAATCTCTCCTTTATTTGCAGGAGGATCTGATGCAACACCAATGGTCTATGACCTGCGAGGCATTTCTTGGGTATCAGTAACTCAGTCTAGCATAGGCAACAAGGGTGTAGGCAGGTCCATTTGCAGCAGTTCAGTTGCAGAATGACCTCTGGATCTTGTTGTATCCCTGTAATTAAGAACAGGAGGTCAATCAGCTGATTTTTGAAGTCACTTCAGCCTGGTTTGAAGGGTGTAGGGCAAGTCTTCCTTCTCAGACAGCAAGGCAAACCTCAAACAATCAGGGCAGCAGGGCAGTCCTTGTGGTAGCATTGACTGGTCCAGGGGTATACTGAAGAGTGGGTCTGGGAGTATCCTTTTTATATCCGGTGCCCATTTTGAAGTGGAAGAAACTTCTAGAGTTTTGCATCTACAGAGGTATGCTGTTTGGAAATGACTGCATCCTTGTCCTGGACTGGTCCCAGTCTGTCTGGGGGCACAATAGGCTAGTGTAAAGTATGTTTTGTGTGAGCTGGGCCAGTGCAAGTGTGGCAGGTGACAGCTCGGCCCACCTATCAAGTCAGGATGTCCTAGCTTGCCAAACCCAACCCCCCCTTTGCGATGCTATCTGGAAGAAATATACAAAGGGCAACTGTCAACTACACCTAGCCATGTGTCCTAGGAAATAGGCTGCAGGTACCAAATGGTTAGGCCATTTTTTTAAAGTGTCATTTTCAGAAATGTGACTTCAAATCTGACTTTATCATTAAAGAAGGTTTTAAGCTACAATTTCTCAGAAACCAACCATTACATTCCTAACTGCTTCCAAACAATCTAGTCAGGTAACCCAATGTTATTATTTGGGAGAGGTAGGCCTTGCCATACTGAAAAACAACATTAAAAGTGTTTCACAACCAGGACATTCAAAACCAAAAAGTATATGTCCAACTTTTTGAATACGATGCTCCCTGCTCTATTGGCTGTTTAGGACCTACCCTTTGGGTGACTCATATGTCTTACAAAGGGAAGTTTAGACCTGACAAAAGGTTCATTCTACCAGGTAAAAATAGCAGTGTTAAACTGTACACAAAGTCTACAATGGAAGGCCTGAGAGATGTTTTAAAGGGCTACTTGAATAGGTGGCACAATAAGTGCTGCTGGCCCACTACTAGCATTTATATCACAGTCCCTGGTTAGCTGCAGTACCACTGTATTAGGGATTACACATAAATTAAAGAGGTCATTTGAGTGTTAGCCAATTTTACCATGTTTAGAGGTGAGGGCAAAGCACGTTAGTACTGGTTAACAGTGGTAAAGTGTGCAGAGTCCTCAAACCAACAAAAGCAAGTTCCGAAAACAGGAGAGGTGAAGACAAACAAATTGTGGTTGACCATGTAGAGAGGGAAGGTATACTTATAGGAATATAAAATATGGCATGGAAAAATGATGTGGGAAACGAATAATATCCAAGAGAATTTGACCTACAGATGATAAGATAGAAGGTTTCCTTTTGTAATATGCAGTGTGAAGGAGAATCAGGTATCTAGATTTTAAGGCTTTGCCTGTCTAAATGGAGTACAATCAGTAACTTAGGAATAGCTTCCACAAGTCTGTTAAAGTGGGAGCAATAGAGTACATGGGCCCTATTCATAGACTTTAATCAATCAATTTAAATTTCTTTCTTTATTCGGCTATGAACAAGCCGTAATAGCACATGATGAACAAAATACAATAAATATACATAAAAAGCATCATATTTCATTAGATTTGTACAACATTGGAATGTGAAAAAAGAGGTAAAAAGATTTAGTGTTGTTTTCATAGAGGATACAGCAGCTTGAAGGAACATAGTTATTCATCAACCAGTTTTATCATCAGACAGAGTACATAAGAAGCAATATGCCTGCATACATCGTATCTTTCTAACCTTCATAAATGGTATAAGAAAATTCTGAGTATATAACAAATAAAAAACACAGAAAAAAAGAAAGTTCAGCATATTTTGTTTCAAGTAGTTATTGCTTGGGCATGTCTTCAATTCAAGGCACTGCTAATACCCACTTGGGAAGCATAAAATATATTTTATCGTTCCAGCCCTAAAGCTGAACAATGAAGACCGTGTCCAGCTGCTTTTTGTGTTCCATAAGTAATCTTGTCTGGGCTTGCCTAAGTTAAAATGAAGATAATCTAAAGCACTAATTTTCTTACTCTTGCCCCGTAATCTGTCTGCTTCAGCTTTCTTCAGATAAATGCTTCAGTTGCTTCCTACAAGCAGCAGTCTGTGGCTCCCTTACCAAAAATGTATCTATTTGGCCGACGCTTTCCAAGGATTTTTTAACATATGCAAACCAGCGGATAGAAAGGTCCTTATCGCAGGCCAGACATTTGTAGCCTATCCCCAACTCCCTGTGACAAATGAAATGGGAGGAAGATGCTGGAGCTGATACTAACCTTCTCAGGAAGTGATTCTCCTCCCTCAGGAGATTTGTAGGAGCACCCAGTTCCAATGCCCCCGCACCATATGTTGCAATCAGAATGTGCTGTGATAGTTATATTTGCAGAAAGGGTTTGATGTTGGCAAACGAAGCAGTGACCCGATAGACCTTGAACATGTTACTCTCCACTGTGCTATATGCTGAGCCCATGAGACTGAATTACTGCAATTAATTCCTAAATAGGTAAAAGTGCTAGTGCTAGATAAAGTGCTTGTGCCTTCAGTAATAGAATATAGTTGTGTGTGCTTTGGACCACAGGATATTACAAATGATTTAGCAAAATGTGTCGACAGGTTAAGATTTCCTATAAATTTCACAAAAGAGTGAGTCACAAAGCTTTAGGGTTAAGGGCAATTAAAACTGCATCATCCACATATAGTAAGGCAGAAGAGAAGTGTCGGGGGTGCTCTCAATGAGTTCTGCACTCAACTCATTTATATAGAGAATAAACAATAATGGTGCTAATACATATACCTGACAGACCCACCAGTTACTGGTGAATTCTTCAGACACTTCCCCCCTACTTCCAAACCTAACACGGACTGTGGTGCCTGTGTGTATAGATATCAATAAGTGCACTAATGAAGGGTCAATTTTTAAATTAATAAGTATCTGCCATAGTTTTGCCCGGTGTATGCAATCAAATGCCATTGTCAGATCCATAAACGCAAGATACAGGTTTGATTGTTTAGCCACTGTATACTTCCCATAAATCAGGCATTGATCTACTGTTTTTTTGCCACTCCTGAAACTGTACTGACATTCATTTAAAACACTATTCTCCTTAGCCTACTCTGATGTTCTATTATATAATACTCTTCCAAATATTCTTGCAGGAATGTCAATCAAAGAAATGGGTCGGTAGCATCTAGATTCCGCCCTGCTACCTTTTTAAAAAATAAGGACAATGGTCAAGGAGGTCCAAGGAGAAGAGATCGAGGAGTAATTAAAATGATTATACACATTTGTCAATATGGGGGCCCATAAACTTATATTACATTTGATGGTATCAATAGAGACGCCATCTGGTCTTGGGGCCTTTCCACGTGCACTTTCTCTAATAACAATCTCTACTTCCTGTACTGAGAAGACTAAGGGGCCCATTAAGATGGCGGGCGGACTTCCGTCCGCCTGCCATCCTAGGGGTGCTGGGACCGGCCGCCAGCGGTGCGGTCGAATTCCGCATTTCTAACATTGCGGCGGGGGCTGCAGTAAGCAGCACCCGCTGCAATGGTGAAATGGCATGTTGCGCATTTCCATGCACAACGTGACAGGCAACTCGTGGTGCCTGCCACCTTTGTGCATGGGAATGCAGGGGGTACCATGGGTACCCCTCATGTGTACCCCGCAACTCCCCCCCAGAGCCTACAACGGGCCCCCAAAGCACATCCCCGCCAGCCTTTCTATTGCGGCATCGCCGCCATGGAAAGGCCATGTCCACCCGGCATCATGATACACCATGTTATGCCCCAGCTTCGCCCGGCCGGCAATCATAACGATTGCTGACTGGCGGGAAAGCGGCAGACGGACATTCCGTTAGGATGGCGGGCGGATCGCCACCACCGGCCCAGCGGTGGCAATCCGACCACCGTTTTAATCACCCCTAAGTGAGGTGGTTCTGCATCTTACCAAGGCATTAGGGGAGTCAGATCCTCATCTGTATAAATTTCTTTAAAATGAGATATCCACTCCTTCTCAATTATATGACATCTAATTGTCGTTCCACTGCAGTCAAGAGAGCGCATAGTGGACACTAGGTTCCAAAAGGTCTTACTGTTCTGTGAATCTGGGAGAATCTGCGGGCTCACAGCCTGCCATTCATTCTCAATCTGTGCCATAGGGGATATTCAAAGACTTATTTATACATGAGTATATTTCCTCAAGTTTCCATTTACCCCCACACCTAGGTGTAAAATACATGTAGACGTACGTGTCTCTGCCACCTAAAATGAGAGAGTAGAATTTATAAGTCTTTATAAGTTTAAAGTTACTACTAGCAACGTTTACTTGCTGGTGGATGTAGGAAATTGGGTTCCAGCAGACTTAACCCCCACCCAACCTAACTTACTGTTATAGAGCGTAAGCCCTTAGTTCTACCTCTGCAGCCAGGGGCAAGAGGCCCTGGGTTTTTTACTGGGGAACATGTGACATCACACGTGTGAGCATATATGCTGGCTAAGTATGTGATACAACTGTCTAGCAGAATCCGATATCTGTACAAAAATAGCCTGTCACACAAAAGACCGTTTAGGCATTGGTGCTGACCGGATGTAGGACATATAATGTTAGTGGTCATTCATAGTGTAGGTCTTTAGTGCTTACTGAAGAGCTGTGATGCTTATACTGTATTACACATTTTAGGTAAAATCTGCACTAAGGTATGGTTTCACCTTACTTAGGCCTACAGGTTCCCACGAGGAACCAATCTTAACTTAAACTTAACTGAAAAGAGTTGGTGTTTTAGTTAATCATTACAGGTGAAAGATGCACCAAAGTACAGCTTTGCCGAACCTAAGCTTAGAGATTCAGGTGAGGTATCAATCATAACCTAAAAACGGACCATGAGGGCAGATTCAATGTCACTTGTGTGACATCTGCACTCGTTCTGGCACTTAAGGGTTTGCCATCATTCTCTTGCTGATATCTGGATTCCTTTTGTTTGTTCTCCCATCTGAGCCAATATAAGTATTCTACTGGCCAGCAGGAGGATCAAAAGACTCCCCCAAAATAGGGCTACTTGCTAATGCTGGGATCTGTTCCAGGGAGAGAAAAGGGTGGAGACAGCATTTGCATCTGATAATTTTTTCTCGCACTGCAGGCCTGTAGTGACTCCTTGCCTCAGAAATGAAGGGGACAGGCCAAACTATCTGGAGCTAAACACAGGAGGGTCTCTGCTTTGCAGGAAAGAACCTGTGCAGATGAGGCAATTCGGGGTGGGGCCTAAGCCCTCAGAGAAGGTCTTTCAACAGACTATTTGAAGTCACCATCTTTAAATGACCCAGAATGCTGTGCATGTGTCATCACAGGATTAGACAGAGGCACCTAGCTTCTGGAACTTTCCAATTCTTCTTAAAAACCTCTACACAGAGTAGAGCATGAAGAGTGGAGATGGATTTTGCAGGATGCTGAAGTAGACCGGTCTTCTGTCTGGGCTGCTCGAGCACCCTGAATTTAGCCTGGATGGAATTTTATCGATTTAGGATTCAGTATGTGGACTGTAGCTGGAATTGATCATAGGCTGAGAAGAACATCAGATGCTGGACAGCAGACAGGAAATTAATAGGGAGAACAATAGCCAGAAGAAATCAAGCTCTCTGATGAATATACCTCTTTAAAGGACAGGGCCCTAATGAGGCTAGATCTGGCCACCAGGTGTCACACAGCACTAGGATCATCCAAAATAGCTCATTGGGGGTGAGAAAATGTAATGTGGTCCTCTAGGGGACCTGGATGGGCTGAGACACAAGTAGTGTCTTCCCTCCTGAAGTCTCTAAATCTCCACAAGGAAACCCAAGCCACTGGAAAAAGATTATCTTGAGGAGTAGCCGCTATCATTATAAGGGTGGACTATTTTGAAGTGGAACAAATAATGACCAATAATGAGTTGCATTGTGCTCCAGAGTAACCTGATACCTAGGGGACCCCCAGTGTCCTGTTGATAGACAAGTGGAAGGGAGCTGTAAGCACTGCATAATGACCAATAAAAAGAGACATTGTGCAACAGATTAACCAGGTAACTGGGGGCCCCCAATGTACTGGAGACCCAGGAATGTAATGGAGCTGCTATCACCTCTGTGCTCCCCTGCAACCCAGTGCTTGGAGGGTCTAGGAGGCACCCATCACATTATGCTCCCACCTGCACTGGTCTTGGCTGCAAGAGATAAGAATGTGTGCTCTCCCTGCCAGTGGGATTTGAGCACAGTTGGAGGAAAAGAGAATTTTGGCTCTGTGCTGTGTTGACAGCTGGAGTCAGCTGGGCTGTGTGGGAATGGGCTCACCATGCAGCCCCAAATTTCTGTTGCACCAAGCATTAAAAACAGGAAATACTGTGGTGTAAGGAAGACATTTTAAAAATAACCAACAAAAAAAGAGAAGCATTGTCGCTAAATATCTTTTCACAGCATCAGGCCAAGAAGCACCTGAGAATACTCTTGAGTACTCAAGGAATTTGTATTTGTGGCTTCTGTGGTACCCCAAAGAGAAAAGAGGCACCACCAACTGTTGTACTGACTGCAGTGAGGGCCTGCCACACGTGCAGCAGCCCCCAAAACAATACCTCCAAAGGTCACCCAAAGTCTACCATTTCATGCCATACAGGAACTGGAGAAGCTTTTCTACAGTATTTCAAGCAACTTTGGACCTTAAGCTTTTGCTCAGAGGCTCTAAAGTGCGGGAACCCCAGATGACCGGTTGGGTGCTTGGTCCACTTGCAACATGTTAAAAGTAGAAGCAAGCCTCATGGACATTGTTTTGAAATTGTAATGCTTTATTGGCAATTACAAAGTTGACTTCGAAACATTATTGTCATGATTTACAAAAAAAACTTACACTTTTGAGAAAGTTCACTACTTTTGCTTATCGACAAATCTGAGTGTAATTTACCACTATTACAATGACAAAAAGAAGTAAATTCAGCATATTTCAATGCTAACCATTGGTAATGCAACACTGCATTAAACAAATAATGAAGATACACAATGAAAAATCCTGTAGAAATAAGGATAGTGTAAGTTACAACACAAAAAAACACTAGTAAGTCCAGCATCACACATGGCCCACCACTGGTACTGAATCAACTTCCCATAGAAAATAATAAATGCAGGGAATTAAAAATGAAAACAGTAGGAAATAATATTACGCTAGATTAAATCATTGAAACTTATTAAAAATAAAAATATATTAACCTTAAAACAAAATAAAATAAAGTGCATATGAATTATTTAATTTTAGAAATGTAGTGCACTATTTTGAATGGAAATATTATGAAATAATCATTTTTTAGTAAAATATAACTAAGTGAATTTTAATTACTTCCATTCATCACTTTTAATAATTAATATTGCAAAGTATTTTTCCCTTAGATGAGAGTTTATTTTTTCTTTAAACTTCAGAAAAGCAATGTTGATTTAAGTAAATATATTTCCACATGGTTAACCCTCTGGTAGCTTAGCAGAAAAGCAATCAGGCTTAACTTAGAGGCAATGTGTAAAGTATTTATGCAGCAAACAAATAGTAATAAAGTGAAAACACAACACAAGAAAAATCAGACACCAATTTAGAAAAAAATTATACATTATTTTAAACCAAATCAACACAAATCTAATCAGTACAACCAAAAATATGCAATGACAAAAATTTAAGGTGTTTTGCCTAAATGCACAAGGCGCCACTCATGTTTATCTGGTCATGTGAGAACTGGTGAAAGTAACAAGTTCAGGCTGTCTACGATGGAGTGCAGGGTGAAATCAAGGACCAGGTTTGCCCAGGTAAAAATGTTACCTTTTCAAGGTCTGGCTCACAGGGTCCTGACTGCGGTGGAGTAGGCCATGAGGAGCAGGGAGAGAATCATTGCTGCAGAATGAAGAGCTGGCTGGATGTCATGGACGGTCGTTGCTGTAGCACAAAGATCCTGCAGGGCATCACAAATGGTCATTGCTGGAACTTCAGGCTGGTGGTTACTGCGGACTGTTGATGTTGTAGCGCAAAGTGCATATCTCTCACTGCGGGTCTTCACTGGTGGTCGCTGTAGCATGAAGAGTTGGTTTCACTAGAGCTTTGCATTTGTGGTTAGCATTGGAGGCAAGATCTTGGCACATTTGAGAAAGTTCAGGGTTTGCAAGAGACCAAAACTTCAGGATTTCTCCTTTTGTCTTAGGAGGAGCTCAACCGATGCCCCACCAAGAGACCAGTCCCTGGCAAGCACCTCTTGCAGATCAGAACTCACTCCAGCAAATGCCAGCAGTTTTCAGGGAGATCCAGTTGCAGGTCCAGGCACGTCCAGTGCAGCTGGTCTGTTGTGTAGTTGCAGGGAGGCATCCGGAGCTTGCATCCCTGTAGCAAAGAATAGGAGGCCAGACATCTAGCCCTAAGAGTCACTCAGGTAGTCTGGTATGAAGGGAGCAGGCTCAGTCTTCCTTCTCAGACTACAGTCCTCTGTAGTGTCCTCAGGTCGAGGAGTTTAATAAAGAGAGGGTCTGTGAGTTCTATATTTTTACCTGGTACCAGCTTTTAAGTGGGAGAGACCTCTGGTGGCATCCCCCCACAAACGTGTCTGAAATTTATTTCCCTCCTGCCATGGTACAAGGATTTTTGGAACACAAGAAACGAATGTGAAGTACTTTGTGGGTGTGCTTAGGCAGTGTCTTTGAAGTGCCAGTGGGGCTTTGCACAGCTCTGTTTTCCCGTCCTGCCATCAACCAGTCCTTCTATTGTTTTTCTGTCTGGGAGGGATGCACAAAGACCAACTGACAACTACACCTAGTCATGTGACCCAATGTTAGACCTGTCAGCCTTAGGACAGTCTCTGCCCAAACTTTTTGTCTAATGACTCCTATTTTGCTGAATTTGTTTTTGTTAACCTTAAAACTCTGTGCTCTTTATTGGTGTTAATTTTCAAAATTTGCGCAACCCAATCTACCCTTGTGGGCTTGGGTAACAAAGGTTGTCATATCAAGGTGCCAACAAAGGATTTTACTTAGCAGACAATTTCAAGTCTCCACATACTTTAGATGTTCTACTGTAGCATCATAAATGAGTTATCGCAAACATGGATTAAATCTAATCTAAAAAAATGAATGAATCTCAACAAAGCCGGGTGTAATGCTTATGTTAGTGTATATAACCATTAACATATGATTTCAGGGTGCAAATGTTTCTTCAAGTACATTGAGGAAAGATGGCCAACAATTACATATAACACTTCATCCTAGTTGGCAATGTGCCAAACCCATTTTATCAAGATAGTAAAAACTGGCCTATACATAGGGCCTACATTGCATCCAACAACAATTAAAAAAAAAATAGCTGGGCAGAAAATGGGTAGATGCATCGGCGTTTCAGTCTTTCTTGTAGGGAATCTATAAGACCATCTAAAGTACATAACAATCGTATGAAAATAAAAAACCCTTTAATAAAACTCATTGATCTTGCTGTTGATAGCTAAATTAATCTATAAATATTTCCAAATGCTGCATGTTATTTTGGCATGTAGACCTATGCGAGGTACAAAGTCTGCTGCCATAACCATCGTCAGTTTTCCATGGCGTCTCCTCAAGCGATGAACAACATCTGGCTGCAGGCACCAAATGGTTAGGACAAGAAAATGCTAACTTTCTAAAAGAGGAATTTTCAGAATTGTGAAATCTGTCTTTACCATCAAAGATGATTTTAAAATACAATTCCTTAGAAACCAGACATGAACTTTCCTGGCAGAGTGGAGCTCTTTTTAAATCCTTAGTTGAACATCTCTTGATATTACTGTATGAATTGTTAAAACCTTTTAGCAGCAATTAACTGTTTTTATAAACTATGCAAAAAATGTATTCATTCATTCATGACATTCCTACCTGCTCCCAAACAAATGTTATCACGTATATGTGATAAGGTAACTAAATGTCATCCTATGGGAGGATTCAGCTTATGCAGGGAAAGACAAATTTGTGAGTTTTTTAATACCAGGACGTTTAGAACTTAAACTCACATGTCCCACTTTTCAAATATACTGAACCCTGCTCTTTGTGCTCTTTAGGGCATACCTTATGGATTTGTTTTATTTAATAAAAAGGGAGTTAGAGGCCTGGCAAGAGGTTAGGTATGCCAAGACGATATGGCATTTCAGTTTAAAACTGCACAGGCTGCAATGGCAGTCCTAAGAAATGTTATAAGGGGCTACCTAAGATGATAGCACAATCAGTGCTGTAGCCTCACAAGTAGCATTTAATTTCCAGGCTCTGGGTATATTGTATGCTACTTCACTAGGGATTTGTAGTAAATTAAATATGCCAGTCTGGTTTATGCCAATTTGACCATGTTTTAGGGAGTGAGCACAAGCACTTTAGCGCTTGCTAATAATGGTAAAGTGCACAGAGTTCTAAAGCCAACAAAACCAAATTCAGTAAAACAGGAGAGGTGACAGCAAAAAGTTTTGAGGTGACCCTAAATAAAAGGTCAGTCCAACATAAATGTATTTTAAAGTTTGAAAGTATAATTTTAAGTAAATTGATTTATATTAATTGAATACATATATTTTACTAGCATTTAATATGTATTAATATAATACAAACATTTTAATATTGGAGGGTATTTATTTTTTTAAATACTACTTTAAAATATGTTCAATGTCATCTAATATACTTATATTAATTACATTTATGATTTGATATTTAATTATTACTGTAGTAATGTTGGGTCACAACCAAGGGTAATATGGCTGTGCAACCTTGTGAGAGCAAGACATGAATGCCAGAACTGATTCCCTACACCACCAAATTCCTGTAACCACCTGAAGGGTAAGACAGACACCTCGAGAAAATCCAGCACATTAAGACCAGCCATCCCGCTTGGGTCAAGGGAAAAGCGGGACCGCTTCAGGTGCCCCTGGTGAAGGCACGCCTGCACCTGGTGACACTCGGAGGCTCCTCAGGCTGGGGCTTTGGCGTAGACACCCCCTGACCCCGTGCAGCACCAGCTCTTCTCCGGAACGCTTGGCTTCCCCGTAGGCTCCGGAAGGTGTCCATTCAAGCACTAAAACAATCCTGCATGCAACACAGGCGGCCAAAATGGTGCCAGTGCAGGGAAAAGAACAGGAATGCACAGTATTGCCTTAAATATTCCTGCCCTTTCCCTGTCATGCAGTACAGCTCATGGCAGTGCAAAACATCCCCCATAAAAAGGCCCCGAAATTTGTAAAAGTGTGACAACATGGGCATTGTGATGCCCTTGGGATTGTGGGATGCTAAACAGCTCTATGTACTGAGACAGGTGATATTACAGAGGCCCAGTCTTTGACATGGCATTGCCTTTACAATTCTTAAGCATAAACAGATTAAAAAAGGACGAATCAACGTCACTTTATAACTTTATAACCAAGCACGAAGACCATTTATTATGCATGACATTATTACATTATGCACAATGTTAGGAACAATTCAATTTATATCAAAAGTAGATGTACACTACAACAATAACTTGAAATAAAATGAAAAATGCATGAAGTGAGCAATTAGAACAGCAAACAAACTATACTCAGAGAGATATTTAAATAAAACTTAATGCAGGGTAACTGAGATCCTGCTGAACGTCATTGACCTCTGGGGATTCCTAACCAAACGTCTAACATATTCACTAATACAGTGAAATCCATTTGCATGCGCACGGAGAGTGTCAATGTTCCCTTAGATAGCAAATAGTTGTAAGGTTAGCACACGACTGCGTCTGCAAGTGAAATAACCTTCATGGAGAGAATACTAAAATCAAGTTCAAAACATTGATTCAGAAAATGATTCTTCAGATTTGATTATCATACTGAAAAACCGGGACTCGATTTCCAATAATAATTTTGAGGAACGTATTGATAATGTATTAATTGTAAAATGCCAAATTGGTTGATTTCAGGATGAAGCAACGTCAGATTTCTTAAAGCAAACGTAAAACAATTAGTCGATTTGGTCCATCAGTACGTATATGAGGGCTATACTAACATGAATCTTTGTTCCCTTGCGTTTATGCTATATGAATGGTGTGTATCTCGGCATTAATAGAGGCACAATATATGTCACCTTTACATTACTCACAACATGTTTCTGCGGTTTCTCCCTCTGTAGGCTAGCACCTAGATACCCTCGGGTAGTTGGGCGCTTTAGAAATTTTATTTTCATTTAATTTTCTTCTTCGAGCTCTAAAATAGAGCATTTTTCTGTACAGCTGATACTACAGCAAGCTTATACTTTTCAAAACACGAGAAAGGTTAGCTTCTTGGCTCGCTCATAGTCCGCCTCTGGAAAAATAATACTTTTAACCTGTCTTGGAAGCTTTCTGCTGAGTCCCAAAGGGGTTTATGTTCGATTTCATAAATGTTTGCGTCATCCAGAAGTCATATAAAACTACGCCATTATGGCAGAGTTTACTTACTTTTTGGTTTGTTGATAAGTTGTTCATTGCAGAAATGATGTAAATCTGATGTCAGTGTACACATATCTGTTGGGTGTTATAGATTCAGCCCAACTTTCAGTAAAAGAAAAAAAGTTACATCACCAGCTTAGCTCATCACTGGTTATTCAAATGGTCTCCATGTGGGTGATAATACTATAGGCACTCAAAATGAGATATAGGTCATTCATCTAAGCAGTACATTTGTTACAGATGTAAAGTGTGCTTGCTGCCTTACTGCTTGCTGTCCATGTGCAGCTTGGTATGTAGCTTGTGGCAGGTGCCAGATGGGACTCCTTGCTGCATCTGAGATGTTCACTTCCTCTTCAAAAGGAACAACGATCACCCCATGAAGGGAAGGGCATTTAGCTGTGACCAACGACTGAGTTTCTCTATCCTTCCATTAATAGCGGTCCTTTCAGGTGGTATTCTACAATGCACTACACTTCCTGTCAATGTCTTGTGAAATCCTACATTTTCCCTCAAGACTTTTAACATTAGGTGCACTTTGCAACTACCCACACACCAACCATTTCCACTAATCCCATTGTGAGGTTGGCGGTCATCTTGGTGTGCTCTTCGCCATATCGCACTCCAGAATTAGCAGAAGAGGAGCAGGGTGGAACGTGATGCTGTTCACTTTTCATCTAATTGCATTGAGTTGGGAATTTTTGAAGTTTTTCATTCCTAGTGTCTGATTACGTATATTTAAAATACTTTCACAGTATGCCGCTGTAATATTATTCTACGAGCAAAAAAATATATATATATAATCACTGAAAAAAACCATAGGTTTCAGGCACGTTATAGTTAGAAATTAGTATTTAAAAAACCATAGAAATTAACTGAAAAAACCATAGGTTTCAGGAACGTTATAGTTAGTTGGATATTTCACTGGTACAAAACCATAGAAATTCTGGCGTGATAGTTAGTTCAGCGAACTATAACTCACGCTCCCGCAAATTTGTAAGTCTAATGTACCTCAATCCTATGTTTTTTTTATTTTCTATTACCTACTGGCGGTCGCCAGTAGGTAGTTATAGTTAGGACCTATTTTCCATAGGAAATCCGCGACATTCTATTCCCAATAAGTCTGGCGCCGGTTGACGAATCTTTGCGAAATTTTCCAAACTTTTGGCCAGCTCCGGTCTGCTCCTATCCTAAGTTTCGTGGTGATTCGTCAAGCGGGGGCTGAGAAAAAAGGGGTGTCCTAAAACACATTTTCCCCATGCAATTTCCCACAGGGCCTGTTGACGCAGCTACAGCCCGAACTGCTGAACGGAATTGCACCAAATTTGGCAAAGAGGTAGTCCTCAGTTCAGACTCGTGCCTTTTGCAGAAATGGTGTAAATCTGTTCAGTAGTTCCTGAGAAAATTAGGGTAAAAAAGTTAGTGATACCTATGGCCTCGGAGGATCCGCGCACCCTACCTGCACCATAAGCGCATCTTCCCGAACGAAGCGCGCACCCTCCCAAACACGCGCTGAATGCTAATTGGCTGTCGAGTGTCTCTCTACATTCGAAACCAGGAACTGTTGGCAGCCATTTTGTGCCTCGGTAGAAGTGAGGCTGAAGAAGTAAGGGGAATAAGTGTGTAAAACATATAAAGGAAGCAGAGAGGAGATACTCTGACCCTCTAGAGCTGATTAGGGGGTCCCAGATGGATCCCCTGGGGCCCCCTTTTAAAAAAAATAAAAAAACGGAAAAAAATGCGCGCAGCGTGCGCGCATTGTATCGCGTTGGGTGCACGGTTTATAACGCGTTGAGTGCGCGGATCCAAGGAAAAAAAATTGAAATTGATTTTTAAACATCAAGCTTAAGTGTTTTGTTGTTGAGTGGCTCTAAAAAGAGCTGTTGTGTTCATTGAGAGTTTTTGGTACTTATAAGTAAGTACCTATACATAGACTAAAGTTGTTGAGGAAGACTCTGTTTCCTTCATCAGTAAAGTGTACTCCATCTCTCCTATACATCTCTTGCATATGAAAGCGCAGATTGTTATTGAAAATGGACCCCATTCTATAGTCTCGGTGAAAAGCAGAAACAGATTTATTCACATGTTTCCTAGCTTTCTCAATTTGTGGACAAAAATGATTGGACCAGTTCTATTTCTGCCTTTGGCATATGTTAGAATACACAAACGCAGTTTTGGGGAAAAGTGAAATCAGTTCTGCAAAGGTGTCCTTCATAAGCATTTCCAGACCTACCCCAGTCAAAGTGACTAGGTCATTGCCACCACTGTGCACTATTATGAGGTCAGGGTGTTGGATATGCATGAAGGATTTGACCAATGGCATCAATTGGTGCCACTTTAACCCTCTCTGTCCAATCCATTTAATGTCTACATTTGGCAAACCTAGGTCTTTGTGAATGTCTTTGTTTTCTGCATACCTTTGGCTCCAGAAAATATAGCTGTGTCCCACAATCCACACTGTAAGCATCTTGAAGGGAGGTCTGGATGCACTCAGATGGTCTCTGTAAATGAAATGGCAGTTTGAAAAGTAAGATTTTTCTAAAATGGTGGCTAAGATGCAGTTTTGAAAAAGGCAAGAAATCATTGGTTGTTTGACAACCTTCTACACTGAAAGGTAGGGTGCATGTGTCTGTTTTTTAAACGCATGATTCTTATTGGTCAACAAAAACTGATTGAAAGGAACACTATATATGATAAGCTGATATGTTGTAAAGTCAAGCACACTTGCTGTTTTGATTAGCAACATTGTGTACTGAACTTGTGACCTGTGTGCTCAGTACAGTGTTCCATGACCTGTTTATATGGTAACAGGCATAAGGCAGATTGGGGGGAGGGTTCAAATGTATGTCATTTGGAAAGGGTTGAAATGTTTAACCAATAGAAATGTGTGTTTGCTTTTGAATTTATGTGGGAAGGAATGTGATTTGATGTTTACATCAATATGTGTGGAAAATGAGAGGGAAACTTTGCCATTCATTGGTTTTGCTGACAGGTGCAAAGTGCAGAGATTCTGTATAAGAAAATCTGGTGTGTGACTGATATACTTCTTAATCTACAAAAAAACTTGAAATGTGAGTTATTTAATTGAGAGGAGGTGTATGTGGTCTATTATGATTTTAATCATACTAATGTATTTCAGCTGCTAAAGAGCAGGGAGTATTTATTTTGTCTACAATCTTATTGACAGTGTGTGTGTGCATGTAGAAATCATTTTGTGATACGCATTTATGTTTTTAATGTGTTTGCAGGGAGATAACTGTGCTGTTTTTATGTTTTGGTACACTTAGAAATCAGTGATTCTTTATGAATTTGCAAAATGAGTCATGTTTCTACAATAAAATGTAGTACTCCTTCTAGATGAAGAAATGTGTTTTGGTATAGGGGAAGGGATAGTGTTGTTTGTCTAGAATCACACAGTGAGCCTGTGTGCATTTGGGAACCACTGTGAGAGAAGCATTTGGTAACATCACGTATTTGCTGACAGATAACTCTTTTGAAACCTGTCATGTTGTCAAGTTTTAGTAGCATTAGAAGCCAGTCTTTGCTTATGCATTGATAAAATGAGGCATGCTTTAACACTAATGTGCAGTGCTTTAATATGTACATTGTGTGCAGTCCCCTTACCCCTTCCACAGTAGTGAATGAGTTTTAGTAAGCTGTTAGGGATAGTGTTGCTTGTCTAGAATCACACTATGAGTCTGTGTGCATTCGGGTAAGGATTGTGAGAGAAGCATTCAGTAACATTGTGTATTTGCTGACAGATAACTGTTTTAAAACATGTCTTGTTGTCGATTTTTAGTAGCATTAGAAGCCAGTCTTTGCTTATGCATTGATACAATGAGTCAGGCTTTGACACTAAAGTGCAGTACTGAAATATGTAGATTGTGTGCAGTCCCCTTACCCCTTCCACAGTAGTGAATGAGTTTTGGTAAACTGCTAGGGATAGTGTTGCTTGTCTAGAATCACACTGTGATCTGTGTGCATTTGGGTAACCATTGTGAGAGAAGCATTTGGTAACATCATGTATTTGCTGACAGATAACTGTTTTAAAACCTGTCATGTTGTCAAGTTTTAGTAGCATTAGAAGCCAGTCTTTGCTTATGCATTGATAAAATGAGTTAGGCTTTGACACTAAAGTGCAGTACTGAAATATGTAGATTGTGTGCAGTACCCTTACCCCTTCACAGTAGTGAATGAGTTTTGGTACACTCCTAGGGATAGTGTTGCTTGTCTAGAATCACACAGTGAGTCTGTGTGCATTTAGAAACCACTGTGAGAGAAGCATTTGGTAACATCATGTATTTGCTGACAGATAACTGTTTTAAAACCTGTCATGTTGTCAAGTTTTAGTAGCATTAGAAGCCAATCTTTGTTTATGTATTGATACAATGAGTCAGGCTTTAACACTAAAGTGCAGTACTGAAATATGTAGATTGTGTGCAGTCCCCTTACCCCTTCCACAGTAGTGAATGAGTTTTGGTAAACTGCTAAGGATAGTGTTGCTTGTCTAGAATCACACTGTGAGTCTGTGTGCATTTGGGTAACCATTGTGAGAGAAGCATTTGGTAACATCATGTATTTGCTGACAGATAACTGTTTTAAAACCTGTCATGTTATCAAGGTTTAGTAGCATTAGAAGCCCGTTTTTGTTATGCATTGATAAAATGAGTCAGGCTTTGACACTAAAGTGCAGTACTGAAATATATAGATTGTGTGCAGTCTCCTTACCCCTTCCACAGTAGTGAATGAGTTTCGATAACCTGCTAGGGATAGTGTTGTTTGTTTAGAATCACACTGTGAGTCTGTTTGCATTCGGGTAAGGATTGTGAGAGAAGCATTCGGTAACATCGTGTATTTGCTGACAGATAACTGTTTTAAAACCTGTCTTGTTGTCAAGTTTCAGTAGCATTGGAAGGCAGTTTTTGCTTATGCTTTGATTAAATGAGTCAGGCTTTGACACTAAAGTGCAGTCCTGAAATATGTAGATTGTGTGCAGTCCCCTTACCCCTTCCACAGCAGTGAATGAGTTTTTGTAATCTCCCAGGGATAGTGTTGCTTATCTAGAATCACACTGTGAGTTAGTGTGCATTTAGAAACCACTGCGAGAGAAGCATTTGGTAACATCATGTGTTTGCTGACAGATAACTGTTTTAAAACCTGTCATGTTGTCAAGTTTTAGTAGCATTAGAAGCCAGTCTTTGCTTAGGCATTGATAAAATGAGTCAGGCTTTGACACTAAAGTGCAGTACTGAAATATGTAGATTGTGTGCAGTCCCCTTACCCCTTTCCACATTAGTGAATGAGTTTTGTTAAACTCCTAGGGATAGTGCTGCTTGTCTAGAAGCACACCATGAGTCTGTGTGCATTTGGGTAACCATTGTGAGAGAAGCATTTGAACCAGGCACTCTCCTTGCAGTACTCTAATCATTCAGTCGGTACCCAAGTACTCATGCACTGTGCCAGGCCTTAGCACATGGACTGCTTCAAACGCCTATACACTATGCATGCAGTCCTCTAACCACCTACACACTTGTCTTTCACAACTTCAATGCCCCAGTCAGTATACATACACTTCCAGCAAACACTCTGTGTCTCCCCTTGCACTCCTCTATTGACCCATTCAGCACCATGTACTAATCCATTCGCTGCGCCAAAACCCAAACACTTATAAATTCACCCAGGCACTCTCTTTGCAGTACTTTAATCATTCAGTCAGTATCCAAGTACTCATGGTGCGAGCCAGGCCTTACAACATGGACTGCTTTAAACCCCTTTACAGTATGCATACAGGCTTCTAGTCACCTACACACTTGTCTTTCAGTTTTATAATTAACTAGTCAGTATCTATATATTTGAATAAACATCCTGTCACTCATCTTTCACTCATCCAGTGACTGATTGAGTAGCATGTACTATTCTCTTCACTGCGCCAAAACTGAAAATTTAAAAGTTTTACCCAGGCACTCTCCTAGCAGTAGTCTAATGATTTAGTCAGTTTCCAGGTACTCATGTTGTGAACCATGCATTACCACATAGACTGCTTCAAATGTCTGTGCAGTATGCATGCAGTCTTCTAACATACTATACACTTTTCTTTAACAGCTTCAGTTCCCCAGTCAGTATCCATGTACTTCCAGCAAACATTCTGTCACTCTCCTTGCACTGTTCTAGGGACTTATTCAGCACCATGTAGTAATGCATTCACTGTGCCAAAACTGAAACACCTATAAATTTACCCAGGTACGCTTCTTGCAATAGTCTAATCATTCAGTCAGTACCTATGCAGTAATGGAGTGAGGCAGGCCTTAGCACATGGACTGTTTCAAACACCTATGCACTATGCATGCAGTTCTCTAACCACCTACACACTTGTCTTTCATACCTTCAATTCCCCAGTCAGTATAGATACACTCTAGCAAACACCTTATCACTCCCGTTGCACTCCTCCAGTGACCCATTCAGCACCATGTACTAATCCATTCACTGTGCTAAAACCCAAACACTTATAAATTCACCCAGGCACTCTCCTTGCAGTACTCTAATCATTCGGTCAGTACCCAAGTACTCATGCAGTGAGTCAGGCCTTAGCACATGGAGTGCTTAAAACCCCTATCAACCATGCATGCTATCCTCTAACCACCTACACACTTGTCTTTTACACCATCAATATCCAAGTCAGTATCCATACACTTCTAGCAAATACCCTGTCACTCACCCAGTGTCTCTCCTTATAGTATTGTAATCATTCAGTCAGTTAGCTTTAGGGCATGAACTGCTTCAAAGTAGTATGCACGATGCAT
Source organism: Triturus cristatus (assembly GCF_964204655.1). NCBI lineage: Eukaryota > Metazoa > Chordata > Amphibia > Caudata > Salamandridae > Triturus > Triturus cristatus. The sequence continues at coordinate 889,419,244 of NC_140582.1, read as the reverse complement.
GTAGTGTTTTAACCATCGTTACACTTGTGCTTCAGGACTATAGTTTTTTAGTTAGTATTTATATAAAATGTGCTTCTACAGTAATAGAGTAGTATAAATTTGTAAGTTATTAATATACATTTTTTTGTGATTCTTTTTTACAGATACTGTTTTTCGACGTTAAAATAGAGAAATCATGCCAGAAAAAATAAGAAAAAGAAAAGAACAGCGACAGGAGATTACTTGAAGAAACATCAACCACAAGTATTGAATGTACAAGATAATGTGGCTAAAAGGAAAAAATCTTCTGGTAAGATCACAAAGCAATTTATTAAAAATGTTTGTAGGACCAAACAGAATGTACAGAACGCTGGAACTACTGAGAATGCTTCAACTAAGAAAAAAATTCAAAATAAGAGGAAAAGCAAAAAAGCAAATGGTCAGTCAAAGGAGACAAAGTATGGTAAAAGAAGGCAAAATCAGTATAAGGAATTACGCAAAAAAATATTTTACAAGAGAGTAGTGCATAATTTGCTGAAAGATGTGAAGAAATATAAAAAGAGAGCTCTATTTTATAAAAAGAAGAAGCATATTGAAAACATTGTTGAAAAGGCTTTTGAAGTAAAAAGGAAACTATTTATTTTAGTATTAAACAGAATTCGATCACTAGATAAACCAATCCATGTAATGAAGGCCAAAAGTAGGAGGAAAAGCGTAATTAATAAAAAAAAAAAAATTGTGATTTTTTTTGGGAGAATGGAAACACAGTTCCAGTTCAGAGCCTTTTTTTTAATGAAGAGAGTTATTTACAGAGTGTATGCGGTTGACACCAGTGCTAGAGGTTATGAGGTTCGAGATGGTTGTCCAATTGAGAAAGAGAAAATGGATGAAAGAAATGCAGAAGAAGTGATAGCTGAAGTTTTAAGGAGACGTCCTAAACACCCTGTGTACACTTGGGATTGCAGTAGTATTTGCAGTGTACGACAGGAATCTATTGAAAAATTATGTAGTTTTTTACGAGCATATACTAAAAAAAGTGTTAAACAAAAGATTAAGGTGTTGCAAGGACTAGACCCTTGCAGAGTGAAAAAAAATACTGGTTTGCAAGGTCACTCTCTGGCTTGTTTTTCTAGGAAAGTTTGTCAAAGTGTTTTTCACCATTTCAGGATGCTGGCAGTATATCATACTCAAATGTGGAAGTTAGTGAGAAGATTGTATTATGCAAAAAGTCCAGCACTAAACTTAAATGAGTTGAACAGTGCTCTTTTGCGTGGGTCAGTATCAGATGTGAAGAAGGTTTGTGATGATATTTTGTTTTGCTACTTTGGTCCTCAGCAAGAGAGTGCAGCAACTGACACATTAGTAGAACAAAATGTTAAAGACAATAGAACCCGTAATTACAAAAGTTTAAGGTAATTTCAGGTGAAAGACCAAATGTTTGTTGTATTTGTTGTCGGCGAAGTCACTATAAAAATCAGACTAGGGGTGTCAATCTGTATTTAAAAAGTGAAATAGAAGATAATGATAAGTGGATGGAATTTACAACTTATTTGTTGGTAGAGGATTGTTTTGATTTGGGATCTGAGCAGCGTATTTGCAAATATTGTTATAACAAATTAGATGAGAATAAAATGCCTGCTAGAGCTGTTCATAATAATCTAGAGTTGGTTGCTCTTCCTCCAGAGCTGATAGATTTAAATATGTATGAGTCTATTCTCATTCAATGTGTTCACCCGTTTCAGGCTATTGTTCGTATGGAGCCTAAAACAGGTAAATTACCTCCATCAGAGTTGCAAAGAGGATTGAAAGGAAGAGTTGTGTATTTACCGTTAGATTTATGGAAAAATATTGAAACTATTGGTGTCGACCATGCAGAAAATGAGCCACTAGTCATTCTAGTTAATGGTGTTCCTACTAAGAAAATCTGGCAAGAGTTAGTGGATGTTAGAAAAGTGCAAAAGGCGTCATTGTATCTGTTAAAAAATAATGAGTACTATAGAAATGTGTTTGTTGGAGAAGAAGAAATAGATTTAGCAGAAGATACTGAAACATTAAGTGGACAAATAGAAAAAGTGGACATGTCCAGATGTGAAGAAATCTATGAACATGACAGTGTACATCCACTTCATTCCAAAGAGGTAATGGGGAATACGATTGAGTTGTTTCAAATGAAAAAGCAACAGGAAGTCCCATGAGTGTATGGGAAGAGAGCTTGGAAGCTCGTTGTTTCCCACAGTTGTTTTCAACAGGAAAAGGTGGACGATATGATGAACGTCCTGTGCAGATTCCTGTATCTGAATATCGGACAACAAGATTATATGCAGAAGATCCAAGATTTCGACAATGTATCCCTTATATGTTTCATGTTCTGTTTGAAAGTGACTTGTCTGGACTTTCATATGCAGTAAATCACATTTTAAAAATTGGAATGCATCTTCAAAATGTAACTGTAAAGGATTTTATGGATAAAGTGCATCAGAGAGATGATCATTTAGAATCTCAGTTGATTAATCTGATGGCATGTCAGCGTGGGACTAATGAATATTGGTACAGTCGACATGGAGAACTGAAATGTATGCTACGGAACTTGGGAACTCCTACATGGTTTGTTACACTAAGCTGTGCTGAGTATGCTTGGGATGATTTACTTGAATTTCTTCGAGAGGCAAATTCCAATATAAAATATATTGAATACAAGACACCTGGAGAATTGTGCTCTTTGGATCCTGTCAATGTATGCAGATATTTCAATCATAGGTTTGAAGCTATGATGTCTTTCATCTGCAATAAAAAGAATCCTCCTCTTGGCGAAGTTGTGGATTTCTTTTGGAGAAAGGAGTATCAAGCAAGAGGTGCTCCTCATATACATATGTTGTTATGGATCAAGGATGCCCCAAATTTGGAACAGATTCAGATGAAACTGTATTGTCTTTCATTGAAGATTATGCTACATGTGCTGTACCCAATAGCAGAGAAGTTAAAAACTTAAAACAACAAGTCTTACGATTCCAAAGCCAGAGGTGTGGAAAATACTGTCGACGAAAGTACAAGTCAAAGGATAAGTTCTATACTAAATGTCGTTTTTGATTTCCACGTCCTGTATTATCCAAAGGAAGAGTGAACAGTTTTATGTCAGCTTTGCGACATACCATCACAAGAAAGTCTCCGAAAAATACCTACAACTTAAGAAGAAGCGAAGAATCTAAATACATAAATGACTACAATCCAGTTATTTTATCCATGTGGAACGCTAACATGGATATTCAGTAAGTTGCGGACAATTCCATTGCTGTTGCTCGATATGTAACGTCCTACATTACTAAATCAGAAAAGACTGAATTGACAGAAATGTGGGAAGAGATTTCTCACGATAAGACTCTAAGTAAGAAATTATACAGTTTCAGTTTGAAGATGTTATCGCATCTTGAAATTGGAGCATATGAATGTTCAGATCGGTTACAATCTGCAAGTCTATATTCCAAAAGAAGAAGAATCATTTGGGTGAGACTAGGTCTTGCAGGAATGCGAAATCGGGTACTGAAATCTGTTCAAGAAATTGAATATTTAGCAGAAAAAGAACCAGAAAGTACAGATATTTTGAAAACGAATATGTTGGACACATACTACCCAAATAGAAGTCATCATCTTGAGAACATGTGTCTCTATGAAGTGCTGCAAAACTACACCTTTAAACGGAATACTACAGAGAACATCAACGATGGAAAATATGCAGTGATTGGTTCCGAAGGATGTCTGGTGAAACAAAGGAAAGGAAATTTAATTAATCACAGGAAACTGAGTTGCGACAAAAAAAAGGAATTTTACTATTTAGCCCTTTTGCAAATGTTCAAACAATGGCGTTCAGAACTGGAATTACTTGGAGATTTTCACAGCTATGAAGATTCATTTAATGCTTCTAAAGATAGCATACAATGCAGTGCTTTTGCAAATTATGTGAAAATGTTGAATGATAAAATTGATCAAGAAGCTACAATTGCAGCTGAGATTGCTAGAGACAGTTCTCAAGACAGTCAACCTTCTGCTGCACTGAGTCAAGATCCATTAGGACAACCAATTGTTGAAAATCAAGCAGCAATTGCAATGAATGAGCTGGAAACAGCAATGTATCAAGCTCAAGAAGATGTAATACAGTTAGGAAACTTGGAAGAACAACTAAATGTTGAACAGAAACAAATATATCAGCAAGTGAAAGAGCAGATTAACCATGGATTACTTCATGAAAAGAGAGGGTGCTCATGTACATCATTTCAACCTATCCGAATGTATGTGAGTGGTCAAGCTGGAACAGGAAAACGTTTCTTAATTAAAGTAATTACAAGTTATCTGCAGAAAACAACTGTGTTACATTTGTCGTGTGTTGTCACTGCTCCAACTGGGTTGGCAGCACATAACATTAAAGGAATTACTTTACATCGTTTACTAATGCTGCCAGTAGAGCATGAGAACAAATTGGAATACCACAAGCTATCTGGAGAAGCTTGTTGTGAAGTTTCAAGAGTCCTGAAGAAAATTAAACTTCTCATTATTGATGAGGTGAGCATGGTTTCAAACTTGATGCTTGCCTTTGTGCATTTAAGAATGCAGCAAATTCTTAAAACAGAGTATGACGTGTTATTTGGGGAAAACACGTCATAGTTTTTGGAGATCTACTGCAACTGACTCCGGTAAAAGGACAACCGGTATTTAAAACACTTGCCCATGAAGATACCAGAAAGGCTCTTAGCAGTGTTGGTACTGTGAACATTTGGAGTAATTTTGAATACAAAGAACTGACAACAAATATGCGACAGGCAAATGATGCTGAATATAGAAGTATTCTTCAAGATATAAGAATTGGAATACTTTCAAAACAAGGCAAACAAGCTTTGGAGAGTCGATTACTTTGCAATGTGTTTCCAAATGAAAATGCAGTTCCTGCAAAAGTGTACATGAAAATTGCTCAAAATAAATCAGTGATTTGCTTAATGCCAACACTGCGCGAGTGTACCATATTCAACGAAGAACTATTGAAACTGGAAAACGAAGAAATTGTAAAAATGGAAGCCATCGATAAAATACAGCATGAAGGAATCACTAATATTTTGACGGGAAAGTTGAAAAAAAAACTGGATTGTTTAGAAACAAATATATCTAAAACAGCTGGTTTAGAAAAGACACTATTGGGCAGATTCCAATCCTGGAAAAAGGCCGTACGAATCGTCGTACGGAGCGTTTTCTCCGTATGACTCGTACCCGGTAAACTGTCCCTACAACCTAGGAAGTACGATTCGTACAGAAAGCCTATTTCCGTACGAATCGTACAAAAGACCGTACGTGTAAAAAAAAAATACGATTCTGATCCGGAACAGCCTGTACGCGATGTCCGGACGTATTCAGGCAGTGGTTTTCGGCCCAGCAAGTACGATTCGTCCCTACGTCACTCCGTACGGCTCTTTTTTTACGGGAGTCAAACACAGCCAGAAAAGCAGAGACCGATGTGAACCGCTAACCAACGGAGCCCCGGTACGTGACCTACACACCATAAACCCCGTTTTACGTGTCATCCCGGTCCTCTTGGCCTACGAGCTGGTGCACCGCGCCTGACGCACACGCCGCAGATGGTGAGATCAACACCCAGGGGCCAGGGTGGGGGTGAGGGGCAGGAAACAAACCCAATAGTCAAAGCCAAACCTACAATATGGAGGACATACATTACCACCAGGGTCTGGTCACTTGGGGGGGCGTGGCCAGCAACCCCTGCGTACCGCAACAACGGAAGTGGACATGTACGGTGCGCTGCACATGTACCCCTATGGCACAGTAGAACTGTGATACGGACCGTACACATGCAATGAATGCGAGGGTACGGTGCGTGTCACATGTACCCCTACGGCACAGTAGAACAGTGATACTGACTGTACACACGCAATGAATGCGTGGGTACGGTGCGTACCACATGTACCCCTACGGCACAGTAAAACAGTGATACGGACCGTACACAGGCAATGAATGCGTGGGTACAGTGAGTACCACACATACCCCTACGGCATAGTAGAACAGGGAAACGGACCGTACACATGCAATGAATGCGTGGGTACGGTGCGTACCACATGTACCCCTACGGCACAGTAGAACAGTGAAACGGACCGAACACACGCAATGAATGCATGGGTACAGTGCGTACCACACATACCCCTACGGCAGAGTAGAACAGGGATACGGACCGTACACACGCAATGAATGCGTGGGTACGGTGCGTACCACATGTACCCCTACGGCACAGTAGAACAGTGATACGGACCGTACACACGCAATGAATGCATGGGTACGGTGCGTGTCACATGTACCCTGTTACGGCACCATTACATTTGAGATACGAGGCGTACACACACCAGGAATGTGGGCTTAAAGGACCGGCCCTGCATGGTACCTTCATATTGGTGTGTGTGTAGGTCCAGGCCAGCAGTGTACTGCTTCAAGGGGGTGCGTGGGTAGGTGCAGAGGACTCCCAGCAGTGTCCAGACATATGAGGGGTGGGGTGGGTGCAGAGAACTCCCAGCAGTGGCCTGCAATATGAGGGGTGGGTGCAGAGGACTCCCAGCAGTGTCCAGACATATGAGGGGTGGGTGCATATGACTCCCAGCAGTGGCCTGCAATATGAGGGGTGGGTGCAGAGGACTCCCAGCAGTGTCAAGACATATGAGAGATGGGTGCATATGACTACTAGCAGTGGCCTGCAATATGAGGGGTGGGTGCAGAGGACTCCCAGCAGTGTTCAGACATATGAGCGGTGGGTGCATATGACTACCAGCAGTGGCCTGCAATATGAGGGGTGGGTGCAGAGGACTCCCAGCAGTGGCCTGCAATATGAGGGGTGGGTGCATATGACTCCCAGCAGTGTCCAGACATATGAGGGGTGGGTGCAGAGGACTCCCAGCAGTTGCCTGCAATATGAGGGGTTGGTGCAGAGGACTCCCAGCAGTGTCCAGACATATGAGGGGTGGGTGCAGAGGACTACCAGCAGTGGCCTGCAATATGAGGGGTGGGAGCAGAGGACTCCCAGCAGTGTCCATACATATGAGGGGTGGCTGCATATGACTCCCAGCAGTGGCCTGCAATATGAGGGGTGGGTGCATATGACTCCCAGCAGTGTCCAGACATAAGAGGGGTGGCTGCATATGACTACCAGCAGTGGCCTGCAATATGAGGGGTGGGTGCATATGACTCCCAGCAGTGACCTGCAATATGAGGGGTGGGTGCAGAGGACTCCCAGCAGTGTCCAGACATATGAGGGGTGGCTGCATATGACTACCAGCAGTGGCCTGCAATATGAGGGGTGGGTGCAGAGGACTCCCAGCAGTGGCCTGCAATATGAGGGGTGGGAGCAGAGGACTCCCAGCAGTGTCCAGACTTATGAGGGGTGGCTGCATATGACTCCCAGCAGTGGCCTGCAATATGAGGGGTGAGTGCATATGACTCCCAGCAGTGGCCTGCAATATGAGGGGTGGGTGCAAATGACTCCCAGCAGTGTCCAGACATGTGAGGGGTGGCTGCATATGACTACCAGCAGTGGCCTGCAATATGAGGGGTGGGTGCAGAGGACTCCCGGCAGTGTCCAGACATATGAGGGGTGGGTGCAGAGGACTCCCAGCAGTGGCCTGCAATATGAGGGGTGGGTGCAGAGGACTCCCAGTAGTGTCCAGACATATGAGGGGTGGGTGCAGAGGACTCCCAACAGTGTCCAGACATATGAGGGGTGGCTGCATATGACTCCCAGCAGTGGCCTGCAATATGAGGGGTGGGTGCAGAGGACTCCCAGCAGTGTCCAGACATTTGAGGGGTGGGTGCAGAGGACTCCCAGCAGTGGACATAGATATGGGGGGTGTACATCATTATCAGATGACCACACCTACATGGTGGTATGGACGCATCTCTAACTTTGGACTATGATTTTAGTGCTATTACAACACATCACTGACAGCAGTGTCCCACTCCCAGGAGGATGGATGTCTTTCACACACTGCATGACACACCACATGTGGGTGTGAGGACATATAACACATGCATACCCACCCATGGCGGATGCAGCACAATACACACCATGATTTCATGCCAACAGACTGTATAATCATGTAACTGCATACAAAACTAAGATAGCCAAAGGGAACACACACTGTCACGCACATCCCAGGAGTGATAGGAATGTTCATGTGCTGGTCCAGCCACCAAGATGTTGTCTCTCATGGAAGCAATTGGGTTCTATTCCACTAGATACAATGCCCACAATTGTTAGTCAGATGCCCAAATACCCTGCATAACAAGTACCATTTGTGTGGTAGGCCGTGATTACACATATGCATAGTGCTGAAAAGGGCCAATTTGTCCCTGAAGGCATTCCTACATACCCAAAACACAAGTACAGTGACTAGCAAGGATGGCACAGATGATTCAGCAGGAGACATCGGTGAGCAGGCATGGCCATTGTTGAAGGTATCCCTCACCAACAAAGGAAATGTTGATGCAGGGAAGATGTGAGGTGCTACAGAGGAAGGAACACTCCTTGGGACAATGTCTCCAAACAAAAAGAACACACACTACCAATTATTCTTTGCAGAGACATTGTGATGGCACACAGATACCATGGTCCACCTCATGACCATCATACAAAACATTTCTCTGAACCCTAACACATTACCATAACACCAACTCCAGGAGCCTCATCACCAACGTCAACTACCTGAAATGCAATAGTGTTGAAAGTAAAAGATAAGGCTTTATTCAGCACCAAAAAAACAATTAATTAAAAAGAGACTATGTACAAAGGCCAATGGCCAGTCCATTTCTCACATCCAAGGGTGGACGTAGGGGACCGCGTCCACCCCTACCTTGCCTGCACAATGGAACCTCAAGGTTTGTTGACCGGGGGGGGCATCATCAGTGGCAGTACCAGGCACTGCAGGGACAGGAGGGGGAAGGGTAGGTGTTGCAGGTGCAGGGGGGGGATGTCTCCACCACAGGGGGTGGGGCAGCGCCGAAGGTGGATGCGAGCTCGGCACTGCACACCGCTGCCAGTGCCTCCATCCAAACCCCTGCACCTGAGGATTCCCCAGGGTCAACAGAGGGTGTGGTGGGTGAGGGATGGGGTGCAGCCCTCTTGGGGGAGGGGGTGGACTTGGTGAGGGACTCAACTCCCATGCCCGGGGACTTCCTCGCCCGCTTGTGGGGTGGTGGCTCAGTGGGGGCGAGGTCCAGCCCACACATATCGATCTCCTTGGGTCAGAGCTTGACAGGGGAGCTAAGGGGAGTGGTTTTGGAGGAACAGGGTTGTGAGGACTGCAGACTGTGACTGTGGCTGTGTGTATGTCTTCTGCCCCCAGACCCTGTGGGTGTGCCTACATCCCCCTGAGTGTGCATGCCAGGAGGTGTGCGCTGTGCCTTACTTGGGGGTGTGCTGGATGAGTCTGGTGGGGTGCATGCCCGTGACTGTCTGGGTGTGCGTTGGGCAGGCATAAGAGAGGGCAGTGTGGATGGGTCCGGGGTAGAGGGGAAGACAGAGCGCTGCAGGAGAGAAACTGCTGCCATCAGGGAAGAGTCCATGGACCGCAGACACCTGCGTCGGTCAGACATCGTTGCTGACATGCCCTCCATGAACGACACCATCTGTGTGAGCAGTTGAGTGTGTCCATGGAGGACATTCAGCACCGATGCCTGCCCAACCTGCAACTGCCGCAGTATGTCCACAGACTCTTCACTGAGGGCAGCAGGGGCGACAGGGGCAGGGGGTGCGGTGCCTGGGCCGAGGGAGACATGGCGAGCCTCTGCACGGACAGAAGGGACGGGAGCAACTGGGAGGGCGGAGATGGTAATGGAGGAGGCAGGGACAGATGTGGGGATTCTGCCAGTTGGTGTTGCAGCCTCCGCCTCCTCAAGGATGTCAGCCTCAGACCCGTCGGCGTCATAGCTGCTCTCGCCTCCAGACAGGTCCTCCGACTGACTCCCCTCGCCCTCCGTGCCACTGGGTTCTTCTGAATCCACAGCACTGGTGGCACTGTCGCTGGGTCCCTCCTCCAGGTATATACAGGTGTCTCCCTCGGTTGCGGATGATGATGCTGTGGGCAAGGAGAAGAAACCGAAATGCATCAGTCACCTGTATACATCTGACACATGAGCACAAGAACAATTGGTCACAGTGCATATCAGGCAATGCATCATGAGTAACAGCTAGATAACTCCGCACATATGTAAGCCCTGTACTGCCCAGTTGGTAGACCCACTATGCCACTTGGACACCAGGAAAAAAAAACACTAAAGGCCACAACTTGAATGAGAAATACACTAAGAAGCTAGTGTCTGTGAACCGGTGAGCACAGCAATACAATGAAGTCATGCCACCTCTTGTTTACCCTGAAAGAAACAGTAGTGGTGCACCCAACGTAGACTGACACACCTCAATACTCAAGGTGTCACCACACTCAGAGACCTGTAAGTACTTTGGAACTCAAAACGAAAAATTGTTGCTACCTTGGGACTCACAATACTTTACACAATCTACATGTTTTGAATGTGCCAATTCGCCATTTCGTGAAAAGAACACTCATGTGCCTGCATGAAATATGTCGCACAAGGCAGTGCACACAAAAGTACATTTATACTGTCATTGAAGAAGCTGGCACATTTTCTATGAAGCCACTGTTAGAAATAAATGGTGTTGCAGAAAGTACATATACATGGGCCCATGGAGGTCTTGATGTCTTGAGACTCGTCAGTTTGTATCACCAACAACAAAAGAGTCTCACAAAATCAAGAGCACTGTGGGAACATGTATATGGAGAATCTGCAGTACCATTTAATTCTAACAGTGGCTTCTTAGAAATTGTGCCAGTGTTTTCCATGAAAGTGGAAATGTCGTTTGGTGTGCACTTCCTTGGGAGACTTTTTTCATGCAGGCACATCAGTATTCTTAACACAAATCATCAAATTTCCACAATTAAAACATGAAGAACTGTTGACAAGTGCTGTGAGTGCCAAGGTACAATATTTTTTTACTAACAACTTGAATTATGTCAGTTGTCACATGGCCATCCGTCACCTGATTACACAGTTGGCTACACATATGACCTACTGCCTGTCATCTTGAGTGGCACACATGTCCACACCCGGGACAATGCATACGCTAATGGGCCTGCAATTGGGTTGAAAAAAAGCCTAGCTGTACTGTGGGGACACCCTCATGGCAAGCCAGAATGTACACACAGATGTCAGCACACATAGTCCAAACTGCGTTGCATCTGAACCACACACAGGTGCAAAAAATATATGAGCAGGAATCATGTCTTTAAAAAAAACTGACACAGGCTGCAAAGCATGAACATTAAGCACTGACCACCATCACAGGGGCACTGCAAGGTGATTCTTTGTACAGCCAAGTCTCACACACAAGTCAGACGTGGCAATGAAAAATCAGGGTTGCACATGTATGCCTCTCCCGCACACCCCACCCCATACCTGAGTCAATGTGATTGATACAGATCAAGAAGTGACACCTCTTATTCAGGGTTACAATAACTGTGCTGGAAATATAGCTTCATTTACACAACATCACCTCGTGGGGCTGGCAACACATATTTGTGACAAACAACCATCAACAGATTGTTGTGAATAGCCACACAGGCACTGCCCAGTGTGAGTATGCACAGGCAAAATGGTGTATCCCTGTCCAGTGGACACATGTAGCACACATTTGCAAAATACTAACTAGGCCAGGGAACAATGCCACAGAGGCAGACCTATGCTGAACTCACAGAGAATGTGCACACATTTGGATGACACACATGATTATGAGGCCAGGGTGTCTCAGGGGACTGTAGTGGGAACACTGCTCCGTGGTCCTGGAATGAGCTGACTGCACCATGTTCAACCGTCATGGCAATGTGCATATCTCCCACTCATGCACATCATGTCTGAGGCCACAACATTGGTCATGCATGCTGCAAGGGTGTTCAGTTGAAAGCTCACACTCCTATGTTGAGAATCATCATCAGTGACAACAAATATGGACCCCCAACATAGTGAACAGGTCATGGCACAGGCAAGGTACCAACACAAGTCACAGACCACCCTCCCACATGATGCAGAAAGCAATGTGCACTTAGATTTACTGGCACCCTAGATGACCATGTGCAAATGGGATTACACACAGACCAGGGGACACATGTCAAGGAGGGGAAGGAATGAAAAAGAGCACCAGCTGACATTGGGGAACCGAAAATGCACTGCACATATAAACTCTGGGAGTGTATCCAGGCTACAGAGCACTTCCAAAAGCTGGCTACACATAACGCAACAAACAGCCATGTACCTACCCCCTCCTTGCTGCAGTCTCTCCTGTAACTGCCTATCGAGCTCAGGGAATACCACCGCCAGGACACGTTTCATGTGGGGGGTCAGGCGTAGGCTGCCGCCGTGGGGGCGAGGTCTGTCGAGCCCCTGCTGGACCCGGGCGATCCGCCGGGTCCAGCACTGGATGTCCTGCCACCTCTTGCGGACCTGTGGCAGCTGCCAACTACGCTCCCCCTCAGATCTCACGGCCCTGACAATGTTTTTCCAGATCACCCCCTTCTCGTAGGCAGTTACCTGTCAGGATGACAAAGTGACACAACATCAATACACCTGCTCCATGTCCCAGAGACACACATTTGAACATCATTGAAATGATGACATCCTTCCAATGCAGCTATGTGGTTGTGTGTCACTCCGGTGATATCCGTGGCTATTCACTCAGACTGGCCACCAACTCATTTCAGGGCATGTCATGTAGACTTGACAATCAACAGGTGTATCTGGCTTTTTGTAGGAGTGCCAGCAATCTGGCATATGTGTCCTGTATGTATTGCACACACTCGACTCCATAGTTACCTGATCTGTATTAGCAGTGCAGCATATGCTATGTTCATTGACATTGATATTGGCAGACTCTCAATCTTCATTTTTACAAACAATGTCTTGCAGGGCACAGCCTGTCCCAAGAACAATGCCAGACTTGGGTGCCATGAGGGAACGTGCCTGCATCCGACGTTACAGATTCACTCAACAGTTGATTGAGGACTTGACCGACAGGCTGGCACCAAACCTCCAACCGCGACACAGTTATCCTACTGCGCTGACCCCAAAGATGAAGGTGATGGCAGCCCTACATTTTTTTTGCCACAGGTACGTTTCAATTCACCATAGCTGATGTTGCTGGCATGTCACAGACAGTGTTCAGCTGTGTCCTGCGTGATGTTTTAGCAGCCATGTTGGAGCACCTTGATGAATTCATCACATTTCCTACTCCTGAGGAGTTAACAGATGTCAGGGTGATTTCTATGCCCTGGGAGGAATGCCCCATGTACTTGGGTCCATTGATGGTACACATGTGGCTTTGGGACCACCACAGGCACAGGAACAAGCCTATCGCAATAGAAAACATTACCACTCGATAAATGCCCTTGTGGTGTGTCTTGCTAACATGCTGATTTGCCATGTCTGTGCACGTTTTCCAGGATCAGCACACGATGCCTACATCATGAGGCATAGCAGGGTGCCACAAATGATGCTGCGGCTGCACAACGAACGAGCATGTCTTGTTGGTGGGTATACTCTGTTTGTCCTGTGTGTTGCGGTATCTTTGGCTCTTACGGCATCTCCTGACCCACTTTTTTACATGATGTTTCCATGTAGGGGACTTTGGCTATCCCAACATGCCATGGCTGCTGACACCTCTCCGCATCCCATGAACAGCTGCAGATCACCGTTACAACAATGCACACGGGAACCAGGCGAGTGATTGAGAGGATATTTGGACTCCTGAAGAGCCGATTCCGGTGCCTGGACAAGACAGACGGGTCCCTCCCTTATGCCCCAGAGAAGGTCTGCCAAATCTTGCTCGTGTGCTGCATGCTGCACAACATGGCAGTTGAGAAGGCAGTGCCACTCATCCTGGATCCGGATGAGCAGGAACAGCCACCCATGGAGGATCAAGGGCTTGCTTACGAGACTAGTGATGAGGAGGAGGAGGAGGAGGATGATATCCGGAGTCAGCTCATACGCAACTTCTTCTCATAATGGTGAGTCACTGGGTATGAGTGTGCAAGCTTGTAGCATTGAGTGGCATGTGTTTCAATGTGTGTGTCCAGCTGACTGAATGCAAAGTGACTTTGATGTGTTTTCTGATGTGTCACTTGAGTGATGATGTCATGCCACACAGTTTTGCGGAGAGACTTTCTTTGAAATTTACATGTGTCCAACATTGTTCATGTTTTGTAAATGTCCATGTGTGCAGCGAGAATTGTTTTAGGTGACTTCTTGTGTGTCTGTCATTCCCAGGTTTTTTGCGCATGTTGTCTGCTCGTGTCATCGTTGTCCTCCTGCTATTCCTCATGAGGATTGCAACGAGTGCTGAATCAGCGTTCCATGCATGGACATGTGGAAATGTCAGTTTGGGTAAGGATTGCAGCAAGACTTTTTGGTGGTGGTACCGGTTGGGAATGTGTGGGCCTCTTTCTCTGCATGTTGTGGTACCATGCATACATGTCTTCTCACCACGGAGCATATAACATGTAGCATCACTCCCATGACATGATAGTCACCCTTCTTGACTGTCATCTGTAGTGGAGTGTGGCGTGTGATGAAGGCATCAATGTGTGTAAACCTTGCCTCTGAAACATTGCGGATGCTACGGGTGGACATAGTGTGGGACATCACAACAACAGGCTCTATGAGGAATTGCAGCCTCTCCGTGTGCAGCAGGATGTGTTTGGCTAATCCCCTTGACTTGTGTGCCAGTTCATTGGGATTGACATCATCCGTGTCGTGAAGGGGGGGGTCCAGCGTATGTCCCACATGTTCTGTCAACTGACCTGTGAGTCTGTTCACTTGGATGCATTTCCCTTTGTGTGTGTATGTGGAATAAAGGTGTTCAGCAGAATCCAAAGTGCCTCATCTCTGTCACCGCAGCTCTCTTGCCAGTTTGCATGCGTCATCTATGGCATACTTGTCAAATATTGAGCATATATGTATGTGTACTTCGGCAACAAGCATGCAGTTCTTCATGGCTAATAATATCTATTGTGCATGAAGTCCCTGGTTGTGTATGTATTTGTGCAGGTTGCTCCCCACAACGAGACGTGAACACATGCTGATGGTGTGTCTCATGTGCGCAGCTCCGCATTTTGTTGCCTGACCCCGTGACCGTCATTTTTGGTGATTGGTCATACATTTTCTCGTAGTAACCCATGAGTTACCTGACACTCCTTCCTTTACATACACCTGTTGCACTGTGCCTTTCTCACCTCCTTGTCTTTGTGTGCTACTTTTTGCCTAGTTTCTCATCCCTTTCACCTGCTGCTGCCTCACCTGCGGCACCGCCCCGCCAAGTGCCCTGATTCTGCAACCCACACGCCTCCAAAATGCTCCTCCCTTCCCCCCTCCACCCATTCTTAATGCAGCCAGCAGCTTGTCTGTGCCACTGTTGCGCCAACACCGTGCCAAAGGCAGGACCGTCTGCGCCTGCAACGTGCACAGTGCACGAGCCTCTGGTCTTTGCATGACCCACGTCACACAACAGGCTCATGCTGCAGCCAACCTCCAAGCAATGTCCTCCAGACAATCATCCGCCTGCTATCAGGCAACCCCTAAGCGCACACACGACACCTTTGCATGCTGAGTTTGCAACTCCAACTGCCTACACAGCGCTGCCCAGCCTTCCAGACCCTGTCAGAACAACCAGGTCATGTGCCTCCTACTCCACACCCGCTCCGTCCACCAGCATGCCATTGGACTCTGTTACCTTCTCAACACAACAGCCCCACACATCACCTTCGTGACAGTAACCTGGACATAAGCTTCCTCAGCACACGACTTCTTCATTGCCATCTCAAACGGATACAAGATCACCCGCAGGGACGGCACCAACAATCCTGGAGGATGAATTGCAATTTATTCACAAGTACACACTCAGAGTCACAAATCCGGGTTTGCAGCAACTCCCTGGCAACCCTCAGAGTAACAATCATCTACAGATATCAAGACCTACATCCACAATTGCGCTAAGCCATCAACACGTACATCTGCACGCATGCCCTCACCTCCACAGGCTACATGTGGCTGGGGGCCAGTAACTTCTGGCTGGAGGAGAACCACACCACCATCCATCATTGGTCCATCAACATTTTAATCAACGTCTCCGACAAGCAACACACTGCCCCACACCCTGCTAACGATCCCCCAAAGATGCTTGATGTAAGTCACCACAGACAAGCTGTGTGGGACACTCAAAATAACACCAATGTAACACCCTGAAACCTCACGCACTGGATCAGCAACTGATCCAACTATCTTGCCACATTGATGGACTTTCCTGTGAAGCACAACAACAGTTAAGGCACCTGGAACAAGGCAGACCTACTGGACTCCTACAGACCTAGCCGGACTCTTGTACACACCTTGCAACACAAAGAGCCATCATTTACCTTACAGGCCTGGAAAAGACAACACACAGACATCACCATATCATCAGCAAGGACAAGTGGAGATCCTTCAGATAGTTCTGAGACACCAAAACACACGACATCAAGGAGCTCATCAGCATTGTGAGTGAACTGACAGCAGATCTCCATCCATGACACCCCACCCTTGCAAGGCAGATCACATCCCTTGCAACTTTGAACCACTGCTAGCTCATGGCCATACACAACAGCCTTGGCACACAGAGGCAGACAGCACTATTATCCACAGGACAAACCCCCCTCTGGTTCTGGACTCCCGTCAGCAGCAAGTACACCACCAACTCTGGCTCTCCATCAGGCCCCTTCCCACACAACATCTCAACCACATCATTCCCCGTCCTTGAAGCCCACGTCCAGTGCGTCCTGAATGTCTCCTTTGAGTTAGCCACATTCCATGGGTGCTGGAGGCATGCAGAGACCCAGGCCCTTCTTAAACAACAGACGGCAGTACCGCAGGATCTCCTGGTACATCACCCTGCTTCCCTACCCAGCAAATGTCATCCGGAAGACACTCAACAAGCAACTGACAAATTTCCTCCACGCAACCAGCTCCAGGCAACTCGCACCAGACCATATTCCACAGTAATCACACCACTGCAACCGTCATCATTGCCACCACCAACGACAACTTTGCCCTGCTCAACAATGGTGAGCCAACCCCCTTGACCTCTCAATGGCATTGTACACCATGTGCTACCACACTGTCAGCTCACACATCTCCAACACTGGTATCCAGAGGAGGACCCAGGATTAAATCAGAAAGTAGCTCACCAGCAAGGCCCAGGGAGTCGGCCTCCACCCTGCAGCATGTAGTACACTGGGGTCATGTGGCACATGCCCCAGGGATCTTCTCTCAGCGTGACAATCTTCAATGTCTCCATGACCCCTCTCTCCACCATCACATGTGCACACGGCCTCATCATCATCTCGTATGTCATTGACACCCAGTTGCTCCTCAAATTCTCCAAAGAGCCAGCCATTGCCAGATCCAACCTTCAAGAAGGCATGAGATGCGTTGACGAATGGCTGAACATCAGCCACCTGAGGCTGGACTTGGACAGGACTGAGGTCATCATCTGAGGATTGTCCCCTTACAGCTGGGTCAACTCCTTGTGTCCCACTGGTCTGAGCAACGCACCAGCACCCAGTGGCCACGCACGCAAGCTGGTGTTCATCATGGACCCATCGCTCACAATTACCATGCAACTCACCACCATCTGTACCTCGTGGTGCAACACCCTCCGCATGCTGCAAATCATCCACAGATAGATCCACTAGAAGGCAAGACAGACCGTCCCCCAGGTCCACGACACCAGCCGGCTCAACTACAGCACCGGCCTCTACGTAGAACAACAGCAAAACTGCAGGAGAACTTGTCCACATCCAGGGTGCATCCGCACACCTCATCTTCAACATCCCCAGCCCCAGCCATATCACCGTCCACCTGAGATAGCTAGAATGGCTCACTGTCTGCTGCAGGATCACCTTCAGACTCCTCAACCACACTCAGGAGACAGTCCACAACCCCAGACCCATAACAAACCTTGGACGTCTGTCATCCAACACCCTGTTGGCCCAACACCATGCAGCCCACCTTGCCCTGGCCACCATTCATCACATCCACATTAAAACTGCATGCAGGAGATAGTTCTCCCACCTCGCCAAACAGACCTGGTACTCCCTCCCCGGGTACATCAACATGACCCATGACCTCTACACCTTCATGATACTCTTCCAAATTGGTCTGTCTGAGCAGTATTGCAAGCCCCCCCTCAGCAGCTTGAGGCCATCACAGGTGAGTATTGGGCTCCATGTCTGTATTTGGTGATACATTGAGACACATGTGTGTTCTTGACCGGACTCAGATCCAAGTGTATGGATGGCTGGAGTTAGTTCCACACTCGGGCATACTTTGACATATCCCCACACGTATGTTGGGGACTCATGCTAAATGACTGCAACATAAAATTTCACGTATTAATTATTTAATTATAGCTCTGTGGTGTGATTTGTGCACTGAAAAAGGTGCAATGCAGGGACCATAGAATTCAAAGTTCACAGGGGAGATGGGATCCTTGCCATTTGAAGTCATCAGAGTCCAGACCACAGTGTTTGGCATCATTAGTCAGACTGTGACCAACAGGTCCATGTGGCAGATGATGTCAGTCAAAGAGGTGATGCTGTCGCACATGAAGGAGATGTGGATGTGCCGCTGCCTCTCACGGTCTTTTCCGTGGACGACCCACCTTCCTCGGGGGACCCTCAGATGCAGGCCTTGACGATGCAGGGGACGCTCCGTCGGACGAATCCTCCTCCTCCTCCCTCCCTGGGGCTGGTGGTTGTCTTCGCCTGGTGGCACAGGGAGGGTTGGCCATGTCGTCGGCGATCCGATGGAGTGAATGGCTTATGTCCCTTTGCACTGCCAGGAGCTCAGCCAGTCTTGCCTCCATTCGTCCTTGGTGTTCTTGTTGACTGGCGTGTTACTCGGCCTGCTGGTTCTTGATCTCTGTGAGGGTCACCACTACCTGGCTGAACTCCCTGGTGTCACGCCGGTATGCCTCCATGATGTTGTGTATGTGTGACATACCGGTCCCTTCAGCTGGCTGGTCAGGTTCTCGCCTCCGCCTGCCTCCACTCCCACCACCCCTGCCCACACGAGCCTGGCCTCCTGTTGTGGGCACATCGGGTCTACGGGACCCCTGAGGGATGGCAGTGGCAGTGTTGTCTGCCTCCTCCTGAGTGCCCGGCGCTCTTTGTCCCTCTTGGTCAGACTGGCTCAGTTGTTCACTGCGGGCAGGGCTCCTCGGTGTCTCCTGGAATGTGGCAGGAATGGGGGTGGTGGTTGGCACAGATGGTCCTGAGCCAGGTTCTACAGGGGCTTGGACACCAGAGGGCCCAGGTCGGTTGGGGTCATCCGCGGAATGTTGAGAGGTGTCGCTGCCGGTGGGATCAGGTTCCTCCCGGGCCAGGGACTGTGAATCTTCACCCCCATTGTTGGGGGTAGATTCATCACATTGCCCTGTGTGTGTTAGACAGACAATGTTAATGCTGTTTCATGCAACATGCATGTATCATACACATACAAGTTGGCACTGTTCCTCCAGGTAGTTGTATGTGTCTAGCATTCTCCTCAATGTTCACTTGTGGATGGGTATGTTGCGGGGGACAGATTGATATGTTCTCCTGAGTCTTTGACATGTAGATTTTTGGCTTGGATGCTTCTTCGGTTATGTATTGGTGTTGTTGTGTTACATGTCCATTGTGACTGTGGGTAAATCCATTGCCTGTCCCGGGGGTGTCTGCTTGTGTAAGGGGTGTGTGTGACAGGGCCTGCTGGTGGGTGTAGTGTGATTTGGCAGTAGGGATCCCAGGTGATTTAGCTGTCTCCCCATGGAGCATGCTGCCATGACAGTGAGTGTGAGTTCCTGTCCTAGATATCTGACCTTGTTGTCTTGGTGTTTGTGTTTGCACTGGTCACAGGAGGGCTTTGTGCTGCCTACACCAGGGCCGAGTGTCAGCTATCTTGTCAGTACTTTCCCAATCCCAGTGCATTGCACATTGTGCATTGGTATGTTCCTGGGCCATATGGGATGAGGGCAATTGTGTCTGATTTAAAGTTCAACAATGTGTTTTGTGCCACCCACCCTCCCAGCATACCGGACATCCATTCTTGGGTTGCTGCTTCATGTAGCATGGGACATAGCATGGCCTTGCTTTCTCAATGGAGCATACACATGTTAGTGGCATTAGCGTTATTTTGACTGTTCTTCTGGCCGGTGAGGGCTTGGGGGTAGTTGCATGCATTTGGTGTAGTTGGGGTGTGGATGCCATTACCCCCATGTTACCTAAGTTGTTTTTGTACTCACCAGGCTCTGGAACTCTTTGCAGTCCATGTACTCCCACCGGCAGAAGCAGGGCCATCACCTTCTCCTCCCAGGGATGGAAATGTACTGGTCTGCGGGGCGCACCACCTCCAGTGATGTTGCTCTGGGCGTAGTCATCATTCATTTTGCGCTTGACCGCCCTCCGCAGATCGTACCACCTGGCTTGGCATTCATTCCTGTTCCTTCTGATGAGTGCAACAGCATTCACCCTATCGACGATCCTCTGCCACAGGCATGATTTTTCAGCTATGCTGGTCTGTCTGACCAATGTTACAAACAGCTGTGGCTCGACTCTGATGACTTCATTGACAAGGATCTCCAGCTCCTCCCTTGTGAACTTTGGATTCTTGTCTGTGGGCATGGTGTGGGGTGAGGGTGTGGATGGTTGTGGGTGTGTGGGTCTGAATGTGGCGTTGTGGGTGTGAATGTGAATGTGAAGAGGGGGTATGTGTGAAGGAGGTTGTGTGAAGGTGTATATGTTAAGGTGGATGTGTGCAGTTGTTGGTGTGTGCTCTCTAGCTGCAGTGAGTCTGTTGCAAAGGCTCATGGTTTGTGTGTGTGGGCCCTTTTTATTGGTCCATTTGTGGGTGGGCCTCAGTTTGAATTTTTGGTGGGTGTGTTATAAGGGGTGGTTGTGAGTTTGCCCCTCTGTTTGCCTGTTTGGATGTGTCCAGGTCAGTCATTTCCATTATTAGTGCACTGTAGACGTGTTTTGTGGTGTTGTGCGAGTCGAATAGACCCTCCTTGTGCTGTTTTACAGTGTCCGTGTTTCAGTACGGTACAGGGGTACGAGTCGTACAGGCACACACCCCCATGCGTTGTGTATGTACGGTGCATACACGGACATTGCTATGTACGGTGCGTACACCGCCATTGCGTATGTACGGTGCGTACACCGCCATTGCTATGTACGGTGCGTACACCGCCATTGCTATGTACGGTGCGTACACCGCCATTGCGTATGTACGGTGCGTACACCGCCATTGCTATGTACGGTGCGTACACCGCCATTGCGTATGTACGGTGCGTACACCGCCATTGCTATGTACGGTGCGTACACCGCCATTGCTATGTACGCTGCATACACCGCCATTGCATATGTACGGTGTGTACTCTAACATTGCTATGTACAGTGCGTACTACAACATTGGTGCGTACAACAACATTGCGCATGTACGGTGCGTACACCGACATTGCATATGTACAGGTCATTCCCCGTGTACGGGACGTTTTCCGTACGATTCGTAAATCGTAAAGTCGGTCCGGATCGTACTTGTACGCTCGGACTGTATTTTTACGATTCGTACGGAAAAGTGTCCGGGTCCGTCTCGTTCAACTTTTCCCGCTACGATTCGTACGGATCGTGCTGATCCGTATGTACTTTTTCCCGTACGAATCGTACTTCACAGTTCGGACGTGACTTGTATGATTCGCACGGAAAAAAATACGGATACGAGTCGTACGGAAAAAAAACAGACACAGGATCGGAATCGACCCCTATATGCGTGTGTAAACTGTCAGGTAATTTGAAGGCGTAATTTGGATGTAGAGAAAGGTTTAGTTAATGGCGCAATGGGTAAAGTGTTGGATTTTGTTAATTATCAGAAAGAAGAAGGAATTTAATTTTTAAAAATTCAATTTGATCAGATTGACGAAGTTAAAGAAATTGGTCGTTGTTCAGTTTGTTTTTTGCTTGTTAAAGATTTATATGTCAGTAGGAAACAATTTCCATTTTCTCTGGCATATGCACTGACTATTCATAAATCTCAAGGATTAAGTGTAGACAGTGCTTTGGTGAACATTGGATCTACCGTATTTAAAGAGGGTGTGGCATATGTCCCTTTGTCATGAGTCAGAACATTATCTGCTTTGTTTTTGATTGATTTTGATGAGACAAAGGTTACTGCATATGCAAACTGTGTAAAAGAGTATAATAGGTTAAGAAGGGTGTATGCTCCAAATTTAGGTCAATATCCTGTATTTAAAAAGCGTGTGGTTGGTCGAAAAAGAAGGTTTGAGAATATCTGTTCTGAAGGTGTTGAGAAGGGAAAAGAACAAGATAATGTTGTGATTGCAAGTAAAAATAAATTGGACACTGTTGAAGAGATTGTTGGTTATCAGTTTGAAATTAGTTCAGGTGTCAACTGCTATGCTAATGTAGTGGTGAATGTTGTTTTTTATCTTGAAGGTTTGCAAGA
Organism: Triturus cristatus; assembly: GCF_964204655.1. Taxonomy (NCBI): domain Eukaryota; kingdom Metazoa; phylum Chordata; class Amphibia; order Caudata; family Salamandridae; genus Triturus; species Triturus cristatus. The sequence continues at coordinate 889,396,639 of NC_140582.1, read as the reverse complement.
ACAAATTGTGTAGAATCGGCAAAAAAGATTTTGTTCTCTGTTGCATTCTGTTTATGAAAAGTTGACAACAGATACAAGTAAAATACAATCTGTTTCAGATGTTCGTAATCTTTTGGATGTGTGTTCTGGTTCTACACAATTTTCATAAAATATCCAACAAGATGTTCAGGAATTTTTTATGTATATGCTTACCATTTTTCAAAATGAAGGTGTAGAAATTGAAAATATTTTTGGCCTTTCTTACAAATGGGAACATTATTGTGAAAATTGCATGTATACATGTAGCACCAATGTAGGCACTGAGAGATTTCTGTATTTAACATTACCAGACTGTAAATCAGTGTATTTTAATAAATTAGTTAAAGGTGCAAATCAAAACATGAAGTATAGCCAATGTAAATCAGAAATGTTATCCACATTATTTTTAACAATATATGGCAAATACATCATTTTAATGATGCAACGTTGTACAGCTGACGGAAGAAAATTGGATACTTTAATAAAGCAATTTGTAGCAGCACAACTATCAATATCAGGAAGGACTTGTAGCAATTGCTATAATTTTCCATGATGGTCCTTCCACCACATCTGGACATTACACTGCCTATCTAAAATGTGACAAAGGCTGGACACATTGTAATGATTCCCAGTTGGTTTTCAAACAAAGTTTGCCTAGGGAATTACAAAATTCCTACCTAATATTTTTAAAGTCAAAGTTTTAGGAAGATAATTCATTCTCTGAGGAATTTATTATTATAATTTAATAGGACTACCATTGGACAATTTACATAAAAAAGGAGTGCAAAAATACCATTTGGCCTCAAGGAAAGGTATATGTTTGAATTATGGACTTTTTGGTGTTCATTGATTCGGTGAATATTTTAAAGCGGCAACATTTACAGTTTTTATAAGTTAAAGTTATCAAATTTTGTTAGCCGTAAGCATTTCAAATATGTGTGATTTGTATTTTCTGGTATTTTACTGAGAATAGCATGTTGTTTTTTTTTTAACAATCTTTCTGATTGTTTTTTTTTTGCCTGCTGTTAAGTGATGAGTACGATTGAAATCACTATTTCTAGTGAAATTCAATATATTCTCGAGAACAGCAAAAAGGCAAACAAATTACTTTGTGGAAATTATGCTGTGTTGTAAAAAATGTATTATTACATGTGATAACTATTTTTTTCTTTTCTTTCACAGATTCTAATTTTAAAATAGGCAATTTACATCAATTTAGATTGCAAAGAAAATATGAAAAAAATGTATGCCTTTTTTTATTTCTATTACTGTGAAGGTAAGTTTAACTAAGTATCAATATGCAGACTGGAGAGATCTGCAAGAAGCTCCAAAGTTTAAACACGTTTTTAAAAACACTCTGTTTATACCTATGTAGTTTTGAAATCTGACCGTAATCGGATATCATGTGACCTGAAAAAAAAAAGAGATTTGAGGGGTTCATAATATTTCCCATTGTACCTATTAAACCTATTGAAGGACCGCAATCATTTCAATCCTTCTTCTTTGAACATCTTTGCAGACAAAACTCTGTGCTTACCTTCTATCATTCGCAAGCAATTTTAAAAACAGAAATATGTCACTTTTTGTAACCATAGTTATTGCGCAAGACACTCTTTCATATTTACAAAGAGAGGAAAAGGCACTCTGTGCACTTTTTCCACTCCATGTAACTACAACCTCATCATGCACACCACTTTGCGTTGAAAGGGTGTTCTATAAGTGCTGTTGTGCATGATTGCACTGAATACTCATAGAACAAGACACATCTCTAGATTTATCAGAAATCATAAATCTCGATATATGTGTGAATGCTGCACCATTCTAAAATTGGTGTAGGAAAGCACAACAAGGAGAATTGTTTTCATTTCTCCACATTTTTATAACTTCAATGCATGCTAAAATGTTCAGCACACATTGAAGGAGAAAAATGCATTTTCTCATTGTTTTTGTACAGGAAGGAGTGTCTTCCTGCACAAAAACAAACAGCACATGACACAGATATCCTTGCTCTATGGTGCAAGGGTGCCTGTGTCACCACATGGCTGCAGTTTAAGCAGCCGTGCAGAGAGAAGCATAGATTTGCAACATATTTATGTACATATGTTTCATCCCTGTGCTTCGGAAGTACTACAGCACACTGCAGTTAAAGAGGTTACTGTGTGATGCTGCAGCACTTCCTCATAGTTCTGCACTTATACATTCACCATACGCTACTAATGCATTCATTCAGTCAATTACATACTATACATACATTCATCTAAACTTTCACACACTAACAAAGAAATATAGCTCTTTTTTTAAACCAGGAAAGTTAGTTCTTAGAAGAACTTTTTTTTTTCTTCTTTCTTCTTTTATATACTTCTTTTGAGTTTTCTGAATTTTTTTTAATTTTTGGGGGGTTTTCTGGGAAAAAAAGGAAAAAAACAGAACAGGAGGAACAAAACAATGACTTTCAGGAAAAAAAAAAACTAGCAATGGTGACTTTCTTGCCTACGGCAGATCAGATCGATAGACTGCTCCCCGTAGCATAAAGTCGCATTGCATTTATTGCAGAGCACTTTCAAAAATGTAAATTGTGGACGGATGTCCACATTTTGTGCTGAAGGATGCACTCTTGAAGTGCTCGGCTGCGATGAGTCGGAAGGAGCAGGAGCGACTCTCATCCTTCGGCATTCCTCCAGAGCAAGATTTACCGGATGAATGGTCCTTAGGTGTTTCATCATGCTAGCTGTTCCGCATGAGTATTTTTTGTTAGGATCCCTTGAGACAGCACTCTCCGGCAGATCTTGCACGTCACCAAGGTGGCATTGGTCTTCGTTTGCCCCACAGGATAGGTAAAAAAATTCTACACCACATGTGAAAAATGTGGTGGGCATGGTGGCTCTTCCAAAAAATCATCCTCAGATGTATGAGGAGATGCAGGAGATGTCTGCTGCCCTGAAGCCATTATTTGTTCTGAAAAAAGTTTGAGCTAAGTAAAAACTTAGTCAAAAAAGCTTTTTCTCTGCAAAGAGATGCTCTTCCAAAGAAGAATGATTGAAATGGGTGGGGTCTTTCAATAGTTAGAAAAGGAACTGTAATGAACCAATCAAATCTCTTTTTTTGCAGGTCACATGGGATCCGCGCACCCTGCGCTTACGCAGCACGCACCCAGCGAGCACCCGCGAAATTGAATTTAAAAGGAATATAGGATTAGATGTAAAAATATATTACTGTTAAGAGTAGTTTAGTGTTTGTCTTCAATTAATATTAACATGAAATACATATATATATGTTTTTTAAATGTTAAATATTTTGCAGGATCCGCGCACCCACTGTGTCATACACGCATATGACGCATCGCGGAAGCGCGGAAGCGTCGCATAACGCACATCGTACATGTCGCATATAGGCTTGGCGTCGCGTACCGGTCGCATTGCAATCACGCATCAAACACATACCCAACGCATACCGTGCACGGATGCTTTCGCGTAGGGATCGAGAACGGTGTGCATAGAGTGCGCGGATCCCAAAAAAATTGAAAAAATAAAGTTTTGAAAATATAGTTTAAAAAATATTTTTCAAAATATAAAAAAATATTTTTAAAAAACCCAATAAAAACAAATATTATTTTTTAATTTTTAAAAGAATTAATTGAAAAACTAAGTTAAAAAAATGGTGATAAAAATGTATTTTAAAAAAGATAATTAATGAAATTGACACACTGAAATTGAAAAATATAGAAATCCAATGAAAATCATTAAACGTAATATCTTTAGAGATAAGTTATAGATAGGAATTAGCATTTAAAAAACCTTTATAATTCACTGAAAAAACCATAGGTTTCATGCACGTTATAGTTAGGAATTGGCATTTAAAAAACCTTTGAAATTCACTGAAAAAACCATAGGTTTCATGGGCGTTATATATAGGAATTGGCATTTAAAAAACCTTAGAAATTCACTGAAAAGACCATAGGTTTCAGGGGCGTTATAGTTAGCTGGACATTTCCCTCGTACAAAACCCTAGAAATTCCCCCGTTATAGTTAGTTCAGCTAACTATAACTCGCGCCCCCGCAATGCATTGCTGATGACGTCACATATTACATCACTCATGACATGGTCAGTGACATCACTGATGACATCACTGATGACATCTCAAATGACATCACTGATGACATCACTGATGACGTCATCCATGTGATAAATTAGTGCATCTTCTCACACCCTTTGATATACGCCAATGAAAATTTCAGACGTACATTCTCAAAACCATAGATACTCCAATACCAATAACTACATACCCACTCATTGACTCTTAGGTCTACAGAAACATCCACTCACTCACCTGTACAGTCACTCATACTTACAGTCACTCAGTACAGGACTATCATATGAATTTATTCACTATATAGACACTCACACGCCACCAATCATCCATAGAGGTACTCACACACCTAGTCTGTCATGCAAATAATTAATCACACTCCCATTTACTCATCTATCCAGTTATACTCACACAAGTTCACTTACTCATAAAAATACTACCACATTCTTACACTCTTATACAATTACTGATACAAGCACACACTCATCCATACAGCCGCTCTCACAATCACACACTGTCACATATGGCCAGTTATATACTCATACACACATATATACTGCCTTACACATATGTAGTTACTCACACATGTACCACTGAGATATACATTCAATCGCTAACACACCCATACATACACTCACCCAATCATACAGTCCATCACAGATGCACTCTTAAAACCATGCACCCATAGAATCACCCACTCACACATCTATGCACAGAGTCACACACAGCCTACGCACACAAACACCCAGGCACCCATACAGATACTCAGACAACCAATCAATAACCCATATAGACACTAGTATAGCTATTCACAAAACCAAACAGCCACTTATACACCAACAGACAGACAGATACAGACATTCACACAGTTTAGTCACAACTCTGCAGTAAGATATGTTTAATGACTCACTTATAGAGTCAGTCATGCACCTACTAAATCATCCATTCACACACTTACACACCCACTCATTCTTCCATAAGCCTTTCCCTATATATATTAAACATATTTAAACTTTACAGAAAAACAGACTTACTGGATGACGTCATCAGTGATGTCATTTGAGATGTCATCAGTGATGTCATCAGTGATGTCACTGACCATGTCATGAGTAATGTAATATGTGATGTCATCAGCAGTGCATTGCGGGGGCGCGAGTTATAGTTAGCTGAACTAACCATAACGGGGGAATTTCTAGGGTTTTGTATGAGGGAAATGTCCAGCTAACTATAACGCCCCTGAAACCTATGGTTTTTTCAGTGAATATATATATATAATATATATATATATATATATATATATATATATATATATATTCACTGAAAAAACCATAGGTTTCAGGCACGTTATAGTTAGGATTTAGCATTTAAAAAACCTTAGAAATTAACTGAAAAATACATAGGTTTCAGGGGCGTTATAGTTAGCTGGACTTTTCACTCATACAAAACCATTGAAATTCCCCCGTTATAGTTAGTCCAGCTAACTATAACGCCCCTGAAACCTATGGTTTTTTCAGTGAATTTCTAAGGTTTTTTAAATGCTAAATCCTATCTATAACGTGCCTGAAACCTATGGTTTTTTCAGTGAATTTCAAAGGTTTTTTAAATGCTAATTTCTAACTATGCCTGCAGAGATAGGACATGTGAAGAAAGAAGAAACAATGCACAGAAAGAAAAAAAAGAAATGCAGAAAGAAGCAACAGAAGCCCTCAAAGATGAAGAAAAGTGCAGGAAGAAGGATAACATGCAGAAAGAACAAACAGAAGAGCAGAAAGAAGCCTTGTTGCAAATACTAAAATCCTGTATTGTATTGCACTGAGGTATTGGCTGCACTTACAGTGTACACACGTAATCTATTAAGAAATCTCATTGTATTTATATTGATTGGGAATAGGTGCTGGATCTTGACGAAATACACTGCTCAGTTCATATATTGTTCTGCACACGAAAAAATCACATCACAACTTTCACAGCAATTGCAATGCAAAACAAATTTCGGCGATAAGACACGTTAGCACCAGGGATTTTACACCTGCTTTCTGCTGGTGTTAAGCAGGACAACTACCTGCACCATGAAAGGGAACACAGTCAAGAGCCACACCAGAACACCCACAGATACCATAGAGTCAATGAGCATGATACAGGGATACCCATGAGGGCCAGAAGACTCATCGCAACAACTCCAGGACCACCAATGCCCCTCAAACCCATATCTTAGTAAGTGTGTCCCTGTGGTCATTGTCTTAGCATGATAGGCACGAGCCCTCCAACATCACAGTGTGCTGTCACCTCAGCGTTGGCAGTGAGCCTGGATGTGTAGCTACGTACGCATCCTCCTGCATGCACAACTGGCTTGTGCTGGTCTGGGGTTCACAGGTCAGTGCAGGGGTGTGCCTATCCGGCAAGGGGAACGGGGTGTCTCAGACATGTCCGTGTACAGGAAGTGCGGTAAGTGTGTCTCTGTGTTCTGGTGTGGCCTGTTGCAAGAGCTGCAGCAGTCAATGTTGTAAAGTGGCATGCACCACCTCCAAACGGCACTGTGATGTTGTAGTTGGAATGTAGCAGGACATGCGCAAATAGGCATTACAATGGCGTGCCGTACGAGTGCACGAGATACAACAGCTCACCGTACAAAAGTGTGGGGGCTCGTGGGAGGGAGGAGCAGCCATTTGGCAACATAACACACAGTGAACTCGACCATGTGCCGCATGCTGGGCATCTCATTCATGATGACCACGGTCGCAGACATCCCACAACAACAACGACTGGCCTTTGTACACATCCTGTATGAATGCAGTGTGGTTTTCACTTCGATGCTCGTTCAGTGGTGTGATGTTGGCGGGTTGTGTGACTTGTGCACCTTGTTGGTGTGTTTCATTTTGGATATTGTTAGACTATATGTGTGTTGTACTTAATTGTGCATGTGTGCCATTCTGCCCATCTCCCCCCCACCCCCCACTCCCTGCTTCTTCCTCTTCCTAGTGCTGTTGTGCCTATAATTTTGTTGCTGCACACATAAATACTTCAAAACAATAAATTAGAATAGTTCCTTGATTCTTTTAGGTTTGAAAACTTCTCTATTGGTTTCTTTTTAATTTCACATATGAACCGTTTTTTTAATATTCAACAACACATAGAAGTCAACGTATTCTACCAACACACTTTCTAGAACATTCTACAACACGTGCAGGTTAAAAGTTCATCAATTTTTTTAAACTTAACGATATTTTTTTGTAACATTTGCTTGAATATTTACCGACACGTGCAGGTTAAAAGTTGATGATTGTTTTAAGTTCCAACAGTGCCTTCCAAATGCAAGTAGCAGGTGTGGTTGATCTGAGGAAATTTTATCCTATGATATGTACTCCACGTTGAAACTGCTTTTTCTTAACCAATCACAAAGATGCTTTTCCACAAAACTAATGTGCACCCTACTTTTAAAAAAGAATGCTTTTCATGATATCTTTAGAGATAAGTTATAGATAGGAATTAGCATTTAAAAAACCTTTGAAATTCACTGAAAAAACCATGGGTTTCAGGGGCGTTATAGTTAGGAATTGGCATTTAAAAAACCTTTGAAATTCACTGAAAAACCATAAGTTTCAGGGGAGTTATAGTTAGGAATTGGCATTTAAAAAACCTTAGAAATTCACTGAAAAACCATAGGTTTCAGGGGCGTTATAGTTAGCTGGACATTTCCCTCATACAATACCCTAGAAATTCCCCTGTTATAGTTAGTTCAGCTAACTATAACTCGCGCCCCCGCAATGCACTGCTGATGACGTCACATATTACATCACTCATGACATGGTCAGTGACATCACTGATGACGTCACTGATGACATCTCAAATGACATCACTGATGACATCACTGATGACGTCACCCATGTGATAAATTACCGCATCTTCTCTCACCCTAATATAACCTTTGATACACCGACTCAAAATTTCAGACTTCCATTCTCAAAACCATAGATACTCAAAAAACAATATCTACATACCCTCTCATTAACTCTTAGGTCTACATACACCCCCACTCATTCACCTGTACAGTCACTAATACTTACAGTCACTCCGTACAAGACTATCATATGCATTTATACACCTACATAGACACTCACACACCACCAATCATCCATAGAGGTACTCTCACACCTAGTCAGTCATGCAAATAATTAATTACACTCCCATTTACTCACCTATGCAGTTATACACACTCAAGTTCACTTACTCATAAAAATAGTACCACATTCTTACGCTCTTATACAATCATTGATACAAGCACACACTTATCCATACTGCCACTCTCACAATCACACACTCTTACATATACCCACTTATATACTCTTACACGCATAGATACTGCCTTTAACATATGTAGTTAGTCACAAACGTACCACTGAGATATACATTCAATCCCTAACACACCCATACATACACTTACTCAACTATACAGTTCATCACAGATGCACTCTTAAAACCATGCACCCATAGAATCACCCACTCACACATCTATGCACAGAGTCACACACAGCCTACGCACACAAACACTCAGGCACCCATACAGATACTCAGACAACCAATCAATAACCCATACAGACACTCATATAGCTATTCACAAAACCATGCAGCCACTTATACACCAACACACAGACACATACAGACATTCACACAGTTTAGTCACTAGTCTGCAGTAAGATACATTTAATGACTCACTGATAGAGTCAGTTACGCACCTAGAAAATCATCCATTCACACACTTGTACACCCACTCATTCTTCAACAGGCCTTTCAATATATATATTAAACATATTAAAACTTTACAGAAACACAGACTCACTGGATGACGTCATCAGTGATGTCATTTCAGATGTCATCAGTGATGTCATCAGTGATGTCACTGACCATGTCATGAGTGATGTAATATGTGACGTCATCAGCAGTGCATTGCGGGGGCGCGAGTTATAGTTAGCTGAACTAACTATAACAGGGGAATTTCTAGGGTTATGTACAAGGGAAATGTCCAGCTAACTATAACGCCCCTGAAACCTATGGTTTTTTCAGTGAATTTCTAAGGTTTTTTAAATGCCAATTCCTAACTATAACGCCCCTGAAACCCATGGTTTTTTCAGTGAATATATATATATATATACCGCCAGTAGGGTAGGTAGTTATAGGTAGGACCATGTTCCCATAGGAAACCTTTTTTTTGACTTGGCTATAACTTTGGCTTTGTTTAACCAATCTTCATGAAATTTTCACAAAAAGTGTCAAGGTGGGTTCTACTGGCATGGAAAGTTTGGGGGAGATTCGTGCAGTGGGGACCGAGAATTTGGGGCATGAAATAACGTTTTATTTGTAATGTTAACACACACAGAAACCTTTAGCCACACATACAGGCCGAACTACTGAACAGACTTACAACAAATTTGTCAGGTAGGTAGATGTTGGTTCAAGGAAGTGCCTTTTGCTTATTTGGTGTAAATCGATTCAGTAGTAGTTGCAAAATGTAAGTTACTGGGGCTGAACATATGTGTTGAAGCCCACATAAAGGGTAAGGGTGGAGATAATCTGACCCCATGTTTGAGAAATAGGAGTCTTTGTGACAAAAGTTATGTGTCTAAAATTGATTTTTTTAAATTGTGCGTGATATTTCGTACGATGATGCAATCCCAGTGCGGCCCCTGTGCACCATCGCGACTATCAAGGTTGTTGTGAATATTGGCGGAAATTTAAAAAATATATCAGTGCATCATTAATACGCATTGTAATAGAGATATTGAGATTCTGATAAATCTTTTTGTGGAGTTATTTAGATAGTGAGTTGTCTACTGTGATGATTAGAATGAATTTATAGTGATAATGTTTCAATTTGATTTTGGCTATTGAATGCCTACTTTTGTTTTCCATTTTTGTGACTTGTCCGGGGTGATTGAGATTATTGACATCATTGCGATCTCCGGAGTCACCGCAAAAATATAAAATAGGTTTTAGAGATGTTTTTTATAGAAACTCTCTAGAAAAACATGAGTTTAGAGAGTACTGTAAGAAACCCCTACTCTGTAAAATACTGTACTATTTGTGTACATATGTATTTTAGACTTTATGGAAAAGGTGCTATTGTCGCGGTTAATGATGTCATCGCGATGATTCGAATAACCACCAAAACAGAAAATAGGTCTGAAAGATGTTTTCTAAAGAAACGTAGTACAAAAATAGAAGTTTAAACATGCTTTGAAAGAAGTGTGTATACAGTAATATGTGTTCTTCAATGTTCAGAATGGATTTTTTTGCATATTACTCTTGAATATGTCTGTGGCCACTAAATGCCTGCTTTTATTTCACACTTTTGCGACATGTCCGGGGAATCCCGATTAACAACGTCATCTCGGTCTCCAGAGTCACCGGAAAACAGAAAATAGGTTTTAGAGATGGTTGTTCTAGAAATACATGAGTTTGACGTGTACAGTATTAAACTACAAGTATGTAAAATACTGTAAACTGTATGCATATATGTGTTTTCTCTTCATGGAAATGGCGCGATCGTCGCAGTTCACAATGTCATCACCATGTACCGAAAATGGAAAATAGGTCTGGAAGATGTTTTTTAAAGAAACTTAGTAGAAAAATATGAGTTTACAGATGCTTTGAAAGAAGTATGTATATAGTAATAGATGTAGGGCAATGTCAGAATGGAGTTTTTTCACATATAGTTTTTTGATGTATTGGTGGTCATTGAATGTCTGCTTTTTTTCCCCTATTTGCTATGTGTTCGAGGGAAATCGCGTAGATTATCCACTGAAAAAAATAAATGCTTTGAAATATACCCCTTATAGAGCCATTTGAGATAGTAAATACAATTTAAAACCCTTAAAAATTCAATAAAAGAATCATGGGTTACATGGACATTATAGTTGGGAAATAGAATTTGAAAAACCTTAGAAATTCACTGAAAAAAACAAAGGTTACAGGGATGTTATAGTGGGGATTTAGCATTTAAAAAACCTTAGAAATTCAGTGAAAAAACAAAGGTTACAGGTAAGTTATAGTTAGGCTGATATTTTGCTCGTACAAAACCAGAAACGTTCAGTAGTTATAGTTAGCATAGCTAACTATAACTCACGCCCTCACAATGTACTGTTTACGACCTCACATATTACATCACTCATGACATGGTCAGAGACATCACTCATGACATTACTGATGGTATCATCCACAGAATCTCTGACGCACCCACTCACACCCCAATATAACCTTTCATACACCCTATCTAGTGTCCAGCATTGTCAAAACCATTGACATTTGCATGCAAATGCTAAGGTACATTTTTTTACGGTAGGCTTCCTGTGCCAGAACTGGCTCAAAAGCAGTTCTGCCAATCACCATAACTTTAGACCTGGAATATACATCCTTGACTAAGAGAATGAAGATAATGGCATGCCTCTGCATCCAGGAAAGACAGGATGGTAATAACTGATGACCGCTTAGCAGGGATTAGCTATCTGAAAGTGGACATAAAGAGCTGGAGTAACAAAATAACCAAGTTATGTTATGTAGATTTGTATGGCACAGCTTATCACCCTTGAGAGTATCCAGGTGCTGGGGCAGGGACATAGGTCAGGCACTGCTCCTAAATTAACAGGCAGGTCTTAAGCTTCTTGCAGAAGTTGAGAAGTGGCGTGTCAGTCCTGATGTGTGGAGGGAGCTTGTTCCAGTGATGAATAAGAAATTGCGACCTCCTGTCTTGCTTCTGCAGATGTCGGGGATTGATGTGAGGAAGAGAAAGGTGAAACCTAGCTGTCTGGAGAGTTGGTAGAGGTGGAGTCTGTCACAGAGGTGGGCTGGACCTGTGTTTTGAAGGGCTTTGTAGGCATGGATAAGAAGCTTGAATTTGCAGTTTTTCTGTAAGGGTAGCCAGTGCAGTTCTATGAAGTACGGAGTGAAGTGCATGCTTCCGGGGATATCTTGGATAATTCCGGTGAAGGTGTTCTGGATGGTTTGAAGAGTTTCTGTGAGTTGTTTGGAGATTCTGTTGTAGAGTGTGTTGCCGTAGTTAAGTCTGCTGGTGAAGAAGGCCTAGGTGACCATGTTTCTTGTGTGCATGGAGAGCCTTTTGTAGATTTTGCGAATCATTGAGAGGGTGTGTTAGTAGGATTCAATCATGGCTTTGACCTGTTTGTTCGAGAGCTTGTCATCAAGAATAATGCCGAGGTTTATGGTGTGGTCTGTGGTGGTGGGTGTGCGACCCAGGTTTGATGGCCACCTGGAGGAGTCCGAGAGGGATTCACATTTTTAAAGTTCAGGATCTCCGTTTTGTCCATGTTGAGTTTGAGGCAATGCTCCCGCATCCAGTTGGCCACATCAGACATGCAGGCAATGAAGTTGTTCCTGGTCGTGTTGTTTGTGTAGGTGAGGGATAGGATGAGGAGAGTCTTATTGGCATAGAGGTCTATGTTGATAATGCAAGTTCTTATGATGCAGTGCAAGAGGCACCTTGTAAATGTTGAAAATGTTTGCCTGAGAGAAGATCACTGGGGTACTCTGCAGGTGAGCTTCTTTTGTTTGGAGGTGAAAGTGGAGAGTCTGACTTGTTGTGTCTTGTTTGAGAGGAAGGTGGGGATTCAACTTTTGATGGCCCTTGGATTTCTGATTTCTGAAGTTTAGCAATGAGAGTGCCATGGGAGATGGTGTCAAAGGCTGCTGAGCGGTCAAGCAGGATAAGTTCTGCGGTTTCACCTCTATCCATGATTGATCAGATGCTGCAGAACCCTGACATGGAGGAGTCCAGAAGGTGGTGCTGTTCAAGATGAGTGGAGGGCTGCTTGCTGATCTCTTTCTCCAGGACGTTAGCCAGGAAGGGTATGAGCAAAATTGGCCTGTAGTTGCTGGGACCTTTCTGGTTTGTCATAGTTCTCTTCAGCAGCGAGGAGATCGCTGCGTATTTCCAGCTGTCCAGGAGGTTTCAGCTGTAGATGGAGGAGTTGGTGATGGTGGTGACTTTGGCACTGATCATTGTGCTTCCTGGATTGTGCTCTGAAAAATATTCAAGTGACTCCTAGCCGTCACCAGAAGAACCATCAAACAAACACTCATCACAAGCAGACTGGACTACGGAATCTTGCCACGCCTCATGAAGAAGCTTCAGACATTACAAAACTCAGTGGCAAGACTCATCCTCAACCTCCCCAAAGAACCCACATCACACCCCATCTCAAGAAACTATACTGGCTCCTGAGTCGAAAGAGATGCGAGTTCAAGATTCTGACCAATGCCTACAAGGACCTGCACAACAAAAGTCCTTCATACATCAACAAATGCCTAACTTTTCCCTAACCAAACAGACACCTTCCCTCTCACTCGCAGATAGCCCTTAGATCCAATGGCCAACAGCAGAGGATGCTCATCCTCGCACCGGGAAGCCAAGGCATTAAACAACCTCCCCCTGCACATCAGGACCACACCATCGCTCCAGTTATTCAGGAAGCAACTAAGACCTGGTTGTTCCAATGATTACACCACCACACAGCAAAGAATAGTTCTCCAGCACCTCAAGAACATCATGGGTAAATTGCAGCTCTCTATAAATGACTGATTGATTGATTGATTGATTGCCCATGTGGTGAGGGTAGGGGTCTGAGAGGGTCCTGGGTGGGTGACCTGCATGCTTCTGGCAGTGTCATCTGTGGTGAGGGGACTACAGTTCATTAGGAGATGGGTGCTCTTGATGGTGTGTAGTGAGGGCATGGGATTAACTGCAGACATTGCTATGTTAGCATAAGTTAGTACATGCTTGGCTGCCATTTTGCGGCTTTTTGCACGCGTTCCTACATGGCTCTGTTCTTGTAAATACACCGCTTGCGCTCTTTCACATGAGAACAGTCTGCCTGTCACACCTCTAGCTGTACACTGTGCTCCTCATCTGCACAGCGCATTCAAGGTCGAAAAACAATGTATGCTGTTGATTCACTTTGGTCAGTCCCACGCCCATAGACATAACATGGAACACAGCTGCACTACTGAAACTCGGGTGATTTTAATATGGCATTACATGCATGAAAAAACACTTGGAGAAAATCGTACCAACTAAGAAAAGCTATGCTTGTCCGGAGATGTAAAATCCTTGCATCTAACTTGGAGGTATGGGGTCCCCCTGGCAAAGCCTAGAGGTCTTCTATAATTATATTAAACTAGCTTATAGCACGGGGAGGGTGGTAAGGCACTGTTGTCCTGTTTCCACTGTCATTATAATATGGTTTCCCCTTTTGTGCTTTATGGAATTGTAACAATGCTTATTATATTGTTCTTATGCATTTTGCTCCTAGTATTGGCTCGTGTACTGCATTATAGAGCACGTTAGTTAAAATAAACATTTTAAACTATACCGTGTCTCTGTTTACTCATGTTGTGGACAAGTCTGAGTGTTTGAACGAAAGAGTGTTCTTATTCCCGCGATTTCTGAGAGGGTCGAAGTGACATGTTCTAGGATATCTAATCATTGGTAGCTTTGCTTCAGTACGGAGAACGAATGAGACACTATAGCTAGTCGGACTGGGGTTCTGGGCACCGAGGTGGTTTTTTTGGTACACCGCTACACACCGAGGTCCTGGTTACCTGCGCATAGTTCTGTGTATGTGCAAAACCCCTGCAACAGGTGGGGGGGTTGTGTAAAGATGTCCCCTATGGCTCTTTGGGGTGCAGAGAAAAAAAGGTTAGGAACAAGGTAGCCAAATTTCTCTAATAACTGGCAAGTGGAGAGGATGCATCTGAAAACTCAACTGCTTAAGAACATTTTTGGACCTAGGAATACTCCTGAAGAAAGTCCTTCTGAAGTAATACTCTTGATTCCTCCGGGAAGTAGAGGACTCATTTAAGGACTTACTAAGGCAAGGGCTCTGAAATCCTGCTGATGCCCAAGAAATGAATCTGCTCTCCAACTGTCAAGTGGTTGGTACCCTGTTAGCTTGCTTTTGTGGCACCAAAAGCAGAAGGACTTCTGATGTCAAGAAGACCCAACTGAAGACGGAAGAGTGAACCTTGCAAGAAACCTGCCTTGAGAAAAACCTGTTACCTAGAAGCTTGGCAAGAGGAGCTAGGGGTGCATGCCTGATGAGAAGGATTATTTCCAATAGTTGAAGCAAAGAGGAATTTAGTTAATGTTTCTACCACCGGAAGCCCTGAACATGGCACCGAGGCTGTCTCCAGAAGGTCAGACAGTAAGCAGGCAAGTAAATATGCTTACTACTTCTTGAAGCTTTTGCTGCACTGAAAACAGGTTTAGTGGTAAAGGTATGCAACTATGCACTTTCATGGAGCCCTATCCTGCAACTGCTTCTAGTCTTGCCATATTGGAGAATTTTCACGTCCAAAAAGGTAATCAAGTCCAAAGGAAAAACCTTGCAGCTGCATTGGACGGACAATCTATCCCAGCATGAAGTATTCTCTGCAGCCAAAACCTTCGACTTGCTTCCCAGGAGTATTTTGACTTTCAAAACTCAGATTAGGACTAGCCATTGAGGGTATATTCACAAGAACGTGTGATAACTACTGCAAAAGTAGCGTAACACAACTTTCAATGTCGTACCCCATCATGGAAAAATAACCCTGCAACAACGTGGGATTCACAACAAGGCGGTAGCATGCGATAGTCTGCAGAAACTGCGGACAATGTCTGTGATAAAACCACCTCGATGGAGATAAAAACACAAACCACAACACCAAAAAGCCTGCAATAGGCCAAAGCATGATGAGGAAATCAGCGATAAGCAGCGCCAAGCCTGCAACACACACCTGGCGGGTGGGAAAAATCCCCATAAAAGAAGAAAAAACACCCACACACAAACTGACCTACACCCAAGCACCATGAAGGCAGCCGGAGCAGGAGCAGAGGATGAGCACAACCCCACAAGCACCCCGGGCGACCAGCCCGGGACCACGGGGACAGGGAAGAGCAAGGACAAGAAGATGAGGAAGACGAAGTTCAGTCCACAGGCGAACAGGATCATAATCACGGAGGTGATGGAAAACCATCAATAACTCTTCATCACCTCCAACGTGTCACTGGGCACCAAAACTTCAATATGGTGGGACATCGTTGAAAAGCTGAATGCCATCGGAGAGCACAAGAGTACAATGGACGAGGTCAAGAGGCGATGGAATGACATCAAGTGGAAGACCAAGGAGAAACTCTCCGCCAACCAGCAATGCAGACTGGAGGTGGGGGTCCAGCGACACAGCTGGAGCTGGATGACATGGAGGAGCTGATTTCAAGTGTCATCAGTGTGGAGACTGTGGCTGGAGTCGGGGGACCGGACAATGCTCAACAGGACACAACACAACCGCAAAAGGGTGAGTGAACACCAGGTACTGGGGGGATGAGTGGAGATGGCCACAATGGCACACATGCACAATAAAGCAGAGCACAGTGCATACCCACAATGACTCTGGGTAATCGCCCAGATCTACAGTCTGTCACAATGTAAAATGCCATGCTGTCTGAATGTCAACCTGTACCATGCGTCTACACACATGTGGATGCATTGTAACACACCATCTCCCCTTCACATCGCAGGGGCACTGTAAACACCTCCTGTATCGCACTCCCAGCCGCTCTTCATGGATGACGAGGAGGACAACGCCAGCATCAACACCCAAACCATCAATGACCTCATCTACCAATCATTTCCAGGCTCAGGGCAACCCAGCTACATCGACAAGATCCCACCCACCATCCAAACCACCCAGCAGGAGGCACCCACAGCCCTAGCACCCTCCCAAGACCTCCAGGAACAACACATGGCCTTCCAATGCCACGTGCCAGATGGAGACGGCAGAGCAGGTGCGGGGGGGGGCTTCGGCATCATGCCTGCCAAACTGGATGCCATCCTTGGGTGTCTATGTCCACCCCATGGTCTCCAACGAGCCCTGACTGACATCGCTGGAGTCATGACCCAGAGAGAAGAACACCTGTCCGCTCAGAGTGGCTCCAGCGATGCCAGCCGTGAGCTGGCCCACATACGGAGGTTCATGAAGGACATGGTGCGGATGGATGTGGAAAGGATGGCAGCCACCGCTGCACATCATCGAAATGTAGCTGGGATCTATCATTCCCCACTGACCTCCACCATGGCATTGCCGCCACAAGACGTGGCGCAGATAAATGCTGCTGCCCCTACACCATCCACATCCCCGCCCCCTGGGGTTTCAGTGCCACCCAGTGCAGCAGCCGGATCCACTCAGGCCCCTGATGTGTCAGTGGGACACAGTGCGGCTGCCGGATCCACTCAGGCCCCTGATGTTTCAGTGGCACACAGTGTGGCAGCCAGTTCTACAACACCCACAGGTGGGGCAGGGCACACACCCGGGGACAAGGACGTGGATGGGACTGTGTTCAGAAGGACCAGGCTCTAGCATTCATTACTGCCACCTGGCCTGTTTCTGCTTGGTTCCGCACATAGCCTCATGACCTTACATTGACCCACGACACACTCCGGTGCACTCACCTTGGACAGCGACATGAACTGCCTCTACCAGATTGGTGACCAATGACACATCAACCAGGCTGCGGACTCATTGTACCCTTCTCTTCAGCAGGACTTGTCATCCCCGGATGGACTCTGGCTGGCCCTCCACGGGCTCATATTGTGTAGTGTGCTGGGCATAGCCCTGAACCGCTCCATCTGCATAACTGCACTGGATGTGCAATAAACATCCATTGATGCACTGCTGTGTTACGTCTTTCATCAGTCATGTATGCATGTGTGGATGAATGTAGGGGCAGTGATTACTCTTGCATCAATGATGCTCATCCTGTGGGATGCCAGTCCGAGGGTGCTACATTGTATTTTGTGTACGGGCCCCTGTGGACACAACAACAGGGACACACATGTCACTCACTTCCATGTCCAGACAAGGACTGAACCATGCCCAGAGCCCACGTGTCATTGTGGCAAACCCATTGCTGGTCCGGCATACGGCAGGCCAGACCACTCTGCTTACGCTCAGAGGGGGGGCATTCATTGCTACCCATCGCAGGCGTACTCGCTGGTGGTGTGCAGGTCACTGGTCTAGTTGTCAGCATGTCACAGCCACTCCCTAAGGGCAGGTCTGCACGCACACCACACCCATCCGGCACAGGTGTCACAGGCCATGTGACTTCACCAACATAAGGGGCTGATGACATCACATTCTCCTCTGCCCGTGGCGACTGGATGACGGACGCCACGGTTCCCAATCATGAAGGGCCCACGAGTTTTGTTGCACACAAGGTTAGTGGGAACCAAGGCCCGCGTATGGCACAGGCCGACCACCACGTGGCGCTGACTGGGGTTGCACAGGGTTAGTCGCACCCAGCGCATTCTGGCAGGCACAGGCACCCCGCCATCGGATGGTGACTTTGGGTGCACTGAGTCAGTGGCACCTTAAGCGGCTGAGCGGGTGGGCACCCTGTGATGATGACCCGTCCCGGCGGTCCGGGCAACTCAGGTTTCGTGTGCCCTGCTGGACCGCAATGTAGGCCAGAGCCAGCGGGCAGCACGGGCCTACCGTCACATGGCCTCACTTCCGGGTCACAGACTTAGTGGCACCCATTGGGCTTATCGGGTGTGCAAAAGACACACAATTGATGTACGCAATGCTGAACAAATCAAAACTGTGCGGGTGTGCAGCCTGCGATGTTGCCGGGTGCACTGGTATGTCCTCTGTCATGGATTATTCAAGACCCAGCACCAAATGTGAGACCTGGTGGCCAGAGGTGTATGGCTGCATGGTGTGGAGGGTGCCATGTCTGCGGGCCCCGGGCCCCGGGCTTGTGGCTTGCAGCGGCACGTGGTGGGGCATCCAGTCTACATGCCGGTGGCAGAAGGTGAGCAGTGAGGCCTGGATGTGCATGAGTGGGCATGCTCCGTGGGCGGCGGTTACCTTTGTGATGCTCCTGTCTGGGTGTGCATGGGCGGGTAGGCGATGTTATCTTGTGCTGGTGTGTGTACTGTGCCAGTCATGTATCTGGACTCTGTTTCAGATGACGGCACAGACTCAGATGTGTGTCCTGGTGTACTGCTCTACATACCGGCATGTGGTTGGAGACACACCGGTGGCAGCAGGTGAGCAGTGTGGCCTGGTTGCGCAGGAGCGTCTCTCGTTCTCTCTCTCCCTCCCTCTCTCCATTCTTCTCTCTCTCTCTCTCTGTCTCTCTCCCTTCTTCTCTCTCTCTACCTTTCTCTCTCTCGCTCTCTCTCTCTCCCTCTCTCTCTCTCTCCCTTCTTCTGTCTCTCTCTCTCTCCCTCTATCTCTCCCTTCTTCTCTCTCTCTACCTTTCTCTCTCTCTCTCTCTCTCTCTCTCTCTCTCTCTCTCCCTCTCTCTCTCTCTCTCTCCCGCTCTCTCTTCCTCTTTCTCCCCCTTCTCTCTCTCTCTCCCTCTCTTCCTTCTTCTCTCTCTCTCTCTCTCTCTCTCTCTCTCTCTCTCTCTGTCTCTCCCTATCTTCCTCTCTGTTTCTCTCATTCGCTTTCTCTCTGTCCTTTGATGTGCGCAGGACACACCTTCTCATCATATTTTTTTTCTTGCGGGCTGTGACCTACAGACTTTCCTGCGGGGAGCTGCCATGTGTCTTCATTTCATTTTGGTTTTCATGTTAATAAAGTTTTATTTGTTGCTTTCAAAGTGAATGTGTGATGCTCATTTCTGTGGCGACACATGCATTTTAACTGTTGTGATTGTGCAACATAATGCAGAATATTTTGTACATGTTTTTGTGTAGCTGATGTGGCATGTCTTTGTTGGGGGGGTGCCAGGGAGGGGTGGTCCGGGGGGTGGTGTCGGTGGGTGTTGTGGCTCTCTTGGGTGTTCGGGCCGCATGATGTGTGGCTCCATGGCATCTGTTGCCCTTCCGATGTGGCCCTGGGCTGGTCTCCCTTTTGTGGTGCTGGCTGCCGTCCAACTTAACACCAGGTCAGAGCAGGTGTAGAGTTTCTGGTGCTAACGCGCCTTACTGCCTGTTTTGTGTTTTTCTTGCTGATCTGTCTGTTAGTTGAGAATGTTGAGGTGTGGGAACGCCCACTCTGCATCTCATTAGCGATAGTTGCGGTGATCCTCTATGGAGATGTTTTTTGCGGCTGCTATCGCGGGTAATCTGGAGTTGTGGGCTGTTAGCACCTGCTTGTGAATGGGGAGGTAAGTTTATCATGACTTTGGCTGCGATGAAGTGCCGTTAATTCGGTGATAGCTCCTTGTGAATATGGCCCTTAGTGTATCCAACCTCAGTTCCATTGTGGGCAGCCTCAAGATGCGTCTAGGTCTTGGTCAGCTGCAAACTGTTGTTTTTGAATTGCGCTTTGCTTTTCTTGAAGAGTTTTGCCTTACATATTTAAACAATCATATTTCTGATCTCCTTTATCTCATTTCAATGACCTTGGGCCTATTTGTTTTACTAAGCTGTTCTTTATTTTATCAATTAGTTCAGGATTTTTACTGTGCTAAGTTCTCATCTTTGAAATTGTTGGTACTGTTTGAAATTAATACAATCTTCTCTGGGGATTGCCTGCTGCTTGTGCTATAGCCACCATGGATTGAGCTGAGATTCTCTCAGAACTGCATTTTGACCTACTGACATTGTGTTTAATAAGCTAGTAAGGGGTCAACCCCTCGTAATGAATACCCTAATTTCTGACATGCATGAAGTCAGTTGAACAGATAATAGGAGAATCGTTTAGCACTAGCAGTGACTCCCATTTGAGATTTCTAGGGGACTTCGAAGGTTAGATAAGGTGGAACCACCGCCAGTGTCAAAGGCAGCTAACAGGTCAAGTAATATTAGCAAGAAGTGGCTCTCACATCCTGTGGTAAGAGGAGTGTCATCTAGAAAACGTTGCATTTGCTCGTGCAGCCTGTGGTGTAATGCCCATAGACAGTTGGGACAGATTTACAAGCTATGTTAAAAATGATGCAAAAGTGGCACAAGGGGTTGTAAATCTACCCCGGAATATTTTGCACAAACATAACATTCAGTGGATTCTCTCTCATCTGCATACGATGTCGTCCCAGGTGTGTTTGACTACTTTATATCACTGTTGCAGCTACACAATCTGAGGTGCCTTTCGAAAAACGCTGTGTGCCTGCAGTGGTGCCATTTAAGAGGTAGCATAGGATTTCCCAGAAATCTTTTACTGATCCACTTACATACACAGCATCGCCCTTTTGGTTGACCTTGGTTACACATGCAGTTTCAGGCCAAGGGTGATCCAGTAGAAGCACCGTGCTCAGTGGATTGTGTGCATGGCAGTAGCCAGCATCATGGGACACTCCTACAAAACGTGTGTTGGAAATGGCCCTTTTTGCAGGGTTATCCCCAAACTTTTTGCTTCTTCGTCCTTTATTTTTTCTGACCCGTGGTTGTTGGCAATAGGACTTTGGGCACTTTACCACTGCTGATCAGTGCTAAAGTGCATATGCTCTCTGTATAAATTGTTATATTGATTGGTTATCCATGATTGGTATATTTGTTTCACCTGCTAACCCCTAGTAAAGTGCACTGAGTGTGCCAGGGCTGGTGATTCAAATGCTACTAGTGGCCTGCAGCACTGATTGTGCCACCCACAGGAGTAGCCCTAAAATGATGTCTTAGGCCTGCTTGCAGTGCCTATGTGCAGTCCAGGACTGCCATGTCGACCTGGCCAGTGCAACCACTGACCAGTCCTTATCCTTCCCTTTCTGTACATGTCAGTCATCCCTATGGTGGCCCTAGGTACCCCCCTGGGCTGGGTGCAGTGTATCTGAAAGGTAGGACATGTACTGAGGTGGGTAACATGCCCTGGTAGTGAATTACAGCCATTTTAGTTGTTCACTGCTGAGAGGCTATCTTGCCCATAGGACAGAATGGGGGAGGCTGTTTACATGCCTATCTTCCCCTAAAGGCAAGATAGAAAATCCAAGTTTGGTATCTTTGTGTTCAGAATTTAATTATACATCTTTTTAGCAAGATAGTTTTTAAATTCACTGTGTGAGAATAGCACTTTTTAGAAAGTAGCTATTCTCCTGTTTGACCTTCCTGTGTGCCTGTGTGCAGATTGGCTGACTGGTGTCATGTGATGGGCTAGGTGGCTCCAGGAGTCTGGATGAGTCAGCAGCAGTGTGAATAGGGAGATCTGCTCTAGATGGGTGGGAGGAGTAGCCCCTGGGTTTGAGTAGGGCTGCCTCTGCCAGCACAATGCCGGCTCCACCCCCTGCTGGCCAGGCTGAGGACTCTGCCTCTGCCAGCACAAAGAAGGCTCCACCTCCTGCTGAGCGTCTAATGACCCTGCCCCTCACTCTGAAAGGAACCAGGTTCTCCAGGGCAGAGCACACCCAGGAACCGGTTTGAGCAGGGGAATCCCCCCACTGAAACAAAGAGAGACAAAGACTTGGAGGGGTATAAGAAGGGGACCCCAGACACCTAAAGTTTAGATCACTGTGGAACTAAGAAGGAACCTCTGCCAAGGAGAAAGCTGGAAGGAACTGAAGAGGAGAAGACTGCCTGCTCGCTGTTTTGCTTTGCTGCCAAGGAGAGGGGAAGGACTTTGCTGTGTCCCCTTCTTTTGATTCTGATCTCCAAGGGCCTGAGGAGAGCTGGCTCCCTGTTAAGAAGTCCCAGGAACAAAAGGACTTCACCACCAGCTCCCCTGGAACTCTGCTGAGGGAGTTCTGACCTGCCTTGGAGTGCTTGCCTAGTCTTTGGGCCTCAGGAGGTCTTTTTGCTGTGTTTGGGAGCTGGAAAGCAGAAGCGTGAACAAGAGTAAATGGTACCCATCGCATCATCCATTTGAGGGACGCATCATCTGGTTGCAAGTCGCAGGAGCGAGAGTGCGAGGAGAATTTCTTCGCGGAGTCATCGCAGCACCCGGAGTCCCAGCATCGCCGAGTGCGTCGAGCATCGTCCCGGTGCGTGAAGATTCCTGACGCTGCGAGGGTCGTCGGCGAATCAGTTTGCGGGCCGCACCACTGCCAGTGTGTGAAAGTATCCAGTCGCTGCGTGTGTCGATGCAGAGTCCCGTCCTGTGACGCATCGAGGGTTGCGGCGCCAGAAGTCAGCGCTGCGCCGCGCATCGCGCCGCACCGAAGATCGTCGCATCGTACCTGTGCGTGAAGCTTTCCCCTAAGAAACCTATGCAACGAAAGCCAAAGTCATCCCATCCTCCCCCTACAGATCGGAGCTGGCGCATCCACCTCTGATGCGTGAAGCAGGGCTGCTGCAAAGCCTCCCCAAGGTCTCAGGAGTATCGCATCGCCTTTGCCATCTTCCTTGTTATAGCTTTTGGGAACCTTAACGCAACTACAGGTACTGTTGGGCACGAGAGTGTCGCATTTTGTGCATTGAGAGTCGCATTGTGCAGGACACTGATTTTTACATCCTGGAGTACTTTCTGCAAACTCTTGAACTATCTTTGAAGTAACCTTTTTAAATTGTATGTTGGTTTTTCTGTAGTATTTGGTCTTGTGAAGTTTTTAGTAAAGATACCTTTTTTTTCTAAAACTGGTGTGGAGTAAATCTGTGGTGTTTTCACTGTGTTACTGTGAGTGTTGGTACAAATACTTTACACATTGCCTTTGATAGCCTAGACTGCTCAGGCCAAGCTACCTAGAGGGTGAGCAGGGGTTATCTTAACAGTGTATCCCCCTTTCCCTGACTAGAAGCAAGGGTCCCTACTTGGACAGTGGTACCTACCCTGCCAACTAGAGACCCAAAGATCTAACAACGTGGAAATGTGGTGCATAGGTAATCCCACGCCCATATGAACAAATTCAAGCCTGGTTCATGTCCCTATCCGTTCTCTTTTGAATTGATAGATATTAGTCATGTGAATATTTTCTTTCTAACTATATAAAAGAACATCCATTCTTTGATGTTATCTTTTTTTAATTTTATTTTGTTGCTCCACAGTATCAAAACAAAAATAATACATCAATAATTTCATACATTCATATGATCAAACAAAATGCCCCCAGACACACATTCCAATCTTACGTTTCCTTGCACCTTTTGCCGAATACAAACTCCATTCTAAGCTAAATAAATTATACATTTTAGCACACCATTGTTCAAAAGGGGGGGCCTCGGGCTGAAGCCAATCAGCAGCAATGCAATGTCGAGCTACAACCATTGCGATAAATATCAGATACCGATGTTTGAACATAGGAGTCCCCTTTTCTACATCTTGCCCAATACCTAGCAACATTATAGCTGGAGTAATTTTAATAGGTATCCCAGTAATCTCTGACACAAATTTCTCAAAATCCATCACATACCTGGACAATTTACAACAACTAAAAAAAACATGTAGGCTATCCGTGCTAACCCCCCCACAGCGAAAACATTAGCCATCATACCTCCCCCCCATTTTAACATACATGCTGGAGTATAATATAAATTAAAAACAGTTTTGAAGAATTGAGCTTTCAAATTAGCAGATAAAAGAGTTTCCCTGGACATTACAATACTTTCTCTATAGATATACTGTGTTCACCCAGCACATTAGACCATTGAACATTATGTTTCTCCAAATCATCTGCTCTAGAAGATAGAAGCATCTTATATAGCATCCCAATTTTCTCCTGGCGTCTTATGCTTTCAATAAATTGATTCAGTGCTAATACCAAGTTTTTCCGACCCAGAAAATCCTGAACTTGTAGAAATTAAAAAAATTGCGTCTTAGGCAGATTATATTGCCTGGCCAAATCTTCATAGGTAGAAAAAAAAACAGCCTCATAGAAATCTCCAATCTGTAGAATACCTTGATTCCTCCAGCTTAATGCCACCCTAGCCCAAAAAATGGAAGGGAGACTCTAAAGGGCATTCGTGGGCATGTAATATGTTAACTCTTCCAACAAAAGTAATTTCCTTGTCCTTTTCCAGACCTTAAAAGAGGCTTCCATTACCTTAAACCATGTCCTTTTAAAGTAGCTGCCATCAATTTCCTTAAACAAACAGTTCCTTGCCTCAGAACCAAGCATCAACTGAGACAGAGAGGGAGACTCTGCTGCATTACTAACCTCCTCCCCAGTCAATAATACTTGCATCCTTAACAAAAAACAAACATAATAATAAAATGTAGAACCGGGTATCGACCAGCCCCCCCCCTCTCTCTTGGTAAAGTCATAAATCTTGTAACACGTCTAGGTTTACCTGGGGCCCAAAGGAATTTAGTACACAAAGATTGTAGTTGTTAAAGTTGGTCACACGTCACTTCCAGAGGAATAGATCTAAATAAATATAACACCTTTGGTAAAATATTCATTTTTATAATATTACCTCTTCCAGCCAATGTAAATTGTAATCGCCCCCATCTTTTTAACGATTCTCTAATGCTACCTATTATATCCAACCAAATAACTTCAACCAGTTCTAGCATCGATGTTCGAATTTTTATACCCAGATACATAACTTCTTTCACCAGTCTCACGTCGTTTGACACAATATTATTCGTACATAGCATTTGCATTTTAGTTACGTTGATTTTATAGCCTGATACCAGACCGAATTATTTTGCTAAATGCCCCACCTCTTTAACCTCTTCAGTGCCCATGACGAGACTATCTCGTCATGAACCCCACCCACTAGTGCAACGCCCGGCACAGGAGGGGGAAAGGGCGTGGCACTGAAGGGGTTAAGAGCACTAATTGGGTCTTCCGTTGTGATAGCTATGTCATCCGCATTAGCGAAGACAGAATGTGAAATCTCCTGCGCTATGAAGGGTTTAATTAAAGGGCTGTTTCCCAACATATTTACAAAAGGGTTTATGTATAAAGCAAACAGCAATGGGGAGCAAGGACACCCTTGCCGAGTTCCTCTAGTCATTTTCACCGGCTCTGAAACCATACCCATTGCAGCAATTTTAGCGACCAGTGCAGTATACAATACCTGCAAAGCTGTCATAAACCCCTTCCCGAATCCTGTCCAATACATCAATTTCCACAAATAGTCCCACTCCACACAATTGAATGCTTTTTCAGCATCTAGCAAAATTAACCCCAGTTCACGCCTTTCAGCTTGAGCTATATCAAAAAGCTTCACCACCTTATTCACATGAGTAACCATCCCAAGACCAGGTATAAACCCATGAAGATTCAATGATACTAATGGACAGATAATCTTTGCCAAACGATTAGCCAATATTTTCGAATACATTTTACCATCACAGTTAACCAAAGATATCGGACGATGCGATCCAGGTAACTCAGGTACTTTCCCCTTCTTCCTAAAGACCACCAATGTGGCCTCATCCTATGATTTGGGAGCTAGCCCATTCTGTGTAGCTCTAATAGTGGCCAACATTTCGTTCTTAATCTGACTGAATAATGCCTTATAAATCTCCCCCGTGAGTTTATCAAGTCCTGCAGCTTTTCCCATAGCCAGACTATTGACCCCAACTTCAAGTTCCTCCATAGTGATTGGGCTATCTAACCACTCTGCCTTGTCTGGGTCTATTTGTGGTATATCCCCTACCATAAATACATTATTACCCTCATCCAACGATTCCTGATGTGTATATAATTCCGTGTAAAACTGATGGAAGATTGGCAATATCCCTTGAGGATCTTGACACAATACACCAAAATTATCTCTTAGACCCAAAATTTGATGGGAGGCTTCTTTCATTCGAAGACATAGAGATAAACACCGACCAACCGCTTCCCCATACTCATGGCATTGTTTTTTATAAACCAGATATGTTGGCCCGACATCTAGCAACATCATTGTCAAAATCCCCTATATGTTCTCGTTGTGCTATCCCCTGGGTCAATTTTTCCTCAGCCACTCTCAACTTAGAATAGAGTTCCTGTATCTCTAACTTTGTTTTTTTCAATTGATATAAACCAAAACTCAAAACTTCACCCCTAAAATATGCCTTAAAAGTGTCCCATATTATTGCGACCTGAGCTGACTGTCTGTTACATTAAAAAAATTCCTTTTGCCAACTAGTCATATGCTCTTTAAAGCCATCATCTAAGCACAACTTCCGATCAAAAGAAAAAGCTCTAGGTATAGACTTAAGACCAATTGCCACTATTTCTAAGAATATTGGGGCATGTTCTGATGAGATCCTAGGAAATATTTGAACCAATGTCCCTGTTAAATATGCTATAGATAAAAGAAAATAATCAAGCCGTATCAATTTCTTATGAGGAAGAGAATAGAACGTATACCCCAGATCCCTAGGATGTAAGTTACCCCATACATCAACCAGACCGTGATCATTCATAAAATTATATAAAGCTTTAAAGACTCTTGGTTTACGTCCCTTATATCCTTGTGGTCCCCCCTGCAATTCCTTGTTCTACAAATTAATATTCACATCACCACATACGACTAAAGGAGTTGACCAGGATGCAAGCTCCAAATTTAAATCCTCCAAGACTACCGACTCATCTAAATTGGACCCACAGATAGTACAAAGTGTAAATTTACTGCTGCTGAACACACATTCAACCATAGCCCATCACCCCAATTTGTCCGCCATGCAGCGGTCAGTTGTCTGCTTTAGCTAATATTGCAACCCCCCGAGTCAATGAGGTTTGCTGAGAGGCAACTAAGAGTGAAAACCCTAGCTCCCTTAACATATTGCGTTTTCCCCAAGGAATGTGCGCCTCTTGGGCACATAACAAATCTGGTTGAATTATACGAAGTTCGGCAGCAACCCTTTTTCTCTTATTGTAGTTGTTGAGGCCGGAAACATTTAAAGAACGGATTTTAACCCCCCTGGAAGCCATAGTAAAACCAAAAAGAGACAAAACCAATACCCATTCCGGATATTACTATACTTAGACATACCAAACACAATCTTCGAAGCTGTATCTTTATTTTATTACCATTTTCTTTGATGTTATCTTTTTGATGCATTTCTCATGAATGAATCCGATTATCCAATACAGCTGATCTTTCATCAATTTCCCATTTTATTTATTTCAGCATCTTTTCTCACTCTTTTTTTTTTTAAATTAAAAGGTATACTTTGTGCGAGTGTAAAATATGGATTTTCAGAAAAGCCTGCTGGTTCAGTGTGTTCCTGTTTTTGTTATTTCCTAGGTGTAAATACGTAAGATGTTTCTTATAACACAGGGGAACTAAAATTGTTTTCTGACTTGTTTCAAATTCGAATACATTTCTATATGAATGATGTGGATCATGTGCTATTGTATGAGCAGAATGTGAACATGAAAATGAAATACATGCCCGTATTTATTAAATAATGTTACACAGCCTAGTAAAAGGAATGAATTCCTTCACACATTTCCAACACAGGCCAATCAAAATAGAAATAGAGAGCATTGTAGACAATTTACAAAAACTGTGGAACTTTCATCATGTAGCTTACGAAACTGTTTTAGTATTATTTAACTCTTTAAAATATATTTTTCTACTGAAGTAAGTATCCGCCATGAATTATTAGGTCTATTATATGTTATTGCCATTTATACACAATTACTTTTTGTGCAGTTACCTAAAATCAATTACGAGACAGAAAGTACTGGAATTTTCGTATGCAAAAAAATAAAACATACTTGATCACATT
This sequence comes from Triturus cristatus, assembly GCF_964204655.1. Taxonomy (NCBI): domain Eukaryota; kingdom Metazoa; phylum Chordata; class Amphibia; order Caudata; family Salamandridae; genus Triturus; species Triturus cristatus. The sequence continues at coordinate 889,368,000 of NC_140582.1, read as the reverse complement.
CCTGGACTATAATATATCACTTTAGAGAGGCGGGCGACTGTTTCGCCTTCAAAAGAAAGAAACTAGAGAAAATGTAAGATAGAATTTATTTACGAAGGTTTAGTTGAATAAGAGTCTGTACCTTACAACTTACATACTTATCAAGTGTCAACTTCTTCTATGTAAGCTGTCAGTAGGGACTGAGGTAGTTGTGAAGTCGGTCCGAAATATCATGGGCTCGCAGCCTGAATATCCAGCATTGCTCTTTAACAAAAAGTAACTGGGACATATCTTGAACTATCGCTGGTGGTGTGGGTTTATCTAATACAATCCAACGTAGGTCATTGCATGTTTTGATTTTGTGGGTTGTCATGCCGACGTACCTCTCCCAGAGTTCACCCATACCAAAAACACCTCCTCCCTATTTTTCTTTTAACTACAGAGAGTAGGATTACTTTTAAAACTGACATGATTCTGCATCCTTCCATATGCTGTGTCCATTGCCTCTAGATACCACTTTTTCTTGCTGTGACTCCCTGGTTCTCTAGTGGAATAGAAGTGGTCCCAGAGTATACATAAAGATTGATAGAGATCAACAAAAGGAAAAATTGCAACAATTTTAAGACAAAACCATCGTGTTATTTAATCACACTAGGAACAGGCATATAAATGCATAAAGTAAATCACACTATTTACAAATGTGCAGGGTGCCACGGGGAAGGGGAGGGAGTGAAGAATTGGGTAGGGTAGTAGAATAAGTGACTTAGACAAGTTCAAAGCAATGGTACAAATCAATTGTTGGGCACCTTAGTGTCGTGCCAAATATTCAAGAGTCATTCATTGACAAAATCAAATATTATTGCCAGGAGGCCATATACAAGTGAAAGTTCACAGTGCTCGACGCACTATTGAGGGTACTGGCATGATGGGATGTCGACGTTTCGACCCCTCTTCAAAGGTAGGTAGGTTAAATCCTTACAGGTGGGGTCTTCCTCAGGACAAAGAGGATGGTGAACCGGGGAAGGTAGGCACCTATGCAAAGATATGGGTGGGAGTTAAAAAAGGAATAGTGCCAAGCGGAAATTCAACTGTAGGACTGGATAATGATATGACTGCCGTAATTACCAGAAAAAGGGAGGACATCAAGTCAGTGACAGCTTGGCATCTGGGCACAGAAGGCTCAAAAAGTCAGGTGGGAGTGAAAGTCACCTAAAAATTAATTTAAAAGCGACAGTAAGGTCAACAATACAGTTGGTTTTAAAAGCGGGAGGTGGGTGATGACTCCAAATAAATCTAAACTCACGTGTATTATTTGAAAAAAGGGAGGAATAGAATACTCCATCAAAAACACACCGCTGTGTAATCGGTATGTAGGGTGAGACGAATCACCGAGGAAACAGCCTCTAAAAACAAATGGAGAAAGCGTTCTATAAATGAGGGAAACAATAGGTGGTCCTACAATAGAGAAATACAGAGCTAACAGGACCAGGTCACCCACATTATCATCCGTATACTAAGATGTCAGAAAGCGGGACTAACAAGTCAAGTCAAATAGCAAAACTGAGAAAATGTATAATTAATGAGTCGAATCCAGCAGGAATAGCTAAAAAGTAAACAAAAAGGCGATTAATCGTGTTGTGCCCGAGGACTAATTAACCGGACTGAAGTTTGACCAGAAGCACGTACAGGTGAAAAACCATAGCAATAATGAATAAGGCAAAAAATGACTATGAGTGAAACGGGGGACTAAACATATGGACAGGGACAAAAATCTGGGTCAAATTAATCAAAGTAAACGGAGTGTCTTCCAAATAGTTCCCTTACCTTGAGACGGCGTGCAAGACTGAACTCGCTCGACTCTACCGGCTAACTGAGGACGCGGAGCGGCTCCCAGATAAGGAGAACGCTGGAACCGCGTGACGTTAAACCGGGTGCAGCAGCAGGATGCTGCCAATAACTGGAGAATAGAAGAAAGACCATTCGAGTAGTTCAAATGCGAGGTTAGAAGATAGAAGGTGGGTAAATGAAATCCCGGACAAAATAAATAGAGTAAATAGGATAATGTCAAAATGTGTTAATGAATATCATTTAATAGAATGCAAGACTGAAAGGGCCTCGTCGGGGCCCGGGGGATCAAACTAATCAACGGATTGGGGTTGAGATGGTGAAATATGCACGTAGGGGATCACGTAAAAGTAATGAGAAAGGATCTCATTGATTTACAAACGATTGTGCACTTTTGGATTGCAAAATTACATATAATAAAGAGCATACAGTAAAACTCGTGATCAATTGAGAAAACACATAAATGAAATGACTGTTATACAATGAATGCATTGGTTCGAAGCGTCTCAAGGTTGAAAAATGACACATTAAACCGGCACAGCATATAAATGAAAAAGGCAACCAATGGTTGTTAAAACAGACATATGAGCTCATATCGGTCAACATTTTCAGATGAGGATGCAAGAGAAATAGAAGGTGATTACATTGAAAAAAGGCGTCAATTGGTCATGTCGATACATGTGAATGGATACAAGCTTGCTGGATATGACAAAGTATGGTTCCAGTGGGAAAAGAACAATCAAAAAATGCATGTGCATAATACGTACATTGGTCAAAAAAGGCTCATGGTCAACATCATACAATGTCTCAGAAATAACGTTAACCACAGGTTAGAAAACGGGCTGGGGAGAACAGAGCAAAAAAGAACCTTGTTCATGAGCTACCGAGGGTAGCTAATTGGGCATTACTCGGGTCTTGCTCATTTAAACCAGTTAGAATCGTGTCAAAGCGGATCATCATTTTTGACTCTCTAATAAGCAGGATAGAGGATATATTACCTCCCCGAGGTCCCAGTTCTGTCTTTTCCAAAACAATCCATTTCATTTCTTCGGGGTGGTGTCCCAGTTGGTGATAGTGATCGACTAAGGGTGCACCTGTCACATTACATCTGATTCGACTTTGGTGTTGAAGGATTCTGGCCTTGACTTTCTGCTGTGTCTGGCCAATATATAGTCGGTCACATGGACACAGGATCCCATAGATGACGTTGCTAGAATTGCAGTTGGTATGTGATTGTAATGTAATGGTCTGATGCTTGTATTCAAATTTCTTTGATTGCATAGTTGTGGGGCATGCTTTACACGAACCACACTTGAAGTGACCTATGATTGGTGGTAAACTCCAGAGTGACCGAATCGTTGGTTCAACCGGGTCCTCAAGGAAGGAATGCACCACATGGTCCTTAATGCTCATTGCTTTCTTAAAAGAATGCATCGGTGGGTCAGGTTGGTCAATCTCCGTGGATATAATGTTCCAGTGTTTATTGATGATCTTTTTCACTGCATTACTGCGTGTGGAGAATGTTGTAACACATATCATTTTGTTATTTTGACGTGATGTATTGGGATGTTTGGGTGAGAGCAGAGTGTCCCGTGGGTTGTACCATGCCCTCTTCCGGGCCCTCTTAACCAGGCGTTTTGGGTAACCTCTTAGTATTAACCTGGCTGTTAGGTTCTCGGATTCTGTAGTGTAGTCCGATCGTTTCGTGCAGTTCCTGCGGATCCGCAGGAACTGTCCCACTGGGAGATTGTCGCGCAAGCCGCGCGGGTGGTGGCTACTGTATCTCAGTAGCGAATTTCTTTCCGTTGGCTTCCTATATAGGGTAGTAAGAAGTTTATCATCTTCGTGGAAGATTTTTAAATCGAGGAAGGGTATCTCCTGATTACTGGACTGCATGGTGAACTGAATGTTAGGGTCGCACTGGTTTAGCCATTGGTGGAACAAATTGAGTTGGATAGTCTCACCATTCCAAATCATCAATATATCGTCAATATATCTCTTCCAAGTGTTGACATGTGCCAAAAAGGGATTGTTGGTGAGGACGAACCGCTTCTCAAAGTTATCCATATATAGGATCGCTAGATCTGGAGCGAAGGCAGCCCCCATCGCGACTCCTTTTGTTTGTACATAGTACTTTCCTTGGAAGTAAAAGAAATTCTTTTTCATAGCGATGGTCAGGAGAGCTATGATAAAATCTGTAGGTACCCTTGTTGGTGCTGGTCTTAGATCCAATACTTCCCGCATAACTGCCAGTGCAGGCTCCTGCGGAATGCTGGTGTATAGCGAGACTATGTCACAGGTGACAAGTAACTGCTCACATGGGTTGAAAGGTTGTTGATCAATCATTGCAATAACTTGCATGGTGTCTCGAAGGTATGTTTCTGTTTCTTCTGCCAATGGTTTCAAGAAAATGTCTATGTACTTGCATAGGGGTTCCAAAAGTGATCCGCAGCCAGATACTATAGGGCGACCTGGTGGATGTAGGATATCCTTATGTATCTTGGGTAACGTATAGATGGTAGGTAGTCGTGGATGTTGTTGATTCAGATAGTCGTATTCCAATTTACTTAGAAAACCACAGTTTAAAGCGTCCAGAGTTATTAAATGGATTTCCTCCATCAGGTCCTTCGTTGGATCAGACCTCAACAGAGAGTAACTGACACCGTCTTGTAATTGCCGTAGAATCTCCGATTTGTATGCAGTCGTATCTTGCACCACTATAGCCCCGCCCTTGTCGGCAGACTTGATCACAATATCTTTGTTATTTCGGAGGGTTTGGAGAGCCGCTTTCTCAGACTTACTGGTATTCGGTATGGTGTGTTTGTATGTTGAAAGTAAAGTACCAACATCGTTCAGAACCATGCTCTCGTAAGCCAAAATCCTGCTACTCATAGCATTGGCAGGTGGAAAAAACTTCGATGGAGGCCTTAATCCAGTGACCGACTTGGGTAGACTGTCTTCCTTATTTTTGAAAAAATACCTGAGACGGATCTTACGAAAAAACCCTTGGAGTTCAGTTTTAAGGTTGAATGAGTTCGGATGGGCAGTTGGGACGAAAGACAAGCCCTTGCAAAGTACCGCCTGTTCGTCAGCGTTGAGGTTATATGCAGAGATGTTAACCACCGGACTGTCGCTGGGCTCTACCATCTGTAGACTTTGCGCCTCGTCGATATCTCTCCGTGGTTCTCTTGCTGGAATCGAACTTGTTTCGGGGTTGTCCCTCGGCCTCTGTCCCAGTTGGCGCTCGGTGGATTCTGCTGGCCTCTCGGAGGCCCTCTTGGCCAGTTGCCACCTCGTCCTCGCGGTGGTCTCCATTGGCCTTCCCCTAAAAAAGGGAAATAACCTTGGGGGGGGTACCAGTTGTCTCGGTAGTTATAGTCGTAACTGGGGCCAGGAGTCTCTGGATCACTGTCAGAACTAACCGTAGAATCGGAAAAAGTGGTGTAATTCCTTCTTCCTCTGAAGGCCCCTCGTCCTCTGCCTGTGAAGCGGCCAGAGGTATCCTGTTTGTAATAGTCTTCGTTGAGATAGGGATATGTGTTCTTTTTCTCATAGAACCTGATGTCTTTGGAGAGTTTATCTAATTTTTTATTCTGCGTAGTGGTTTCAAAGTCTTTAAGTGATTTTACTAGATTCTCAAGAGCACTTTTAGCGTTGGTCAAGGTTGAATCCCCTGCAATTTCTTGTTTAAGGGCGGCTATTTCTCTGGTCAAGGCCTGAACCTGTTCAGCCGCAGTTTCTACTCCGAGAACCATCCAATGTCGCGAAGCATTGTTAGCAATGAAACTAAAACCTTCTTTGAATTTTGGTAGATCTACAAAAATAGCAGGTTCATTTCTTATCTGTAGCCCAACTGGTATTATATTTGCCTGTAAATATTTGGTAAGTAAATGGCCATGAAGTTTTGTACGGATTAGTTTCTTTTCCAAGCGTTCGAGTTTAGCTATTTTGTCATTGAGTGTGAAATCAATATTGGGTGTATCGGATGACAGAAAGAGATTCCTGGGGTCCTGTAGCAGCTGGTTAATGTATTCCTCAGTATAGGAGAGGGTTTCACTCTCCACCATTTTATAGAGAGAGGAAGAATTCACAAAGAAAACCTCGCAGGTGTGCACCTGCTCATTAAAGCGTTAGAACTAAGGGCAAACCCAATAATCACTGGGACCTGGGTAACAAACAGTGGAATAGAAGTGGTCCCAGAGTATACATAAAGATTGATAGAGATCAACAAAAGGAAAAATTGCAACAATTTTAAGACAAAACCATCGTGTTATTTAATCACACTAGGAACAGGCATATAAATGCATAAAGTAAATCACACTATTTACAAATGTGCAGGGTGCCACGGGGAAGGGGAGGGAGTGAAGAATTGGGTAGGGTAGTAGAATAAGTGACTTAGACAAGTTCAAAGCAATGGTACAAATCAATTGTTGGGCACCTTAGTGTCGTGCCAAATATTCAAGAGTCATTCATTGACAAAATCAAATATTATTGCCAGGAGGCCATATACAAGTGAAAGTTCACAGTGCTCGACGCACTATTGAGGGTACTGGCATGATGGGATGTCGACGTTTCGACCCCTCTTCAAAGGTAGGTAGGTTAAATCCTTACAGGTGGGGTCTTCCTCAGGACAAAGAGGATGGTGAACCGGGGAAGGTAGGCACCTATGCAAAGATATGGGTGGGAGTTAAAAAAGGAATAGTGCCAAGCGGAAATTCAACTGTAGGACTGGATAATGATATGACTGCCGTAATTACCAGAAAAAGGGAGGACATCAAGTCAGTGACAGCTTGGCATCTGGGCACAGAAGGCTCAAAAAGTCAGGTGGGAGTGAAAGTCACCTAAAAATTAATTTAAAAGCGACAGTAAGGTCAACAATACAGTTGGTTTTAAAAGCGGGAGGTGGGTGATGACTCCAAATAAATCTAAACTCACGTGTATTATTTGAAAAAAGGGAGGAATAGAATACTCCATCAAAAACACACCGCTGTGTAATCGGTATGTAGGGTGAGACGAATCACCGAGGAAACAGCCTCTAAAAACAAATGGAGAAAGCGTTCTATAAATGAGGGAAACAATAGGTGGTCCTACAATAGAGAAATACAGAGCTAACAGGACCAGGTCACCCACATTATCATCCGTATACTAAGATGTCAGAAAGCGGGACTAACAAGTCAAGTCAAATAGCAAAACTGAGAAAATGTATAATTAATGAGTCGAATCCAGCAGGAATAGCTAAAAAGTAAACAAAAAGGCGATTAATCGTGTTGTGCCCGAGGACTAATTAACCGGACTGAAGTTTGACCAGAAGCACGTACAGGTGAAAAACCATAGCAATAATGAATAAGGCAAAAAATGACTATGAGTGAAACGGGGGACTAAACATATGGACAGGGACAAAAATCTGGGTCAAATTAATCAAAGTAAACGGAGTGTCTTCCAAATAGTTCCCTTACCTTGAGACGGCGTGCAAGACTGAACTCGCTCGACTCTACCGGCTAACTGAGGACGCGGAGCGGCTCCCAGATAAGGAGAACGCTGGAACCGCGTGACGTTAAACCGGGTGCAGCAGCAGGATGCTGCCAATAACTGGAGAATAGAAGAAAGACCATTCGAGTAGTTCAAATGCGAGGTTAGAAGATAGAAGGTGGGTAAATGAAATCCCGGACAAAATAAATAGAGTAAATAGGATAATGTCAAAATGTGTTAATGAATATCATTTAATAGAATGCAAGACTGAAAGGGCCTCGTCGGGGCCCGGGGGATCAAACTAATCAACGGATTGGGGTTGAGATGGTGAAATATGCACGTAGGGGATCACGTAAAAGTAATGAGAAAGGATCTCATTGATTTACAAACGATTGTGCACTTTTGGATTGCAAAATTACATATAATAAAGAGCATACAGTAAAACTCGTGATCAATTGAGAAAACACATAAATGAAATGACTGTTATACAATGAATGCATTGGTTCGAAGCGTCTCAAGGTTGAAAAATGACACATTAAACCGGCACAGCATATAAATGAAAAAGGCAACCAATGGTTGTTAAAACAGACATATGAGCTCATATCGGTCAACATTTTCAGATGAGGATGCAAGAGAAATAGAAGGTGATTACATTGAAAAAAGGCGTCAATTGGTCATGTCGATACATGTGAATGGATACAAGCTTGCTGGATATGACAAAGTATGGTTCCAGTGGGAAAAGAACAATCAAAAAATGCATGTGCATAATACGTACATTGGTCAAAAAAGGCTCATGGTCAACATCATACAATGTCTCAGAAATAACGTTAACCACAGGTTAGAAAACGGGCTGGGGAGAACAGAGCAAAAAAGAACCTTGTTCATGAGCTACCGAGGGTAGCTAATTGGGCATTACTCGGGTCTTGCTCATTTAAACCAGTTAGAATCGTGTCAAAGCGGATCATCATTTTTGACTCTCTAATAAGCAGGATAGAGGATATATTACCTCCCCGAGGTCCCAGTTCTGTCTTTTCCAAAACAATCCATTTCATTTCTTCGGGGTGGTGTCCCAGTTGGTGATAGTGATCGACTAAGGGTGCACCTGTCACATTACATCTGATTCGACTTTGGTGTTGAAGGATTCTGGCCTTGACTTTCTGCTGTGTCTGGCCAATATATAGTCGGTCACATGGACACAGGATCCCATAGATGACGTTGCTAGAATTGCAGTTGGTATGTGATTGTAATGTAATGGTCTGATGCTTGTATTCAAATTTCTTTGATTGCATAGTTGTGGGGCATGCTTTACACGAACCACACTTGAAGTGACCTATGATTGGTGGTAAACTCCAGAGTGACCGAATCGTTGGTTCAACCGGGTCCTCAAGGAAGGAATGCACCACATGGTCCTTAATGCTCATTGCTTTCTTAAAAGAATGCATCGGTGGGTCAGGTTGGTCAATCTCCGTGGATATAATGTTCCAGTGTTTATTGATGATCTTTTTCACTGCATTACTGCGTGTGGAGAATGTTGTAACACATATCATTTTGTTATTTTGACGTGATGTATTGGGATGTTTGGGTGAGAGCAGAGTGTCCCGTGGGTTGTACCATGCCCTCTTCCGGGCCCTCTTAACCAGGCGTTTTGGGTAACCTCTTAGTATTAACCTGGCTGTTAGGTTCTCGGATTCTGTAGTGTAGTCCGATCGTTTCGTGCAGTTCCTGCGGATCCGCAGGAACTGTCCCACTGGGAGATTGTCGCGCAAGCCGCGCGGGTGGTGGCTACTGTATCTCAGTAGCGAATTTCTTTCCGTTGGCTTCCTATATAGGGTAGTAAGAAGTTTATCATCTTCGTGGAAGATTTTTAAATCGAGGAAGGGTATCTCCTGATTACTGGACTGCATGGTGAACTGAATGTTAGGGTCGCACTGGTTTAGCCATTGGTGGAACAAATTGAGTTGGATAGTCTCACCATTCCAAATCATCAATATATCGTCAATATATCTCTTCCAAGTGTTGACATGTGCCAAAAAGGGATTGTTGGTGAGGACGAACCGCTTCTCAAAGTTATCCATATATAGGATCGCTAGATCTGGAGCGAAGGCAGCCCCCATCGCGACTCCTTTTGTTTGTACATAGTACTTTCCTTGGAAGTAAAAGAAATTCTTTTTCATAGCGATGGTCAGGAGAGCTATGATAAAATCTGTAGGTACCCTTGTTGGTGCTGGTCTTAGATCCAATACTTCCCGCATAACTGCCAGTGCAGGCTCCTGCGGAATGCTGGTGTATAGCGAGACTATGTCACAGGTGACAAGTAACTGCTCACATGGGTTGAAAGGTTGTTGATCAATCATTGCAATAACTTGCATGGTGTCTCGAAGGTATGTTTCTGTTTCTTCTGCCAATGGTTTCAAGAAAATGTCTATGTACTTGCATAGGGGTTCCAAAAGTGATCCGCAGCCAGATACTATAGGGCGACCTGGTGGATGTAGGATATCCTTATGTATCTTGGGTAACGTATAGATGGTAGGTAGTCGTGGATGTTGTTGATTCAGATAGTCGTATTCCAATTTACTTAGAAAACCACAGTTTAAAGCGTCCAGAGTTATTAAATGGATTTCCTCCATCAGGTCCTTCGTTGGATCAGACCTCAACAGAGAGTAACTGACACCGTCTTGTAATTGCCGTAGAATCTCCGATTTGTATGCAGTCGTATCTTGCACCACTATAGCCCCGCCCTTGTCGGCAGACTTGATCACAATATCTTTGTTATTTCGGAGGGTTTGGAGAGCCGCTTTCTCAGACTTACTGGTATTCGGTATGGTGTGTTTGTATGTTGAAAGTAAAGTACCAACATCGTTCAGAACCATGCTCTCGTAAGCCAAAATCCTGCTACTCATAGCATTGGCAGGTGGAAAAAACTTCGATGGAGGCCTTAATCCAGTGACCGACTTGGGTAGACTGTCTTCCTTATTTTTGAAAAAATACCTGAGACGGATCTTACGAAAAAACCCTTGGAGTTCAGTTTTAAGGTTGAATGAGTTCGGATGGGCAGTTGGGACGAAAGACAAGCCCTTGCAAAGTACCGCCTGTTCGTCAGCGTTGAGGTTATATGCAGAGATGTTAACCACCGGACTGTCGCTGGGCTCTACCATCTGTAGACTTTGCGCCTCGTCGATATCTCTCCGTGGTTCTCTTGCTGGAATCGAACTTGTTTCGGGGTTGTCCCTCGGCCTCTGTCCCAGTTGGCGCTCGGTGGATTCTGCTGGCCTCTCGGAGGCCCTCTTGGCCAGTTGCCACCTCGTCCTCGCGGTGGTCTCCATTGGCCTTCCCTGGTTCTCTAGCCAATGTTTTTACAGGTTAAAACTAATACCAGTTGATGCCCCACACGATGAATGGCCACTTACCATGTCAAGTTATACCAGACACGATCTTTTAGACAAGGTTTTTGGCATTCAACACTAACAGCACTAGATGCTCTACATTCCACACTATCGGTTTGAGTATTAGGACATTATATGATTTGCAGCCTCTAATATGGTGTGGCAACAACTTCTGTGCTGTGTAACAGTAATACTAGTATATGCTATACCAGGGCATGCCAGTCAGGCACCTTGTTTCAATTGATACTTATCATAGCAAATTGCATTTTCACATCAAGAAAACTATTTGGTTAGCAACCTCGCACATTTTCTGTCCATTCGTTTGGTTAATGTTGTTTAGCAGCAATACCAGTATCTATCACATGTAGTTTATGGCTTACATCACTGGCCATGGTGATTTACTTTGATCGCACTTCACTATGAGACTGCAATTCCCATTTCCATTTCCTGGCACATCACGTGCATCAGCACTGCCTCCACAACCCTCCCATATAAGGATGCCACAGCCACTGCAAATGTCCTCTTACCTGGACGTGGTTGGAGTCTACGGAACACTCCAATTATAGGACCTGTGGGACCCTAGTCTCCACGCACATTTGCATTCAGGTGAAAACCTTGAACAAAATTTTTTTCGGGATAGTAAACAGGCTATTATGTATTTAAACTGGCTCCATCCAAACAAGTAGTGAATAAATGAAAACAATGTCAAATCAACATATCCATGATTGTTGCAATTTATTCATTGCCAAAATGTTACTTGAATCTCCATCTTTTTCTTTGTACAATCCAAAATTTTCAAAAAATAACTTTTCTAAATGCCCAATGCATTTCGAGCCTACTGGCTCTTCGTCGGGGGCTGGGTATCTAGTAAGAAAATAAATCAACAATGTATGTATTCTAAATGAACATGACAATGATGTCTAAACGTCAGTTAGCAAATACACGATCAAATTGCAGGTATAATAATAACATGCTGAAACTCAATTAAATAAGTAAGCTGAGTGAGCGGATACTAACCATGAGTGACCAGCACCATAAAGTGTTTAAATGAAGTTGTGTGAAAAGAAAAAGAAACGTGAAAGAAGAGACGCTTGCTGAAGCTGTTACCTTAACGTTCAACAGAAAAAACGCTCTTCAAAACGTGAAGTCCGATCTGAAAAGAAAACCATGGTGATGTCATCTCTAAAACAATATAAACGTGAAGCTAACTGGAACGATCTAGTGGAGAATCTTACCAACAAGGTTCAGTATGGTCGGACCAATTCGGAAACCAAAAGGTAGAGAAAACCTGACGAGCTGTTGGTTCAAAGACCAACAGAAGAGACTGTTAACGGCGGGAAAAAAGTTCGCGCGTATATGAAAACGTACTGAAAATAGACAAGGTGACTGAAACGGGACCCTGATAAGACTGAGAGGAACTCTCGTATATATCGAAACTGTACTGTAAATAGACAAGGTCGCATGTACGAGACTGATGACGATAAAATAGAAAGTGAACTGAAACAATAAACGGGATACCTGGAGGCATGAACCCTGATCCTGGATACAGTGCTGGAAATAGACAAGGTGACTAAAAAGGTGCCGCCATCTTGGAAGAGGGCGGAATGAACCTTGGGATGAAAATTATGAATGAAATAGTAAGAAAGTGAGTAACAAAATGCAATGTATACCTAAAGAAATCAAAAAGGTGCTTAGGTGAGGTCACAGGTCATGGTAATGAAACCCACAGGAAGTGGGTGATCACATTAATATGAACATGCAGTGCTATCCTGATACAAAAAGCTATAGCATCAATACATTAAAGGTAACACGCATAATCTATTTTATCATTGATGCCTTTATCAATTAAGGTGTCCAATCGCTTAATCCAATAGGTCTCCCTCTGTAAGAGACTCCTGGTCAGATCTGTGTCTTGACGTTGCTCAACTCTTTCTAGCACAGAGTATTTGAGTTGGGCAATACTGTGCTTTTCTTCATTCCAGTGCATGGCCAAACTGCTGTGTTTATTCAATGTTCTGATTGTGCTCTTATGCTCGGATATCCGCACCTTGATTTTTCGTTCGGTTTTTCCCACATATAGCTTGCCACATGGGCATTTGATATAGTAAATTAGTTTGTTAGAATTGCAATCAGACGTATGGTAAAGTTGAATTGTTTCTCCAGTCAGTGGGTGGTTTAATGTGTTGCCGATGATGACATTATTACAATGGACACAATTACGGCATTTGCTCATTCCTTTATAAGCGATGTGTCCTTGCCTCTTCGGGGTATTGATGATTTCTTTGATGTTTTTTGCACGTTTATATGCAAACATGGGAGGATCTTTGAAAATGTTGTTGAAATCCGGCTCGTTTTGTAACATTTCCCATCTCTTTATGATGATATTTTTCACTTTACCAGATACTGTGGAGAATTTTGATACAAACACTTGTCTCGTTGTCTGTTTCCGTGGTCGACTAAGTAGAAGACTGTCTCTGTTAAATTTGGATGCACGTTGTTTGGCTGTTTCAATCACTTCTGCCGGGTATCCCCTTGCAAGATACATCTGCTGTTGGAATAATAGATTTTTCTCCGTGTCTTCTGTGGTGGAACAGATCCGTTTAATCCGCAGGAATTGAGACAGTGGTAAATTTTGTTTTAGACTATTTGGATGAAAACTTTGAAAATGGAGCGCACTGTTCACATCTGTTTGTTTTTTGAAGACCTCCGTTTTTATGTAATCCACTTCTTTGGTAAGGATAACATCGAGATAAGAATTTTTTTTTAGGGTCGATTACATGAGTGAACTGAATATGTTCATCAATTTGATTTAACTGTTCAATTTTATTTTCCAACATTTCCTGAGTATTAATCCAAAGTACAAAAATGTCATCAATAAATCTGCAATATAGCAATAAATTTCCAGTCCATCCGATGTCGTTGTAGATGTAGTCTGATTCATATTTAGCCATGAAGGTGTTGGCATATGCCGGCGCCCCGGCAAAGCCCATAGATGTGCCTTGTTGCTGTAAATAAAAATCATTATTCCAGTAAAAATAGCTGTGGTGTAAACAAAAATGTAAAAGTTCCAAAATGAAGACTTTGTCTGCTCTGAGTGAAGATTGGCGCAGTAGAGCCCATTCTACCGCCTCCATGCCAGCTGAGTGAGGGATCGATGTGTACAAAGATTTGACATCTATAGTACAAAAGATGATGTCTTTCATGAAAGTTATTTTCTGTAGTTTTAATAGAAAATCCGTCGTGTCTTTGACATACGAGTGCCATTCCTGCACCAGGGGTTGTAAGAAGTAATCAATGTAATGCCCCAGAGGCTCAAAGATGGTTCCACAACCCGTTACTATTGGTCGCATTGGTGGATTGAGTAGATTCTTGTGGATCTTTGGCAGCATGTACAAGGTGGGTTTCCTTGGATACTCCACTGTCAGAAATTTCTTGGTAGTTTCACTTATCCATCCCATTTCCAGAGCACGATCTAAAATGCTTTCTAGCGTTTCTTTGAGCTCTATTACCGGATCTTGCTCCAGTTTCAAGTATGTTTGAGTGTCTGATACATGTTCTTGTACCGCATTGATGTAAAAGGAGCGATCCATAAGAACAATGGCGCCTCCTTTATCCGCTTTTTGGATCTGTATTTCTGAGTTGTTCTGGAAAGATTTTATTATGTTTTTTTCTTTTTGAGTCAGATTCGATTTTTTTTGATTTTCTGAAATGCAGTTTTTGTAAATCTTTTCTCACTAAGTTGTCAAATAAATCTATAATTTTATGCGAAACTGGTGCCTGGTATGTGGATTTGGGTTTGAATTCAAGAAACTCTTTGATTTGGGTATCTTCTTTGGCTGGTACTACATTTGTAAAAAAATGTCGTAATCGTAATATTCTTGTAAATCTATAAAGAGCTAGTTCACATTCCAGTAAATTGGTGTCGTAAGTTGGAACATATCCAAGGCCTTTACTTAATGTTTGAATTTCGGTGGTGGTAATCTCCTTGGAAGAAATGTTGACTACTAAATTTACTTCTGGCTACTTGTGCGTCCTGGTTTTGTGGTTGCTTCTCCTGGTTTTACGCTTTTCGATGGTCCCGGTGGTTGACTTAAATCTAGGTCCCTGGACAAAAAATGTGTAGAGCCAGATGCTGCCGATTCCTCAGTGTTGTCTTTGGTGGCGTCTTTAGTTAAATCTGAACTGGACAATTGACTTTTTGCTGTTGGTCTGATGGTTGTAGTGTCAGTATCTGAAACTATACTCTCTTCTGACGAAGTATTCGTGGTTGGTTTTCTAGTCTGTGGTCTCCTTTGTGCATAGACCTCTGCCCATGTATAAACTTCGTTGAGTTTATAATCCAACGTGTCACGTTTATATTTTCGTAATTTTCCTTCCTGTATTTCTTTTCTGTATTTGTCCAGTCTCATGTTGATGTCATCTAAAGCATTTTTGAAATCGTCTTCTTTCATTCTTGTGGATAAATTATGTTTGATTTCTGAAATTTCCTTCGCAAGTTCATTGATAACTTTAGAGAGTTCTTCAACTAACAGTAAAATTAAGTCGAGTGAACATTTGTTCAGTATTGAATACCAACGTTCCATGAAATCTTTATTTAAATGAAACCTGTATAGCATGGGTTTAATGGACATCCTCAGTCCTCTTGGAATTCTTTTTGCTCTATGATATTGTATCAGGGTAGATGCATGAAGTCGTTGATTCATTTCTCTTTTCACAGAATACTCAAGTTGTTTTAGTTGTTGAATGACAGTGTTACCTTGCAAATCTGACGTTTTGACATCCTGTATCAATGCATATATTTCTGATGCTTGTTCTGTTGTGTAAGCTAGAGTGCTAGCTCTATTGTCTGTCAAGCTTGAAATCCACATACCAGGCACCAGTTTCGCATAAAATTATAGATTTATTTGACAACTTAGTGAGAAAAGATTTACAAAAACTGCATTTCAGAAAATCAAAAAAATCGAATCTGACTCAAAAAGAAAAAAACATATTAAAATCTTTCCAGAACAACTCAGAAATACAGATCCAAAAAGCGGATAAAGGAGGCGCCATTGTTCTTATGGATCGCTCCTTTTACATCAATGCGGTACAAGAACATGTATCAGACACTCAAACATACTTGAAACTGGAGCAAGATCCGGTAATAGAGCTCAAAGAAACGCTAGAAAGCATTTTAGATCGTGCTCTGGAAATGGGATGGATAAGTGAAACTACCAAGAAATTTCTGACAGTGGAGTATCCAAGGAAACCCACCTTGTACATGCTGCCAAAGATCCACAAGAATCTACTCAATCCACCAATGCGACCAATAGTAACGGGTTGTGGAACCATCTTTGAGCCTCTGGGGCATTACATTGATTACTTCTTACAACCCCTGGTGCAGGAATGGCACTCGTATGTCAAAGACACAACGGATTTTCTATTAAAACTACAGAAAATAACTTTCATGAAAGACATCATCTTTTGTACTATAGATGTCAAATCTTTGTACACATCGATCCCTCACTCAGCTGGCATGGAGGCGGTAGAATGGGCTCTACTGCGCTAATCTTCACTCAGAGCAGACAAAGTCTTCATTTTGGAACTTTTACATTTTTGTTTACACCACAGCTATTTTTACTGGAATAATGATTTTTATTTACAGCAACAAGGCACATCTATGGGCTTTGCCGGGGCGCCGGCATATGCCAACACCTTCATGGCTAAATATGAATCAGACTACATCTACAACGACATCGGATGGACTGGAAATTTATTGCTATATTGCAGATTTATTGATGACATTTTTGTACTTTGGATTAATACTCAGAAAATGTTGGAAAATAAAATTGAACAGTTAAATCAAATTGATGAACATATTCAGTTCACTCATGTAATCGACCCTAAAAAAATTTCTTATCTCGATGTTATCCTTGCCAAAGAAGTGGATTACATAAAAACGGAGGTCTTCAAAAAACAAACAGATGTGAACAGTGCGCTCCATTTTCAAAGTTTTCATCCAAATAGTCTAAAACAAAATTTACCACTGTCTCAATTCCTGCGGATTAAACGGATCTGTTCCACCACAGAAGACACGGAGAAAAATCTATTATTCCAACAGCAGATGTATCTTGCAAGGGGATACCCGGCAGAAGTGATTGAAACAGCCAAACAACGTGCATCCAAATTTAACAGAGACAGTCTTCTACTTAGTCGACCACGGAAACAGACAACGAGACAAGTGTTTGTATCAAAATTCTCCACAGTATCTGGTAAAGTGAAAAATATCATCATAAAGAGATGGGAAATGTTACAAAACGAGCCGGATTTCAACAACATTTTCAAAGATCCTCCCATGTTTGCATATAAACGTGCAAAAAACATCAAAGAAATCATCAATACCCCGAAGAGGCAAGGACACATCGCTTATAAAGGAATGAGCAAATGCCGTAATTGTGTCCATTGTAATAATGTCATCATCGGCAACACATTAAACCACCCACTGACTGGAGAAACAATTCAACTTTACCATACGTCTGATTGCAATTCTAACAAACTAATTTACTATATCAAATGCCCATGTGGCAAGCTATATGTGGGAAAAACCGAACGAAAAATCAAGGTGCGGATATCCGAGCATAAGAGCACAATCAGAACATTGAATAAACACAGCAGTTTGGCCATGCACTGGAATGAAGAAAAGCACAGTATTGCCCAACTCAAATACTCTGTGCTAGAAAGAGTTGAGCAACGTCAAGACACAGATCTGACCAGGAGTCTCTTACAGAGGGAGACCTATTGGATTAAGCGATTGGACACCTTAATTGATAAAGGCATCAATGATAAAATAGATTATGCGTGTTACCTTTAATGTATTGATGCTATAGCTTTTTGTATCAGGATAGCACTGCATGTTCATATTAATGTGATCACCCACTTCCTGTGGGTTTCATTACCATGACCTGTGACCTCACCTAAGCACCTTTTTGATTTCTTTAGGTATACATTGCATTTTTTTACTCACTTTCTTACTATTTCATTCATAATTTTCATCCCAAGGTTCATTCCGCCCTCTTCCAAGATGGCGGCACCTTTTTAGTCACCTTGTCTATTTCCAGCACTGTATCCAGGATCAGGGTTCATGCCTCCAGGTATCCCGTTTATTGTTTCAGTTCACTTTCTATTTTATCGTCATCAGTCTCGTACATGCGACCTTGTCTATTTACAGTACAGTTTCGATATATACGAGAGTTCCTCTCAGTCTTATCAGGGTCCCGTTTCAGTCACCTTGTCTATTTTCAGTACGTTTTCATATACGCGCGAACTTTTTTCCCGCCGTTAACAGTCTCTTCTGTTGGTCTTTGAACCAACAGCTCGTCAGGTTTTCTCTACCTTTTGGTTTCCGAATTGGTCCGACCATACTGAACCTTGTTGGTAAGATTCTCCACTAGATCGTTCCAGTTAGCTTCGCGTTTATATTGTTTTAGAGATGACATCACCATGGTTTTCTTTTCAGATCGGACTTCACGTTTTGAAGAGCGTTTTTTCTGTTGAACGTTAAGGTAACAGCTTCAGCAAGCGTCTCTTCTTTCACGTTTCTTTTTCTTTTCACACAACTTCATTTAAACACTTTATGGTGCTGGTCACTCATGGTTATTATCCGCTCACTCAGCTTACTTATTTAATTGAGTTTCAGCATGTTATTATTATACCTGCAATTTGATCGTGTATTTGCTAACTGACGTTTAGACATCATTGTCATGTTCATTTAGAATACATACATTGTTGATTTATTTTCTTACTAGATACCCAGCCCCCGACGAAGAGCCAGTAGGCTCGAAATGCATTGGGCATTTAGAAAAGTTATTTTTTGAAAATGTTGGATTGTACAAAGAAAAAGATGGAGATTCAAGTAACATTTTGGCAATTAATAAATTGCAACAATCATGGATATGTTGATTTGACATTGTTTTCATTTATTCACTACTTGTTTGGATGGAGCCAGTTTAAATACATATTAGCCTGTTTACTATCCCGAAAAAAAATTTGTTCAAGGTTTTCACCTGAATGCAAATGTGCGTGGAGACTAGGGCCCCACAGGTCCTATAATTGGAGTGTTGCATGTTTTGGAATCCATGACTGTTGGATGCTACTCCACAGCACGCTATCAGAAAAAGATTGAAAAAAAAGCAAAACTTTGTTGTTCTACAAGAATTATATTTTAAGGAGTGCCTCTACCACCTACTTTGGAGTCTACGGAAGCCAACTACATATTACATTTAGGGGTGTCACAAGGGGGAAAGGTAGTAGCCAATTGCTAGCTGCCTTTAGGGTGTCTACACACTCAAGTGACCATTACCCTAGCCCTGATTGGGTGTTTTTTCCCATCTCAACGCAAAGCCATTGAAGCTTCCCATTCTTTTTTTTTTATGTTCAAAATAAAAATGTTATTGAGAAAAATAGAGGTGTCCATATACAATACACAGTGACAATTCCTATCAATACAAAATAAAAGCAATACAATCAAAATTTCATGAATTGGACTAATGCTTAAAACTAGAGAGAGCAAAGTAGAATAGGTGTAGTTATAATATCATTAAAATGTAGTACAATGTAGGAAATATTAGGGAAATCAGGGTGGCTTGAGAACTTCTTGATGTGATGGTTGTAACTGAAGAGATCTTTTAGCACTTGCATCAATATAAGTTGTAACAGGTGACCATAAATTTAGTCTTTTAGTGACCAATTGTAAAGGATAAACAAAGGAGGTATATCATCTATGATTATGACAAACAACATACCACCAGATCTTCCAAGAAAGTTGTGTAGAGTCTTTCCAATTTGTAGCAATCTGCTGAAAAGCAACTGCTAACAATAAATCAATAATCTTGACATTAGTTGTAATATTGTCCCAAATAGAGGAAAGACTTCCTAAAAATACATGTACAAAAGCAAATGAAAATTTAGTAGAAAAAATGTAATTAATTTGGTTCCATACCTGTTTCCATAAGAGTGTACGATTGGGCAAGAAAATAGCATATGAAATAAATCTGCATTCGGGAAAGAGCAAGTCCAACAAGTCTTCGGTAGAGTCGGGAACCTTTTACAAAGTGTGGTTGGTGCTAATAAAAGCCTGTGATATATAAAAAATAAGGTTTGTGTTATGTTCGCCGCCTTGGAAGATTTACGTATCTTAGTCCATATATTTTGCCAGAGTGAAAACGGCCAAGATGTTTGGAAGTCAGTCTCCCAAGCCTCTTCTGTTTTGGTTTTCTGTCTTTGAATATGTTTACCTTGTAGATAACTATATATAGCAGAGGCTTTAGGTTTGGTGCTGAGTAAGGTGTGAAGATGGGAAGAGGTGTCTAGCGTTTTGGAGGTATCAGGTAAAATAGTAAGTTTGGTGTAAGTGTCCATCACAGCCTCTCTCAACAAGTTATATTTATGAGAAAATGAGGCAGGCAAATTGAATGAGTGCCTGAATAAGGAGAAGAGTATGAAGTGTGAATTCAAAAATAAGTGATGTATTCATATCAAGCCTTTTTGACTCCATGATCTCCACTAAAAAGGTTTATTATGAATCAGCAAATTTTTATTGTGCCAAATTGGTGAATTGAGAAAGGAAGTTATAGTTGTTATATGTGAGGAAGGAGATACTGATTCAAGAAGTTTGGAAGTTAGTTTTATTATAGGGGTGGAGAGGGACTGTGGTTTACGTGAAATGGAAAGATATTCGTGAAAAGAGAAGGGAGATAGGAATTGACGTTCTATTGAGACCCAGAGAGGGCAATCGTCTGTAGAGTCAAGCAACCAAAAAGAAGATTGACGTAAAAGGAATGCCCTCTGGTAATTGGGAAAATCTGGAAAATTAACCTCACCCTCTTCCTTGGGACGGGTCAACTTTAGGATAGACATTCGGGATTTCTTTTTATTCCATAAAAAGGAGGAAAGGATAGAATTAATCTTTTTGAAAAAATTTACTGAAATAGGAATTAGAATTTTAGAAATGGTATATAAAACTATGGGAGATAACATCATCTTGATAGTGTCTAATCGCCCCCACCAAGATAAATAGAGTGGGTGCCACTTGGTAGTTAAGTCTGAAATCTTATGAATGCACTTATTCATACATGAAGTTACTGTGTCCATTATCGATGGAGTAAAATGTAAACCCAGATATTTAATGGATTTAGGGCTCCAAGTGAAATTAGAGGTACTAAAGTCATATTTGAAGGTGTATTTAGTCAAAGGCAAAATCTCACATTTATCCTCGTTCAGTTTGTAACCAGAGACACTGGAAAATGACCCTACCTCCTCTAAAAAAGCAGGAACTGAATTCTCAGGGTGCGACATGAAGAGCAAGATATCGTCAGCATATGCTGGGAGTTTAATGTGTGAGTTGGATGTTTTGAAACCATGTATATTAGGATTTTGACGCAATTTATAAAGGAATGGTTCCAAAGCCAAATTAAATAGAAAGGGAGAAAGAGGACATCCTTGTCGAACTCCTCTGCCTAAATCAAAGAATAGGGAAATCAATCCATTAGTGCAGACTGCAGCTCGTGGATTAGAATAGAGGAGGGAAATTAAGGATATAAAGTTAGGAACAAAACCGAACCACTTAAGAGTATGATACAAATATTTCCACTCCACTCTATCAAACACTTTTTCCGCGTCTGCAAGAGATTGTTTGCGGTGGGAGGATTTTGATAAAACGTTGAAAAAAAATTGTGTGTTGGCCGTTATAACTCTCCCTTTAACGAAACCAGATTGTTCTTTACCCAATAGACCTGACAGAAAAGTATCTAATCGAAGGGCTAGTGCTGTGGAGAAGATTTTATAGTCAATATTTACTGAGGATATAGGTCTATAATTTTTACAATATTTAGAATCCTTGCCCACCTTAGGAATAAGACAAATGTCAGCTTCTGAAAAATAACCTGTGGAGCTATTGAGGGAGCTAAAGGCTTTAATCAAGAAGTGCAATTTGGGTAATAGGAATGTAGAAAAATTTAAATAAAATTCAACGGTAAAGCCATCAGGACCTGGAGCTTTATCCTTTTTAAGACCCTGGAGGGCTTTCAAAAGTTCTTGTTGTGTTAATTCTGATTCCAAAGGAGATAGGTCTATTTGAGTTTGTTGGTATTTCTAAATTGTGGAAAAAAAGTGTGATAAAGAATGTTATGTAGATTGTGTCTCAGATGCATATAGCGATTTATAGAATAGTGGAAAACTCTTTTGAATTTTAGTTCCACGTATTCATTGTATACAGAATCAATGTTTAACTTGTTATGTTTAATTTTCAAGTAATTGGCCAAGATTTTCCCAGCTTTATTTTTGCCTCCATAGAATTTTGAGCTTTTTCTGTAGATTGACTATTAAATTGTAGTTTAGCATCGATAAGAGCAGTAAGGCATTCTCTTGAATATGACCTATAGTATGAATGTTCTAATCTTTTAATATCATGAAAAAGATCATTAGCAACGTTGCGCGCGTTCTTTCGTTTTTTAGCAGTAAAGCCTAAAATAAAGTCCCTAGCTGAAGATTTAAAAGCATCCCATACAGTTGAGAATGGCATGGAGTCACATTGGTTCCTCACAAAATACTCATTGAAAAAGGTAGTGAAGGAATCAGTGAACGTTGGATCTAGAGGAAGAGAATTATTAAAATGCCTTCTTCTATGGGCATTAACCCTAGGCAATAAGTCAAGGCCAATTGAGACAGGGGCAGGATCTGATAAAAGAATAGGACCAATTTCTGCGTGCAAGAGGGATTGTGATATATTGTGGGAAACAAAAATATAATCTATTCTTGATTGAGTTTGATGCGCTGGAGAATAAAAGGTGTATTCCCTTTTGGTGGCATTACATAACCTCCAAGCATCGAGAAGCTTGTGCTGGGTAATGGTATGGACAAAAGATTTTGCGACTTGTTCGGAATGAAGGTGACTTTGGAATTTCTATCACTGAATGGGTCAAGAAACTGATTACAATCACCAGCTAATATAAAGTTGTCTTCAATACAATGAGTAATTTGCTTCGCCAATGCACACCAAAAAGATGCATCACCACCCGTGGTAGCATATACATTAAGAAGAGAGACAGAAACATCATTTAACTGCAATTTAGCATTCACCCATCGACCTTCAACACCTGATTCTTGGGATATGAGTTTGACTGGAAGTGACTTACGGCAAAGTATCATGACTCCATTACGTTTGCCATCTCCTTGAGAAAAAAAAATTCTCCCACCCAACCCCTTTTCATTTTTGAGGATTCAGCTTCCTTGAGATGTGTTTCTTGCATAAACACTATATCAGCATCTAATTTAGCTAGGTGGGAGAGAACTCTCTGCCTTTTGATAGGCAAATTTAATCCCCTAACATTCCAAGAAATCAATTTCAGAGGCATAACATGTCAGGCGAGAAATGAAATAATAAAGTAAATGCAAAAGTCCAAATCTTTAAAAAAAGAAGATAGAGTGCAAAAAGAAAGATAATAGAATGAAAATTAGTCATGATAGGAAAGTTTAAAAATATAGTAAGACAAGCATTTTGCAATGCAAGAGGTCTCGCATTAACGTGAGCTTAAGCTATTGGCATTGTCAATGACAATGCCTTTAATTTATATTTTAAAAACAAAATAAAAGGCATTGTTATTTGCAATACCAATAGCTCAAACTTGCATAAATGCGAGACCTATTGCAGGGTAAGCTAGTTAAGACTCTTTTTGGAGCCCTTAATCCATTGTGTACCCATTCAGAGCAGGCTATTTGGTGGCTATTCAGTCATTCTGCATAGTATCAACCCAATAAGGCAGGGGTTGCTAACGTAGTACCAGGAAGACTTCCCTGTAACAGGTTTTCTAGATTTAGACACGACAAAGGAACATACATTTAATCTAAATAAAACTAGTTTAAATATTCAGTGGGTAACCAGAAAGTTTTGCAGGTGTGGCTTTCTGTCGTACACACGACACCCCTGAGATAAGGTATCCATGTACATTTTCCCTAACTACCAAACAGATGGCAATGAAGAACTAAGTAGCTTACACTGTACAGCACCATCACTGCTGTAGTGGAGATGAATGCATCACACACGGTGTCCCTCACTGCACTGCACCTTGCCTCCCTTTCTGCTGCAGTGAGGCTACTGCACTGTGCTCTGGTACCCGCACTGTACTGCACCCATCCCTTGCCTCCCTCACTGCTGCAGTGAATGCTCATCACTGTACAGGTGGCTTCCTCATATGGCAGCAGAGGGGGTGTCACTGCACTCGCGGACTACAAAACTGACAGGGCAGTGGGGTGCCCATGTGCGTTTTATTTGAAACTGCCTAGGCCCTCACAGTGCAGCAGTGACAAGCGGTGAGTGAACCATACCTTGCCCCCACAACACTACACCAGAGACAAGGTGCCACTGAACATGTACCTGCATTGCTCACACTACAACAGCAGCAATCAAAGTGAAGTGAGGGGAGGGGAGGGGCGGGGTGGAAGAGTCACTGCTCACCTAACCGAACAGCGCTCACCAAAAAGAAGTGATGTTGTGTCTTTATTCCTATCGAGCCTCCCTCACACTGCAGCAGGGGCCAGAAGTTACTGCATTAATACCTCGACTCTGTTACTAGCAGTGGCAGGCTGCCCTCGTACGTCAAGCTCTCACACTGCAGCAGTGATCAGATGTTACTGCATTCACGGCTCGGCTCTGACTCTGCAGCACTGATTAGC
Organism: Triturus cristatus; assembly: GCF_964204655.1. Taxonomy (NCBI): domain Eukaryota; kingdom Metazoa; phylum Chordata; class Amphibia; order Caudata; family Salamandridae; genus Triturus; species Triturus cristatus. The sequence goes on along the minus strand of NC_140582.1, from coordinate 889,343,617 downwards.
TGCACTCACACACGGGGATCCCTTGAGTCATAGGGCAGCAGTGGGCAGTTGTTACTGCATTCATATTTCGGCTCTGTAGCATAGATTGACCCATCCGGTACGTACTTCAGGCTCTTGGGCCGTGCCAGTGACCGGTGGAACTGCACTCACTGCATCAGCTTCCCATTACTGTAGCACCGAGGCTTTCCCCGTACGCTTTAAGTGATTTGCCCAGAATCACAGGATGTTGAGCCGACGCTTCGGTAGCTCTGGTTGTTACGTCACATCTCCAATTTTTTTTACCTCAAACCAACATTTGCGTTAAGTAAACCACAATATAATGCTTAATTAAAATAAATACAGCAGAGAAAACACATCAACAACTTGGCAGTCGTGATAAACATTTGCGCTGCATGGAAAAGTGTTGAACAGAGGAGATTACTGGATCAATCCATTCACTCCTTCTCAACAATGCATGCGTGTGGGTTAATAAGAATCGTTCTAAGCTCTCTTTATGTCGGGCTGAAGCAAGCACAAGGCACTACAAAACTAAAGTGATAATGTTTTGGAGAGCGCACTGCAGAAGCGTAGGGGCTCTGGGCCAGGGCCGGTTCTAGAACGGTTCAGTGGCCCAGCGCCGATATTACCCGATGAATGTGCTGTATAGAAAATATACCTGCAGGTCTGCGGGTTGTGAGGGTTGGTGAGAAGTAGGGGGGGAGCAGCGCACTGAGTACGGGGGTCACCAGTAGCGCCTGGCCTGTGACAGGGGGAAGGTATCATCGCAGCACACCCTGACTCCCGTTCAGCGCAGGCTTTCTTCTCAGGGCTTTATAGTTTAATTTGGCATCAGTATAGCGCTGTCCGCGGCCCACGACCCCAAAGCACTTGTAAATGCCGCAATCCTGATAGAGGGCCCTTGTTGTGCTGCAGAGCCGAGCGACCTCGGCCACGCTCATTGAAGTCCGCAATGCTGTCCCCGCTTATTTCACAGAGGGGAGAGTCTTTCCTCTGCAGCCTGAGTCCCACACCAGGACTCTGACCATGCGTTTAGCTCGAGTTTAGCAAGGGTCTTCCTGAAACGGCTCGGAAGTGTGCTTTAAGGGGATGCTGGTACCTATGTGCCCGTCCTCGCCACTTCAGATTACGTGAACGGTTCAGCGGCCCAGCACCGATATTACCCGATGAGCGAATGTGCCAAAAATGTTTTTTATTCAGTAAGCATTTTAATTGCCAAGAAAGGGCTCTTCTTAAATTATTTGTAAATGCTTCCATCGTCCCTCTAAAATCATCTTGTTAAGCATTCTTCTGTCGGAGCAGCTGCGACTTGCGGGAGGTGGTGGGGGATGCCCCGTGGAAATGAATTGATTTATGGCAAACATAAAGCGTGGCCGCCCGGCACAATTATATCATCCAATGCTGCCGCTGTAAGTACAGAGGCTGATCCCACAAAGGAGCGTCTCCAGTTACAGACGCAGGGGGTGATCTCCAAAATAAATAAACAACGCTGCATACTGCACGCAATTAAAACAAGTGCGAGCAGAGCGGATGAGAACTGTAGTTAGGCACCGCTGCTTCGGGACTACACGGTAGTCAGCATAGGATCAAGAGCAAACCGAAAGCTAGATAACAACAGCAATGATACAGGTAAACCAATCCCAAGAGGAAAAACAAATTACATGGAGTTTGAGGCAACATACAGATTACTTTAGGGCTCGCTGAGACAGCGCATGCAGCGCATGCGCTGCCAAGGCGAGACCTAAAAAAGGGAAATGAACATGAGAACAGAAGAGAAGAATGGAGCACTGGGTACACCAAATATGCAATAAACCAAGGAATGAGAAAAAAACCAAAGAACAAAGGACAAGACAAAAAACATACCTACAAAAAAAGGGGAAATGTGTAGGTGGGGGTAGGTGGAGCCACATGGAATAGGCAGTAACCCGAACAGGACCGGACCAGACCAAGGGAAAAACACGCCATAATTGTAGACAAAACTGTGGGAGCAAAGAAGAAGAGAATTAAGTTCTGATTATATATAGAAAAAAGTAGAAACAACTGTTGAGAATAATGAAACTCTATAACATGAAGAAATATTTAAATAATTAAAGAAACCATGAATAAAACAACAATAAATGTGAACAATGCAATCTGGTAAAGTAAGTGCAGAACCATAAGACGTATACAGGTCTAAATAGCAAAGATTATTCTAAGAGCAAAGCACAAAATCAAGTGACATTTGAAGGTGAAGGTCTTGAAGCGTGCATGGCAATATGATTGCATGAATTGATTAAGCTTTGTAGATGCATCAGGTCCTCATAAGTGGTTGTTCTATTATTGTAAGTGACCTTAAAGAGACATGGGTGGAAAAGGCCATAACGGGCACCCATTAACCTGAGCTCTGGTCTCATATTAAGAAATGTTTTGCGTCTGTTTGCGGTAGCCTTGACACAGTCTTGAGCGAAGAATAAAGTTGAGCCAGACCAAGTGATTCGCTGAGATGATTTAACTGCTGACAAAACCTTTAACAGATCTGTATACTCTAAGAAGTACAAAATTATGCCTCTTGATCTTTGTGAGGGCGAAGTGTTTGAGGGGGGTCTGCCGAGTCTGTGTGCTCACTGAATATTAAATGTCGTGCTCTCTGCCATATGGAGAACCTCAGGAAGGAAATATTTAAAGAAAGTAAGAGGGTCAGAACCTTCAATTCATTCTGCCAAGCCGTAAATTCGCAGGTTATTTCTTCTATTGAGATTTTCAAGGTCCTCGAGCTGCCGTTGGAGTGTAGAGACTTGAGACTGAAGGTGGGTAACAGTTGCAGTTGTGTTTCTGAAGGATGACATATTATGTTTAACTGTAGTTACTCTTGTTTCAAGTTGAGACCAATTGTCAGTAAGGAGCTGTAATTTCGTGTTGGTTTCCTCCATAAAGTGTCGGACTGCCCTGATCTCATCCAACAACAACTCCATCGAAACAGGTGATGTTGATTTAGGCGGAGAAGGGGGGTTCTGTTTGAGACGTTTAGTGATAGATTTCCCAGTAAGTACTGAAGAGGGATCCACACTTGGCTCCAAACTTTGAGGTAAAGACAACAAAGTGTCTTCCATCTTGGAGTATACAGAGAAAACTTTTGAGTTCTTGACAAAAACGTGTTTGGGTTGCGAATGCGTAGAAGTAGAGCCTTTAGTTGTACCCATAGGTCAGAGAACGCTGAAAATATGCCAGTCAAAGTTATTTTGTAAAGCGCTTTTTATTTGAAGAGTGGTCAGACCCCCAAATGCCTCTTGGAAAGGAAGCAAAAAACGAGCAAAAAATATTTGCGCACAATATTTCATTCGGAACTGAGTAACTGTAAAGTCATTACAGTAAGGCTTCTTTTTTCCAAAAATTTAGAAAGAGAAAACGAGTTACTGTAGAGAGCCTTAATTAATCCTGTTAGGTGAAATGAAAAGAGGAAATATCACAAAATGGCTGCCACATTATATTTCTATCAAATAGCAGAGCAGAGTAATATGAGCCAAAGCACTGTATCTTGACCTCAGAAAACACATTTAAATTGCAGGAAATGCATGTGCCTGAAAGTTATGAAGAAAGTCTTTATACAACATTAATTCATTTAGAAATCGGCAGTTCCTTGTAGTAGAAAGCACCACCGGTCCGATGCGGTACAAAATGGCGGCTGCAATGACTCGTTTTCCATGAGAGGTGCTTACTTGCGAAGAAACTTCATTTCTCGGCGTGTTCAAACCCAGCGGGGATCACAGGTACACCAGCGCCGCTTCCGACGTCTTCCGCAATCCTTCACTTCGTAGAAGGAAACAGGATAGCGCGAAAACCCAGAGTCGCACCAGAGAGCCTCACCCGGACACCGCCACGTCTCGTGAGCGCCAAGCCACGCCCCCCCGAAGCTTCCCATTTTGAAAGGCCATTCTGGCCTAGAGGAGGGGTTACGGACCTCTGCCCAGAGCAGGCTTTTTATCTGGTCTCTGAGCACGTAGGTTTCACCCCTTGAGGTCAGAAACATGTGTGGTGGTGGCAGACTAGCTATGACTAGTCATAGACCACACCAGTGCTTGGTACATTTTCAGGGGACCCTCTAAAGGGTCTCCCATGTGCATTTAATAATAAATCCATCACTGAGGATTTACTAAGACAAGATGTTTGGCACCAAACATCTTATAGTACAGTGAAGCCATCATGAAGCAAGGAAACTCGTAATGACAAGTATCCAGCCCATGTAATCTTTATGGCTTCCATATGCACTTATCCAATTACAAAGAATGGCTCAGACATTGCAGGTAATGCAGATAAGACCACACATGGGATATAGTGCACCCTGCATTAGGGCTGTGTAAGGCCTGTAGTAGGGGTGATTTACCTATCTCTCGTGCACTATGGGAGCTCATGGTACAGGTGGTGTACCATGTCGACTCTTCGGTTTTCTCTGCAACAAAGCACACAGCTTGCTGTGGCAGTTTGCATGGTCTTGGTGAGTGGTCCCTGGGGTGGCAGCATTTGTGCTGCAGTCCCAGTGGGCTCCTTTCAGCACCATTGCTGAAGTTGTGCCAATCGTGGTACAGTTTTGGGAACAAGATATACCACTGGGAACCTGGTTATCAGTGACCCAGTGCATTTACAGTTCAAAATCAGAATCAGGTATCAAGCAAAAAGTGGGAATTAACCATGTCAAAAGAGGCACTTTCTTACAGTTTTTAAGTGGGTTTGACCTTTGTTTTGCATCTTGCTGCTCATTCTGACCTCTATTTTGCCTATTTCTGCTCATTTATGACCTCTATTCTGCTTCTTTCGGCTAGGTACTGACCTTTTTTTCCTCTTTGTGACCGTTTTTCACCTTTATTTTGCCTCATTCAGCTTGTCGCTGATGTTTATTTGTCCTCTTTCTGCTAATTTCTCACCTTAATTTAGCCTCTTTCTGCTCACTGCTGACCTTTACATTGCCTTTTTCCACTCATTGCTGACCTTTATTTTGCCTCTTTCTGCTCGTTGTTGACATTTTTTCAGCTCCTGTCTGCTGATTTCTGACCTATATCCTGACTCTTGCTGCTCGTTTATGACCTTTATTCTGCCTCTTTCTGCTCGTTGCTGACCTTTATTATGCTTCTTTGTGCTTGCGTCTCATCTTATTTTTTGCTTCCTTCTGCTCATTGCTGACCTTTATTTTGCCTCTCCCTGCTCGTTTCTCATCTTTATTTTGCCTATTTCTGCTCATTTCTCAACTTTATCTTGTCTCTTTCTACTCGTTGCTGATCTTTCTTCTGCCTCTTTCTGCTCATTTCTGACCTATATTCTACCTATTTCTAGTCCTTTCTAACCTCTATTTTGCCTCTTTCCACTCGTTTCTGACATTTATCTTGAATTCTTTCTGCTTGTTGCTGACCTTTATTCTGCCTTTCTCTGCTCGTTTCTCATCTTTATTCTGCCACTTTCTGCTTGTTTCTGACGTTTATTTTGCCTCTTTCTTCTTGTTTCTGACATATATCTTGCCTTTTTTCTGCTCGTTGCTGACCTTGATTCTGCCTCTTTCTGCTTGTTTCTGACCTTTGTTCTGCCTGTTTCTGTTTGTTTCTTGCATTTATCTTTCCTCTTTCTGCTCGTTGCTGACCTTTATTCCACTTCTTTCTGCTTGTTGCTGACCTTGATACTTCCTCTTTCTGCTTGTTTCTTACCTTTATTTTGCCTCTTGCAGCTCTTTACTGACCTTTATTATGCCTGTTTTTATTGTTTCTCCCGTTTATCTTGCCTCTTTCAGCTAGTTTCTGATCTTTATTTTACCTCTTGCTGCTCGTTTCTGACCTCTATTCTGCCTCTTTCTGCTTGTTTCTGACCTTTATTCTGCCTCTTTTTGCTCATTTCGACCTTTATTCTATGTCTTTCTGCTCATAATGACCTTTATTCTTTCTCTTTCTGCTTGTTTCTAATCTTTATTTTGCCTCTTTGTGCTCATTTCTGGTCTCCATTTTGCCTCTTTCTGCTCATTTCTGACCATTATTCTGCCTCTTTCTGCTTGTATCTCATCTTTATTTTGCCTTTCTACTAATTTCCGACCTTTATTTAGCCTCATTCTGCTCGTTAATGACCTTTATCTTGTCTCTTTCTGCTCTTTGCTATCCTTTAGTCTGCCTCTTTCTGCTCGTTTATGGCCTTTATTCCACCTCTTTTTGCTTATTTCTCACATTTATCTTGCGTCTTTCTGCTCATTGTTGACTTTCATTCTGCCTTTTTCCGCTAGTTTCTTACCAATATTTTGCCTCTGGTTGCTCATTTCTGATTATTATTCTGCCTCTTTCTGCTCGTTCCTCACATTGATTTTGCCACTTTCTGCCCATTGCTGACTTTTATTTTCCTCTTTTTGCTTGTTCTCATTTGTATCTTGCCTCTTTCTGCTTGTTTCTCACCTTTATTTTTCCTCTTGCTGCTGGTTTCTGACCTCTATTTTGCACCTTTCTGCCCATATCTGACCTTTATTTTGCCACTTCCTTCTCGCTTCTTACCTTTATTTTGCCTTTTGCTGCTTATTTCTGATCTTTATTCTGCCTCTTTATGCTCATTTCTCACCTTTTAATGACGCTTTATGCTCATTGCTGTTTGCTTTAGCTTGGCAGGATCTGTCAGCTTCCTCCAAGCTAAAGCAAACAGCCATGTCCCGGGGTAGGGTACCCCAGGACAAACCATGAGGTGACTCCGAGGGTCATTTATGGCTCCTGGAAGGGGGACACATGGCCCCTGCCTTTACCTTTAAGTGTCGGCCCTGGGGAAGTGGTGGTCCAAAAGGCCCTATGCGACCTGGGGGGAAGGGCACGCAGCCCATCTTCCTTTTTTTATAAATATTTTGTCCTGGGTAGGTGGTGGTCTCTGGGGCCCAGGGGGTCCACGGGGGCTCCCCATTAGGTTTTTTTTTAGAACCAGGGAGGTGGCAGTCCCCGGGGCCCAGGGGGTCAACGTGACCCCAATCTATGCTCAATTAGCCCCATGGCTGGTGGTCCCCAGGGCTTAGAGAGCCCATTGAGGGGGACCCCGTACTTCCCCCTCTTTTTAAACAACAAAGACCTGGGGAGGTGGTGGTCCTCTGTGCCCCAATACTTAAATTTTTATATCCCAAGGACCTGGTACACACAGAGCTTGTGTTCAAAACAAGTGCCGGAGGCCATGCTTGGTTTTTTTTTTCTGTGTATTTGTAGCTCCGTCCCATTTTAACTGCAAAATGTTCCTTAAAAAGTGCTTTTTGGCCATTACCCCATGAAATGAGCCAAGGAGTCAGGGCATTCCTATCCCACCCCCTTTTCCTTTCAAAACAATATTTGGTGGGACTCAGCTAAAGCCGAGCCCCAAGATGGCTGCCAACACTTCCTGGTTGAACTGTTGTTATCCAATCAGTATTTAGCACCGGACTGTCGGATCCTCGCAGGATCCGCTTATCTATATATACAAATTTGAATTTCTTTTATCAACTCTGCAACTACTACAAGGATTCACACCAAATAATAAAAAACACTCTTTTTGGACTAAGAGATACATTTCTGTGAGACTTGGTGTAATTCCATCCAGTGGTTCGGGCAGTAGTCATGTTCAAAATACCTATGGGAATTAACAGGAGCAAAACACTTTTTTTGACCTCCCCCCACTTTTTCTCAGCTCATTCTTGACAGATAGCCCTCAATTTTTCCATGGACAACAAGAATCACTGTGGCAGTTTTTGGGAAATATATATAGGTTTTTACATACTGGCGGTCGCTTATAGGTAGTTATAGCTAGGACCTTGTTTCTCTTTAAAAAAGCATTTTCTCTTTTGCGAATAGCTTTAGCACCATTTGGCGAATGTTCGAGAAATTTTCAAAACTAATGGCTCACCCACTTCAGCTGTTGTGTTCAAAGATTTGGGGTGATTCGTCAAGCCGGGGCCGAGAAAAATGGAGGGTCCCAAAACCTGTTTTCTCCGTGTTAATTTCCATAGGAAACTTTGGACATGGCTACAGCCTGAACTGCTGAATGGAATTACAGCAAATTTGGCAAAAAGGTAGAAATGTACAGAATAATTTTTAAGTTTGAGAAAATAAATGCTAACTCTTATACATCCAAACTTAGACACATTGAGGTAAGTATTTTTGGAGATGTTGTATTCACTCTTTGCACTCCAACCTTTGCCACAGTATAGAAACCTTTGAACACTGTGGGTATATTTACATGGGGATAGCGCAACCTGAATGCCATTTTTAGCAATGTTCTGGTGCCACTATTCCCTACTCCATATTTAGAATGTGGCGTTGAGCCAGTTTTTGTAGCTTAATGCCGCCTTGTAAATACTGTGCTACGCAAAAAAATTATGGAGGGAATGCTGAATAAATCATACATTCACCCCAGTAAAGAGATCTGGGTTAAAACCATCATTCTTTTGCTCACCATGCCACCCCAGTTTAGACCCAGCCATATGCAAATCAGTCTTGACCCTGTGCCTCATGGGCACAGTCCAGACCAACCTGCCATGCCAGGTCCTCCCTGGACCGGAAACAAGCATCCTGGGACCGGTATCTGGGTATTACCCTTCATCAGCCGGGCTAGCTTGAATCCAGTGGTAGTGAGCAAGGGACCAGCGTCTGGGCATACCCATCCCACTTAGGGTGAAAAGTGCTACGCAAACAAATGATGCACGGAATGCTGAATAAATTATACATTCACCCCCAGTCAAGAGATCTGGGTTAAATCCATTGTTCTTTTGCTCAACATGCCACCCCAGTTTAGACCCAGCCATATGCAAATCAGTCTTGACCCTGTGCATCATGGGAACAGTCTAGACCACGGTTACTCACAGTACGGCCCGCTGGCCGCCAGCGGCCCGGCAAGCCTTCCTTGGTGGCCCGCGGACCTTGCAGACATCCTACCTGTGTTTTAAAAAAATGTTTTTAATAGTGTTCATAAACACTGCCGGGTGCAGCAGCCCGAACTCTGAGACTCTGCTCTGTGGGGGCCGGGAGATTCCAGTGATTGTCAAAGTGGAGATGCAGGGGCCTAAGAGGTGAAATACAACAAAGCTTTATTAACATGTAAATGGTCTTTTTAAGACCTGTGAAGTATTCGGGTGCAGCAGTGTGTGCGCGCTGGGAAGCTGTCTCAGTGGGGCTGTGTGTGCGCACTGGGAAGCTTTCTCAGTGGGGCTGTGTGATTTGCATATGGCTGGGTCTGAACTGGTGTAGTGTGGTGAGCAAAAGTATGGTGGATGGATGCATTCTGCAGCCCACATAGAATTAGCAAAACGCCATTAATGATTGCTTATGTGCAGGAAGGTTTTCCTTCCTGCACATAAACAGTCATTAAATAATGACGATTTGTTACTTGTATGTGTGCTACATTTTGCAGCGCACATAGGGGTAGATTTACTATATCTTTACGCAGCGAACTGCAGCAGCCAAAAATGCTGCACTAAGCTACATGAAAAGGAGAGATGGAAAATTAAAATAAGGCACTCTCCTCCCCTCTCGCTAGTGCTGGCGCTGAAATTAGTTGCAAAACACATGCAAAGTCAGAAAAAGAAGGAGAAATAAAGGCATTTCTCCTTCCTTGCCCTACTTGCAAAGGGCACCGTTTTTTCACGCTAAACCCAATCTACTTTATTTAGTAAATTGGGTTTGGCATGAGTGACCTTGAGAGGCTGCATTGGAACACCCATTCACCACCCGTGGTACACCCCCATGGTGCAAAGTAAGGCAGAGCAGGGATATGCGCTTCTTTCCAGAGCTAAGTAAGTTTTGAGCTGGAAAAGAAATTGGGAAAAAAAGATTTTGTGGCAATTTGCATCATTTTTGTGATGCAAACACTGTACAAAATCTTAGTAAATTCCCCAAAAAGAGGTACCAAATCACCAATATTGATTGTTTATGTGCAGGGACACCGTCCTAAACATAAACATCACCCCCTGCAACACAGGCGCCCTGTCACTATGGTGCAAGGGGGCATGCATTAGCTTTAGGAAACTCATTTTGGTAGGGAAAACACAAATTTGGTGCAGCTCGGAGATTTGACATTTCCTTGTAAATATGCTCCTGAGGGTGTCAGATTTACTGTTCCTCCTCCAAACAAAGCAACATTGGGGAACAATTTTGATTTTGAAGGGATTAAATTTACTATCCCCACTCTAAAAGGCTCAACAGTGTGGAAAGTGTTGGACTTCGAGTGTTTCATATTTATTATTCTGACTCTAACTGTAGCCACATTTATGAAAGTGTGGGACTCTGGGGTTTCACATTTTCTCTTCCCACTCAAAACGTAACCAAATTTGAGAAACGTTTGAACTCTGTGGGTGTCATATTTACCACTCCCACTCCAAACTTAGGCCCTCATTACAATGTTGCGCGGACCACCACCGACAGGCCATAGGGGGCAGTCTGCTGGACATCTAGGGCAGTGGTTAGAGCACAGAGGGCGGGAAAGGGCCTCAGCCTTCGACCGGTTCAAGGAGCCTGTCGGGTGGAGGTTGGACTGCAATCGCTATATTGCAGGCACTGTTGTAGGGATTACGATGTCCATTTCTCACAGTCTTTTCATTGCAGGCCAGGGGAGCACATGTGCTGATCCCCCCAAACATCCATGCACCGTGTGCCAGGCATCACATTTGCCTGGCACATGGTGCATGGATGTTTAAAAACATCCTGTTTTCCATTGCAGCTTGTGCTGCGGCCCTTTTCTGGGCCACAGCACAAGCCGCAGTAGAAAAAGGGATGTTTCTGACCACCTACATGGTGGTCACATCATAATCTGGCGGGTGGGACCCACTGCGATGGCGTTTGGGCGCTCATCCAACTGATGTCATAATGAGGGCCTTAGTCACATTGAGAAAAGAGTTAGACAATGTGTGCCAATGTTACTATTCCTACTCTATACCTAGCCAAACTGGGTAAAGCGTTAGACTGGGTGAGTGAGATTTACTATTCTTGCTCCACCCTTAACCAAATTGGGGAAAGTGTTTAACTTTGGCAGGCTATATTGATTAATTACCACACTAAACTTAGTCAAATTGAGGAAACCGTTTGACTCTAAGGTGTCAGAGTTACTTTTCCTACTCCAGGCGTAGAATCTTATGAACTTTATTTATAGAGAGGGGTAAATTTAGTATGACCTTGTCAAACTTAGCCACATTGTGGAAAGTGTTAGACTTTCGGGAGGATGGGAAGAAGTTACTTTTAATATAACCATTCCAAATCTAATCACAGTAGGGTTGATGTTGGACTCTTGGTGGATCATATTTATTATTCCCAATCGAAACATTGCCACATTCATGAAAGTGTCAGACAGTGAGGGGCTATATTTAATTTCCCCCCTCAATCATACCCACTTTGAAGAAAATGGTAGACTTTAAAGGGAACATTTTTAATAGTTCCACTCCAAAATTAATCAAATTTTTAAAAATAATATATTTTGGGGGACATTCATTTCATAAACTTGATTAAAATAAACTTATATTAAAAAATAAAAACGTTACCTTGAAATATGAAAAGGACAGTTTACAAAAAAAAACATTATAAAATTAAATTGTTCAGTGCACAATAACATTAACAATAATAATACACTTTGCACAAGAAAATTAAAAAGATCCAAATTTATAAAATGTTCTAAAACATGTAGGGCCCGATGTACGACCGTTGGCATTAGTGACTCGCAAGTTGCGAAAAACTGCGAGTCGCAATTTGTGAGTTGCCAATGTACAACAGTGTCAGAGACACTGTTTGTGATTCTCAATGGGGTCGCAAATTGCATGCCTCATCAATAATCATGAGGCACTCGTAATTTGCGATCCCATTGGGAATGGCTGGCCCTCTCAGGTATGGTGGCCTGCTGAGCTCAGCAGACCTCCATGTCTGGGACTGCTTTTAAATAAAGCATTTTTTTTTTTTAAATGCAGCCCATTTTCCTTGAAGGCAAAAGGGGTGAATTTAAAAAAAAAAAATTAAACATTTTTGTTTCATTTTTTAAGGGTTGGTAATGGTCCCTGGGACCATTGCCCGCCCCTAAAAAATATTTTCTCCTACATCCACAAAGGGGAAGGGGTCCCCTGGGGACCATTCCCTTTTGCAAGTGCTTTACCACCCTCTTGAAGAGGGAGGTGAATAGCGAGTGTTTTGTGACCGCAATTGCGGTCACAAAACATTCTTACATAGGATAGCGAGTCGCTATTAGGAAGGGAGGCCCTTCCTAATAGCGAGTCGCATATCCAATTTAGCGAGTCGCAAATAAATTGTGACTCGCTAAATAGGGTTTGTACATGGCTGATTGGTATTTTTGCATGCACAAATGGGTCCAAACCAGTTTGTGCATGCAATAATGGGTCGTCCATTGGCCCATATACTTGAAATGAATACCAAAATGCTATCACTTTTAAACATAATAGCACAAACTACTAAACTAAATTTCTCAAAATATAAAGTAACAATTATTGGAAAATCTAAATATAAAACCATGTTCCTCAAAAAATAAACAAGACCTAAATAAACCAAAGTGCATACACACTTTATATAAAAAAAAGAAATCAAAATGAACAAATCTAAAAAAAAAACATTTTTTAATGTGCAATTAATATCAATTAACTAAAAGCACAATTAAGAAAACACTTTTTACCTGCTCTTAAAATATGATCATAAAAAATAAACTAAATGAAATAAACTAAAAATATTGTAAAAATTAAAAAATAAACCCAACACAAATTACACAATACATATTATACATGTGTTTATTATACAATTATGTTTTATCAATTGATAATATTAACAACATTATTAAAACAACATAAAAATGTTGATGTTACCTTTAATATAAGGTCCCACAATATTCTTGACTTGACATATTTCTGCTATGATATAAAATATCTGTGATATTTTTGCACTGATATTAAGAACGAATACATGTGGTATGATCCGATGCCTATGTTTGGAAAGATATGGCTGTTAATATCTATAAAAAATAATCAAAGTGCAGTGGAGGCTTTTTTATTCCACAGTGTGACACCATGGCGAATATCATAAGGAGAAATTTCAATAGTGAGTACGAAATTGGCACATAAAGCCTTTAAAACATGACGTAACAAGACAATATTGGTTCTTACACCACTGAGCTCTCCATCACAGTTCCACTTGCTCTGCGAGCAGATAGTGCACAAGTTTTAATCTGTACAATAAATACAACCAAAAATAGCTGCTTCATTCCTCTGTTCAACATGAGAATATTTAATGGAAGTTCATATCGTAAGCATTGGATTTTAGGGTGATTCAAGATCAGCCATTCAGACTATAAAGCTATTGATGTAAAGTGTCCTCTATATTCGAGCTCGCAGCTGCAAAACTTGTCACGAGGGAGTGGGTGAAATAGGGGGTGGGACTATGTTCCCAGTATTGACATTATGACATAAAATACCTTAAATCTATCCTCAAAAGACCTTAAGTCATTTTCTGGTCCGGAAGCGACTGCTTTCCTAATGTCCCTGACACCAGCCTATTGAAGAACTTTAATGTAATTTGGAGGCTATTGCAACCTCTTGCAGGGACGCATTTGCCTCCTGCCAGTCTGTTTCATCCAGTTCCCCAATGTTAGTCTGCCATCGCTCCCTAAGGGTTTCCGTGGGGTCTGGTTGATTATTTATAATTTTCCGATAGGTTTGTGGAAATGGCTTTTTTAGTCATGTGATCTGGTAAGAGTCTATCCTTTAACGGGGAGGCCTCTGGTAGGTTCGTTCCTGGTGGGATAACCCCCATGAGTGCGTGTCTGATCTGCATGTTGCGAAAAGTTTCCGATTGTGCCATTCCAAATATATTTTGAAGTTGAGAAAAGGCTACGACCTCTCCCTTATTCCACAGATCCCCTATCTTTGAGATACCTATGAGGTCCCACTGCCTGAGCCCTTTGGTATTGCGTAGTCTGCCTAGCCATCGGGTTGCCCAGAGTGGTGTGGCCTGTGTTAGAATCCCCTTCCATCCAAGTGCACGGAGTGCAGAAAAACAAATTCGGACAGTGTGTGCTGTCGGGCCCATGAGAGTATTCCCCTTTGATTTGTTATAAAGGACTCCCATAACACCTTCAGTGCCAAGGACATGCCTATCCATGCAGAGCGCTGGCTCCTCTTGAGAGGTATGGAGCCATTGGTTTATTACAGTGAGCTAGGAAGCCCAATAGTATATTTTTATATTTGGAAGGGCAATTCCGCTATCATACCAGCCCCTCACCAATTTATGCATGGCTATACGGGCGGGTTTTCCATCGCAGAGGAGACTGCTCACTTCTGTGTCAATTGCTTTAAAATATGTGGGGGGAACCGGGAATGGAGTATTTTGTAGTGTGTACAGGAATCTGGGGAGTGCCTTCATTTTAAAGAGATCAAAGCAAACACAAGGAGATGATAGACGGAGTGCTGAAAGTTTTCAAACACTCACCCCCAGTTACAGATCTGGGTTGAATCCATCATCATTCTTTAGCTCACTTTGCCACCCCAGTTCAGACACAGCTATATGCAAATCAGTCTTGACCCTGTGCCTCATGGGAACAGGTCAGCCTGAACTGCCAAGCCATGTCTTCCCTGAACCGCAAACAAGCATCTTGGGACCGGTTTCAGGCTAACAGCCCTCTTCAGTGAATCTAGCTTGAATCCAGTGGCAAAGTGAGCACGGGACCCAGGTCTGGGCCTACCCTGCCAACTTAGGGCAAACAAAGCAAACACAAGGAGATGATAAACGGAGTGCTGAAAGTTTTCAAACACTCACCCCCAACGACATGAGCCACATGGACGTAAGAGGAATTCACTGACCCTACATTCATCCATACTACCACACTTGAAAGACCATAGAGACGACACATCTATATGATTCGGAATGTTTAATGCAAATGCAGTGGAGTCTTGCATCTGGAGCAGTACAGGGCCATGCAAACCCCACTTTCAAATGTTGGCCCATGGAGGGCCAGCCAGAGTCATTCAGGAAATGACAAGTCCAAAGGAAGTGGAAGAGTTCAGTCCACAGTCTTTTAGCTGTGTCATTGGCGATCAAACAGAATATGGCAGTCCATTGCGAGGTCCAAGGTGAGTGTCGCAGAGTGTATCGGGGACGATGAAAGGTGATGATGCAGAGGGCAGAACCAAGTTGAAACTGGCCATATGGCGGAGATTAATGCTACAGTTTTCTCCGTACCAATAAGGCGGTTTCATCCACGTCTTCGTCCTCTGCTGTTTCATGTGCCTCATGTGGGGGTGGTGGTGACCTTTCTCCAGCACTGTGTGGCAGTGACACCTCAGGGGGTGGAGAAGTGGATTTAATGGTAGCAGCAGCATGCATCGGCGGCAGGCCTTGTAGCAGCAATGCTATGAGGATGGTTTTGAGGTTATTGTGGAACCCAGCTACCTCTCGCTGGTGTGCAGCAGTGGCAGCTGCTCTTTCCGCATTGGCCCACTCCATTGTCTCCATGAGCTTCTGCATGAGTCCCAACTCCCGGGCAAGCTCGCTGGAGCCACCCTGACCAGACAGCTGTTCTTGTCGCACAGTCAGGACTCTGGCGATGTCAGCCATGGTTCGTTGAAAAGCATGGAGTGAACTGTGGGTGTCCGTTAGGGACTGTGAGTGGTCCCTGATGGGACTTAGACACCCACGTATGACATCTAGTTTGTCTGCCATGTGGTCGAAGCCCACCCGCTCCTGTTCAGCCAGCTGCTCCTAGCATCCCAACACACAGCGTTGGAAGGCCATGTGTTCTTCGTGGGGGTCCTGGGAGGCAGCCGTGGTGGTGGGTGCTGCCTGCTGTATGGTTTGTGCAGGGGGTGGGGTGTCCCCATTGCAGCTCGGCTGCCCTGCTACTGGAGGTGGGCTGCGTAGAATGGTTATGAACTCTTGGATGGCATCAGAGTCGAAGCTGTGGTGGTCCTCTTCGTCATCAGAGAAGAGAGGTTTGGGCTGCTCTGCAGGAGGTGTTGATTGTCCCTCTGCAATGTGAAGGGGAGATGCAGTTTAAGAATGTGTTCACATGTGTGTTGTCGCATTGTACATGTTTACATACAGACTGCATGACTGTGTACATCGTAACTGTTTCGGAGGGGCTGCCCATTTGCCTCAGGACAGTGGACATTTCGACAACATCACGGATGTGTGTTTGTACTTGTACAATATCAACTCAGATTTCCCTGCAATGCCACTTGTGATTGGCCAGTGTCTACACCCAGTTGGCACCAGTGTTGTCCTGTGTTCTGGTGTGGACGTGTTGGGGTTTGTGCCACTTTGTTGGTAGTGATGATGTGCTCTGCATGTTATGTGTGTGTTGGGCATTGGGGGGGTTGGCCCCTGCTGCTCTGTTTTGCTGTCCTTTATCCCTTTCATGCGGTGTGCCTTTGACTTCTGTGCTTGTTCAGTGCTGACATGTAGCATACTTGGGTACAGTGTTCTCTTGATGGGAGTTGGGGTATATGGGGCATGGTTTGTCCGCAGATGTGCTGTGCTTACTTGTGCATGTGTGCCATTGTGCCCATCTCCCCCTGTGCCCCCAGTCTCTGGTGCTGTTGTGTATGGTCCTGTTGAGCAGTGTCAAGTCCCCCGACTCCTGCCACCATCTCCCCACTGATGACTGTGGACACCATTTCCTCCATGTCGTCCAGCTCCTCCTGTGGCGCAGGACTCCCACCTCCAGTCTGCATTGCTGCCTTCCGGTTGTTGGCGAATTTCAGCCTGGTTTTGCGCTTGATGTCATTCCAGCGCCTCTTGACCTCTTCCATTGTCCTCTTCAGCACTCCGACTACATTCACCTTGTCCACGATGGACTGCCATAGTCCATTTTGTGTTGCCAATGACACAGTGGAGGTGACGAACACTAGTTGATCGTGTTCGACCACCTCCGTTATCAGGATCCTGTTTTCCTTCTTCCTACTCTTCTTGTCCTAGCCCTTCCCTGACCCCGAGGTGCCAGGCATGTCCCCTGGGGGGCTTGTGGGGTTCTGGTTCTCCTCCGTACTTGCTTCGGCAACATCCATTGTGATTGGCTATTGTTTGGCATTTGTTTGACAGGTATTTTTCTACTTTTGTGGTGATTGTTGCTGCCTGATGTGTGTGAATTGCAGGCCTGTAGCTGGTTTTTGCTGATTTTTGTATCGCGATTGGCTTCATCGCAGCATTTTTTACATTCACGTTTTGCATTTGTACGGCGTGGCGTTGATTTTATTGCAGTCAGTTGATGCGTTATCTGGTGACTATCGCATGGTACCACCGTGTTGTGAATACCTGGTTAACACGCGTAAAATTCCCGCAATGGACTGCGATGTTGTAGGTTGCAATAAGTAACTTTTGCGATGGTTATCACACGTTCTCGAGAATATACCCCTAAGTCTTCCGTTTAGACTCCCTTGATCATTGCAATGCCGTTTCCACTAGTTGGTGCTGCTGTTTCTTTCCCAGTCGTTTGGGTTCATTGGCTGGGTGCCATCCCTCTAACTAGTCGTGGGCCTCTTCGGGTGTCGTAAAGAACCAGATTTTCCCAACTGCTTCACCCTCAGCTTTGCTGGGAATAACATTGAATATTTGAGCTCTCATGTTCGCATTTCTCTCTTGACGTCCAGGAAGCTACTCCGTTGTTTGGTTTCCGCTGCCATGTAGTCTGGATAAAGGGTTACAGTGCAGTTCTCGAGACAGATTGGGAGGGCAATTCGTGCCGCTTGCAGGATCACATCACAGTCTCGGAAATTGAAGATACGGGCCAGTATGGGCCTTGGGGGGGCACCTGGACGAGGTCTGGGCCCCGGTACGCGGTGAGCCCTCTCCACTGAGAGGAAGCTAGCCAGTCCACACAGTTGTAGCTGATTCCTCTACAAACAGGTCTAATGCCGGTCCCCCCATGCCCTCTGGTGCTCCAATAATTTGGACTTTGTTGCATCTCGAGCAGCCTTTCTGATCATCGAGCTTGGCAGCCATTAAATTGTCCGTTTCTAGTTGTCAAACCTGATGCTGTAAAGCTGACATGTCTGTGGAGAGAGTTGCTGTTGTAGTCTCAACCTATGTTGTTCTCGTGGCCATTTTTGAAAAGTGTGCTCGGATTAATTAAATGTCTGTTGAGATTGAACCTATGGAAGTTTGTACCTTGTTCAGGGGGGCCATGATATCCTACAAGGTGACCTCTGTAGATTTCTCGGGTACAGGGACTTCCCCATGCTCTGCGTTCATCGCTGATTTGTCCGGCGGGTCTTTGTTGTAGGCGTACTTGTCCAGATTGATGTTTTGTATGGCGCACTGGCCCAGTCCCTCCATCACGCTGGGCCAACCGGGAACCCTACCAAATCGTATGGGTGGAGGGCA
Organism: Triturus cristatus; assembly: GCF_964204655.1. NCBI lineage: Eukaryota > Metazoa > Chordata > Amphibia > Caudata > Salamandridae > Triturus > Triturus cristatus. The sequence goes on along the minus strand of NC_140582.1, from coordinate 889,325,321 downwards.
GTAATCACCGCTGCCTGCCCGTGGCACTAACAGCCATGCACGGCCTTTCGGTTTTCCTGCCTCCCACCCGAGTGGTGTTAGCCGGGTGATGTCCAAGGGGGGTTCGCCTCTATTATGGTGTGCCTGTATTTCGGCCATTTAGTCCACCACCTAAAGCCTGCCGTTAGAGGTAGAATTCACTGGGGGCCCGGCGGGTCTGTCCGCTTCTGGATGTATTCCTTGGATTCGGAGTGAATTAGTTATTCGTTGTTTGCCGCTCAGGCGCTGTGGATTCCAGTGCCAACATTTCTAGATCGTAGTGCCAAACTGAGGGCAGGGCTCAACACCCGGTAGGTACAGCGCGTATGCCGGTGGTGAGTTGTTGTCTGTTTATGGCTGAGAGAGGCTGAAATGCCATTGTGCGGGGGGCATGGGGCCACGGAGCACCGGCGGCACGGGTATACGGGACGCCAGCACCTCGATTTTGTTGTGGGGATCTCCATTCCGGTATACCCTCCAACCGTTTTCTTGCACCGGCTGGCCGGTGTTTGTGAGGAAGCTGAGCAGTTTATGATGAGACACTGGGGAGAGGGCCTCCTGCTGATTTTCGTGTACTTCCCTGTCCTTATATGCGCCTGTGGTATCAGCGATGCGCAGCACCTTGTTTAGGACCCCGGCTCTGGTCGTGACTCACTGCCTAATCGATTCACGCAAACTTCCCCCTGCTCGGCAAAGCCGGGTCTCCGTTTTCACTGTTCTTGGCCACAGGTGCACCTGCGGTCTGTGCAGTACTCTCCACTGTGCAGGCATGTACGTTGCGACACGTGGCCACACTCTAGCTCCTGACCCACAGCGGTAGTCATCTGTGCCCATGCTGCGTGGGTGTCTCAATTTCTTTCGCCGAAGCCGGGCCGCACCATTCTCTGCATTATTCAGCCACCATGCTACGCGATGCCCCGGCTTCAGCACACTCTGTAGGCCGCTTCTCTTTCACACGCCATAATCAGTCTGTAGTTCGACACCCAGGGCTCAGGAATAGCGCAATCTGTGCACTGACCTTTCTGATGTCCAGGCCGCTGCTCTGAACTTTGTTACACTGTCGGATCAGTGTCAGGATTAATGGGGATGACTCTTCAAGAACGGAGCTTCTCTAGGCAGTGTTCATTTTCGTTGGCTGCTAGCCATGACCCCACCTCTCAAAATTCGTATTTGTTGGTTTTGATACCATATGTTTTTATTGCCATCATTCGTGTTTTATCCTGTTACACGCTCTGACGTCTTTGGTCTGCTAGGTAGTGGCGGCTCCTCCACTAAAGCAGAGGAGTGTTGCCCCACTGCTTATAAGCAGTGTAAATAAAGAAAACATAAAATGATCATAACAAAGTTATTTTCATTTTATTTTTCTGAGCTACTTTGCGGGCGGGCGGGCGGGGCTGCTCTGCTCTGAGAGCAGGGCTGGAGAGGAGTGGCTTGCCCATTCCAAGTGCGAAATGACTGTTTGGCCGGCCCTCTGGGGCCGACCAGACAGTCATGCGCACTTCGCATATTCCCCATACAGGCTGCATTACAGCCTGTGTGGAGAACAATCCTAGGCCCCCAGTTTTCCATCTGAGCTTCTTGGTTCTTGTTCGGTGCCTGCGGAGTCCTAACGCGGAGGAGAGATGCTGCATTGATAAGGTATGTTATTTTATTTTATTTTTTTACATCCCCGCCCGCCCCTGCCCCCACCACCCCAATGGGTGCCGGCTACCACTGCTGCTAGGAGCACAAGAAAGTGGCCTAAAAAATAAAACCAAATGTGTAATGCCACAAGATCACTTAAAGTATTACCGAAGTAAACCTATTCCAGGAAAAAAGAACCTCAATATACTGTACACTTGTTTCTGTTAGAAGAAAGAACTTTCACTTACTTCGTGATTTGAGCTGTGGTAAAAATAAGAACTGATACAAGTAAATTATGAAACTCATGGAGTACGGCATGATTTGAACTAACTATAGGTCAGGTATCTCTTTTATGGTAATCATAGACACGCGCAAATGCTGTTGATATGATTTTACAGGAAGAATATTAACTACACAAACCATTCTTTTTTTAGTAATCCTTCCTGTGGACAAGATGTTATGTGAGCCTTTTTTTTCAAATTTGATCCCGGGTATGCAGTAAGAGTATGCCATCCCTCCTCAGCCTGACAGCACCCGTGAGCCCTTCACGGTTCTCCCTGCACATAACGAATCATATGAAAGCACCATCTTCATCTAAACTTTGGAAAAGTCAATTATTATGCATTTTTTGTTGTTGAAGTCTGTGATGGAAGCATCTTTGTGAAATGTGTGGCTTTGAGAGATATTTTCATATTGCAGTCCAAGATTTTGCTTTGGCTTTTGGGCCTTGTTTGCTTTTTTGCTCTAAACCTGATGTGTGTTTTCAGGTGCTCAGAATTTGACTGAAAATGATCTGATTCAGCATGTGAGAATGTAAAAGTAAATACATAGTGAGACCAAATCCAAACTCCCCGTTTGGCAGCAGTGTGTGTCTGATATGTACATGTATAAAAGGAAAACCTTGTGAGTGGCCGAAGCAAATGTGTTCTGCCCATTTTAAGGCACTGCATTTTAGATTTGTGGACTGCTCTGCTTTCAACTGCTACTGTGAGTGAGTCTCACTAACTATATATTCTGCGAAAATGGTGTGTGTGCTTTTTAAGATACAAAAGCTGCACTCCTGTGGTGAGAGGCTCTGGGCTGGCTGCACAGTAACACATGAACACACACCTATGCTAACAGAGAGTGTGCAGCTATGTTTAGCTCAGCTTGGTATCTGCACACAGGGAGCCTGTCACAGAAGGAACCCTTCAGAGATTGATGCTGACCTGATGAGCTTATTTTGTGAGTGAGCATTTATAGTGTTACAACTGTAGTGATTATTTGATTGTTAGGCTGCTTCACTGAAATCTGTGCCAAAGAACAGTTTCCCCATACTTAGGCCCTGATTTTGACCTACCTGCCAAGCCGGCGGCAACCTGACCGCCGCATTTTGAGTTTTGAGTGGGCCAGCAGCACTGTTAAGGCATGCTTTGACACACAGAGTAAGCCTGAAAGCAATGCCGACACACTGCAGCTCCTGCACAGTCATGCGCATACTATTTTCATGCAAATTTGGAGTTCTGGCTCTTGTTCCCCCCTAGAGGGCCACATCAATTACTCTACAGGCCAACAGGAAGGAGGATCTGTTCTTGGGAAAGTAAAGGGTGGGTTGAAATATGCACGTGATAATTTTCACACTGCATCTGACCTGGGGAGTCTCAAGCTCACAGAAACAATAGGGAAGGGCCAGACCTCTTGAGCCAAACATAGGAGGTGTTCCCTTTTGAATTGTTGGTTGGAAGAGACAACCAGGCAATTGCTACAGTGAGCTGGGGTTTACACTCTCAGAGAAGGTCTTTCACCAGACCACTTCAAGTAACTATGTTGGAATGTCCCTCTATGCTGTGCAGTAGATTTGGGGCATGGGTGTTGTGATTAGGTGCCACACTAAGATGGAGCAGAGGTTCCTAAGTGCTTCTGGTGCGCTGCAGAGGGGCAACTGAGGATCCCCCGTGTGATGGAAGGTACAAGGAGATCAGGACGATGACAATCCCAACATAAGAAGCAGTGAAAATCAAGCCCAATCAAGCTCCACAAAGAAAGATAAAGCCGGAGGTCAGAAGGTCAGCGGAATCCTGGAATACTGTTGGTTGGAGCTTAACACCAAGTTGTGAAAATCGGCCCAACACCGCTGCTACTACTTTTTAAAATACTCCGAGGAGGGCCGGGCCGCAGGGGTTGGAGCAATTCATTTAATAGGGAAGAGGAGTGCATGGAGCACCATCTCTGGGCAAATCCTTTGCCTTGGGACCACATACTCTGTGGCCCATGCCTAGAAGACCTGTTCCGGGGGTCCCCATATACCCAAGCTGAATGAAAAAATGAAGCACAGCTCCGCTCCAAAAGCAGGAATCTCCTGGGAAGAACAGCACCCCAAGTACATCTCTGGGAGGGAGCCTGCACCCACTGCATGTGTCTATGCAGCATATTGAAAGTAGAAAAAAGATACCTGCAAACATTATATTGAAGGTATTGTGCTTTATTGGCAATGATAAACATTGACATTAACATTTTATATGGGTTATTGAAGGTAGGCAGCATCCAAATTGATTTTAATTACGTAGCATTCGTTTGGTGTGATTTATTTCTGCTTTTTATTTATGGGGCAAAGCTCTGACCAAGCAAGTAGCCCTGCCTTTGATAGCAATGCTGCTTTACAACGTGTTGCATATATGTGAGAGGTTCTGTGGTCGTAGGGTTCAGAGCTCGTTGAGGGTTTAAATTATCAGAAGGGTGTTACCTTGGATAATTCCATCTTCCTCTTTCTAGATATTTGTAAATTAATGCATAGTATTCAGTAGTGTGTGTGTATTTGTGTATGTGTGTCAGTGCTATAAGTGTTATGATTAAAAGCACTGATTCAGTCTGGTTTTTGAGTGTTGCATGCTCAGTGATGTGTGTACCAATCCACAACAATTCCCTGAGGAGAACTTGGATTGCTCTGTTTCACTACTCTGAGAGAGCAAAGTGCTATAATGGGGTACTTGGTTCCCCGTAAATGGAAGTTTATAGACTTTTACTTGTGAAGGATTCCCATCCTTCTCAACCAATAGTCTACTTTCTCACAGTGAGACAAACGAGCAGCAACAGAAGCCTTGTTTTGAGTAAAGAAAATGTGGCATTGCTTTGTCCATCAGTGTCAGAATGATATGGTCTCATGAGTTTCCTAATTTGCTGTCAGACAGCATAATTTAAAGCTCAGAGTAAATTAATTATACAGAGTAGATAACACTTTTCCTGTGTGCTCAGTTTGAGGCCTTTCAGTATAATCTATAACTTGATTAAATGTGTGCACTATTTATCATACTCCATTTTTCTAGCCTCCCTTTCCAAATACTGCAGTCTGCTCCAGTCTGAATTTTGCCTCTTATTAGTTGAAAGTAGAAAGCTGAACTTAACTTAATTCTCCAAGACCAGCTCATCCACTCTGCACTACATGGGAAGCTCTGTCTCCCATCTCTCTAACTTTAACCCCACATGCTTGCAGCTTGTCAACGGGTGTGGTGAGGTTGGAGAGACGCGATGAAAATAAAGACAATGTAGATGTAACTAAGGGAAGAAAAAGCAAATAAGTTGCAAAAAAATCTATCTAAAATTACTAAATCAAAAAGAGACTTAAAACTAAAATCCTAACACAAGAATGCTAACTTAAACATGGATAGCAGACAAAAGGGAAAGGAGATGCAATGCGAGAAGAACACACCAAATATGGATCTTTCAAACAAAGAGATGCAAGAAGGATAAGACTTTGTGTCCTTCTATGGGAAACTAGTGCTGAGACCTCTGTGAATGAGCCCACACCTTGCATTTGTAAAACACATAGAATAACAATACTTCCTGTTACTGAAAATAATGATGTCCTCTGACCACTAGATAACCTAAACCTTATAAATACACAAATGTTTTAACTTATATTACTCTTTCCATTGTTCTAAGGAGTGTCACTTGCATGTAAGTATACCTCCTTTTTAAGCCTGGGCAAAATTCAAATTATGCCAGTGTAATTTTGAAAATTTGATTTTAAGCTTGTTACATGAAATTTACAACATAACACTTTTATATCACTTCCATAATTGTGCATTGTTCACAAAGCAATTTACTACAAATGTTGTAATTGAGCTGACAGCTGTGTGGTGAGGTTTTGCTTTCAGGGATACAGACTAGGGTGACTCCAAGTAGGGGTTAGAAATCACAGCAGGCAGTGTCCAGGTGCTATGATCAAGGTTGTTGGAGCCAGTTCTGTCTCTGAGGGTCTGAACAGAAGGCCAGCCCACTGCCCTGTTGAGTCACTCTGGTGGTCCTGCGTTGAAGCTGTAGGTTCAATCATTCACTCAGGCAGCAGGGCAACAGAGTAGCAGTTCTTCTTTCCAAACAGCACAGCAGTCCTTCTGAATCTGACTTTACCATTAGAGGGCTTTAAATTACAATTCTTTAGACAACCAACTCAACATTCCTACTTTCTCCCAATTAAAAGTCATAATTTATTTAATGCAATAAGTTAACCCAATGTTATCCCATGGAAGATGCAGACCTTGCAGTAGTGAAAAAACTACTTTAGGAGCTTGTGAAACGCACATGTCCAACTTTTTAGATGCACTACACCCAGCCTCATGGGCTACTTAGGGCATTCCCTAGGGGTGACTTATATGTATTAAAAAGAAAGATTTAGGCCTGGCAAAATGTTTATTTTGCCAGTTCAAAAGACAGTTTAAAACTGCACTTACGGGCTGTAATGGCAGGCCTGAGATATGTTGAGAGGCTACTTATGTGGGTGGCGAAATAAGTGCCGCAGGCCAACTACTTACGTTTAATTTACACGCCCTGGGTACATGTAGTACCACTTTACTAGAGACTTGCAAGTAAATAAATGTACCAATTGGGTGTAAGCCAATTTAACCATGTTAGAGAAAAGTGCACAAACATTTTAGCATTTTTTAGCAGTGGTAAAATGCACGGAGACCTAGGGCCAACAAAAGCAAAATCAGCCAAAAAATGGAGGAGAAAGACTTTGGTGCCGATCACGATCCGGTAAACATTTTCCCCGTATGACTCGTATCCGGTCTTTTTACCGTACGAATCGTACAAGTGCCGTACAAACTGGCAATCACGATTCGCATGGGAAAAAGACCATACGAATCGCATTGGGAATTATTCCCCACACGTCCTCGGGTCGGAAAATGTGTCCGACACGTCCTCTGACGAATCACCGTACAAATGTGAAAAGTGAAGTCCGACCGCGGAATCACGATCCATCCCGTGGGTCCGATGTTACAACCGTATGGAAAAAACACCATCCGCACCGAACTCCCATAGCAACCATGGAGACATGTGCCCGCATACGCGCCCAACACTCACCCCAGCCCCCGTACGTTCGAGTCGTACCCCCGTGTATGTACACCCCCACCTGTGTATGTACACCCGTGTACGTGTCGTACCCCCCCTGTACGTTCGTGTCGTACCCCCCCGTATTTAAACCCGTGTACGTTAGAGTCGTACCCCCCGTGTATGTACACCCCCACCCGTGTATGTACACCCGTGTACGTGTCGTACCCCCGTGTACGTTTGTGTCGTACCCCCGTGTATGTACACCCGTGTACGTGTCGTACCCCCCGTGTACGTTCGTGTCGTACCCCCCTGTATGTGCACCCGTGTACGTGTCGTACCCCCCCCTGTATGTACACCCGTGTACGTGTCGTACTCCCCTGTATGTACACCCGTGTATGTGTCGTACCCCCCCGTGTACGTTCGTGTCGTACCCCCCGTGTATGTACACCCGTGTACGTGTCGTACCCCCCCCCTTATGTACACCCATGTATGTGTCGTACCCCCGTGTATGTACACCCGTGTACGTGTCGTACCCCCCCTGTATGTACACCCGTGTACGTGTCGTACCCCCGTGTATGTACACCCGTGTACGTGTCGTACCAACCCCTGTATGTACACCCGTGTACGTGTCGTACCCCCCCTGTATGTACACCCGTGTACGTGTCGTACCCCCTGTGTATGTACACCCGTGTACATGTCATACCCCCGTGTATGTACACCCGTGTACGTGTCGTACCACCCCCTGTACGTTCGTGTCATACCCCCCTGTATGTACACCCGTGTACGTGTCGTACCCCCCCCTGTATGTACACCCGTGTACATGTCGTACCCCCGTGTATGTACGCCCGTGTACGTGTCGTACCCCCCGTGTATGTACACCCGTGTACGTGTCGTACCACCCCCCTGTACGTTCGTGTCGTACCCCCGTGTATGGACACCCGTGTACGTTAGAGTCGTACCCCCACCCGCGTATGCATGGAGCGTACCTCCACCCCAATATTCTAAGTACGGAGCGCACCCCAGGCCCCAACATCACCACCTTCACACAACATCGCGCATGTACGAGTCGTACCAAGCCACACACAAGGACAGCACTGTACAACAAAATGGCCCATGTACACACCGTACACACGCTAAAAACGCACGTACACAACCAGGACAAACCAAAACGACACAAGAATACACCATTCGAATGGCACTAAGCCACAAAACATGTCCAACAACCACTAAAACAACACATTCACTGACCTGCAACTGCCAAAAACAAACAGAGGCCCAAAACACAACCACTCCTTATAACACACCCACCCAAAGTTCAAACACAGCCACACCCACCAATGGACCAGTAAAAAGGGCCCACACACACAAACCATGAGCCTTTGCAACAGACTCACTGCTGCCAGACCCCACAGACAACCTACAGCACCATACTAGAAGCTTTACCACACCTTACACTTGCACACCTTCACACACACACCTTCACAAACACCCCCTCATCACATTCACACACACACCCAAACAACCACACCCACACACCCACAACCATCCACACCCCCCCCACCATCCACACCCACACCCCTCACCATGCCCACTAACAAGAATCCAAAGTTCACTAGCAGAGAGTTGGAGGTCCTTGTCGATGAAATCCTCAGAGTCGAGCCACACCTCTTTGGAACATTGGTCAGACAGACCAGCCCTTCAGCAAAAACAGCCATGTGGCAGACCATCGTCGATGCTGTGAATGCTGTTGCGGACACCAGAAGGAACAAGCAGGAATGCCAAGCCAGGTGGTACGATCTGCAGAGGAGGGTCCGAGCCAAGATGACCGATGAACACAACCAGGCCAACGTCACTGGAGGAGGGCCGGCCCGCAGACCCGTAAAGTACCATCCCTGGGAGGAGAGGGTGATGGCCATACTGCCGGTGGTGGCAGTGGATAGATTAGAAGGACTCCGAGACCCGGGTGAGTACACAAACAACTCACAAACAGGCACGCAACCACCCCAAGCTATCGCATGACTCAACCACACTCCATGAACATCCACATGCCACTGGCGCCACCATGCCCCATGCACCCAGCTGGACAATGTCAAGTCACAGGCCACAGAAGACACCAACACATGACACGGTAAGCCGGATGGCGGGAGGGTGGGCCCAAAATATCACATAGTGCAACTCAGAAGCAGACAACAATGCCCCCAGCCCATATGGCCGAGGTCACAGCCAGACAAACAGTGCGTCCCAACACAGGAATGACTTGCCAGCAAATGGCGGACGCCTTGCATCAACACATGGGGGTGACGGCATGTTCTTGCACATGACAGCAGCTAATGAACAGCCAACACTGTGAAAGAGTGGCAGCACACACCACCACAGCAGCAGCGCAGACACAGACACTACACCCAATGGGTGCCTGGAGATCAGAAACAAACTCACATCAACAAGCCAAGGGCCATTCAAAGATCTGCTAACAGTGTGTACACAGTAAGCTGGGATGAGGTGACAGAGGGTGACACACAGAGGGAGGGAGAGGGGGACAGAGAGGGAGGGAGACACAGGGACACAGACAGAGGGAGGAGGCTGACACACAGAGGGAGGGAGAGGGGGACAGAGAGGGAGGGAGACACAGGGACACGGACAGAGGGAGGAGGCTGTCACACAGAGGGAGGGAGAGGGGGACAGAGAGGGAGGGAGACACAGGGACATGGACAGAGGGAGGAGGCTGACACACAGAGGGAGGGAGAGGGGGACAGAGAGGGAGGGAGACACAGGGACACGGACAGAGGGAGGAGGCTGACACACAGAGGGAGGGAGAGGGGGACAGAGAGGGAGGGAGACACAGGGACACGGACAGAGGGAGGAGGCTGACACACAGAGGGAGGGAGAGGGGGACAGAGAGGGAGGGAGACACAGGGACACGGACAGAGGGAGGAGGCTGACACACAAAGGGAGGGAGAGGGGGACAGAGAGGGAGGGAGACACAGGGACACGGACAGAGGGAGGAGGCTGACACACAGAGGGAGGGAGAGGGGGACAGAGAGGGAGGGAGACACAGGGACACGGACAGAGGGAGGAGGCTGACACACAGAGGGAGGGAGAGGGGGACAGAGAGGGAGGGAGACACAGGGACACGGACAGAGGGAGGAGGCTGACACACAGAGGGAGGGAGAGGGGGACAGAGAGGGAGGGAGACACAGGGACACGGACAGAGGGAGGAGGCTGACACACAGAGGGAGGGAGAGGGGGACAGAGAGGGAGGGAGACACAGGGAGAGCAAATCAGCCTTGTGGTGTGTGGGAATGTCTGCTCGTCAGCAGGTGGACTGCGTGCATGTAGACAAGGGTGGCCAGTGCCAGAACCCCCCCTCTCCTCCATGGCAAAACACAGGGCCATGTCACAACCTGTGCACGAGCACAACGACAGCTACCTGCATCATATAAGTGTGTGGAACAACTCCATGTGCCCACGTACAGTGCTACACGGAAGGCGCCAATGCACGGCTCGCCACACCTGCCCACTCCACTGCTGACTGCAGTCACACTTGACGCAGCAAGTAAGACTGTGCCACACATAGGTAAAGTCGCCAAAGCTGTGCCCAAGGGACATACCCATGCACGAGTGCACTGTGAGTGGAATGCAAGACATAAGCAAAATCCCAGAGGAAATGTTCCAACTTTGAAACGAATGAAACATGGATGTTGCATGGAACAAAATTAACATTGTCTCTCTCACACACAGGTCAACGTCGTGGATCACCCCCCAACACTGGGGGGGAAGACTCACAGGACCCGGCTCGGCAGGATGAAGGAGCCACCGGCAGCGACGACTCTCACCACTCTGTGGACGAACCCGACCCCGACCAACCTGGCCCCTCTGGTGTCCAACGACCTGCAGCACCTGCGTCAGGAACAACCGGGCCAACCACCACCCCCACTCCTGCCACATCCCAGGAGACACCCAGGAACCCTGCCCCACCACCACAAAGCAGCCAGGCTGGCCAGGAGGGACACGGTGTGCTGGGCACCCAGGAGGAGGCAGGCGACAACGCCAATGCCACCCCTCAGGGGTCCCAGAGACCCGATGTGCCCACAAGGGCATGCCAGGTGCAAGTGGGCAGGGGTGGTGGGAGTGGAGGACGGCGGAGGCGCCAGCCTGACCAGTTGGCTGGGGAACCGGTATTTTCCCATGTCCGAAACATCCTGGACACATACCGGCAGGACACCACGGGCATGGCCCAGGTTGTGTCCATCCTCGAGGAGATCAAGACCCAGCAGGCCCAGCAACATGCGGAGCAACATGCCTGTCTACAGCAACACCAACGGCGGATGGAGGACAGACAGGCTGAGCTCGTGACGGTGTTCACGGGAATTCACAGTACACTCCGTCGCATGGCCGACAACATGGGCAACCCTCCCTGTGCCAGCAGGCGTAGAACATCACCACCCACAGGGAGGGATCAGGAGGAGGAGGAGGAAACATCCGATGGAGCATCCCAAACATCGTCACGGCCTGCTTCTGAGGGTCCCCGCAGGAGGGCGGGTCGTCCACGTTAAAGACCGTGAGGGTCGGCGCTACAGCACCATCTCCCAGGACACCTGGCCTGGCACCTGGCCCACTGGAGCAACAGCATCACAGCATCAAAAGACATTCTCTGCCACATGGCCTTGCTGGTCACTGTCTGACCAATGTTGACAAATACTGTGGCATGGACTCTGAGGATTTCAAATGGCAAGGACACCAACTCCCCTAGTGAACTTTGGATTCCACACACCCGGAAAGCCCCTCATGTCAAACCCCCCCCCATGTCATGTGGAGTAACATGTGGGTCCAACACTGGCACCCCCCTTCTGCACCACAAATGCGTGATAGCCATGGAACTGGCACACAAGTGTCGGCTAACAGCTAAACACCCCCTGCTGCTCACTGAGAGCCTGCCATAGACCATAGAACTGCTGATGTGGAAGTCCCACACCATGTCAAGCCAATGCAAACCGTATGTGTCCGAGGGCAGTGTAACACACATTGAGGCCATCATCACATTCCACAATCCCATCACTGATGACTGTCAACAAGTCTGACCATCTATTCAGGGGTACCCATCTGCATGTCATGTGTACCATGGTGATGCGACATGTCTGCAGAGGAACCAAACATCGACAGGGGCAGTGTGCATACATCGTGAACAACTGCCACACCCAATACACCCCTGATGCATCCCTTACCCAAAGGAGACTTCCAAACTTGTCCGTGCGTGTAACGCTGAGTCAGTACACGATAGGTATGCACACAGGAATGTGTGGAGAAGTGTGGCTCAATGATTAGAGCGGCAGACTATGATGCAGAGGTCTAGCCTGGGACCAGGGTTCAATTCCCCGCCTCGGCGGGTCTTGGGCTCAAAGATTCCACGGACCTGATAATTCTCGCCTCGGTGCCTATTCCAATCATGGAGTCCCACTCTGCAACTCTGGGCAATAGCTTGCTTAATCTCCACAACGAACCCCACAACGCTAAGGATGCCTGGCCTCCACCTTGGGGGTGCCAAGGAGTGGACGCCTCACAGGGAAAGCCAGGATGGGTTCCACAGCGGTATTCGTACAAGCGCCTTGAGACCCTTGCGGGTGAGTAGTGCGCTATACAAGTATCAAGTATCAAATTTTACACGATGACGTGTCCATGAGGAATAGCAGTGCCACAACAATGCAAGCAGCAGACGACATGCCCAAGTACCTGGGGATGAGAGACACACAAGAAGTCAGCCACAAAAAGCACAGCCACTTGCATGTGCATGTACTCGACACATGTATGGATGACAACATGCTAGGTCACAATTATGACTGGGGAAATACAACCATCACTGGCACCATCACTCCAGTGACACATCCACACACACCTCTGACTCACGTGGCATACATGCAGATGGACACACACATCGCAACACATGCCACACGGGGACCAATGTGTGCACACTCAGACACTGGTACTCACCACTAAGCAAAGAAGTCGCGTATGAGCTGAGTCCGGATGTCCTCTTGCGGCTCCACATCCTCCACATCACTAGCCCCATTGCCAAGCCCTTCGTCCTCCACGGGTGGATGGTCCTGATCATCTTGATCCAGGATGAGTGGCACAGCTTTCTCAACTGCCATGTTGTGCAGCATGCAGCAGACCATGAAGATTTTGCAGACCTTCGCCGGGGCATATGGGAGGGCGCCGCCGGTCTTGTGGAGGCATCGGAATCGGCTCTTCAGGAGGCCAAATGTCCTCTCTATCACTCGCCTTGTCCGGCCATGGGCGGTGTTGTAGCGGAGCTGGGCTGGCGTGATGGGGTTGCGGAGAGGTGTGATCAGCCATGGCATGTTTGGATAGCCAGCGTCCCCTACATGGAAACCACATGGACACAAGTAGGACAGGAGAAGCGGTCGTGCTGGAAGTCTACGCTAAATACAGGACAGACAGAGTGTACCCACCAACAACACATGCTCGTTCGTTGCGCAGCTGCGTCATCATTTCAGGCACCCTGCTACGCCTCATGATGTAGGCATCGTGTGCTGATCCTGGAAAACGAGCACAGACATGTGAAATCACCATGTTGGACAGACACACCACAAGGGCATTGATGGAGTGGTAGTGTTTGCGATTCCTGTACGCTACCTCCTGTGCCTGTGGTGGTACCAAAGCCACATGTGTCCCATCTATGGACCCAATGACATGGGGCATCCCTCCCAGGGCATAGAATCCACGCTTGACCCCAGTCAACATTTCAGGGGTTGGGAAATGGATGAAGTCATCCAGGTGAAGCAACATGGCTTCTAAGAAATCATGCAGCACACGGCAGAACATGCTCTGGGACATGCCACCAACATGAGCTATGGTATTTTGAAAGGTACCCGTGGCAAGAAAATGTAGGGCTGCCATTACCTTCAGCTTGGGTGTCAGTGCCGTAGGATACCTGTGCAGCAGTTGCAGGTGTGGTGCCAGTCTCGCCGTCAACTCCAGAATCAACCGTTGGGGGAAGCGGTAGCACCGGATACAGTCATTCTCCCGCATGGCAGCCAAGTCCGGAATTGGTCGGGGAGGAGGCGGCGCTCTGCAGTAATTTGGAAGTGACAAGGAAGAGTGAGTGCACCACAACACCAATTTATTTGTACTGAGCACATGTTAATCTGCCTATACACATATGCTACATATGGAGTCAGGTATGTGCCACATGCCCTGGAAACGTATGGCTGCCAGGTGACACTCCTACCAAGACCCAGCTACACACGGAGATTGTGAACCTCCACATGCCATGGCATGGGATTAGCTGTCTCCCAGTGTAAGTGAGCAGCCAGACGCAAAACAGGAGTGACATACATCCACACATCAGCAGAAGTAGGATGTCGATTGCAGAGAGTGGTAGCGGAACACTAGAGCCACAGGTCACATGACATTACACTAGGACAGCCCACACACCTTGCCATGAAGGTGTACATGTCATGACTCACCACACATTCATAGAGAGGATGCAGACATGTCCTTGTTACGCTACTCCGTGTCCCATGCATACATACGCACCTCACATCCGACACCACATGTGGCATGGTGTGCGGAACAGTGTGCCATGTCAATCTACACAGACATATGTTGGTTGCTGCAACAGCTGCAGCTTTTGAGGGAGCTCCAACATCAAGCTAATGGGAATCCCCCACACATACATGACATAGTCACATCGTGCACCGTGGGTAGTGACATGTCAGGTGTGGTAACCCCTGTACCGGGCATCAGGGGACACTTGCGTGTGTTGTTGTCCATGCCATGCCAGTGACGCTCATCCCAAGTGTGCAGTACGATATGCACACATGTCAAAGGAGTCAAGGGCATGCCTGGCACACATTGCACCGTCACACATTTCATGTGTACACATCTCATCATACATCTGGTGCCTTCTCGACTCAGGAGTGATGTGCCACATCACAGCCTTTCACACCTGTGCCCCACACATGTAGTACTGCCCAGACAATGCCTTAATGTCCATCCATGGACAAGTATGTCAGCCCTATTCCTTCCTGTGTGCTGCCTGTCACCACTGTGATGTGTGAAAACCACCGTAATTTCGAAAAGAGGGCCTGTGTACGTTCCCGTATCACTATGGAGTGCTGCCGTATGTGTACCCATAGTGATGTTGAGCGTACAGGCGTGTGTACGGTCCGTACCACCATGAGTACGCAAACGCAAGAACACCCCTAGTGGTACGGACCGTACACGCGTGCGTACGTTCACTTTCACTATGGGTGTTCTCGCGTAGGCTACTCATAGTGATAGTGAGCGTACGCACGCGTGTACGGTTTATACCACTATGGGTGTGCTCGCGTATGCGTACCCATAGTGATAGTGAGCGTACAGGCGTGTGTACGGTCCGTACCACCATGAGTACGCATACGCGAGAACACCCATAGTGGTACGGACCGTACACACGCCTGTAGGCTCACTATCACTATGGGTACGCATACGCGAGCACACCCATAGTGGTACAAACCGTACACGCGTGCGTACGCTCACTATCACTATGAGTAGCCTACGCGAGAACCCCCATAGTGATAGTGAACGTACGCACGCGTGTACAGTCCGTACCACAATGGGTGTTCTCGCGTATGCGTACTCATGGTGATAGTGAGCGTACAGGCGTGTGTACGGTCCGTACCACCATGAGTACGCATACGCGAGAACACCCATAGTGGTACGGACCGTACACGCGTGCGTACGTTCACTATCACTATGGGCGTTCTCGCGTATGCGTACTCATAGTGATAGTGAGTGTACAGGCGTGTGTACGGTCCGTACCACCATGAGTACGCATACGCGAGAACACCCATAGTGGTACGGAGCGTACACACGCCTGTACGGGCCGTTGAGATGCATTTGGGGTGGCCTAGGGCCCCGGAACGCACCGTACCTGTGTGTGAAGCTCCAAATTACATAGGGGACACATGAGGGACAAGTATAAAGGCCTACATGCATGCTGGTTGTCATGGAGACCAAGTTTAAAGTTTGAATTTGTTCTGGAAGGTGCACAGCAGAAGTCATTTGGAATGAATCTACTTTGTTGCAATGTGTTTGTGGGGTTGACATCATGCTGAAGAAAAAAACACAATGAGAACCCACTGACTGTGCTAGGTTTGAAGGGATTGGAGGAAACATAGGATGCAAATGTGAGTGACCAATCACTCTGTACTCCTGTGCATGAAACAGGCCAGCAAGGCAGATATAAGGCAGCCAGGTCCCATGAGGGAGCACTTGCCTGCACATCTTTGTATTCCACGACCCAGCTGCTGCTACTGATTCCCTGGAACCATGTCAAGGTCTGTGGAGAGGTCACAGCCCTTCACCCTGGAGGAGAACCTGGCTTTGCTGGATTTGATCCTCCCAAAGTACCCCATGCTGTATGGGCGAGCAGGGTATCAGGTGAGTGCAGAGTCCACCAGCACAGACTGTGTCCCTTTTTTGTGAGTGTGACTTCTGGCATTGTGTCCAGGTGTGGCACACATGCTATGTACTGTAGGGTGGGTCCCGGGGGGGAATGCCTGATGTCTCCCAGCCAGAGCATGCTGTGGTGCATGTCTGCCGTCCTCACTTGCATTGTGTTTACTGTGACAATCACTGCATGGTGTATGCCACATTCTGCCTGTCTTGTCCTCCTGGGAATGTAGCCTCTACCGTCCTCATGTGATTCTGTGCTCACACCAGTGTGACAGGTACCGACAGATGTGTGTTAGTTCTGTGTACCTGTGCTGAGAGTGTCCACATGATGTGTTCGTACCCTGGACATCGGTGTGTGTGTAAGTCCCCTGTCATGTGGGTGGCTGCATATGTGGAGTGTAGCACCCCAGATGCATGAGGGATAGATATACCCTGGCCATGTGATGTGAGCAGGGAGCAGTGCTGTGTGTCTGACGTGCAGAGCCAGCCCCACACCTGTGAGCCCCCCCCCCAGTCTAGTGGCACAAGTGCAGAGTGAGGTATGTCGCAGCATTTGGCAATGGCAGGTGAATGTCCTGTACCTGTGTGTGTCTGTGTACTCTGCTGCAGTAGAGTCAGTGGCCTGTGGCATGTGACTGCTTAGAGGTGCTGCACATTATCCTGGTGTAGCTTGTGATGCACAGTGTGAACCTGGATCATTGATTGTGTAGTTGCCCTCATTCCACCTGTGTCCTTTCAATGGCACATACTGCTTTTGACCTTCCCCAGAGGATCATGTCCCTATGACAAAGGTGCAATGCGTTGGATGCATACTATGCCTTGTTGTAAACAGCAAATGTGTTCTAATATGTGTCTCTGTGACATGTGCCAGGTGTATTGATGCAGTGTCACTTGTTCATCCTCACAGGTAGGTGCCTCTGCCAAGGAGCAGATATGGCTGACCGCCGTCAGCGCCGTGAGGAGAGCGGATGGTCGGAAGCGGCGCCTGTCCCAGGTGAGGAAACGCTGGCAGGATATCCGGAGCTGGACGCGGAGGATCGCACGGGTCCTGCTGGGGGACTCACCTGAGAGCCATAAGAACCGCGGGCGCCGCCGACTGACCCACATCCACAAGCGTGTGCTGCCGGTGGTCTTTCCAGACTTGGAGAGGCGCTTACAGGAGAAGCAGCAGCAGGAAGGGGGTAGGTACATGTGTGTTTGTTGTGTTTCACCAGCATTTGTAAGTGCACAGTTGCATGGATACACTGCCAGGGTTTAAAGGTGCTGTGCAGATCCAGTTACCCACAGTATAGCTGTGCTCTCCTGCCTCCCTTCCCCTCCTTGCAATGTGTTCCCTGGTCTGTGTGTAGTCACTCCTTCCCAAGGTAATGTAGGCTGGCGCTTTCTCCACGTGAACTATGCCTGTAGCATCATGTGTGGGGGTGGTGTGTAACAGGTTTGGGGACCTTGCCTGTGCCCTGTCCAGTTCAGTACATGTGGGTTCCATGTCAGTTGGCACTGATGCAGAATCCAGACATGGGAGTTAGTCTCACAAGTGTCATGCCTTACAGCGCGCATGTCCTATGTTGTGGCCTGTGACATGATGTGCATGAGTGTGCGATACGCATAGTACAGGGATGGTGGCGTGTGTTGCAGTCATTGCCATTCAGGATCATGGAGTTGTGTTGCCACCACTGTCCCCTGGGGCATATTTTCATAGGTGTCATGTGTGTCATCACAAAACGTGGACACTCTCAGTGTCTACAGCATAGGTTGTGCTCTGTGCCATTGTCCCCTAGCAACATGTATATTGACGTGAAATGTAGTACAAGTGTCCACTGTACAGCCTGACCTGATTTTCCTTGTTCATACTCACGGTGGCCAGTGCCTGTGTGTCTTGTTACAATCATCTGATGATGCCCATTTGTACATGTTTATTTCGACAGGCGCACCTCGGGTATTTGGCGCCCAATCTTGCATTTATGCATCCCCTGTGTATTTCACCCAGACTAAGAGATGTAAGTGCCACCTGTGTCTCAACAAATTGTCTCATGTAGGGGGTGGTTGGTGCGGGCCAAGCCCACATGTCAAAACCAGGATTCTCCTTGCTAGTTCTGGCCAGTGTGTGATGTTTGTCTGGACATACACTCAAGGTGCAGTGAGACAGTCATGTTGGGCATGTTTAGTATTACCTATGCAGCATGTGCCTCAAGCACATGGATTTGGTCCCTCCTCATCCCTATTGTCGGCAACGCTGTGTGGTGCAGATGCAGTGCTGGATTGTCCCCAGGGCCTGGCTCCTATGTCAAACTCCATTTCATGTCATTTGCTATTGTGTCATGCTCTCCATGGATTTTCTGGGGCATTGTGGGTCAACCAACTGTGTGTTGCATGCCCTACATCTGTACCTTGTTTTGTAGATGTTACTTAACTTTCTTTGCAGGCTATGCACTGTAACCTATGTAGATTGGACTCATGTGACATATGTATACAGGTGTGTGAATAATTGCTGTCTCTTCACCTTGCCCACAGCATCGTCGGGGGACACGGAGGGAGACATGAGCACAGACGGAGCGGAGGGTCCGAGCACCAGAGCCAGCGTTGACATCGTGGCTGGCACATTGAGTGGTACAGAGGCGGAGGAGAGTGAGGCTGAGGACCTGTCCACTGGCACCACCGAATATGAAGCCGACGGGTCCGAGGATGATCTCTCCGAGTGGGCGGAGGCTGCACCACCAGCTGACAGCGGCACAACATCGCACCCCGCCTCCTCCATTGCCATCAGCCACCTCCCACTTGCTCGTGTCCCTTCCCAACGTCCACGGTCACCACATGTCTCCTTCCTGCCAGGCACCGCACCCCCTGCCCCTGTCTCCACTGCTGCCGCCAATGCCGAGTCTGTGGACATCCAGCGGCAGTTGCAGGTTGGTCAGGCTGCGATCCTTAATGTCCTCCATGGCCACAGCCAAGTGCTGCACAACATGGAGGCATACTTGGAGGGCATTTTTTCGTCGCAGGCTGACCAACGCCAGTTGCTGAGGTCCATAGACTCGACACTGACTGCAGCAGTGGGTCTTCTGCAGCGCTACGTCCCACCCCCTACCCCTGCCCCATCCACACTTCCCACTCCCATGCCTGTCCCACGTACACCCAGACGTCAGCATGCACCCACCACAACAGATACAGGCACCACACCAGCAGGGAAGGTCCTACGCACACCTCCTGGCACGCACACACAGGGTGAGGTAGGCACACCCACTCGGTCGGGGGCAAACGTAAGACACTCAGCCAGAGTGGGAGTCCGCATTCCACCCAATCCACTCCCTCCAAATCCCCTCCCTTCAGCTCTCCTGGCCACATATCCGGCAAGGACTCCTTCATGGCCGCTCTGTCCCTGAGCCCCACTGTGACACCACCCCGCAAGCGGTCAAGGGAGTCCCCGGTCATGGTGGTTGAGTCCCCCCCCATCCACACCCTCCCCCAGTGGCGCTGCGACCAATCCCTCCGCCCCCCCCCCTCCTTGGGGCCTGTGTTTCCTTCGGGTGCAGGGGAGACGCTGGAGAACCTTGCTAAGGTGTGCAGCGAGATCCTGGCCTCCGCCTTTGGCCCTGCCCCACCCCCTGTGGTGGAGTCCTCCATCCCTGCACCCACGACACCTACCATTCGCCCTCCTGTCCCTGCGGTGCCTGGTCCTTCTCCCCAACATGATGCCCTCCCCGCTGTGGAAGACGAAGGAGTCTGACTGTGCAGGCAAGCTAGGGGACACGCGTCCCACTGTGTCCCCCGTCCAGCTGTGACTCATGGACTGCCCTATGGGCTTTGTAAATATTGAAGTTTCTACGAACACACTATTTAAGATCATGCTGATTAAAGCCATTTTTGTTTCCTTTGAACACTACTGCTTTTCTGATGTTGCTGTTGGTGGGGCTGCTACATGATTTTGGGAGATAATCATGTGTTGGGTGTGTGGGAAATGTAGTAGTGTGCTGGTCATAGGGGGGACCCTGGTATCTGTGTGCCATCACAGGGTGTTAGCTAGGTTTCTCTGTTCATGTAAGCAGTTACTGCATGGTGAAATTGTCCCAAGGTGTATTCATTCCTCTGTGTACCCTGACATCTTCCCTGCAGGGTGTTCCCAATATTTAGCGCTGAGCTGTGTGTACATTAGCTGGGTGTGTGACGGACTCCTTCAACTTTGCACATGCATGCTGAGCGATGTCTCCACCTGCATCATTCGTGGCATCCTTGGTAGTCATTGTACTTGTGTATGTGGACTATTGACATGACTTCATGTGGACATGTTTTCTTTTCGGCGCTATGCATGCGTATACTCCCAGCCTCGCACACATGTGGTACATGTAATGCAGGGTCTTTGTGCACCTGACTGACATTTGTGGGCATGGTATCTGTGGCTACTCCACCCTTTGCGTTCCATGGGCACTGCTGGGAGGACTCTGCACCCACCCCTCCTGTCTCTGGGCACTGCTGGGAGGACTCTGCACCCACCCCTCCTGTCTCTGGGCACTGCTGGGAGTGATAGGCACACACCCCTCCTGTGTCTGGGCACTGCTGGGAGTGATAGGCACCCACCCCTCCTGTCTCTGGGCACTGCTGGGAGGACTCTGCACCCACCCCTCCTGTGTCTGGGCACTGCTGGGAGTAATAGGCACACCCCTCCTGTCTCTGGGCACTGCTGGGAGTGATAGGCACACACCCCCTCCTGTGTCTGGGCACTGCTGGGAGTGATAGGCACCCACCCCTCCTGTCTCTGGGCACTGCTGGGAGGACTCTGCACCCACCCCTCCTATTTCACGATATGTACGCTTAGAACATACACGAGTGTGGGTTAGCTACATGCATACGTGGTGGGGGTACGGTCCGTACATACACTGTTGGGGTGGGGGTACGCTCCATACGTCCGCGGGAGAGGGTACGGGTCGTACTTACACTGTTGGGGTGGGGGGTACGCTCCATATGTCCGCGGGTGAGGGTACGGGTCGTACTTACACTGTTGGGGTGGGGATGCGCTCCATACGTATGCGGGTGAGGGTACGGGTCGTACTTACACTGTTGGGGTAGGGGTATGCTCCATATGTTCGCGAGTGAGGGTACGGGTCGTACTTACACTGTTGGGGTGGGGGTACGCTCCATACGTACGCGGGTGAGGGTACGGTCTGTACTTACACTGTTGGGGTGGGGTACGCTCCATACGTACGCGGGTGAGGGTACGGGTCGTACTTACACTGTTGGGGTGGGGGTACGCTCCATACGTACGCGGGTGAGGGTACGGGTCGTACTTTCACTGTTGGGGTGGGGGTGCGCTCCATACATACGCGGGTGAGGGTACGGGTCGTACTTACACTGTTGGGGTGGGGGTACACTCCATACGTACGCGGGTGAGGGTACGGGTCGTACTTACACTGTTGGGCTGGGGGTACGCTCCATACGTACGTGGGTGAGGGTACAGTCCGTACTTACACTGTTGGGGTGGGGGTACGCTCCATACATACGCGGGTGAGGGTACGGGTCATACTTACACTGTTGGGGTGGGGGTACGCTCCATATGTACGCGGGTGAGGGTACGGGTCGTACTTACACTGTTGGGGTGGGGGTACGCTCCATACGTACGCGGGTGAGGGTACGGGTCGTACTTACACTGTTGGGGTGGGGGTACGCTCCATACGTACGCAGGTGAGGGTACGGGTCGTACTTACACTGTTGGGGTGGGGGGTACGCTCCATGCATAGGGGGGTGGGGTACGGTCCGTACATATCCGTCCCCACGCTATGTGATGCTTGTGCGGGCCGTACCCAGGCCTTTGCCACGTGGGTACGGCCTTCCCGCCATTGTTGGGATGACGTAGGTGTGGGCGGGGTATGACTCGTACCCACGCTCTTAAGGCGTGGGTACGGGACGTACCTGTATTGTTGTGTTGGCGGTTCGCGTCGTCAAGCACTTCCGTTGTGGCGGACGCTGGCTTTGCTGGACACGCCCCCACCCCCTCGTAGTGACCAGGGCCTGGGGGTCAGGTATGTCCAGGGCATGTGTGCTGTGTGACTTTGGTGGGGGTTTTGTGGCCTGCCCCTGGTCCTGCCCCCCCCTCCCCCCTCCCTTTGGTGTTCTGACCTTCTGCGGCGTCTGCGTCCGAACCTGTAGAAGAGGTCGACTGCTATGAGGGCCGGGATGACACGTAGGTTCGGGTCCATGTCTGTCCGTCGCGTACAGGTACTCCTTGTTCGCGTCGTCCTGATTTTCCGGCAGTTTTTGGCAGCCGGAAAATATTCACCGTGCGGGATGACGTCGGTGCGAATCGTAATTCCTGGTTCGTGAATGGCAGGCTGCGTGCGTCCCGACGTCACGTCGGCGCTTTCCCGGATCGCATTTGTATGGTTATTTTCGTCGGTCGGGGTTTTGTACGACTCGTACGGAAATGGAGTTTCCGTGCGAATCGTAATTCCATGTTTGTAAGTTTTGACGACCGGGTACGCGTCGGACGGAGAATATGCTCCGTCCGACGGTTCGTACCCGGTTTTTACAGGATCGTGATCGACACCATATTGTTTGGGGGAAGGCCACCCTAAGCTGCCAGGTCTAACAGACCACCAAAGGGAAGCAACAGCAACAAACCCTACGTGACCAGTCCTTCGTACTACATTGAGGGCCATCCATGATGTCTGGGCCTACTTTTGCGCTACCATCCACGACGACCTTCCATGATACTCAGCCTTGTGGCCTTCTCCAATGCGAACAAAACTCTTTAGTCAAACTTAGAAGGTAGCTTTTCAGCAGGACTTATCTGCTCCCATTATCCACCCCGTGCTCAATTCCAGTCAGCCTGAGCTTGTGACATTCCCACTATCTAGAATGACCAAATGACAGCTAGTGACGCTTTGTGCTTTATAGGGCTATTGTTTACTAGAATCTTTAAAATTGAATATCTTCAGTTTTACTTATTGGATTGTTGTTGTTCTGGTATTATTTTATTTACACAATGTACCTGTTTCCTAATTAGTTTGGGATTTTCTTGTGTTTTACTTTCCTACCGTTTGAGGGCTGTATAAATACCTTGCACATCGCCTCCAAGCTAAGCCTAGCTGCTTTTGTGCAAGCTACCAGAGGGTTTAACATAGTTAAATTTAGTGACCAGGTCTCAATTTGGGCCCCGCAGCCATGTTTTTTTTAATTGGATGTCTCTCCTGCCTTTCCCCCTGCACATTTAGCTGTTTGTTATTTCTACAGTACACAGGATCATGTTTGGTTATTTACATTGCTTTGTCCTTGCTCTTCTCAATTAATCTTCCCCTCTCAGTCATAGAACTGTAACTTTTCTTCAAGGTCCTTCCGTTAGCTCACTGTACCCTAATTATCCATAATAGCTTGCTGTTGTTCATGTATTTTGTTCATTCCAAAATCGCTGTATGACACTGGCATAGCGCTTAGGTGTTAAGACAATATGGAACTTTAAAAAACTGTACTCTTATTTGCTGAGAATATAAAACCTTTGAATCTAAAGTTTTTGTAATTTCATGTGGAAAAATTATGTATAAAAATCCTTGATTCTAGAGGTGAGCCAGAAGACTTAGAGCCATATGTATCATTAATGGAGATAGTGATTACCTAATTGCGATTCTCTGCGAATCGCAATGGGTAATCGCGATTTTCTGCAAATTTCAATTAGGTAATCGCTATACCTAATGTATGAAACTCCATGAGTTTCATTTAGTGCTTCCTAGTGGGTTGCAAATCGACCTACCTCATGAATAACAATGTGGCAAGTTGCATTTTGGAACCCATCAGGAATCGCTAAAATTACGGGGATGGTAGCCTGTCGAGGTCAGCAGACTGCCATGTCCGTGATTGTTTTTAAATGCAGCCTATTTTCCTGAATGTTGCATTTAAAAAAGGAACAGTTTACTTTTCATTTTTTAAGAGCAGGTAGTGGTCCATTGGACCACTGTCTGCTCTGAAAAAAGTTTTCTCTACCATTGACAAATGGGGAGGGGTCGTCTAGGGACCCCTTCCCATTTGCGAATTGGTTACCAACTACTTGAAGTAGGTGATAAAATATGAATGTTTTGGGACCGCATTTCAGTTGTGAAATGTTGTTACATACAGTTGTGATTTGGTATTAGGAAGGGACGCCCTAAGCATGCCCCTTCCAAATACCGAATTGGTATGTATTCACAATTCCAAATTGCGATTTGGTAACATGTTGCCGAATCACAAATTGGAATTCATGCATACCAAAATGCAGTTTACCAGTTGCTAACGACTCGATTCTGGGAATCGGACCATTTGCGACTGCTGAAATGCATGTCACATATGGCCCTTAGATGCTTTTAGGGCTGCAATTAGTTTCTCTCTTGATTTTGCTGCCCATTTGCGACTTAGAATATTGTTCATTATGCATTTCTTGAACTTAGATATTAAGTGGGCCCTTATAATAAATTGACAGTTTTTATGATATTCCTATTAGTTGGGAGGTGCCTTAACTCGTTACATTGCTTCATGAAATTGAGGTTTAACACTATCTCCGATTCATCGAATTTGGACGTTCTGTTGAAGTAAAGTTTTACGTGTAAAAATTGCCGAGTCCCCCGCACGCACACTTGTTTTTCCTGGATTTGTTTGGTGTGGCTTCTTTATTTGATAGTTTCCTTTTTTTAAACTCTCAGCACATTGGGCATTCATAAAAGCTCCTGTAAGCAGGTACCTTCCCTAATACATGAAAACATATTTGGTGCACATATATTGGATAAATGGGTTTGCGCCTATGCAATAACCTTGCATAATTACATTTTCTTGCCTAACTGTTGGGACAGAGTGTGGATGGCGATCACACACGCACAAGTGCACACACACCAACACACCCACTCACATACACACTCAACAGAAAATAGGCAGCATTCATTAAATTGGATTCACGGAAAGATATGTACAGTTAGCCTTTTCAGACAAGGAACACCTGATGAAAGAAGTAAAACAATACTATACAAATCAGCGAGAGGTGTGGGCGCACAGATATTTGAAATATTTCATTATTTGATTTTTACTTAACATTTTAAGCAGTGATGCATCCTTCTTGAAAGACAAGGACCATTGGTTAGTGCGTCGAAGCCTCTTGTAAGCCTTTTGTTAAGTGGAATGAGACGAGAAATAGGATTTTCTACATTTGTCCTTGGACGTCGTGAAGGACAGTGCGCCTGCTGCTTCATAACAACGCGCAGGAAAGAGGTTAATTAGATTCCTTGAATAGTATAATGCTGTGCAAAGGAAAAGGGCACGTTTTAAAGAATATCCTTTTTTGTCTGCGGGACAATTGACCTTCCTGAAACACTGAGACGTGGGTCTCCAAATGTGTGTTCTCTATTTGGGTCTCCTCAGTAATGCAGCTATCGCTTTTTTCTTAACTCATTTCGAAATCTGTGCCTGCAGTGGATATTATAATGCAGTAACAGAAGCAGAACTTCTGAAACCTAGAATGTACAAAGTCTCTCAGACAAGACTACGAATTATTCACAGCAGATTGCCTGTAGCCGGAAAAAAATCTGAAAGGACGGCTCGACTTGGAGTCCACGAGGATGACTGCTTGATTGGGTCTCCCTGCCTCATCGCATCAATCACCAAATAATTTTCATTTTTTACTGACTGTGAAAGAGGCACACGATGACCGAAGCGGATCTATGAACTTCAAGACCACTCCCTTGAACAGTACTTTTGTATTGCAAGACACCTACACATATAATATGGCGAGGGGTTAGTGTTGGACTTGGCCCTTTTTGCAGGGTAATCCCTAAACTTTTTGCCTTTCTCCTAGCCTTTTCTCTGACATGGTGTTGGTGGTTTTAGGCCTCTGGGCACTTTAGCACTGCTGTCCAGTGTAAAGTGCATGGGATCTCTGTGTTACATTTGGTAAGATTGGTCTACACCAGTTTGGCATATTTAATTTACCTGTCAGTCCCTTGTAAAGTGGTATCTCATATACCCAGGGCTGGTAAATTAAATGCTTCTGGTGGGCTTGCAGCGCTGACTGTGCCACTCAGGCATCTGCCACTGCAGGGCCTGTGTGCGCAGTGTTACTGCTGCTGGGACGTGGCACCTAAAGTGTGTCCCATGTCCATGACCACCCTTTTTCTACATGTCAGTCACCCTTAAGGTAGGCCCTAGCTAGCCATATGGGCAGGGTGCATTGTAGGTAAAAGATAGGACATGTACCTTAAGTGTTTGACATGTCCTGGTAGCCATTTTGGTTTCTCACTACTGTGTGGCTGCCATCCCATATGGAATGCATTTGGGATTCCCTGATAAGTGTTTCCGTAGTAATTCCTGATATGAGAGAAGCAGCGTAGTCAAGTTTAGTATATTTGGAATTTTCATAATAAATGCTGTGCAATGGTGTGCGCAAATTTATTATGACTATTTTAGAAATGCCACTTTTAGAAGTTGGCATTTCTGTGTGCTATATGTCGGCCTGCCTGATGTGAATTGCATGTCTGGCTTGTGAGTGACAGGGGCTGGGAGGTGTGCGTGGCTCCAGGGGGGGCAGGGTGAGTCAGTCCAAGGCTGAATGGGACATCTGCATTGGGAGAAAGGGAAGGAGTAATCCTTTGACTCTGAATAGGTCTGTGCCCAGCCTGTACAATGCTGGCTCCACCCCTTGTGGTGTGTCTGATCACCTAGCCCCCACGTGACAAAGGGGAAGAGGAGCCTGGTAAACAGAGTGCTCCAATTCCCCCCATAACCACTTTTTGCTGGTTCCCCCAAGCCCTCTACTGCAGATAAAGGAGAAAATGAGTATAAGTATAGGGGCTGTGACCCCATGATTTTGTGCTGTTCCTGGACCTTTGGGGGCTGGCTGCTGCTGGGGCCCAGGAGGAACCGCCATGGGGGCTTGCCTCCCTGCTGGAGGGCCCTGTGTGCTGGACTCCCTGGGCCCAGCTTTGCCTCCTTCCCCTCTCAGAACTTTTGCTGCATCTAGCTCCTCATGAGCGCTATATTTTAATTAGCCCAGGAGAAGGGAGTGCTGGGGCTTCGCAACGCTAAGCTGCCCATCATGGAGGAGGGAATTCCCGGCGTGGGGATTCCCTCGTGCTACGACTAAGGCGGGAGCCTACCCCACATTGATGCTTTTTAGCGGGTGCCCATCCCACATCTGTGCTTATTTTAAGAAGTAGGTGCCCACCCCGCATTTCTGCTCACTTTTTAGGTGGGTGCCTACCCCGCATTGCCACCGAGTGAAGGTGCCGGCGGGCCGCTGCCAGCGCAACTCGGAAGTCAGGCACCACTGCCTGGTTGTGGGCTGAGCTGCGGCCGGCCAATTGTAGCACGGCCAGAAGAGTGGTGGCGGAAGGAGGGCAGGAGCCTACCCAGCCTCTGTGACTGTGAGAGGCAGCCGATTTGCCCGGTGTTCGGAAGTAGCCGGAACGAGAGAGGAGTCAGGAGACTTCCCCCCAAGCAGAGAGCCCGGTGAGTGGGATGGCTGGGAGAGTGAGAGCGAGGCACAGTGTCGGTGCCTATTTCCCGAGCAGACACACAAGAGAGCGGGCCGCTCCAAAATGGGCCATATTGCTTTGAGGGCCCCCGTGGGGGCCCAGAGGCCCCAGGGGGGGCAGTGTCTCTACCATTTTGGCTATTTTTACAGCTGCTCCACCTGCTAGAGGGCAGCTGCAATGATGGGGGCAGTTGAGATGTAGAGAGCCTCCCTTGGAGGCCCCAAAGGCACAGAAGTGCCAGGGCACCTTTACTTCGGTCACAGCTGTGCCACACCAGTGCAGGCAGCTGCAACGTTGGGCAGAATTTATTTTTGATAGAAGTCCCTGAGTGGGACACGAGAGGCACAGTCATGCCAGGGCCTCTTTGCGTATTCACAGCTGCGCCACACCGAGGCGGGCAGCTGCAGAGCCCCAGTGAGGACCCACCCAGAGGGCACAGTGAGTGCCCATGCCTACAGTGATTTTCACATCTGAACAGCAATTAGTGGCAGCTGCAACGTTTAGACCAGCGCAATTGCGCACTTGCGAATTGTGCTGCATAGGCAGCCAGCCCTGACATTTTGGACATAGGGCATTTGAGCCCTCTGAGAAGGCCAGTTGGCCAGGGGGACTGTGTTAGGTTGATAGGGCGCCAGGCCCTAATGTGATTAATGTGGTGCGCAGAAAATGGGATTTATGCACCCTGATTTATGCCTCTAATGTGTTTTATGATTATGAGGTTTTGCATGCTGTGTTTATGTTTATGAGGTCATTCTCTAGTGTGATTTATGCCTCTAATGTGATTTATGATTAACAGGTTAGGGTCTAATATGTTTAGGCTTATGAGGTTGGCGCATAATGTATTTTACGCCTGATGTGATACTGATTGCATAATATGATTTATGTTGCAGGGTATAATGCTGATTATAGTGTTTTGCCAGTCAGTACTGGTCATGTTCTACATTTACTATTTGTGCTCGAGATGGGTTTGACAGTGGCCCAATTGGCCCTTTCATGTATAAATAATCCCCTGTAAATATTGCCTAGTGCCAGTTGGCACAGTGTATATTGTGTGATTACCATTCTAATGTGTTTATGATAATACAAACGCTATTTATATATATAATCTTATGTGGAGTTCCTTTTGTGGTTTGCCTGGTGTCTTGCTGCTGTGAGTGTGTTGTGCATACGCTTTACAAATTGCCTCTGGGATAAGCTTGACTGCTCGTGCAAAGCTACCAAGGGGGTGAGCAGGGGTTATCTTCAGCGTGTAAATCCCTTGCCCTGACTAGAGTGGTGGTTTCTGCCTGGCTTGGGCGCAAGCCCTAGCCAACCAGAAATCCCATTTCTAATATTGAGGACAAATCAAATCAAAATCAAATCTGGTGTTTGTTAAGTGCGACTACTCACCCGTAAGGGTCTCAAGGTGCTGGGGGTGTGGGTGGGATTCGCAGGTTCCAGTCCATCAAGGAGGGAGTCTGTCAAAGAGCCAGGTTTTGAGGTTTCTTGCGAAGATGGGGAGCGATCTTATCTGTATGAGGTGGAGCGGAAGGTTGTTCCAGGCTCTGGCCGTGCGGAAGGAGAAGGAGCGGTCTCCCGATTTGGTCTTTCTGGTGCGGGGGACCACAACGTAGGAGAGCTGGGCTGATTGTAGGGTCCTTTGGGGTGCGTGGAATTTGAGTCGGCTATTCGGGTATGCTGGTCCAGAGTCGTGGAGGGCCTTGTGAGTGTGGGTTAGCATCTTGAAGGTGACTGTAGCTTAGATGGGGAGCCAGCGGAGTGTGGGCAGGTGCAGGGAGATGTGGCAGTGTCTTGGCAGGTTGAGGACCAGTCTTGCGGCAGCGTTTTGAATGTTCTGTAGCTTGCGGTGAGGTTTTTGATTATTCCAGCATAGAGTGTGTTGCAGTAGTCGAGCCTGCTGGTGACCAGGGCGTGAGTGACAATCTTTCTGTGTTCGAGGGGGATCCATTTGAAGGTCTTATGTAGGAGGCAGAGGGTGTGGAAGCAGGAGGACAAGACGGAGTTGATCTGGTGGTCCATTTTTAGCTCTGAATCCAGGATGATTCCCAGGTTGCGTGCGTGGTCCGTGGTGGTGGGTGGGCTTCCGAGGGCGGGGGGCCACCAGGTGTCATTTCAGGCATCTGGGTTTGGGCCCATGATGAGTACTTCCGTTTTGCTGGTGTTTAGTTGTAGGCAGCTGTTTTTCATCCATTTGGCGACGGCTTCCATGCCTTCTTGAAAGTTGTGTTTGGCGGTGTTGGGTTCGTTGGATAGGGAGAGGATGAGTTGGGTGTTGTCTGCATATGACACAATGTTGAGTCTGTAGGTTTTGACGATGGGGCGAGCGGAGCCATGTAGATGTTGAAGAGCGTAGGGCGGAGGGAGGACCCCTGGTGGACTCTGCAGGTGATAGGTGTAGGGTCCGAGAGGAAAGGGGGGAGTCTGACCCGCTGCGTTCTGCCGGAGTGGACGGAGCGGATCCAGTCAAGGGCTTTGTCTTGGATCCCTGCGTCGTGGAGTCTGCGTATTAGGGTGCGGTGAGAGACTGTGTTGAACCCCGCTGAGAGGTTGAGGAGGATGAGGGCTGTTGTTTCTCCTTTGTTCAGTAAAGTACGGATGTCGTCTGTTGCGGCGAGGAGGGCGGTTTCCGTACTGTGGTTTTTTCTGAAGCTGGATTGGGAGGAGTCGAGGATGTTGTGCTCTTCGATGAATGTGGCGAGTTGGCTGTTGATGGCTTTCTCGATGACTTTCACTGGGAACAGGAGCAAAGAGATGGGTCTGTAGTTTTTGAGGTCGGTGGGGTCCACCTAGGGTTTCTTCAGGATGTATGTCGTTACAATGCACACTTTTACAACGCATGCACTTACAACGCATTTTTTACAACGCAACATCCACTACAACGCATTCCATTACATAACATGACACTACAACGCATTTTTA
The DNA here is from genome assembly GCF_964204655.1 of Triturus cristatus. NCBI lineage: Eukaryota > Metazoa > Chordata > Amphibia > Caudata > Salamandridae > Triturus > Triturus cristatus. Next base: position 889,294,527 of record NC_140582.1, on the reverse strand, counting down.
AAAACTACCTTTACAACGCATTCCATTACATCGCATACTACCTTTACAACACATACCATTACAACGCATAATATTAAATTGCTTTTAAGGTAAGTATTGGATAGTATAGGGGTAAAAATTACTATTCTAACTCCAGGGGGTGCAACAGTAGGGTAAGTGTTGGATTGCGTTGTAATGGTATGCGTTGTAAAGGTAGTATGCGATGTAATGGAATGCGTTGTAAAGGTAGTTTTTAAACATGCGTTGTAGTGTCATGCGATGTAATGGAATGCGTTGTAGTGGATGTTGCGTTGTAAAAATTTCGTTGTAAGTGTAGTGCGTTGTAATAGTTGCGTTGTAAAGGTTGTTCACCGTTTCTTCAGGACGGGGTTGATCTCAGCGTGTTTCCAGTCATCAGGGAACTAGGCGGTTGCCAGGGAGCCGTTGATGGTGTGGCAGAGCATGGGTGGGATGGTGCCAGCGGCTCCATTGAAAATGTGGTGAGGGCAGGGGTCCGTGGGGGCCCTGGAGTGGATTGACTTCATCGTCTTCAGTGTGTCTTTGGTGGTGAGGGCTGTCGAGTTGTTGATCGCTGGCTTCAGGGTGTTGGGGTGGTTGGTTAGGGTTCAGTGTGTTGGTTGTCTTCGTTGAAGTTGTCGTAGATGCTCTTGATTTTGTGGTGGAAAAAGGTGCTGAGTTTGTTGCAGGGGTCTTGTGAGGGAGGGATGTCGGTGGACTCGCTGGTGGGTTGGGCAAACTCATTGATGATGTTGAAGAGTTCTTTGCTGTTGTGTGCATGAGTGGAGATTCTGTCTTCAATCGCTTTTTTCCTCGTTTTTCTGATGAGATGGTGGTGGGCGTTGGTGGCAGCTCTGAAGTTTAGATTTGGTGTTCCTCCAGGCCTTTCCGAGGTGGCGGCGAGTGCGTCTGGACTCTCGAAGTTCGGTGGTGAACCATCTAGCTTTCTAGGCGTGGGTGTTGTTGTTTTTCTTGAGGGGGGCTACGGTGTTGGCACTGTCGGAGATCCATCTGTGCATGGTTCGGGCTGCGATGTTGGCGTCATCGTTTTCCGCATTGGTTGGGGTGGAGTTGCTGAGTGATGAGGTTAGCTAGTCGTCGGTGATTCTGGTCCAGTTTCTTTGTGGGAGCAGGTGCTGGTGTCTGTGGATGGTAGGTGATTTGAAGGTGAACTGGACGCATCGATGGTCAGTCCATGGGAGTTCGGTGGTGTGGCTGAAGGTGATGGAGTTTCCTGTTGTGAAGAGGGGGTCGAGGGTGAGTACTGCTGAGTGCGTGGGTTTGGTCACGATCTGGCGTAGTCCAATGTTGTGGAAGTTGTCCAGGAGGGATGTCGTGCTGGGGTCCAGTTGGTTGTTGAGGTGGAAGTTAAGGTCTCCCAGTAGGGTGTAGTTGATGGACGCAATGGCATGCGGCGAGATGATGTCCAGGGGGTCGGTAGATGAGGGTTCCTCGGAGGGTGGAGGTAGGGCTGGCCAGTATCTTGAAGTGAAGGTGTTCCATCAGGTCTGTGGGCTCGTCGGGGAGTATGCTCAGGCGGAGGGCGGATTTGTGGATGATGGCGATTTCTCCCACGGGCGAGTGGGGCAGTCCTTCCTGGAAATCTTGTATCCTTGGGAAATGGCAATGGCGATGTCCGGTCCCGAGGTGGTGTTAGTCCAGGTTTTTGTAAAGAATGCTACGTCCGGGGTAGTGCTGTTGAGGAGGTGCCAGATTTCAGTGGCATGTTTGTGGCGGGATTGGACGTTGAGGAGGATAGATTGCAGGGTCTTCGGTTCAGTTGCGTTCTTGGGGTCGGATTGCGCTGGGTCAGTGGTCTTGGCGGTGCTGCAGGTGTGCCGGCAGCAGTGACAGCTGAAGGGTCCGTGGGTGTCAGCTGATGCTAGCTTGCAGTTGTTGTTGCGGCCTGGGTTGAGAGCGTGGAGTGCTGCTGGGTCATAGCATTGGCAGTGCAGAGATCCAGGGTTCCTGGTGCTGGTCACAGTCGGGTTGCGGATGAGTGCAGATGAGCTTGCCTTTGGCGCCCCGGCGGCGCGGCCGCACAGCGGCTGCCATCAAGTAGGGGTCAGGGAGGGCTGGACAGCTGGGAGGCGGGGAGGGGGTACTGGATTTTGCCGGTCGCACTGGTCATGCTGGGGGGAGGGGCCGCGGGGGCAACAGCAGTGGGGAAAAACGGACTGAAAAAGGCAAAAGTAAAAAGGCAAAAAGGGAGAGAAAAGTGCAAATAAGGCAGCAAAAGTGCAAGAAAGATTGGAGGAAAGACACAGAGGACACAGGAGAGTGAAAGGGGGAGACTGAGATGAGGGTAAAAAACGAGTGAAAAACGGAGGAAAGACACAGAAGGAGAGTAAAGGGGGAGCTTGAAATGAGGGGAAAATGACAGAAAATGGAGGAAAGACCAGAAGGAGAGTGAAGGGGGAGATAGAAGTGAGGGAAAAAATGAGTGAAAAGGAGAGAAAAAGCGGAGCAAGAGAATGGAGACAGAGGTCCACTGGACCACCAGGCATGAGGCGCAGGTGAAACCTGCGGGTGGAGGAGGGCCTCGGGACAGTAAAGTGCCCAGAGTGACTATAGGACTCTGGGCACTTTACCACTGCTGATCAGTGCTAAAGTGCATATGCTCTATGTATAAATTGTTACTAGGATTGGTTATCCATGATTGGCAGATTTGGTTCATCAGTAGGTCCCTAGTAAAGTACACTGAGTGTGCCAGGGCTGGTGATTCAAATGCTACTAGTGGGCCTGCAGCACTGATTGTGCCACCCACATGAGTAGCCCTAAAATGGTGTCTCAGGCCTGCCACCGCAGTGCCTGTATGCAGTTGCTAACTGCCATGCTGACTGGGCAAGTGCACCCACTTGCCAGTCCCTAAACCTTCCCTTTTCTGCATATTAGTCACCCCTATGGTAGGCCCAATGGCAGGGTGCATTGTAAGTATAAGGTAGGACATGCCCTGGTGTGTGTGGCATGTCCTAATAGTGAATTACAGCCATTTTCGTTTTTCACAATTGCAAGGCTACCTGTTCCCCATAGGCCAGAATAGGCAGTTTGATTATTACATCCTATAATCCTAACTGACCCAGGGAGCATGGTGGAAATTCAAGTTTAGTATGCCTGAACTCAGAATGATAAAATATATCTTTTAGTGGAGTTGGTTTTAACATTCTGTGTTTGAAAATCCCACTTTTAGGAAGTAGGTCTTTTCTTGCCTAACTATCCAAACCTGCCTCTGCTAGGTTGTGTATTCCTTGTCTGGAGTTTGACTGACAGGGGCTAGGGAATTCTCTGAGACAGGGTGAGTCAGCACAGGGCTGAATAGAGAGATCTCCATGTAGATGGGTGGGAGGAGTTGCACCTGGGACCTGAATAGGGCTGTGCTTTCCCTCCACAATGCTGGCTCCACCGCCTGTGGTGCGCCTGATGGCCCTGGCCTACACTGTCAAAGGAAAGAAGGAGTCCTGTAAACAGAGTGCTCCAGGACTGACCAGAAATGGTTCTGACTAGACAAAGGCCTCTCTGCCTTCAGAGAACAAAGAGAATATTGGTATAAATACTGGGACCCAGACCCCAGTACTTTAGATCATCCTGGAATCAAGAAGGAACCTCTGCCAAGGAGAAAGCTGGAAGACTGAAGAGCAAGGACTGTCCTGCTGTGTGTTTGTGGGCTGACCTGCAGTTGCTTTGCTGCCAAGGAGAGGGGAAGGACTATGCTGTTGCTGTGTCCACTTGCTTGAAGAGATCTCCAAGGGCCTGAGGAGAGCTGGCCTCCTGTTAAGAAGTCCCAGGAACAAAAGGACTTCACCCCCAGCTTCCCGCAGAACTCTACTGAGTGAGTTCTGCCCTTCCTAGAGCGCTTGATCCAATTATGGGGCCTCTGGAAGTTGTGGCCGCTGTTTGGGGAGCTGGACAAGAAGAAAAGAAGATCTGCAAACTTTCACACATCGCTCGCTTGCAGAGCGCATCGTCGACAGTGTGAGAAAATTCCAGCGGCCGCGAAGATCGTCACAGCGCCTGTTGCTGCTGCAAGAGCTGATGCATCGCTTGCTTGCGGAGCGCATCGCCTCGGTGCGGGAAGATTCCTGTTGCTGCGAATATCATCGCAGAGCCTGTCGCCACTGGGGGAGATCGTCTCACTGCTTGCTTGCGGACCGCATCACGTCGCTGCGAACATCGTCGCAGAGCCATCGCATCGAGGGACCGCGAGAGGAGAAGATCGACTCTGAGCTGCGCATCGCCGCCGCACCTGAGATAGTCCCCGCCCCGAAGATCGTCACATCGTGCCTGTGCGAGACGCTTCCTACCGAACCTGCGCACCGGAATCCATACAAGGTATCGCATCCCTCCCCATACAGACCGGATTCGTCGCAACACGCCTGCTGGGTGCAGCGGGGCTGTCGCATCGCCTCCCCAGGGTCTCAGGAGTGAAGCATCGCTTGTTTTTCAACGCTGCAGCTTCCATTTGGAACTTTTGTCGCATCTACAGGTACTGTGGGCTAAACGTGACGCAACTCTGAATTATTTTGACGCAAACCCTAGAACTCTTTAAAAATCATATTCTTGAACTGTGTATGTTGGATTTTTGTTGTTTTGGTCTTGTTTAGTTTAGATTAAATACTTTTATTTTTCTAAACTGGTTTGGAGTCCATTTGTGGTGTTTTCACTGTGTTACTGTGAGTGTTGGTACAAATACTTTACACATTGCCTTTGATAAGCCTGTCTGCTCGTGCCAAGCTACCAAGGGGGTGAGCAGGGGGTATCTTAACAGTGTATCCCCCTTTCCCTGACTAGAAGCAAGGGTCCCTATTTGGACAGTGGTACCTACCTCGCTTGTTTTTGGGGGAGATCGTCTCACTGCTTGCTTGCTGACCGCATCACGTCGCTGCGAACATCGTCGCAGAGCCATCGCATCGAGGGACCGCGAGAGGAGAAGATCGACTCTGAGCTGCGCATCGCCGCCGCACCTGAGATAGTCCCCGCCCCGAAGATCGTCACATCGTGCCTGTGCGAGACGCTTCCTATCGCCTCCCCAGGGTCTCAGGAGTGAAGCATCGCTTGTTTTTCAACGCTGCAGCTTCCATTTGGAACTTTTGTCGCATCTACAGGTACTGTGGGCTAAACGTGACGCAACTGTGAATTATTTTGACGCAAACCCTAGAACTCTTTAAAAATCATATTCTTGAACTGTGTATGTTGGATTTTTGTTGTTTTGGTCTTGTTTAGTTTAGATTAAATACTTTTATTTTTCTAAACTGGTTTGGAGTCCATTTGTGGTGTTTTCACTGTGTTACTGTGAGTGTTGGTACAAATACTTTACACATTGCCTTTGATAAGCCTGTCTGCTCGTGCCAAGCTACCAAGGGGGTGAGCAGGGGGTATCTTAACAGTGTATCCCCCTTTCCCTGACTAGAAGCAAGGGTCCCTATTTGGACAGTGGTACCTACCTCTGCCAAATAGAGACCCACAGATCTAACGAGAGCAGGTTTCCCTGCTCTCGCTTCAATGAAGCAAAGCAGTTTGCAATGGCAGGCTGGGAGCCGCGAGGCTCCGGCCCTGCCATTGCAAACAGCAGTGTCCCGGGGGTGGGCACCCCAGGACACTGCAGGAGCCGGCCCTGGGGGGTGGCAGTCCCCAGGGCCTGTACAAGGCTCCAGGAGGGGGGCCGCACGGCCCCCCACATTTTAAAGCTGCCCCAGGGGGTGGTGGTCCCTGGGGCTGGGGGGGCCTGAGAGCTCCCCACACCAAATTTTTTAAAGCCCCGGGGGTGGCGGTCCCCGGGCTGGAGGGGCTGAGAGCCCCCTCACCCATTTTCAAGAAGCCCTGGGGGTGGCAGTCCCCGGGGCTGTGGGGGGGCCATGAGCCCCCCCGCGGATATTATGTTAGAGCCCCGGGGAGGCGGACCCCGGGGCAGTGTGGGGGGGATTGGGACCCCCCACTTTTTCAATATGCCCCCGGGATTTGGCCCCCCCGGAGGCAAATTAGCATATTCAGCGCGGGAGCCCTACCTCTTTGCCAAATTTGGTGTAATTCCGTTCAGCAGTTCGGGCTGTAGCTGCAGCTAAAGGTCCTATGGGAAATTGCATGGGGAAAACGTGTTTTGGGACCCCCCTTTTTTCTCGGCCCCCGCTTGACGAATCACTGTGAAACTTTCAGGATAGGAGCGGACCGAACCTGGCCAAAAGTTTGGAAAATTTCGTGAAGATTTGTAAATCGGCGCCAAAGTTATTCCAAATAGAATGTTGCGGATTTCTTATGGAAAATAGGTCCTAACTATATCTACCTAATATATATGTTGTGTACTGTCTGGTATTAGAAGCGTTTGTTTAATTTGCATGATGTCTTCATTGTACACATAATACATGTCAACCTTTCTTTAAACAATAAGCAAGAACTAAAAAAGCATAAAAGGAAAGAATTTAAAAAAATCAACAAGTGTTATATGTATGGTTATGTTATATTGTGTAGCATATGCATATGTTGTTTACAGATTTGGGATACACAAACCAAGTGACAGGTACATACGTAAGAAAACCTAGTAAAAGAGTAGAGAGCAAGGTCAGGTAACATACATCAAAATAATATGGGAATACATTACCCATCTGGACGTGTATGGGTTTTACGTCTAATGAAATAAAACAGAAATCTATGGTAGAAGGGATATTAGTGTTGCATGTATATTCTGGTGACAGCAGTGTCGTGATTGCTCACAGGAGTCTAGGAGTCTGTGTACTTCCTGCTTCCATATGAGCGAAAGGTTTCCCCTAGGTACTTTTAGGTCCAAGAGGAGGGGAGGAAGACAAATGAAAAAAGAGAACCTCTTATCTGACCTGTCTTATTTTTATAGAGTTAATCACTTGTGTACTATAAAGACCCCCAAGATGCAAAGTTACTCAAAAAACATTTTCATTTTTTTAAAGTATTTAATATTTACTTTCCTGACCCGGCAGCGACGAAAACGACAAGCTACGCTAGCTAGGAGATTGCACCCCTGAACATAACAAGCCTGTCAAATTGCGTAAGCCAAAAGGACTGACATGCAGTGTACCTTTTTAAGGACCTATGCACCTAAATAACTTGGATGAAATTGATACAAGTACCATATACAGTGGGACCAATCGTTTTCGTTGTGCCTTTGAATAAATAGTATGTAGGAATGAGCAATGGCCTAACATACCAGGATACATACATAAACTCTTAGAGGAGTTAAACCTCTAGAATACCATTGCGTCCATTACACCAGTTGGAGCACGGAATAGGTGTTTGGATATCAGAGGCCACGCCAATAAACACACAGAGAACCCCTACTCTTTCGCCGTTCAGATGTTAAAAGATATCTGTAACAACACACTTGTCCTGAAGAAGGAGACGTGGAATTTATAGTCAGTCTCCGAAACGTACGTCGACCGGGAGCACCGACCATACACTGGGAGATCCACAGAAGAACTCTATTTAAAACGTCATGATTCTAGAATCTTAGGACATAACAAGAACTATCTAAAACTTATGTATACACACTAATTTTGCTTGCACTAGAATTGGAGTAGGATCTTTTGCCAGAGATGGTTTGTGGTTTTTAATGAAAAATCTAAATTTACCTATGGAGAATGTCTGTTAGTATGCAAGAGTGAGTGATAGGTGAGAATGTTGATGTGACGGTTTTTCTGATTTTCCTTTGGGGTCTCTCCACATAAGTCTTTTTATACAGTTTTGTTTCTTATGTTCACAAGTATCTATGAAATTCAATTTATGAGGAAACACAGTGTGAAACAATGTATGTTCTACATATGAATTAGATGCCAATTTAACAATTATGAATGTTCTGCTATGTATATTTTTTTTTTTTAAAGTAAATAGTAAATACTTAAAAAATGAAAATGTTTTTTGAGTAACTTTGCATCTTGGGGGTCTTTATAGTACACAAGTGATTAACTCTATAAGAATAAGACAGGTCAGATAAGAGGTACTTCCTGCTTCCATGCATCATGGACAGAAGAAGGGCAAAATAGAGGCGAGAACCGGCAGGTAACTACTTTTTTTCTACCCCTTCCCCGCCCTACTCGCATTATTCTGTAGCAGCCGCCACTAGAAACAAACCATGAAAATTGCCCCTATGACTGCTGTTGGAGTGGTAAAGCACAACAAATATCAGAATTCATTGGCCCTTCAGGGGTCTGGGACCCAGTGCCACTGTATCTGGTGCACCAATGGTAGCTACACCCCTGAGGCGAGACATCATTCTCTTGTAGCTCATTTCCTCTTTCCTGTGAAATGAAATAAAAAATATTTCTTAAACCTTCACTCCTGCTGAGCCTCCACTTTCCCTGTGTCAACGTCGATCATGTTTTGCTTTGAAACATTGCCAATATGGGAGTGAAAGGAAGGGAATACAGGAATCAAGTAAGAAGGTAATGCACGTGAATATGCAACTCTTTAAAATCCTTTCAGACGTAATGGCCACATGGCTAGAGTGGACTTCATCCAGGCAAGACTGTGTGCTCTCTCATATCATTAAGTGTGAAATGCCCCCAGACATAGGGGATGCTCGGCTGTACACCCCTACTTTATCACTGGAATGTTACCACTGACAACTGTCTCACATGCACTTCTCCCTACTGTATCACATACATGTTACCATTGACACCTATCTCACATGCATGGGAAGAGGTGTGGCGCCACGGCCAGGGCAACTGACTCCGGCATCTGGGAAACACGGTTCGATCCCCGGCGGCAGGTTAGCCCCGCACCATGTGACTCTGGGCAGAATAGCTTGCTTAATCTTCCCCACGTCCCCCCAGCGCCTAGAGACCCTTACGGGTGATTGTTCCCGCTTTACAAATGTGCATTACTATTATGCACTACCCCTACTGTATCACATATATGTTACCACTGACAACCATATCACATCGCTACAGATCCATAACACAACATAGGGGCATATTATCAAGCCAGGCGATAAAATTATCGCCGCTTTAGCGGCCGAAAACTGCCGCTAAAACGGCGATAATGGGCTTGATAATATGCTCTATGGAATTCCAATTGAAGCCCGTGTTTGATGTGAAGGACATCTAACCTGAGCTTCAATTGGAATTCCATAGAGCATATTATCAAGCCCATTATCGCCGTTTTAGCGGCAGTTTTCTGCCGCTAAAGCGGCGATAATTTTATCGCCTGGCTTGATAATATGCCCCCACGTATTTGGAAAGCATGAACCCCATGGTAAATAGGAAGAACTGCACAACATAAAGTAAAACAGATTAAGATAGTTACGACGACGCAGAGGTAGGCGATACCGGATGTAATACAAATGTAGATCAATATAATCAATATGCTAGAGTTGGACATAGTGTCATACAGCCATACCAACTCCATCACGTCAACATATGACTTTAGAGTAACCGTAATCTGATAATCAGCGCCGCCGGGTTACCCGGGGCAGAAGTTGTACGTTGATTACCACCTGCAATAAAATCACTTTTTGCTTTAATAAACAAACCATACAATTTTCACCGCTGCATCAATCCTTGGCATTGTGACTAGGGGTGGGCGGAATTTGCGGAATTAACCTTCGCAAATTATCGCGAGAATGTTTAAAATTATCGCAAACAAGCAGAAATATCGCAAAGATGCAGAAGTTTTTTTCCGGCATGTTCGCGAGATTTTCTGCATGGTTGCGGGTCGCCAACTTACCCATGTGGTTGCTTGCGGGCGCGGCCATCTTGTTTTGAGTTGTTCTCGCGGTGCATGATCGCGAGAAGAAAGACGTGATCGCACGACGCATGACGTCACTGCGGGCGCGAACTGTCGCGAGACAGCGCAAATGGCTAAAAACAATACAACATCTCATGGAGAACGCGACCGGATCAAGAAAACTTGTCGGCGAACGCAGGGATTCAGGTAAGGCGATCGCGCGCGCGCGAGAATGTATCATTTTACAGCGCGAGCAAGAAACAAATTATCGCCAAGCTGCGGAAACCGGAATTTTTGACATTTTCGCGCTCTCCGCGGAACGCAAAAATGTCAAATTATCGCAATTTCCGCGAACGGAACGAAATTTTTGCCCAGGCCTAATTGTGACCCCTTCTACGGAGAAGCATATGGAGTTAATTTCAACTGTAGCTAAAAAAGTTAACTATCGAAATAACAACAACGCCTGCGCAAGGTAAAAAGTAATAATGACAATTTTACTGACAACGACTACACAAATAGTGCACGCCGCATTGGATCAGGAGTGAAACTACGCAAATGCAGAATGGAAAGAATGTTCAATAGACATATTGACAGAGACGCCGTGAAATCATTAGGCGGTTGTTGATGGAACAATTTTACAAACTTTAATTTTGTACAGAATTCAAAACAGTGCAGAAATGAAATACATGCCATCTCCGCAAAGAAACGGAACACAATGCAATCTATCTGTATTCATGATTTATTTGAAGCAGCATGTCAATTCTTGAAAGAAAGATCAAAATTAAATCTCTTCCACACGTATGAAACACAAGGCAGACAAAGACACCGATCAATAACATTCCGGCAGAATACAAATAAATGACAGTGGAAGCAATTCTAGTGTGGGCAGCCCTTAAAGATGAGGCAGTAAGATTTTTTAAACTGGTCATTTTGTCATTTCTCCTCTGGTTTAGCTGCCAGACAGATAGTCAGAAATTATTGACAAATGCATGCATTCATCATCAGTCGCCCAGTAATTTCTGGAAATGATATTGCGAGAAATATCTGGTATTTGAGACCAGCCGCGAGAGATCCTAATATGAAATATATTTGGCACAATTATGCTTGTTAAAAGTATATGTGTACATCAAGGTAGTTTATTTTGAGGCATTCGCATAGTGATCGCGTTTATGTTCAGAGTCAAACAAGAAATTAAGAAAAGAAGTAGGCAATATATATATAATGTGTGGGAATCTCTCTTGATCTCTCATGATAATCAAACACATAGGCCCAGATTTACTATGAGTTAGCTTTGGGATTGACTCACTTTTTTATATGGGAAGTCACGTTGCGTGGCTTTGCAAGACTCACTAAATACAAAGTAATGCAACACAACATCGCGTACACTTTAGATGGGTGCAGCAGGGGCGTTCACATGCACCCATTATGTATTTAGACGAAAACCTAGATTTATGGAGTCTCATAAGCCTGGGTTTGCACCAAAATGGTGTGCCCACCAGACAGAGGTTGAACGAGGAGAAATATCTTCTTCGTGTTACATCCTATTTCTATGTTTACTGCATTCTGTAGCACACATAGAAAGAGGGATATGCTTCAAAGATTGTTTTGTGGAAAAAGATATCCCTTCCTGCACAAAAACAATCCTGCCTGTAATACAGGCACCCTTGCACTATTTTGCAATGGTGCCTCTGTTAGTGCTAGGTGCTAGGCAACACACAGTGTGCCAGTGCATGGAGAGAGCAGAACAGCTCCACATGGAGCATTTCTACTCTCACTCTTTCACGCAATATGGCATCATGTTGCGTGAAATAATAGCAAATGTGCCCCAAAGTGCCTGATTCATAAATGTAAGCAACAATATGCTGGGGGTTGCTGTACACACATTTGAAGTTTAAGAGACAAATTATTGAGTGACCCAACAATATCAGTGCTACACTGTAAGAAATTGGTTTATTAGTTGAGGGGTCAAGTACCCCCTTCAAATAACAATCACAATCCATGCCAACGTGAAACACAGAAGTCACTAAATAAACCGGAGCTCAACCCTTTGCTAGCTATGGTACAGAGCACATAGGCTTTGACTTAAAGGCAAACTGTGAACTAATAATAAATAACTAAAAAACTAATATAATTGAAATGCAAAACAATAAACATCCCAAGACAACTTAGAAGAATAGAGTAAAAGTTAATAAACAGGATGATGCTGAAATGACAAAAAAACAATAAGGGAAGACAGTGATATATATTTTTTTTAGTTTTAAGTAGATATAGTTCCAAGAAGAACAAAATACTAATGATAGTCAATAGTTGTGGTATAATAGGACCTTGGCACATTTTGATGCTGAATGCGATGGAGCATGGGTCGGATACATTAAGCAGGTTCATCCAGGTCAAAGATTTGACCTTCTGTCTTTGGTCCTTTGAACCACTCCACCACAGAAGTACACTTTTACATCCTCCCAGGGGAGACACTTAGAGACTCACATCATGGTAGGAGGAAGCCAACAGGGGGCCCAGTCCAAGTCCAGCTGCCACTGGTCAGCTGGGCATTTTCAGGCAAAGGCCTCCTGTAGCTTTTTCTGTCCCTGAAGCTTTATCTGAAGGTCACCCTTATGACCCCTGAAGTCCACTTCTTTGTCCCGGGTACAAGAGGGGGAGTAGGTCCAGTCTTCTAAAATCAATCAATCAGGATTCTTATAGAGCGTGGCTAATCACCAACTAGGGTCTCAAGGTGCCTGTGTGGGGGGGGGGGGGTTCTGCAGTCCAGTCGAAGAGCCAGTTCAGTCAAAGAGCCAGGTCTTGAGGTCTTTCCTAAATTGAGGCAGTGAGGGTAATTGCCTGAGATGTGGAGGAAGAGAGTTCCAGGTCTTTGCAGCGAAGTAGGAACAGGATCTTTCTCTGGCCGTGGTCCTGCAGATCCATGGTTTGGTGGCCAGGGCGAGGTTGGTGGAGTGGAGGTGTCTGGTGGGAGTGTAGAAAGAGAGGCGGGGGTTGGGGTATGCAGGTCAGATTTTGTGGAGGGCATTATAGGCATGTGTAAGGAGCTTGAAGGTGATTCTTTTGTTGATCAGGAGCCAGTGGAGGTCTCTCAGGTGACCAGCAATGTGGCTGCAGCAGGGCATGTCCAGGATAAGTCTTGCGGCAGCTTTCTGGATTCTTTGCAATTTCTTTTGGAGTCACTGGGTGGTGTCAGCACAGAGTGTGTTTCTGTAGTTGAGTTTGCTGCTGACGAGCACCTGGGAGACAGTTCTTCTGGACTTGGTGGGCATCCACTTAAAGATTTTGAGGCAGGCGGAGTGTGTGGAAGCAGGAGGATGAGATGGTGTTCATTGAGAGTGAGGAGTAAATGATGATACCAAGGTTACGTGCGTGGTCGGTAGGTGTGAGGGGGGTAAAAGTGCCACCAGGAGTTGTGTCAGGCTGCGGGGTGGTTCTCAGGATCAGGACTTTGTTTTTCTTCTATGCTCTTCTCAGGTATAAGACAGCAAGTTCAGTCTGGTTCTGATGTTCCACCAGTCCAGGAGTGTTCCAAAGTGGGTGCCTGGAGATGCCACATTTATGCCTGTCACAAGCTAGTGGGTGGGAATGAACCCTGGGGAGCCCCTAACCAATGGTGTAAAGATTCCCTGGGCTAACTCTACCCAATTTGGGTAATTTCAAGATGGCCGCATTTGGATGGGAAGCACAGGCAATCATGGTGTCTTCCACATGTAACACTATAATTCAGTGTTAGGAAGTCCATGTTCCAACAACAACGTTGTGGACAGAAGTATGATACAACAAAAAGGAGCTGACATCAACCAGACATGGGATACCCAAGAATTGTTTTGGTATCCTGCCTTCGCCCTTTAAAGTGCTTTTCAAGTCTTATATGTAAACCCAGCAGACCTGTTAAACAGGCTGTGACACTGTAATGTCAAAAGGAACCCCATTGTGATTGGCATTTGGCTGAGTAGTAGGGGACAAAAGAAGGGACCTTCCCAAGTGTCAGCTAATATTTACCTGTGACAGGTGAGGCCTCTTTGAAGTGTTCCCTGAGAGTCATTTGAAAAACCACAGGAGACCTGTCAAGCAGGATGTGACATTTAAACAGGACATGACACTTTAATGTCAAAATGGATCCCCCATACTGCCTTACATATTCTGTCAGAATCAGATGAGTCATCCTTTCCCATTTAGTTCAGACTATTGTTTGCTCCTACGAGCAAATACACACCTCATTCATGTCTATTTACATGCTTATTGCTGGCTGACAGAAGTTGGAGAGCAAAATGCAGATATAGATTCAATGGACTAGGGACAGGGCAATTGAAACTTTCCAAAAACTACTTTTCCATAATAGCTAGAAAAAATCTGGTTTCACCATTAAATTGTATTTTTAATAACTATTAAAAATATTTGTTTAATTATTTTTCTAGCTATTACCATTTGCATGATAGAGTATTCATTTTCCATATATATCAATGCCTGTGTGAGCATTTCGACTGCATATGTGTTGGATGCAGACACATACATGATACATGTGGGATAATACCACCTACCCATTTACTGAGTCGGGCCCATATGTGGGCAATCCAGGAAATGGATATTTGGTACATAAAGGACTCACCTATCCATCGCCAAGAACAGGGTCCTAATCCTCAGTGGGAAGATGCTGCTGTGAAGAGGGAACCTGAAGAAAGGAATTCATGTTGAACTCTGACTGAAAAAACAAGAAAAGTGTGAGTATGAAACCCAAATCTTTAATTTATGCTGACTAGAAGCTGGCAGTTCCACCGCATTGGTCAGCTCATCAAAAAGTCAACTTGTAATAAGGCTGGTGGTGAAACTCCTCTGTACCGCCCTAAGGCAGCTGCTTCTCCCCGACTGCGACCCTGGCAGTCTGCAGATGGCTGATGGTGTTGGAGGTTCAGCCATAGGTCTATACAATAGCAGTGCACACCACTCAAAATATGGCAGTCAGACCGTCGAGCTCGTGGTGGTCGGACCGCGGATACTGCAGTTTACAGACTGCTAAACTCTTAATAAGGCCCTTAGTGTTGATTTTTGTAGGTGACACCATATACTTTGGTTAAAGTGGTAACAACAGCCTTGTATGGCTGCTTGGGGATATGGGGTTTTAGGATAAAATGGATCATAGCTTCTTCAAAGTCTGTGATTATGTTTTGGGGGGATAGTTGTTTGTTTGCTGTTTTGCATGGATTAGCATTTCAATGTAGGTACCTCCTTGCTTATTAGGAAGTAAAGCGTAGATAAAAGGGATATTGGTGTTCTGAAATTCACCATGTATGGTGTAAAATTGATGTAATGGTTTGGGTATGGACATAGAGGGCCCGATTCACAGAACTAACTTAAGACAAAATCCTAAACTTACTACCATTTTGGTATTCACAGAAAGCACTTACTCATTTTGGTATTCACAGAAGGCACTTACTCACTTCGGTATTCACAGAAGTTAGGAGTCCTAACTTTAGGACTCCTAAATGCCTTCTGTGAATACCGAAAGTCTTAAAATTAGGATTTTTCTCAGTTTAGTAGTAGTATAGTTAGGACTCCTAACTTTAGGACTCCTAAATGCCTTCTGTGAATACCGAAAGTCTTAAAATTAGGATTTTTCTCAATTTAGTAGTCCTAAGTTTAGACTTAGGACTACTAAATTGAGAAAAATCCTAATTTTAAGACTTTCGGTATTCACAGAAGGCATTTAGGAGTCCTAAAGTTAGGAGTCCTAACTATACTACTACTAAACTGAGAAAAATCCTAATTTTAAGACTTTCGGTATTCACAGAAGGCATTTAGGAGTCCTAAAGTTAGGAGTCCTAACTATACTTCTACTAAACTGAGAGAAATCCTAATTTTAAGACTTTCGGTATTCACAGAAGGCATTTAGGAGTCTTAAAGTTAGGACTCCTAACTTCTGTGAATACCGAAATGAGTAAGTGCTTTCTGTGAATACCAAAATGAGTAAGTGCCTTCTGTGAATACCAAAATGGTAGTAAGTTTAGGATTTTGTCTTAAGTTAGTTCTGTGAATCGGGCTCAGAGTCACTGAAGAGCGACAACAGTCTCCGTTAATCCTTTCCCCCAAAAAGGTACAATGGGCCCTTACACCGAGTACTGATTTCCTATAATTAGTGCGACAGGAACCAGCAACAATGGAAAAAGCACAGTATCCCTTACAACTCTATCCTAGAGAAGTTAAGGATTGTCTTGCATATGTCAAACAGAGGCTTTTATTCACCAACACAGCTTTACAACAGAAGGCTTTAGAGTGGTGTCATACAGGTTTGACCACTCAAGCCATACCTTGACTGGGTTACATAGGTTTCCTCAGATGGATACTGAGCCCGGGACCAAAAACGCAGGTGACCCCCATGCAGAAGCAGGTCAGTTTGTGATAGGTAATTTTGATGTCTTGACAATACATTTTGGGCCCTTCCCTGCCCCAGGTACTTGGTCCGCCCACATACGTTTATCAGGAGACTTGGGGAAATTATGGGTGGTAAGAAATGTGTTGTTTCTTACTGAGGCATAAAAAATATGGCACCGTAATGCAAGGAAAATGTGACAGTCATATTTTGAAGTTTGCAGGTCATTGTGGGTAAGATAACTTGCTGGGTTCCTTGACAGAGACATCACCATGTACTCCCCTGGAGGTTGAGTTTACGAAAATATCTAGAGTTGGTAGGTTTTTCTTAGACGTAATGTACACCTTGGCGGAGAAAGACAGAAAAGACAAATATTGCTGCACACCCATCTATTCCTCAAGCCCACACATATACTGGTTGGATTTGGCACAGGGGTCAGTGAAGGTTTTATTAGCAAGAGATTTCACAAAAATGAAATTCACTGTCAATAATTGAAAGCACAAAAAACAGAAAAAGTGACTCACAGATCGTGAGCTGTAAAGCAGCATCAAGTCCCCAACCGCTTTACAGGCCATTCACACACCTTTCATTCATGATACTCACAAGACCATTCACACTACCATGCACGGAACCAACACATTACAAGATTCACAAAAAGGGAAAGGTACACCCTGCTTGAGAAAGACAGAGAAGACAAATATTACTGCACAACCATCTATTCCTCAAGCACCCACACATACTGGTTGGATTTTGCACAAGGGTGAGTGATGGTTCAGTATATACAGTATATACAATTTTATTAACAAGCGATTTCACAAAAATAAAATGCAGTTAATAATTGAAAAGACATGAAACTGAACCATTGGCTCACAGCTCATGAGCTGTAAAGCCATGACAAGGCACCAACCTCTTTACAGGCCATTCATGCACCTTTCATACGTGTGACACATACAAAACCATTCACACCGCCATCCGCGGGCCCATTACATTACAATACTCACATCAGCTGACAGCTCCATTCAAGGGCCCATCACTTTCGCACTCCCACATGCCTGCCACAGCAATCACACCGGCTGACGCATTGTGTGAATTGGTGTTTGGCTGCTAATGTGTGTAGTGACCAGCAACAAGTCACTACTCCACACCGCCAGCCAAGCGGCAGTCAGAGCACACCACCAGCCAAGCACCAGTCCATGCACACCGCCAGACAAGAGCCAGTCCACGCACACTGCCAGCCAAGTGCCAGTCCATGCACACCGCCAGCCAAGCACCAGTCCACACACTCTGCCAGCCATGCGTCAGTCCTCACACACCGCCAGCCATGTGCCAGCCTACACGCACCACCATCACATTCGGGTTTTTTTAATACAAAAAAGAAAACACAAATAAATTGTAAGTATACACAAATCTACGTACACAAAAGCTGAAACTAAATACATTGCACGAATGCCAGTGTTAAAATTGAACAAAAAATATACAACAATACACACCAGGCAGTTCCCCTTAACACTCATGGATGCTCCCATCATTGTTTTTCTGTGTGGTACATTCTAAAACAAGCAGGCACACACAGCAAAGGGTTAGAAGAACTCTTGGGGCAGTACATAAAGGTCTCCTTCCATGGACCTCGTCGCCAACAGACTTTACATCTCCTACTGGGAAAGTCTTTTGTGAGTGTGGCAGGAATGTAATCCGGAAAGTGCTGATCTTTCAATCTAGCCACATCCTCCACCACTCCAACTCTAGGAAGACTTGCCTGTTCCACTACAACAAGGCTGTCTATCACAGACTCCTGAAACTTAACAAAAGTCATCGGTGACTCAGGACAATTATCCTTAAATACAACAAAAGCATCATAGGTTGCCAAGTGGAAAAGATGGATAGCCAACTTCTTATACCAAATGTAACGAAGAGCAGTGTAAGGTTCCAACCTCTGATCTACTCTAGCAACCCTACCCATGTGCCCATTATAGTCCAAAATGCACACAAGTTTGCGCCCTTCAGCAACCTGACCCCAAACAGTCACAGGTGAAAGGCTTTCATCATGGATGCTAGTCAGCATGTAGATATCACTCCTGTCTGCAAACTTCACAGTTAGAAGTTCCTCAATATGCAATGCACAGCACTGTCCCCCCTCAAGCTTTTGACAAACAAGTTATTTTGGGAAAACTTTATAGTTAGAGCTGATGGTTCCACACGCGACAATGTTCACTTTGACCAATTCCCTGAACAACTGCGCATCAGTGTAAAAGTTATCTATATATAAATGGTGACCTTTGTTAAAATTTCCTCTACCAAGTTTCCACACAACTGTCACACAGCATATACATCCTAACCTAATTCCATAGCGTGCCCTCTTGCTACGAATGCATTGCTTATAAACCAAGCGGCCTTTGAACAAGACCAAAGACTTATCCACAGCTTTTTCTTTCCCTGGAGCCTATATCTCAGAAAATCGATCAATGACAGGTCAAATCTTAAAAAGACGGTCACACTCAGGGCGATCTCGTGGCAATGCAATACCATTATCGACAAAATGCAGCATCCGAAGCAGAAGCAAATACTGATCACGATTACCGGAAAATATAGCAGTTGCAATCAAGGCACTAGTAGACCAATATGAAGACATCAATGGTTTCCTTATCAAGCCCATCAAAAAATGTAAACCGAAGAACTTCTTCATCACTTCCACTGGGTAGCTCTAGAGTGGGGCCTAAAGCTGGCACTGTTGGCACTCAAATACTGTTCAGCATACAAATTAGTCTGCTTAACAATCTCCGCGAAAAATACATCCCCCATAATCAAGTGAAAAAATATATAGGTCAAAGGTTTTCAGTATCCACTCTCTGCACTGGAACACCAGTAAAGTCTGGCAATGCCGGCTGCGCCATGACTGGGGCAACCCAGAGTTCAGCACTTCCAATGGGAAGCCATGCAGCCCCAGGCTTCAAAACCGATGCCTCTTGCTGTACATCAATGTCCTCCTCTAAGACAGGCACTTCATCGGCACTAAGAGTGGCTTCTTCATCCGATGATTCCTTGTGGACAGAAAACTCACTGCCAGAAACTTCCACTCCAACCCCTGCCTCAGATGCAGTCAGTCTCTGAACCATGGTCAGAGGAAGACTCAAAATGCATCCGAACAACGTGCTGAGCAGTAATCCTGTGGCCAGCCATAATCCTTACAAAGAAAGGAGACTTCACAAACAAGTCAACAACAACCAACACCGTGCAAAATAAATAATAAACAGAGTGTGGCTATATACACAAAAATAATATGACTCATTTGCCAAAGATAGCTACAGTCACCAGCACCTACTCTGCAGAGACACAGCAAAAACCAACGATATCCCACTAGAAAGAAAAAACAAAACCAATAACTCACAAGACAGCAAAATACACATCAAGCACAAATACAAAAAGATTTTAACACTCAAAAACTGTAGCCAAACACACTGCTATTATTACACTATTTGCAAAAAACACCTTAATGCAGGGAAATGAAACTCTTTAACTGTAAATAGTACAAAAAATGTTCTCTTACCAAACACATACAACTACACAAACTGCAGAACCACCAGTGATGAAACCGCAACCTGGAACATAAGTCTGAAGAGCAAAAGCCTTGAACTAGAATAAAAAGGAGAAATAAAACATTACAATTGCAATTCACAAGAAATAATACAATTAGCATTATAACACGCTGTTTCACTACCCAAATGGCCAATCTGATAGTTGGGCCTTCAAATAGGGCAGACAAGGATTAAAACAAAAAAGGGGGGGTGAGTTTGCCCGTGGGATCTGCTGGGTTTTTCTACCAGGCCGATCTGTCCCCAGTTGGGGCAGAAAACAGAAGACAGAAATGTGCTCCCTTGCAAAAGAACTGATCCCTGTTGCCTAGTAGGGTTTTATGCCCCACCTCACGCCTGGGGACAGAACACCCAAAAAACAGCCAGATATGTCGCCAGGAGGGGCATAAAATAGATAAATATAATTCAACCCCCTTGGAAGTGACGCTTGTCTAAGAAGTTGATTCCATCTGCTATAAAAAAGAATCCCTGGTGCCTGGTGGAGTTTTCTGACCCCAAGCCCCAAAAATCTGCCGGTGTACACATTCCCTGCACAAATCAGGTTGGAGTTTGGGGTGTTAAAACAAACCTTGGGAAGATAGGCACCTTTTGTGAGTTGCTGATAAAGCTACTGCTAGAAGTACTGCGAGGGACGGATCATGCATGTGAGCTTTCCTACAAATGTCACTTACCAACCTGTACCTCTCACCCACTTGGGCCCTAAACCTGAGCGAGATGAAAAGAATAATAAAATCAGAAACCAAAGTATTTTCCCTGTTTGAGGACAAGTTACATAAAGGGAAGACCCAATAGTACTGGGACCTGGGTAAAGTACAGTACAATAGGAAGTGGTCCCACTAAGCACTATTTGACATAAACGGAAAAACTAGCAACACATCAAAGAAACATACAAACAACAATGAGCTGAGAAGTATTATTTAATCACACCCTCATTTTCAGCAAATGTTATCGAAGTATACATTAATTATTATTAGCAATGTGCCCAGAAGAAGAGAAGAAAAAGGGGGTAAAAGGATAAAGGTGAATTGTGCGGAAATGGAGTGTATTATGGGGGGACAAAAGAATTGGTGCAATTCAGAGAGTTAAAATACAATATACAAAACGGGCTGATTTATTAAGCCACTGGTACATGGATAGTCATATAATTAGCATATAGCCATGCAGTTTGATAGAACACAGTACAAGATTATCCGTTGTTTAGAGCTGGCATAAGGTAATCGTGTCGACGTTTCGACCCCAAGGATAAGTAGGTAACTGTCCACCTTACAGGGGGGGTCTTCCTCAGGACTGTGTGGGGGGATAAGGGCACCTAAGATACAATGGAAGAAGTATTAGGGATATTGGTCTCAGACGAGACAGAAGAATCTAAGAATTATAAGGAAAACAGAATCAAGTAATTAACCTGAGAGACAAATCAAAGCAAAGGTAGGCACTGGAGCTGATTAGGGGGAGAGCGTGATAACTGCATCTGCAAGAGTAAGATGTAGTAGGTACATAAGTGTCAATCAAGCAGTCACTGGCTAGATGGATCCATGGGTGGCTAACTCTCTGTAATTACATGAAGCTCTCCCCTCAAGTTTATCTAGCGACACCCTACAGCATCTACAGACAGGTTTATAAAAAACAGACTTAGGGTAATGCCAGTATCAGTACATTATCCACTTTGGCGAAGGAAGGAGTATGGGGAAAAATACAGACTCAGTGATGAAGCACTTGAGGACATCATTCACAGACTGTGTCTCTGCAAATCCACCGTAGGTGATTGCCTGAAAGTAGGATGTGGAGTAGTCATTGGGGTTGACTGGCATTACTAAAGGTGAGACATTATAATAGCTTTGGCACATTTATTCACTTCTTCCTAATGAGCTCAAGGAGACACAACACTCTTTGGGAGATGGACTGAGTCACTAACGCACTTTAGTAAATCCTTCTTGCATAGCATGGCTCCTTCAAAGGCAGAGACTGTTATGAACATTCTCCATCAGTACAAGAACTAACTCACACAGTATGTGTAGCCACTTGCCACCCCCTGCCTTATATTTCAGCATTTAGGCTGAATGGTCAGGAAGCTATGTTACATCGTGTATATGGGTAGGCTAAGCAATCTGAGTTTTGTATGATAAAAATTTACTTTTCAAATGGAAAATCACCCACTGTTTTTATGCTTGTTTCATAATTTAATAATGAGCAAACGGAAGACTATAGAAGTTTTTATGTTGAACAAGATTAATGTTATCGAATCATAAATTATGTGCATTGGAATGGTGTTAACTACGCAAATAAACTAAACTTGAAACTTTTTTACACTTACTTCGAGTGGTGTTTCTTGATGCTGGAAAGTAGTCCACAGCAACATGCAAGGGATCAGATGCTCTGGTTTGCCTCTTGGGGTCTGGGACTACAACTCCCACAATGCACCTGGTCAACTTATGGAGTTTTCTAGAAAAGTTGTTCCAATTGCCTGAAACGTCTTGCTGAATTTCCCTTGTGGGTTGAAAGTGTTCAAAACACCAATGCAAAGGTCTAGAAGCTCTGAGATGGTCCTTGAGAACTTGGGAATATGTTTCCCACAATGCACCCGGCCAAACCCTTAAAAGTCCACTGAACGCACTTCAGATGGGTACTTCTTGAAGGAGAGGATGCAGGTGGAGCTCTGTTAACCTGTTGCTGACAGAGAGTCCACTCTTTCCACTTTTGAAGCAAGGCAAAGTTTTTACAGCTTTAGTTCCAAGTGCGCAGCATTTGCAATCATCCTGAGTGCAATCCTTTGTGTGCAGTCCAGGGTTCTAGCAGGGCAGTTCTTCTTCTTCTGTAGTGTTAGGGAGGGAATTTTTGTAG
This sequence comes from Triturus cristatus, assembly GCF_964204655.1. Lineage (NCBI taxonomy): Eukaryota > Metazoa > Chordata > Amphibia > Caudata > Salamandridae > Triturus > Triturus cristatus. Next base: position 889,272,051 of record NC_140582.1, on the reverse strand, counting down.
CTGTTTTGTACTTGTTGCTTTCAGGAGGTCTCTCCTTAATCCTTTTAAAGCAAGGCAAAGTCCTTAGGGTTGCAGTTTCAAAGTTTGCCGCAGGTGCAGTCCTTATGAGTAGGAGTGTGAGTGGGGACTTTAACTCCTCCCAAAAAACAGTTTTTTGTGGATGTAACTACTTTGTGGGGCTTGCATTGATTGTTGGGGACATTTTAGTTACAGGAGATGGCGGGAGAATAAGAGGAGTGTCAGAAGCTTAAAGTACTTCATCATCTTAGTGCTCCCATTCAGCACATTGCTTTGTTTAGAATTTTTAAATTGTACATTCTTTCTATTGCATGATTGGCACTTTATAGTGGCACTTGGGGCAATTTTGTAGCTGTGTTCAGAGCCAGCCCTTTAGCATGAAAGGGGGCGCCATCTTGGTCGATGGTTTAGCTTCCCTGATACTAGACCGGCACTCTATTTACTATTTAATGAAGCCGGGTGCGCAGATGGGCTGCGGATGTGTGCAGTGGGCATGCCGAAGACACTTTTGCAGGGATTCTGCAAGTGACATAACTATGCGTGGGTTCATAGAACATTAGTAGGCAGGGACTGTGTCGTCCTACCACCTGAGTATCCATGAGTCTGGGACCAACCAGCTATAGTATTTCACTTGCCCTCCTGCTCACTCACAGAGGAGAAAGTGATTAGACACCCCAGAACACAACAATCCCGACCCTCTTAGGAATCATGGTTACAGGACACATCCTTTTACTCTCACACTTGTACTAGTCCACAATAAGATCTGATAGTGACACGAGAAAAGTTTAAAATGTTTATTTTAGCTATTGTGGTCTAGGATGCAGTGTACGTTCTACAATAAGTTAGAAGATGCCTAACGTAAATATAGTCAGCATAGTAAGTAGTCCATAGATCAGAAAAGTATATCATTATACAAGACGGTATTCTAACCTCCTACCCTTCTACAGAAGCAAAGTGATTATATATCAGAAGATCTCTGGGTGTTTGCAGCAGACCCCTTACCTTAGCATGCACAGATGAAAGATCTACATCTCAGGTGCTGTCACAATCTGTTTCCTGGAAAGATTTCTCTCGAAGTGTCTCATTACCTATTCCTTACATAGCTATTTGAGAAAGTACTTGTTCCCAAACAACAGCTGCATTTGTGTGTTTTGTCTCGGTGCTGAGGCCTGACCAGAACAAAATAACAAGGCGCAATGTTGTTTGACCTTGTCTACAGTGTCCAGAACAGAATGCAAAAACAACGGCAGGTTCAGTGTGAATGTACAGTGTGGCACAAAGCAAAATATGTTTATATAGTAAAGTGCACAAAGCAGAGGGCAGTTTGCAATGTGGTCATGCTAACATAGGTAAAATGACAATGGGCCTGCACAGGACATATGACAGCACACCTAAGGCAAGCCTGTTTGCGCCCATACACTGTTGACCAAGGCCAGAGGCCAGAACTCCTGCTCCTTTTTGCTAAGATGAGAGGTACTACAGCACTGTGAGAAAGTGCCCACTTTCTTGAATGGTATGCTCCCACTTTTTGCTGAATTGCTGATGTTCTTTGACTGAGGGTACCCTGGGCTCCTGCTAATCAGGTACCCAGGGCCTATGTTCCTTCCCTAAAGCTGCATTGAAGTCTAAACCCAATTGGCATCTCTGACCACATGTCAGCCCCTGGTAAATGATACCACAGGCACCCAGAACACTGTGACCAGAGAAGGCCTCTAAGGGCTGCAGCACTTATTGTGCCACCCTTAGAGGCCCTGTACCCTGACACCCATACACTGCCTTTGCAGGCTGCGTGTCTTGGTGCAGAACAAAGTGAAGAGTCGACATGGCACACATCCCTGTGTGCCATGCCCACAAACAACTGACCTGTCCTACATCAGTCACCCCTCTAGATTGGTGCCCTATGCCAGTGGTGAGGGTACAGGTGCATGAGCCCTGTACCCCTACAGTGCCCAAGTCCATTCCTGTGCACTGTAAGTGCAGTGCTGCCATTGAGAGTATATGGTGCTGGGAGTTTGTCATTAATAACTCCACATCACTATAATAGCTACACTGAAGACTGGGGAAGGTTGGTATCAAACATCTCAGCACATGAAACCCACACTGATGCCAGTGTGGGATTTAATGTAAAATGCACAACAGAGAGCATCTTAGAGATGCCCCATGAAACTCGACCAACTCCTAGTGACCTGACTGAGTGGCTGCTTAGGCTGCCACCACCAGACATGTTTCTGGACCCCTGGGTCGAGAGCTTGCTGCTCTCGGGGGCCTGAAACAATGCACATCCTGGGACGAGGTGCCTCCTCCCCCAGGATGAGCAGGGTTCATGAAGGAGAAGCTTCAAAGGCATGCCGCCTTTGTGAGCCTCTCCAGACCATTTGCTGCTTTCAGCAACTGGTCCCCACGGGAGAACCAGCGGGAAAAACAAGTGAGGAAGAAAGGAGTGCCCACCTCTGCCAACTCCACCCCTCAGGTGGGGGAGGTGAGGTGCAGTACAACCTTGAGTCCCCACCATCTTGAGGATGGGGGACTCAGACAACCAGGGACAGGCTCCGGCCCCCCTCCCACTGCAGAGTGGCAGAATAGGGGGTGTACCCACCCCAGGGAAGGGACCCATTGGTTCCTGCCCTTTACCTACCTGTAACGCCCCTAAATTTAGTATTTAGGGGGCACCCTGAACCTTTCTTCCTCAGATCCAGCCTACCTACAAGAAGAAAAGAAGAAGAAAGATGAAGAGCTGCACAGACCTAACAAGAGGACGACGCCCACTGACTTGGCCACAGTACTACAGGCCTGTCTCCTCTCAAACCTGCTCCTGCGAAATCCCGGTGTGTCCAGCAGCCAGCAACCTCACAAACCCCGGAGGATTTGCCTGCCTTCACTTCCAGACTGTTTCTCCCGTGAACACCAGACGTGTTTAAACTGCAGCTTCTGGTGCCAGCCAGAGACCGCGAATCCAGCCCACTCTGCACTCGCCGAACCCGGCCCTCGACTGTAAAAACACTACGAGGTGGTCCCACCGGTGATCCTGACTCAAGCTCCAATGACTACTGACATGCCTCAAGGCTCCAGACGATGCCTGCAGCCTCAATCCAGAGGACCCCCCTACTGCGACCAGAGCGGGTAAGAAAGTCTTCCGTCAAAAGGCAAACCAACAGTGCCTAACCAACCCACGACATCCCAACTTACCCCTCGAAGTGGTGGTCGCTAACAGAAGATCCTCATCCCCGAGCCTGCAGTGTTTCTTTGTCCCGGAGGTTCTCCATTGAAAACAACAGGGCACCCGACCTCAAAACAGCACCCTGCACCCGGCCGCATAGTGCCGCCGAGGGGCCACCTTTGGTGCTACTTTGGTCCCCAATTTGCCCTGAGCTTAACCCTAGGAGCTTTGCTCCCACAACCCAGTGGCCTGCTTGCCAGCAGCCACCAACCGGAGGCCCCCTAAACCTCATTGGATAACATTGGGCCTCAACACTCTGCACCCGGCCGCCCTAGTGCCGCTGAGGGTGGAACAACAGTGCATCACTGACCCTAGGAGACCCCTGAGTCTAACCCCAGAAACTTAACTCCCACAGTCGATTACTTACCTGTGAATCGTTAACCTGTTTTCCTTCCATAGGATAACATTGACACTTTTTCTCCAAAAAGTTTTGTGTGGAGTTTTGAAACCTAAAAATATTCTTTAAAAGTCGCACAAATAACCAAAACGTGTTTACTCACCTGTTTGCAGGAAATGTCCCAGTGCTGTATCTAGGTACCCCTTCCCCTATCTTCAATCTATCCACAAGGATTCTGACAAAGGAGGAAGAAATTGTTCTAGCCAATGGCTTAACCTTTGTTCCAACACGAAGCACTGATTTTATCAAGATGAAAACAGAGGCAATTGAGTTCTGTCGCAAGATAAGACTTAAAATGTTTTTTTCTGGAAATGAATTTACCACCACCAATGAAGTCAATGGGTTGAGAAAAAAATCTAATTTCTGCCCCCCTTCGAATAAGGTACCTAAAGAGATAATCACTTTTGAGAGAACAGTTTTGTCTGCCATTTCTAATATGGAAAAAAGATCAAAATTTGTCAAACATAACATTTCCAAACCTCAAAGGGATGCCCTCACCTCGTTAAAAAACGACTCCTCGGTAATCATCAAACAGGCCGACAAAGGGGGTTCGATAGTGGTTTGGGGTACCACAGACTATACACAAAGGCTCTCAGGCAATTAAACGACCCCATCTGCTACAAACGTATCCCAAAGGATCCCACATTAGAACTCCAAGGTCATTTATTTGACATTCTAGAGAAAGGTTTTCAACAAGGTTTCCTTGGCCCAAAGGAATACAATTTCTCGCAAAATAAACATCCCAGAACTCCGGTCTTTTACATCTTGCCTAAAGTGCACAAAAATGAGACCTCCCCGCCAGGCAGAACTATAGTGTCTGGGTGTGACTCTTTAAACAAACCCATTAAGTGTGTTTGAATGTTTGTTCGGTTGTATGAGGAGTGTTTGAATGTTGTTCCTTAGTATCTTGTCTGTCTCTCTGGCAGATGAGTGCAGTTGAGTTTTCCTTCATGTTTTCTAACTTTTTTCTATTATGTGTTCACTTGATCATGTACTTAAATTTGTTGACGGCTTCTGATTCTTGTACACATAAATAATTTCCATACAAGATGAATCTATAACTTTATGAAAAGAAATTGAAATAAATACTATTTATTAGTACTTGCGTGGTTGTCTGAGGTTATCTTCCTCGTCAAATTTATTGTGTTGAATTATTTATCAGCATTGGCACTTCCTTGTTCACACGATTATTTGGCTTAGCCTTGCTGATTAGAGCCACACCCAGTATTGTTCACAGTGATATAGCGGGATTTTTCCCCCCGAGGTGTTCTGTCACAAATTTAGGGAAGCAAATCTCTTTAGATTTTTCTATATTCATTCTGGAGCCTAGCTTTGCTTATTAGGTTCTTTAGGTGTACTTGTCATTGTTTGTATGTATTTATTTTTTTAACAATGACCGAAAATGACGCTTTCGCGTACAGCGAAGACCACATCAAGAAACTTCTGAGTGCTCCTACGCATTTTGCCTCGGCTTCTTTAAGCATCACAGCTAAAACGCAAAACGAATCTGACAGACTATTACGATTAAAGAAAAAACAAATACGGACTGACCTTCATGGCCATTTCTTGTTAGAGCATCTTAAAGCAGGAACAATCCCAGGTGGACTTCAGATCCGGAATATTCCAGTCATTTTTACTGATGACCCCGTATACAAGAAGGGCTACAGTTGCATAGAAACTAAATGCAGCAGAGACCTAATGGTCCTCACAGTCGAAACTGCTTTGAGAATTTCGCAACAACAACTGCAGGAAATAGCCTCACTTGAAACAGAAATCAAGGACAACCAACTAATCACGGATTCCAAAACTCTCTTGGAAAAAGTAGAAAAAGAAATCTTGGAGTTTAAAGATTACACCATTAATCAAAAAGGGAATAAATTTGAAAAAGACAGGAGGAACTTCTCTCTGGAAACAGTATACCCTTACCTAGTAGTAGATTTCTACACCAGATCAGACTCTAGGAGATTCCTTTCGGACTTCCAAGGAAGATCCAGAAATCGATTCATTACTTTTTCAGAAACCTCTTCATCTTCAGGAGGTGATACAGATAGCAGTGAAGGACGTCAAACTACTAATAAGAGATGGAATGGGAAACAACAACAGGGACCGTCTTCTTTTTTAGGGAGAGGCCAGCAAAGAGCAAGAGGGCGCTCCCGGTTTAACAACCAGCCTTGGGAAATGACCACGCGCAGACAGCATTACAAAAACTAACCCCTTCCCCTATCTTCAATCTATCCACAAGGATTCTGACAAAGGAGGAAGAAATTGTTCTTAACCTTTGTTCCAACACGAAGCACTGATTTTATCAAGATGAAAACAGAGGCAATTGAGTTCTGTCGCAAGATAAGACTTAAAATGTTTATTTCAGGAAATGAATTTACCACCACCAATGAAGTCACTGGGTTGAGAAAAAAATCTAATTTCTGCCCCCCTTCGAATAAGGTACCTAAAGAGATAATCACTTTTGAGAGAACAGTTTTGTCTGCCATTTCTAATATGGAAAAAAGATCAAAATTTGTCAAACATAACATTTCCAAACCTCAACGGGATGCCCTCACCTCGTTAAAAAACGACTCTTCGGTAATCATCAAACAGGCCGACAAAGGGGGTTCGATAGTGGTTTGGGGTACCACAGACTATACCACAGAGGCTCTCAGGCAATTAAACGACCCCATCTGCTACAAACGTATCCCAAAAGGATCCCACATTAGAACTCCAAGGTCATTTATTTGACATTCTAGAGAAAGGTTTTCAACAAGGTTTCCTTGGCCCAAAGGAATACAATTTCTTGCAAAATAAACACCCCAGAACTCCGGTCTTTTACATCTTGCCTAAAGTGCACAAAAATGAGACCTCCCCGCCAGGCAGACCTATAGTGTCTGGGTGTGACTCTTTAAACAAACCCATTACGTGTGTTTGAATGTTTGTTCGGTTGTATGAGGAGTGGTGTTTGAATGTTGTTCCTTAGTATCTTGTCTGTCTCTCTGGCAGATGAGTGCAGTGGAGTTTTCCTTCATGTTTTCTAACTTTTTTCTATTATGTGTTCACTTGATCATGTACTTAAATTTGTTGACGGCTTCTGATTCTTGTACACATAAATAATTTCCATACAAGATGAATCTATAACTTTATGAAAAGAAATTGAAATAAATACTATTTATTAGTACTTGCGTGGTTGTTTGAGGTTATCTTCCACGTCACATTTATTGTGTTGAATTATTTATCAGCATTGGCACTTCCTTGTTCACACGTATCTAGGTATCCAGCACTGAGTTAGAAAAGTAACGTGAAAAGTAACTTACCTGCAATTTGGTGTCGAAGCCCATTCATTTCAATGTACTGCTCCAAAAAGTTTCTAAGTGTGGTGTTTTGAAAACTGAAAATACTCTTTAAAAATCATGCGAATAACCAAAATGTAATTACTTACCTGTTTCTAGGAAATGTCCCAGTGCTTAATCTAGGTATCCAGCACTGATTTAGAAAAGTAATGTAAAAAGTAACTTACTTGCAATTTACTGAAAAAGCCAATTCATTTTAATTTATTGCATTTGCTAAGTGTTGCATACTACTGCTCCCCTGTAAATCAAACAAAGTACAATTTCTATTGCATTTTTTCAAACTGTCCTATATCCAGTAACTTATTACTGAAACGTATTTAATGCTTACCTGTACCAGGCCTGCTTGGTTCTAAAAATAAACAACAGTATATTTTTATACAACAACAATTGGCCTAGAGTTCAGTTCTTGAGTGCGTGAATTCATTTGCTGACTGAGTGGGTACATCAAATGCTTAACACTGTCCTCCGATACTGCCTTACTGCTCGACCACGCTACCCCTATTAGAGAGTAAGGATCTATCTAACTTTAACCTCTGCCTACCTCTGGGGACACTTGGACTCTATACTCACTGTACCTAATTTTGGTGCAGTATATATAGAGCCAGTTTCTTACAAGCACTGAAACCCTAAAGTGTCTCGATGGCATGGCTGGGAAGCCTCGCCAGCACTCGATGGAGCCAGACACTTGGCCTAGTAAATACCAGGCGTGTGGACATTGGCTTGGTACTCCTGACAGATCAATGTTGGGTTTGTTCACTGTTTAGATCTCCCAATCATCCATTCAGTCAGAAAATAAAGGCTATTTGCGCCAGCCAAACACCCCTTGGACTATGCTTTTCCTGAACTGTAGGGCGCTGGCCAAACAGTGTGAAAAAATATTTACACTGTTGAAAGACCAACAACCAGTTGCTCCTTTTCTCACTGAGATATGGATCCACGAGGATAATGGGCCAGATCTTGCAATCGCTCTCCCTCCAGGATATGTGATTACTAGGAATGACCAAGTTGACAAGAAATGGGTGCACAGGGATATTATCTTTAGTGCTAGTTTGGAGTGTAGATCCACCCCAAAATCTATGGCAGGTTGTGAGAACTTGTTTTCTCTCTGTGCGCTCTTTCTCGTTTTTGGAGATGCTTCTGTACAGGCCTCCTGGGCTGGTTATGGAATTTGTGCAGTACATCTTGGAAACCATAGCACTCCATTGTCCTGATTATGCGAATTGTACTTTCTTAGGGGACTATAATATTCATTTAGATGATACTACTTGAATTCAGTCTCAAAGTCTGTGAAATTATTTATCTGCAATTCAGTTTTTGCAGTTAGTCTCACTTCCCACATATTGTAAGGGACATATATTGGACCAAATTTTTTCCAATCTGACCAAACTTATGCTTAGTGACCCACAACCTGTGCTCTAGTCAGATCACTTATTGATTAAGTTTTTCATCAATAGGCCAGATACACTTAAGCCAAATACTCCTTTCCCCAAATTGAACAGTCACTGGTCTAAATTCATATTTTGCAGGAGATAGAAGCACTGCAATTCTCAGGGTGCCCACAGGACAGGGACGCCAATGATGTCCATAGGTCTTTGGAGGGTTGAATTGAGTCATCTTTAAAGACTCAGATCCCAAGAAAAATGCTGAAGTCCCACCGCACTAGGACAAGGGTCATCTGGTTTACACCCGCAATTAGAGAGTTAAATAAAAAATGTAAGAGGGGAGAAAGGAAGTGGAGGCTGTATTTTGATGAAGAAAAGAAGGTAATTTACAAAAAAAGTGGTGAAAAACTATCAGTGCATAATTAGGAAAGCCAAGCTAATGGACATTGCTGACAGTCCTCACAAGCCTCCTGAAACCAAAAAGTTGCAGGGGTAGGCCAGAATATTGTGTGGAGCTTGCCAACTATTTAATTAGTAAAGTCAATCATAATTTTGATTCCCTGGGAAGTGACTTTGATTGGGATCTGCATCCAACTGCTAATGGATGTAAAGCAGTTAATAAAGAGCCTCCTACCTTTTCAATATTCACTCAGTTAAACAGCAGTGCCATTTGGGAAGTAGCAAAGATAGTTGAATCAGGATCCCCTTTAGACCCCGCCCTATAGACATTTTGCTGAAAGTAGGGGATATTCTTTTATCAGCCCTGACCAACCTATGTAATCTTTCACTGACTGCTGGAAACATGCGGTTGTCAGTTCATTGCTGAAAAAGCCTTTCTTGGATCCTGACAAGGCAGAGAATTATAGGCCTACATCTCTGCTTCCTGTTGTAAGTCAGATTTTAGATAAAGTGGTCAATGGTTATTTGACCAGTTTTTTTGAATCTCCTAATTTTTTACATCCAACTCAACAGGGGCGTAACATAGGCCACTGCATCCTCCGTGGTGCAGGAGGGGCTCCCCAGCTGCAGGTAAAATCAGGAGCAGGGGACCCTCTGGGCCCCTTAAACGTATGTTACGCCACTGCAACTCAAACCCAGACAGCTCTCCTACTAGACACGGAAGACTTTAGTAGAACATTGGATCAAGGTGGCTCAAAAGTGCTCATCCTTTTGAAACTGAACGCAGCTTTCAACACTGTTTCCCACCCTCTTCTTCGTAGTAGGATGGAGGAGTTAGGTAATGTGCTAAATCGACTTAACTTTTATTTGGAAAACAGAAGTTTCCAGGTCAGAGAGGGACCCAGGCTATCAGCGGTTTCTCAGCTTAAATGCGGAGTACCCCAAGCCTTGTCCTTGAACCCCACTCTCTTTAATGCATACATGTGCCCACTAGCAGACATTATCTGTTCAGCTGGTTTCATGATGGTCTTATACGTTGACGACACACAAATTGTCATTTCTCTTGTGTCTAACATCTGCCAAAATGTTTAGCTGCCTGCATGAAACAGGTGAGTACATGGATGTTTAATAGTCACCTTAAACTAAAGGGTGGCAAGATGTCATTAGGGTTGGGAACAAGCCCTTCCTCTGGGATAATCTTTCTTGGCCTCCAAAAGAGATAATTTGGATCCTGGAAGAATTCCAGGATAAGGACCTTACCATGATATCACATGTCAAAAAAATGAATTGAATGTGCTTTGGCCTTCTAAGAGCTTCTAGGAAGACAATGAAATGGAAACCCAAAGAATAGTGATACAAGAGCTCATCTTGTCGCATTTACATTATGGCAACTCACTTCATATTGTCAGCCCCGCATATGTTAATAGAAAGCTGCAGGTTATACAGAACATAGCAGCCAGAACTTTGCTGAATTTTCCTAAATCAAAATCGGTACACCAAGCTCTAGTCTGTCTTCATTGGTTGCCCGTAAGGAAGAGTTTGCAGTTATAGCATGCTCAGAGACCTCCTGTTCTGAGGCAATTCCTTGTTTCATATGATAAAACATGTAACTTAAGGGGGCATGGCTTGGCCAGCGAGCATGGCGATCGCAGCCTGAGGAAACTCCCGCGCCCGCCACATAAATCCAACATTATCCTACCCCACTTGATTTGCATATAGGCCACCAGCGGCATGCAGGGTGGAGGAGACAGTGGCCGATGCAGCAGAGCCCTTAAAGACTCTGCAGTGGCTCGATTGAGGGTGGAGAGACGGTCGGCAGAGGAGCATCGCAGCCAGAGCTTGGCTTCCCATTTCCGGTGGATGCATCCGGGGGGGTGTGTCTGCTTCTGGGGCATGGGCCTGTCCTGGGCTGAAGTTTGGGGGGTGCTGGGGGGTTTGGTGGGGTGGCCGGCTGCTGCGTCCTCACCCTTACCCAGCCTCCCTGTGTGGCGGTCCGTTTGCCGGTGGCTGCTCGGGTTGGGAGTGGCTACGAGTGCCTATCTGGATTTTCGGCTTCGGCTGTGTGGCCTGCTCTGGCCCAGGTGTGGGTGGCGCCCGGGGCTGTCTGCTTTGGGGCCATGGGGTGGGGGGTAGCTTTGTTGTGTGTCGCATCCGTGGAGCCCCCTGGTGCCATGGCGTGAGGCCTCTCCCGGTGGGGATGGTCGCACTGGCACCAGGTGCTGGGGTGCGGCCATTTGTCTGCAGCTGGGCAATACAGGAGGCCCTGTTATAGCTGGTGAGACCATTGGACAGGTCCTCTGCTGGACAGAGCTGGAACCAGGCCAAGTGATTGTGCAAAAGGGTCTCACCTACACAGTGGAACCCATTGGCTGTGTGGGGCAAGGACCTGGGTCCTTGGGGCCAATCTACATGTAGCCTGACGAAATCTTGATTCTCTGAGGGCTAGCAGATAGAGCAGCTTGGTTTTACCAACACGACGGTCTATGGCGCTACTGGCTTGTGCTATGGGCGTTGGTCCTCGAAGAGTGTTGCCTCAGTGTGGAGTCATCTGAAGTTGAGAGACAAGCGGTTCAAGGCAATCGTTGGTGCTGAAGGAAACGCAGCTCACAGACGTTGAATACCAGGGGTGTCCCGTGTGCTGGTGGTCTGGCAAGCTAAGTCCAGTTAGAGGGGCGTGCTTGGCTGTCAAAGGAAGGTTGCAGAAGCGGCTGGATAAGATTCAGTGCGGCTTGAGACTTGGCGGTGGACGGATTCTCTGATGACTGGCTGCTGGCACTCATAAGAGAGGTTCCGGTGGTGTTGGCTTGGTGCCCAAGTGATTCAGTCGGATCAAGTTCCCCTCCCCAGAGGAGATACAAATTCCTACCCGTAGATTCCGAAATGAAGAAGGACAAACCAGGTGCCACAGGCACGAAACTGAGCAACCTGGACCAGTCTGCAAGTGGGGGGACTGTGTCAGGCTCCCTCCCAGATAATGCAGCCTTGCTGGCAGCCATTACTGATTCAAGGGACACACTGGAGGCCAAGATTGGCGCAGTAGGCACTAAGGTCTAATTTCTGCGGCAGGATCTGCGCAAGGCTGTGGATCCAATTATTGAGGCTGAGATTCATGTGTCATCCGTGGAAGACACCGTGCAGACCCTCCAACGTCAAGTCAATAACCTAACTGTGATCTCCCAAGAGCTGGCGACCCAGGTCAAGGACGTGGAAGGTCGCGCCAGGTGCAATAACCTTAGTTTCATTGGGTTTCCGGAGGGCTGCGAGGGCGGTTCCATGAACCACTTCCATGCCTCATGGCTCAGGGATCTGCTACTGGCGTACAAGATTTCAGCATGCTTTGTTGTTGAGAGGCCCATCGGGCGCTCACAAAGAAGCCACCCCCCGGGGGGAGTCCGCAGACGGTCATCAACATGTTTTTGAACTATGTGGACAGGGATGCGGTGTTGCAGTATGCTCTCATGAACAAGGATAAGCTTGTCTACGACTCAAGGCCCATAATGATATTGCCAGATTACACGCGTTTGGTGCAGCAGCAAAGACAGTCTTTTATCACAGCAAAACGGAGGCTACGCGCACTGAACATTTCTTACATGCTACTCTACCCGGCAAGGCTTTGTGTGATTCATAACTCTAAGACCCTTTTCTTTGACACACCTGAAGCGGCTTTTGCTTGGATCGATGAGCGGCAACACTTTAAACCCCATTCCCCACCTCGGTTGGACTCCGATGCCTCGGTGGGCTTGCAGCGGAGTTGATCGCGCAGGACGAAATCCAAAAGACGGTATCGCTCTGGCTTGGAGCACGTTCCGCTAGTCCTGCGCAGGCCTCTGGGAAGACTCCTGGTCGGTGATACTTTTACAAATACATGACTGCATATCTAGGGGTTGGATTTACTTTGATCAGTATATAAGAAGTGGGGTTTGAAGTTAATCATGGTGGCTGGCCTGCATTGCCACTTGCTCCCCAAGATTTATGTTCTGCGAGAGGGTTGGGATCCATTAGAGGGGGGTCTTGGGGTCTGTGGTTTGGGTACTGAGGTTACCCTCACGGCGACAGATGCTCCTTGTTATTGGTAGTATCGGGTGGGGTAGGGGGGACGTTGGGAGGGAGGGGTTCTCTTTTGTATAGGTATGTCAATTGTGGTTTCAACACACAGACACACATCCTGCTCCCTATTTGATAAATTGTGGCTTTTAGACCCAGAGTAGATGTATGGCTTCTTCGCCTATGGTTCCCCATATAGGTGAATTGACAATAGTGACGTGGAACGTTCAAGGGCTGCTCAACGAGGTGAAGCGGGGCGATTCTCAGACAGGCCAAACGATATGGAGCTGACATTCTCTTCCTGCAGGAGATTCACCTGGGCAGCAAGGCCCCCTTACTCGGCAGGTTCGGATTCCGACAAGTGTTTCATTCCGGGTTTACCCATGTGTTAGACCTGTCAGCCCTAGGGTGGTCTACCCCGTTTTTTGTGCCCTTGTTGCCTCTTTTTTGCCGCCAACTTTTTGTTGGCCCTAGGTCTCTGGACGCCTTACCACTGCTAAACAGTGCTGAGGTGCAGGTGCTCTCTTCTAACAACATAGCTGCCACCGGTCCCTGCTACTGCGGAGTGGCCATTGCATACACACACTAGTGGTTAGGAGTAGGCTAGGACATCTTGATACAGTATATTTACCATCCCGCCTTTTTGTCCCATAGACAGTCATGTGGAAGCTCGTGGAACCTTCCAGACCTGGGAGGTATTATGCTTTGCCACCTTTGCAGAAGGGTCACCTGACCTGGGGGTATAAGAGGAAAGGAGGGAAACTGAACCAGTCAGTTGGGGCACCACTGGACGTGGGGGAACCTCTGCCGGAGCGGAGGCGGTTGGGCCTAGGGGAGGCACCTACACTACTGGGACCGAGTCTAGGCACTGCTGTACCCAAGTTAGATGAGGGACTCTGCCTGCCTGCTGATCTTGCCTGGTGAGGGGGCAACCCAGGGGACCATCTCCAGTGTGCTGCAGGGACCCACCCTGCCTCTGATGCCAGCCAACTCAACCCCCTTCTCCCCCTCATAAGCCTGCCAGGGGGACCAACCAACCTCTTGCCCCCTAAGATAAGTGCTGCCCTGGAAACATGGACTGTCGCTGTGGGCCCTACAAGAACTGCAGGTAAAGCGCTATGACCCCCAAGCACTGTGTTGCCAGAACTGTGCCCCTGAGAAAGAAGCTGTCTGCTGTTGCGCGCTGTGACACCTTTCAGCGCTACTTCTCTGCCCCATCCCTGAGCCCTGTACCTCTCAGGCGCTGTACCCTGCAAGCGCTGTACCAACCCAGTGCTGTGCCTTCAAGCGCTGTGCCAACCAAGCGCTGTGCCAACCCAGCGCTGTGCCTTCAAGGAGCTGGGCCCTTACGTGCTGCAAGCCCTGGTCACCGCCGCCGCCCGGGGCCATGCGACCGAGCGCTGTGGACATGGAAGCGCTATGTGCCCAAGAACTCTGCCGCAGGCCCCTGCCCCGCTGAGCGAAACTTGCTTCTACACCCACCATCACCGCTGCGGCCCGGGACCCACCTACTGGCACCGTGCCGCTGATAGAGCTCACCTGGGGTAAGTCCACCGCCGCGGTCCCAGCGCCCGCTGCCCCGGCGCTACATTGCTTAAGTCCCACCGCTGCGGACCCCGAACCTGGGAGGGCCGCGCCCTCTGAGTGCTGCCTGCGGATTGGCTCCCGCGGCCCTGCCCCCAGAACGCGCTACACCCACTTGTTCCTGGGCCGAGGGAAGGCCCGGGACCTGCAGAGAGCATCGACACAGGGGCTCCGAGGAAAGCAGGAGCCCCCTGATCGCACCCTCGCCGGGGACGGAGCCTCGTAGGCCTCAAAGCAGCCAGGTAACCTCCCCCACAGTGAGACCGAGCTCGGAGGGGGCGGCGGGGCTGCCGAGGAGCATCGCGCGTACAGCGTGGTAGCCCCGTGACCACCCCTCACATTTGACTGGGACCCTCAAGCCAAGCAGCAGCCTGGGCCTCCCCATTACTCCCAGGAAATACTGCCCCCTCTAGGGGAGAGAGGCCCCCGAACTAACCGCTGCCTTAATACCCCCCTGAGGGTGGTGCCTCATTGGTTCTCGGAAAGGAGGGGGGATTGATGGGTTATGTACGCTGTGGTTGCTCGACTAAATGAACTGTTAGCCTGCAATTTACCAGCACTAGTCAGTTGACTGAATTAACCGTTGTCCTGGGGGTATTGGTGCTATTCACTTGAAGGGAAGTTACACCTGTTCAGATCTGAATGAGTTAAGTATTGCCCTGTGAGTATCTGTTGTAACTATTCAAATTAACTTTTTCCTGTTTTATGCCGCACTGAATTGGTTGTTGCCCTGAAATGCACTGTTTTATGCCCTGTGATGAATTAACTGTTGCCCTGCTTTTATCTGGAATATTTACTTAAATGAATTCATGGTTATTGAGATCGTATCCGCCTTATGCCTGAATTAGGTGATTCACCCCCGTACGCGCAATAGATAAAGAATCTTGCTTTTATCAAACCACTTGGTGTCGTGTCCTTCATTGTGTGCGCATGGCTGAACCCGTGTGAGTGAGTGCTGCACAACTGCTTTACACATTGCCTTTGGGTGCCTTCCGACCTCGCGCCAAGCTACCACGTCGGAATTGGTGACCCCAGTTCTAACATTGGTGTTCATTGGTGGGATTGGGACTTGTGCTTGTGCAGCACCCTACCAGGATTCAGTGTGCACCGCAATTGGACACCGGCTGTGTCGCAAGCCTAGCAAATTGCCCTTCACTGTCGGATTGATTGTATAGGCTCCTGTTTAGAACCTGTTGCCTACATCCTAGTGTTTCCCTTAAATTGTCTGGGGCCCCACCTGTCAGGATGGAGTTTGAGCTGGCCAAACTAGAAATGTATACAGTGGCGCAGCTGAGGGAGTTCTGTCAGGGGATGGGGGTGCACGTCAAGCGAGGCGACAAGAGAGAGGAGCTTCAGAAAGCCTTGAGGGCATGGGTATTGGCCCACCCGGGGGGAGAGGGGACGAGGGACAGGGTGAGCCGGACGCTTCGGGGGAGCCGGGCGCTCGAGGGGAACCGGGCACTCCAGGAGAGTTGGACCTACTGCAGGTAGACATTAGTGACACTGTGTTGCCAGGGAGACGTTCCAGGGCAGGCAGTAGTGTGTCAGCAGGGAGTGTGTCGGTGGAGGAGTATGAGGACAGGAGGGAGGAGAGGCAATTGAGAATGTAGTTTGCTAGGATGGAGAAGGAGAGAGAGGAGAAGAGGCTAGCCATGGAGGAAAGGAAGCTTGCGCATGAGCTCAGCCTAAAGGAATTGGAGTTGCAAGCATTGCAACTAGGGGCACAAGGCAACAGGAATGGTGGCAGTGTACCCGCTGAGGCTCCACGAGAGCCTAAGTTTCATCTACCGAAGGAGGTGGTGGCCAGTTTTAGTGTCAGGGTTGACATAGATAAGTGGCTGGCAGCATATGAGGTGCCCTTGGTAGCCCATGGGGTACCTGAGAGTTACTGAGGGGGTGGCCTATACCGGTACATGCCTCCCGTGGCAAGGGACACACTCTTGACCTTAGACAGAGAGGAGCGAACAGACTACCCTGTCATGAATGAGGCCCTGTTTAGAAAATTTGGTCTCACTCCAGAGAAGTATCGCCAGAGGTTCCGCAACAGCCAAAAGCTTCCCACACAGAACTGGGTGGATTTTTGCGATTATGCACGTAAGGCCTTAGAGGGTTGGGTGCGTGGCAGCAAAGTGAGCGATTACGAGGGGCTGTACAACTTGTTTTTAAGAGAGCACCTCCTCGATAAATGTTTTCCAGGTCTGCGTCAACACCTGGTGGACCGCAAGCTGACCAACCCTCAGAAGCTTGCGGAAGAGGCAGATACCTGGGTTAGCACTCCGGTGTCCCACAAGGGACCCGGGGGAGACACCCTGAAAGGCGGACAGGGCACACCCCAGAAGAGAGAGGGGGGAGATAAAAAGAGGCGTTCTTCCAAGGTGCCAAAAATAGACCGCAAGGAAGGGGTAGGTTCCCCACCCCAATCTGGATCACCGAAACCCACTTACCCTGACAAGAGTCAGCAGCCCAGAACTGTCCAGTGTTACGAATGTGGGGAGGTTGGGCACTACAAGGGGGATCCCCAGTGTCACAAACAGACCCCAGCCCCCACAGGAGGTAAGAGCCCTGGGGTGGCTAGTGTAGCACTGGGGGAGGAGTTGTCCCTAGGTGAGGGGGGTGAGTGGACCGGCTTGACCCTGGTATCACTGGGGGATAGAGAGATGCTCCCAGTGACACAGTTGCCCTTGAACACTGCCAAGTACCGGCAGAGGGTACGGGTTAACGGGGAGGAGGTGGAGGCTCTGAGGGACACGGGTGCCAGCATGACGATGGTAAGATGTCAGCTGGTGTCCCCAGAGCAAGTGATTCCTGAAGTATTCCACCCGGTGTTAAAGGCTGATAACAGCCAGAGTCATTACCCCGTGGCCCAAGATCCCTTTGAGTGGGGAGGAGTCTCAGGCCAGTTGAGAGTTGCCGTAAGCCCTACCATGCCGGTGGACTGTCTGCTCGGAAATGACTCGGAACATACCGCCTGGAAAGAAGTGGAGTTCAATGCCCATGCTGAGATGCTGGGGTTACCAGGGTGGACCTGCGTGATCACGAGGTCCATGGCTGCCCAGCAAGGGACTCAACCCGGGTTGAAGGCTGGAACAATGGCCCGGCCTAATATCGGTCAGGAGGACGTTATGGAGGACGCAGCCTGCGAGATGGCTGGGGAGCCCGCGGAGGTGACCCCAGAGTCCGCGGAGGTGGATGTTGTTCCAGTGGGGGACTTGCCAACCCCTGCAGAGTGGCAGGTGGAAGGAGGGCCTACCCAGGAGGAATTTTGTTGGGCGCAGAGAGAGTACCCCACGCTTGAAGGTATGCGGCGGCAGGCCGAAGCCCAAGTGACGAACCAAGAGACCAGTAATTACCATATTTACTGGGAGGATGGCCTCCTCTACAGTGAGCCTAAGGCTCTGGTGCATGGGTCATCAAGGGCCTTAGTGGTCCCCCAATGCTACCGGGCATTTCTGCTGGAATTGGCACACGAGAAACCACTAGCAGGACACCTGGGCCAGGACAAAACCTTTGCTCGTTAGTCCCACATTTTTACTGGCCCAGAATGCGAGTCGCCTCTGACACCTTTTGCAAGACCTGTAAGAATTGCCAGGCTAGTGGCAAGACTGGGACTAAGTTGAAGGTCCCTCTGGAACCACTCCCGGTTGTCGGTACCCCTTTTGAGCAGGTAGGCATTGACATTGTCGGGCCAATGGACCCGCCAACTTCTTCGGGACACCAGTTAATCTTGGTGTTGGTGGACCACGCCACCCGTTACCCGGAGGCGATCCCTCTGAGGACCATCACTGCACCTGCGGTGGCGCGGGCCTTGATGGGGATTTTCGCCCGGGTGGGATTCCCCAAGGTCGTGGCGTCAGATAGGGGCACTAATTTTATGTCGGCCTACATGCAGGCCATGTGGAAGGAGTGCGGAGTGACCTACCGGTTCTCCACTCCTTACCACCCCCAGACTAACAGGCTCGTAGAGCGCTTCAATAAGACTCTGAAGGGGATGATCCGGAGTCTGCCTGAGGACTTGAGACAGAAGTGGGACGTCCTCTTACCCTGTCTGCTATTTTCCAATCGAGAGGTGCAGCAGAAGGGAGTCGGGTTCAGCCCCTTTGAGCTGCTCTATGGCCACCCCGTTAGGGGGCCCCTCAGTCTTGTGAAGGAGGGGAGGGAGAAGACTTCTACAAAGCTTCCCCAAGATGTGGTCAGCTACATGCTGGCATTCCGCAGCCAGATGGCCAAGCTGTGGAAGGAAGCCTCAGACAACCTGGAGGCTTGTCAAGCCATCATGAAGGAGTGGTACGACCGCAACGCTCGGACGGTGGAGTTGGATGTTGGACAGAAGGTGTGGGTCATGGAGCCCGGAGAGCTTAGCGCCCTCCAAGACTGGTGGACCGGACCGTACAACATTGTGGAGAAGAGAGGCCAGACCACTTACGTAGTCGACCTCAAGACCCCCCGACAACCCAATAGAGTGTTCCACATCAACCGCCTGAAGCCGCACCACGAGCGGTTGGAGCTTTCTCTCCTTATGGTGATGCATGGGAGCGAGGAGGAAGAGAGCGAGCCTCTTCCGGACCTTCTGGTGGCCCAAGAGAAGGATGGATCGGTGGAAGGAGTGGTCTTCTCCTCCTCCTTGACCCCTGAGCAACAGAGGGACTGCTGCCAGGTCTTGGAGCAGTTCACCTCGTTGTTCTCCCTCACTCCTGGGATCACGCATCTGTGTACCCATGACGTGGACACAGGGGACTGCCTGCCCGTGAAAACCAAGTCTTACCGGCTGTCCGACAAGATCAAGACCAGCATCCAGAGTGAGGTGGCCAAGATGTTGGAGCTGGGGGTGATTGAGCCTTCCAGCAGCCCTTGGGCTAGTCCGGTGGTGTTGGTGTCGAAAGCGGCCCCACCGGGCACCACACCGGAACTTTGGTTCTGTGTGGATTACCGTGGCTTGAACTCCATGACCAAGACGGATGCTCACCCGATCCCTAGGGGGGATGAGCTTATCGACCGACTGGGAGCAGCACGGTATCTAAGTACCATCGATCTGATGTCAGGATACTGGCAGATTGCCATGGCGGACGGAGCAAAGGAGAAAACTGCGTTCTCCACCCCGGAGGGCCACTTTCAATTTCGGGTGATGCCCTTCAGGCTAAAGAATGCTCCGGCCACTTTCCATCGGTTGGTCAACCAGGTGCTTTCTGGCCTGGAGGCCTTCTCAGCTGCTTACCTGGATGACATAGCTGTCTTCAGCAGCAGCTGGGAGGACCATCTGGAGCACCTCCAGGAGGTGCTACAGGCTCTACAACGGGCTGGCCTAACCATCAAGGCTAGCAAGTGCCAGATTGGACAGGGATCTGTCGTCTACCTGGGACACCTGGTGGGCGGGGTGTAAGGTGCAACCCCTCCAGGCCAAAATTGAGACCATCTTGGCCTGGGAGCCCCCCAAAACCCAAATGGAGGTGCGAGCTTTTCTCGACCTCATGGGTTACTGCCGCTGGTTTGTCAAGGGGTATGGAACCATCATGGCCCCCTGACTGAGTTGACATCTAAGAAACAACCCTGTAAAGTCATCTGGTCGGCTGCCTGTCAAGAGACCTTTGAAACCCTTAAGCATGCGTTGTGCACCGCCCCGGTGCTTCGAACTCCCGATTTCAACAAGGAATTCATCGTGCAGACAGACACCTCTAAGCATGGCATTGGAGCTGTGCTCTCTCAACTGAATGAGGAAGGCCAAGACCAGCCAGTGGCCTTTATTTCCCGAAGACTACTCCCCCGGGAACAGCGGTGGAGTACCATAGAACGCGAAGCTTTCGCCGTGGTTTAGGCCCTGAAGAAGCTGAGGCCATATCTTTTTGGCTCTCACTTCCTCATTCAGACCGACCACCGACCCCTTCGTTGGCTCATGTAAATGAGAGGCAAAAACCCCAAATTGCTGAGGTGGTCTATTTCCCTCCAGGGGATGGACTTTATGGTGGAACATTGACCCGGAGTAGACCACGCCAACGCTGACGGTCTCTCTCGGTTCTTCCGCCTTAGTGAGGAGAACTCCCTAGAGGTTGGGTAGCTCTCCCCATTAACGGCTGGGGGGGAAGCCTGTTAGACCTGTCAGCCCTAGGGTGGTCTACCCCGTTTTTTGTGCCCTTGTCGCCTCAATTTTGCCACCATCTTTTTGTTGACCCTTGGTCTCTGGGCGCCTTACCAGTGCTAAACAGTGCTGAGGTGCAGGTGCTCCCCCCTAACAACATGGCCCCTGCTACTGCGGAGTGGCCATTGCATACACACACTAGTGGTTAGGAGCAGGCTGGGACATCTTGATACAGTATCTTTACCATCCCACCTTTTTGTCCCATAGACAGTTATGTGGAAGCTCCTGGAACCTTCCAGACCAGGGAGGGATTATGCTTTGCTGCCTTTGCAGGAGGGTCACCTGACCTGGGGGTATAAGAGGAAAGGAGGGAAACTGAACCAGTCAGTTGGGGCACCACTGGACCTGGGGGAACCTCTTGCGGAGCTGAGGTGGTTGGGCCTAGGGGAGGAACCTACACTACTGGGACTGACTGAGTCTAGGCCCTGCTGTACCCAAGTTAGATGAGGGACTCTGCCTGCTTGCTGATCTTGCCTGGTGAGGGGGCAACCCAAGGGACCATCTCCAGTGTGCTGCAGGGACACACCCTGCCTCTGATGCCTGCCAACTCAACCCCCTCCTCCACCTCATAAGCCTGCCAGGGGGACTTGCCAACCTCTTGCCCCCTAAGATAAGTGCTGCCCTGGAAACATGGACTGTCGCTGTGGGCCCTACAAGAACTGCAGGTAAAGCGCTGTGACCCCCAAGCGCTGTGCTGCCAGAACTGTGCCCCTGAGAAAGAATCTGTCTGCTGTTGCGCGCTGTGACACCTTTCAGCGCTACTTCTCTGCCCCATCCCTGAGCGCTGTATCTCTCTTGTTCGAGGGCCGAGGGAAGGCCCGGGACCTGCCGAGAGCATCGACACAGGGGCTCCGAGGAAAGCAGGAGCCCCCCAACCGCACCCCCGCCAGAGACGGAGCCTCGTAGGCCTCAAAGTAGCCAGGTAACTTCCCCCGCAGTGAGACCGAGCTCGGAGGGGGCGGCGGGACTGCCGAGGAGCATCGCGCGCACAGCGCGTACAGCACGGCAGCACCGTGACCGCCACTCACATTTGACTGGGACCCTCGAGGCAAGCAGCAGCCTGGGCCTCCCCATTACTCCCAGGAAATACTGCCCCCTCTAGGGGAGAGAGGCCCCCGAACTAACCGCTGCGCTAATACCCCCATAAGGGTGGTGCCTCATTGGGTCTCGGCCAGGAGGGGGGGATTGATGGGTTATATACGCTGTGGTTGCTCGGCTAAATGAACTGTTAGTCTGCAATTTACCAGCACTAGTCAGTTGACTGAATTAACCGTTGTCCTGGGGGTATTGGTGCTATTCACTTGAAGGGAATTTACACCTGTTCAGATCTGAATGAGTTAAGTATTGCCCTGTGAGTATCTGTTGTAACTATTCAAATTACCTTTTACCTGTTTTATGCCGCACTGAATTGGTTGTTGCCCTGAAATGCACTGATTTATGCCCTGTGATGAATTGACTGTTGCCCTGCTTTTATCTGGAATATTTACTTAAATGAATTCATGGTTATTGAGATCGTATCCGCCTTATGCCTGAATGAGTTGATTCACCCCCCCACGTGAAATAGATAAAGGGGCTGATTTATGAGCCCCTTGCGCCACTTTTGCGTCACTTTTAACATGGGAAAATTGACGCAAAAGTGGCGCAAGGGGCTCATAAATCTGCCCCAAAGAATCTTGTTTTTATCAAACCACTTGGTGTCGTGTCCTTCATTGTGTGCGCATGGCTGAACCCGTGTGAGTGAGTGCTGCACAACCGCTTTACACATTGCCTTTGGGTGCCTTCCGACCTCGCGCCTAGCTACCACGTTGGAATTGGTGACCCCAGTTCTAACATTGGTGTTCATTGGTGGGATTGGGACTTGTGCTTGTGCAGCACCCTACCAGGATTCAGTGTGCGCCGCAATTGGACACCGGTTGTGTCGCAAGCCTAGCAAATTGCCCTTCACTGTCGGATTGATTGTAGAGGCTGCTGTTTAGAACCTGTTGCTTACGACCGAGTGTTTCCCTTAAATTGTCTGGGGCCCCACCTGTCAGGATGGAGTTTGAGCTGGCCAAACTAGAAATGTCTACAGTGGTGCAGCTGAGGGAGTTCTATCAGGGGATGGGGGTGTCCGTCAAGCGAGGCGCCAAGAGAGAGGAGCTTCAGAAAGCCTTGAGGGCATGGGTATTGGCCCGCCCGGGGGGAGAGGGGACGAGGGACAGGGGGAGCTGGGCGCTTCGGGGGAGCCGGGCGCTTGAGGGGAACCGGGCACGCCAGGTGAGTTGGACCTACTGCAGGTAGACATTAGTGACAATGTGTTGCCAGGGAGACGTTCCAGGGCAGGCAGTAGTGTGTCAGCAGGGAGTTTGTGGTTGGAGGAGTATGAGGACAGGAGGGAGGAGAGGCAATTGAGATTGGAGCTTGCTAGGATGGAGAAGGAGTGAGAGGAGAAGAGGCTAGCCATGGAGGAAAGGAAGCTTGCGCATGAGCTCAACCTAAAGGAATTGGAGTTGCGAGCATTGCAACTAGGGGTGCAAGGCAACAGGAATGGTGACAGTGTACCCGCTGAGGCTCCTTGAGAGCCTAAGTTCCATCTACCGAAGGAGGTGGTGGCCAGTTTTAGTGTCAGGGGTGACATAGATAAGTGGCTGGCAGCATATGAGGTGTCCTTGGTAGCCCATGGGGTACCCGAGAGTTACTGAGGGGGTGGCCTATACCGGTACATGCCTCCCGTGGCAAGGGACGCACTCTTGACCTTAGACAGAGAGGAGCGAACAGACTACCCTGTCATGAATGAGGCCCTGTTTAGAAAATTTGGTCTCACTCCAGAATATTTACTTAAATGAATTCATGGTTATTGAGATCGTATCCGCCTTATGCCTGAATGAGTTGATTCATCCCCCCCACGTGAAATAGATAAAGAATCTTGTGTTTATCAAACCACTTGGTGTCGTGTCCTTCATTGTGTGTGCATGGCTGAACCCGTGTGAGTGAGTGCTGCACAACTGCTTTACACATTGCCTTTGGGTGCCTTCCGACCTCGCGCCAAGCTACCACGTCGGAATTGGCGACCCCAGTTCTAACACCGGGGTTTCCGTGGGATTGCCATTCTTCTTCACGCCCGAGTTCCCTTCACTCATAACAAGGTTTGGACTGACCCCGGGGGTATGTACATATCACTGACGGGGACACTTTATGGTGAACAACTCACGTTGGGAAGTGTTTATGCTCCTCCACCTCTTGGGGCTACGTTCGTTGAGGCTTTGACTCGGGTATAAGGGGAGCTTCCAGAGGGTCTAGCTGTACTGGGTGGTGACTGGAATGACATAATGGCATCCATTGATAGGAAACGGGGCTCTGGGGTGGCTTCCCCAGTAGGCACCTCCAAATTGTCATCGTTGGCCGGGGTGCTGGGTTGGGCTGACCTTTAGCCGGAATACCGTCCAGCTGAGACGGGTTTTACTTGCATGTCGGGGGTTCATGGCTCTTTGTCTAGATTAGACTACTTGTTCATGCCACGGAGCTACATCCATAGGTTTTCCCTGGTTGCACACCTTCCTAGGGGGTTGTCGGACCATTTGCCAGTCCGGGAAATGCTCCTCCTGAAGTTCCAGCAGCCCCATTTTCGCTGGCGAATGTCCCCTAGGCATCTATGCAACCCTGAGTACCAAGAGTGCCTTCATGCAGGGATCCAGGAGTATCTCTCTTTGAATACTGAGTCCACCTCCTCCAGAATTATCGTTTGGGAGGCCCTTAAACCTGCCATTAGAGGGGTAGACATTAGTTACAGAACAAATGATAAGCGGAAACTTGCCGTTCAGAGGCACGAATTAGAGGCTCGGTGCGCTTCCTTTGAAATGGAATACTTGTTGGTGCCCACTCTGACCCTTCGGAGAAGTCTGTCTCTGGTGCTGCTACAGCTGCATCAGCATCTGACGGAAGAGGCCAAAGAGATCTGGTTGGCTTCCCAACATCGGATCTACCAGTGGGGGGATAAGTCGAGCAAAATGCTGCATAGACTGTGTCAAGCCAGGTTGGGCCTGGCTCCGGTCCCGGCCATTCAGGTGGAGGACGGTGCCCTACGTACTACCCCCTAGGAGGTATTGGCTGAGTTTGTATGCCTCCACTTGCATATGGCCACGCTTGGCCCGAATTTACTTGGTGCCATCCACGAAGCCCTGGAATAGCGGCTGCTGCCTCTGGACTGGCGTCAGGACAAAATTGTCCTTTTCCTAAAGCCCGGCCGCCCACCGGAGGACCCGTCCTCTTATTGCCCAACCTCCCTAATTAATTTTGATTCTAAAATGTTGGGGAAGGTCCTGGAAGACCTCTTGTGGTCATGTATACAGGACTTGGTTCACCCAGACCAATCCGGATTTATGTCACTCCGAGCCACCCAACATAATATTCGTCGGGTATACAATGCGATGGTCCTGGCCCCTGAGCTGGCATTCCTGGCGGCTTTATTCCTTGTTGATATTGATAAGGCCTTTGATACCCTGCTGGGACTAACTTTTTCAACTCCTGGAAGCGATTAACTTCGGTCCACGCTTTATTGCCCATGTGCGACTACTATATACTGCACCTATGGCATCTGTACGAATAGCTGGATATCGCCCCCCTAGCTTTCCGATCAGTCAGGGAATGCATCAGGGTTGCCCTTTGTCCCCTCTTCTCTTCGCCTTGGCAGTGGAGCCCCTTGCGGCGTAGTTCCGCAGGGACCCTGTGCTCAGGGGCTTAGACTGACTACACTGTATGTGGATGACGTCCTGTTTTATATGACCAACTCCTGGATCCCTGGATCTTGGGTCCTCGCATCCTGCAGATCCTACGCATTTTGGGACAGAATTCCGGGCTCCACACTAACCCCACTAAATTGTTGCTGTTCCCGGTCTGCGGCCATCCTGGCAGGAGCACCAGGGCGTCCCAGTTGAGAAATGCTTTGGATGGATTTCAATACCTGGGGGTATATATATCCCCCTGTCCACAGATTTCATGGTTGAGCAATATAACCCCGCGCCTTGCCAGCCTCCGCGACGACATAACCGCATGGTCTTCCTTGCCTTCTTCCTTATATGGGCGGTCGGCTATTTTTAAAATGGTATCTCTCCCCAGAGTACTTTATCGTCTTCAGAATTACCAGTACTACATACCGCGGGTGTGGTTTGCACAGATTAATGCTCTACTCAATAAATTCTTATCGGGGGAGGCGCGATACATGTCACACTTCAGACACGCACCCAATCAACATACTGCGGGGGCATTGGAGCCGCCGACGTCTACTCCTATTACGAGGGGGCGCATTTATTAATCATTAACGACTGGTGGTATAATTCACCCATGAACCCGGCATTCACTCTAGAGCATATGGCTATGACGGTATGTGGTTCACCGAATGGGATGGCAGGGGCGGCTGACACATGCAACGCCCTTATGGCATGGCACTTATCTGGGCCAGGCGGTCACCTTGAAGCGGTTCCAACAGTGGGACCTAATTGGCATCTCCGCTTTGGGGGACGTCATGCAGGGTACAGTTCTCAAATCATTCCAGCAACTCCAGGAAGAGTTCCAGTTACACAAAACACAATTCTTTTGATACCTCCAGCTGCTACACGCTTAGAGTCCCTCACAGGTGAACATACTGGATCTCCCTGAATGTAATCCGTTAGAAGGCCAACTCCTTATGGGGGACCTGGTGCTCATGAAATAAGATATATATACCAGACACTGATCACACATTCACACACAACCTTGCACAAGACTAGGAGGGTATGGGAGGAAGATATTCCAGACCTGATGGACGATGATTGGGCAGAGGCAATAGCTAGTTCCCGGGGTGCTGCGGTGGCTTCCAGATTTTGTCTTATACAGTTTAAGTACATACACCACGTGTACTACACCCAGTCCTGCCTCTGGAGGATGGGAGTTGTGGCATCCCCCATTTGTTTGCATTGTGACTGGGAGGAGGAGACTTTCTTTCACACGGTGTGGAGTTGTACAGCTCTACAGACCTCCTGGTGCAAGGTTTTGACCTGTCTCAGGGAGGTGTTATCCTGGAACCTACCGCAGGATCTCCGCTTGGCCCTCCTCCACAGCACTGAGGACATCGGTGGCAGTAGATACAGGCAACATCTACTCTTCTTAGCCTTAGTTATGGCCAAATGGGATATTGCCCGACTATGGAAGGGCACTTCTCCCCAACAATGGGAAAGTGGTGAGGAGAACTGGATAAGTGTATGGAAGCTGAAATGGCTGTATTCCACGCTTGGGGCTGTCCCCAAAAGCATAGATTTGGTCCCCATGGGCTGCATACAGGGGTATTGACCTTCTGACTCTTCCATCACAATCTCCGTAGGGGTAAATCACTGGGCATTCTGCTGTCTGCTATGTATAAGGTGTGCTTTTGTCCTTTTGGGTATATAAAAGATTTAATATTAATTGCCGGGATGGGTGGGGTGGGGTAGTCTGCGTACAGTTCTTAGTGCGTTTTTCTTTGTTTCACTCACAAAGTGTACTGAGAGATAATTCCATAGGTGGTAATCCTGGAATACTATGTCGTTTTTGTGGATTTTGTCGGGCACACGCCCATGTGGTACTCTTAAAACTCAATAAAAAATGTTTAAAAACAAAAACATGTAACTTAAGGTCAAATAGTCAATTTCTTTTGGCTCTTCCCAGAATAAAAAGGGCCAGGAGTGGAGGGCTATCCTTTGGTTACCTGGCATTCACGTTTTGGAACTCCCTCTCAATTGGGCTAAGAGCCAATTGCAATTTGCCCATTTTTAGTAAGCAACTAAAACCTAATTTCTTTACCTGAGCAGGATGCCACCCCTTACATTTCCTATTAGCGCTGGGAAGCCCATTTTTGGGTAGCCATGCACTCTATTAGAACTTGTAAATAAATAAATAACAATGAGTGCAATCCTCTTGGGGTGAAGACCAGGGGTTCAAGGGCAGCCCTTTTTCTCTTTATTATACCATGCAGCGATCGGAGTTGCCTTGCAGCTCTCTCATATTTATTCACAGTCCTAAGCGACAAGTAGGGGGCACCGTTGACCAATTGGGTACAATGGGATAGCAGTATGATCAATTCCTCCAAGTGTGGCAAAATCTTGTCCCAGAAGGCACTGTACTCAAAAATCCAAAATGGATGAAGTTTCTACTAGAGGGTTAGATCTGGCTAAGCCATCCCACTGGCTAGGAATCCCTAACACTCCCCATATAGCCCCCTTACTAATATAATTACTGTGGCTCCTCTCTGGCTGGGGGCAGAGTGTGGGGGTGAGCCGATGCTGCCTTAACCTGTGATTCTCTTTTTGAAGACCAGTTTGTCCACTCCACCCTCATCCTGCCGTTTGCTCTGCAGCTTGCAGTTCTCCTCCCATAGGTAGTCCTTTGTATCAGTCAGGCCACTTCACACCTCATTAGGATAGCTTGGCTCAGCCTTGCAGAGGCTGACCAAACACAGCAGGGCTGCCGGAAGGCTGTATTTTGACTTACAGAAAGAGAGTTCTATTATTTATTTTCTGTGATAGATATAATAAATCTAGCATTGGCAAGTTTTGGTATTTATTCTATCAACCATTTTGATATTTTGATGTATATTATTTGCACCTTTATTTTGATAGTTACATTTTAATATAGTATTCACAAGGTAGCCTATAGAGCCAT
Organism: Triturus cristatus; assembly: GCF_964204655.1. NCBI lineage: Eukaryota > Metazoa > Chordata > Amphibia > Caudata > Salamandridae > Triturus > Triturus cristatus. Next base: position 889,243,892 of record NC_140582.1, on the reverse strand, counting down.
TATGCTACAATTGGGAAATACGAAATTGTCTGTTATCCCCTCACCCGGGCAAATAAAACATATTTTAGAATGGCCCTTCTTATAGGTTCAAGGCACCCTACCCCTGGGGCACAGAGGGGAAACCTTAGGGGTGGCGTGTATAAATAAAAAATAAGGTAGTTTGAGACTTTGGAAATACTTTTAATTCCAAAATCAAAATGTGCAAATAATTTAAGTTTAAAAGCAGCTTGGAAAGCATGGCTGGCTTTTAAAACGACAGCAGGCAACCCAGTATTGCACATGCACACTTTATGAGATCTGATAATAAACCTATGAATTATTGGGATTAGGAAGCGTTTCCTATGGGTGGTGTAAAGTTTACAAATTAAAATAAAGTGCATTGTGCTCTGTTTGGACCTACCATCACATGAGCATGTGGGAAGGGATGTAAATCAGGGATGTTGGATAAGGAAGGCCAACAAAAAGTGAACAAGGTTAAAAAGAAACCTTGAAAGGAGGAATCTATTCCATTATTTTGAACTAAATTGGAGATAAACCTCTGTGAGGCAGAGGGGTATGCCTTAATCCATGACATACAATTCCACCTTAAGGGGCATATTATCAAGCCAGGCGAGAAAACTGCCGCTAAAACGGCGATAATGGGCTTGATAATATGCTCAATTGAATTCCAATTGAAGTCCATGTTAGATGTCCTTCACATTTAACATGGGCTTCAATTGGAATTCCATTGAGCATATTATCAAGCCCATTATCGCCGTTTTAGCGGCAGTTTTCTGCCGCTAAAGCGGCGATAATTATATTGCCTGGCTTGATAATATGGCCCTAGGTTCTATGTGCAAAGAATCATTGGGACTTGAGTACACTTTAGGACCCCCAACTTTCATAAAACTTTCCTTGACATGTCTGCCACGGTATTGGTATTTTAGCAGCAGTAACTAGAGCAAGTTAAACCAATTTTATAGCTCTACAAAAATGAGCTTCTGGTTTCCTTCATACTCGTAGCCACATTAACAATGGTTGCAGTTTAATAGAGCCTTCTACATACCCAGGACCCACCTCAGCATGACACAAATGATGTGTGAAGATTGTGGTAATGTAAGAAGCCTCTGTATACATTTATCATCAATCTTTTGTATATGGCTGACGTCTACGTACCCCAACACTACCGCACTAACGGGCAGATTTACAAGCCCCTTGCGCCACTTCTGCGTCACTTTTCGTATGGGAAAAGTGACACATAAGTGGCGCAAGGGGCTTGTAAATCTGCCCCTAAATGTCCCAATAGACATACATTTGTTTTTATAAATATGGATTATCTCCTTGAATGGTATATGTCGCATCCTTTTAACAAAACGAAATATAGAATTGACAGACCTTTGGATTTGAAGGGCACTTATTTCTAATAAAATTGTCCAATGGGAATTGCGTCCAGTGGAATACCCAGATAAGTAAAATTCAGAATTTTAGAGAATCTGGGTTCATATTTCAGTATAAATGTTGTGGAGGGATTTTTCTTCAGCCCAAGATAATTCATAAAAGTTTTGGGGCAGATTTATGAGGTTTTGCCGTAGGGAAGCGCAGCAGGCCTTCCTGCTGCGCTTCCCTACGGCAAAAGAAATGGGCAGGAATGCGCCGTATCTATAAAAGGCGGCGCATTACTGTCCTTTTCCCCTGCGCCGGCGCACAATGGGCTGCCTGCGCCAACGCAGACACCTCTGCACCATGGTGCAAGGGTGCCTGCGTTGTGGAGATGAATATTTTTGTACAGGAAGTGAAACCTTTCTGTACAAAAATAATCACAAGAGGTTTTTCCTCTTTGTATGGGTGCTGCAGAATGCAGCACACATAGAAAAAGGAAAAACGAGGAGAAATAAAGATATTTCTCCCCGTTGCGCCTCCCTTACGCCTCCCCTGGGGAGGCGGAAGCTTTTGGCGCTGCCTCAGATTTACGATTTCTCGTAAATCTGGGGCAGTGTCAAAAGGCCATGGGTGTTGCTGGGAATGCCCCCAGCAACACCCAATGCACGCCCCTTCAACGCAGAACACTGCGTTAAAGGGACTGATATTTATGAGGCAGCATTAAGCCACAAAAAGTGGCTCAGTGCCGCCTGATAAATATCACGCAGGCTTCTGCGCCACGGAACATCACAAAAAGTGACGTTCCGATGGCGCAACGGGCCTCATAAATCTGCCCCATAGAATGCATCCAGAAGGGTCTTCAGCCCATTGGCAGTTCCAGCTAACAGAACCACATCATTCATTTACAATACAAACTGGGCCTTTATTTGGCAAAACTCTGATTCTTTGCACAGATACTCTTCAAGGTCATTAATGTAGAGCAGGAAAAGGGGACATTACAAAGCCCTGGCGAAACCCGATGGTGGACTTTATTTTAGGTGCTATCTCGTCACAAGGCAAACATTTGCCAATGAAGCCAGCAATGCAAATCAACTATGGCCCTATCTATACCCATGCATTCCATGGTGTTCTAAAGCTTGGATCATTGCACCGAATCAGAAGCACATGTGAGATCCATAAATGCAAGGTGCATAGATTGTTTGTAAGCTCTGACATATTTTTGCCTGACAAGATATGGACTGAGGTGCTGATCCATTGTGCCCAGTCCAGGACAAAACCCAAACTGCACGTCAGACAATGCCTTGTTCTCATGCATCCTTTCTTCAAGTTTTGAAAGTACCAACTTACAGCGAGATGGGACAGGAACAACTGGGCTGACCTTAATATGGGAACCTTTACTCCCTCATGCCATGTTGGAACAAGTGGGCCTTGAATTGCTGTTTTTAGGACATTTGTAATTATGGGAGCCCAGATAGGTAGATACTCCTTAAATAAATCCACTGGAATCCTGTCCGATCCATGTGCTTTGCCCAAGGGAATCCACTGGAATCCAGTCTGATTCAGGCACTTTGCCAGAGGGACTTCTTCTTATAGCTAGAATCACATTGTTGAATGCGATTGATTAACTCGAACAAATAGAGGCCTCATGGTCGTAAATGGGTTCCTCAATAGGTAAAGTGCCTGGTTCAGATTATTCGGGTCAAAGATTTTAGAGAAGTGCTCGACTCAAGTGTTAACTGGAATGAATGTATCTATCCGTGGTCTATCTTAGCTGGAGAAAAAATGAGTGTTTACTACTTTGCAATACGTGCTAGAATCCTTTGTCTTCCCTGCATACTCCAGGCTTTCCAATGCTTTAGTCCTTATTTATATCTTTCTAACTGCACTAGCAGCCTTGTACGCATTTCTGGACAGCATTCCTTTAGGCTTGCTCTGCGGGTGTGCCACTGGTGCTACCTTAAGGCTTTTATGAGCAGACGGACATGCATAATTATACAAGCCAGGTCTGGTTAAACAGGGATGTTTGATCGTGGATAAAACTTGGTGAAATACTGGCATTGAGGGAAATAAATGCCTCAATGATGTCTTCAGGGATCCCTCGTGCTGGAAACTGAGTTCATTTGAAGCCTGGTTATTCGCCACAAAATTCCTCATAAATTGCTCCTTGTCCACCTGATTCTACTTAATACACCCCCCCCCCATATTCTCAGTGAATTTGTTCGCCCTACGTTTTGCCGCAAGATCAATTTGCAGATGTAGTGTGAGGGGGGTGGACGATAATGCAAGTCATCAGTATACCATGCATCAAAAAGAGAGGGACCGAATCAAATGAAAATAGTATATAATCGATTATGCTATAAGAACTAACACCATTAACAATCGTGAGTGGAATAATAATAGAGGGCATAAGATCCTGTGCAACAACCAGGTTAATAGACAAAGTTATTCTATTCAAGGTGTCGCCATAGGTGTATGTCTAAAGTGTATCAGTGGTAAATCTAAAATGATCTGTATCTGAAAGTTTGCAGCAGTTTTGGATTACAGGTACGGATATTAAAATCTCCCATCCACAGGATCATAGTTTCCTTTTTTCTGTGTGGCCTCCACTCTCGACAAATATTCTACCAAATCATCAACATCCTTAGTCACTGAAAAGTCAAAAATACTATGCTAAAAGTTTATTGATAAAAGGTCAAATGATTTTTGGAGCTTGAATATGAATATTTGATAGTAAGGAGTATGATGCAGGTCCTGAGCAAACAAATACAGCCAGATCACTCTTGGCTCTGGCTGCAGATGACTGAAATGAATTGCAGGACTACATAAAGTAATATTTTTTTTTATACCGTGGTTCACAGTTTCAAGTCTCTTCACAACAGAGAATGTCATACTGATTACTTAAATGCAACCAATCAGGATTGGCAACTTGGCCCGCAAGCCCACCACATTCCAAGAAATGTCTTTGAAATTCACCTGGACTGCAATACTGGGGGGGGGGGGATCATCCACCTGAAAGGAGCAATTTCCAGGAATGGCAGAGGTGATTAAGGGGGGACTAAGGGGTCAATACATCTGATCCCGGGATGAGAGCGCTTCAAACCTGTTGAAAACAGGTCTGAAGCATAGTAAGTTCACATTGGGGCCACTGTCCTCTCTGTTGAAATCCTCGGGTCTGGGAAGCCTCGGAGAACTGTTGAGCGGACTATAGCAGAAACATAGGTGGTGTGCTTTAATATTCCCACATACGATTATTAATAGATAGAGGCAATGTAACATTGCACAAGTAAATACCATTTTATTATTGATTTTGATGCAATGCCCTGGAGAAGTCTTTTCACTCATACCAGTGCAGGTAACTATTCTTACAGAAAGCATCTCAGTGTACAAATTGCAGGCCCAAACATAATGTTTCCTGAGCCAATGCACAACTTTATTTACCAGAGAAGCATGAGTTTCTAAATGTGTGATTCACAAGTTTGGGGACATTCCCAAAATAATAATGTAGGGGTGCAGTGTGGCGGGATCTGGGAATGGGCAATAATATCTTCATTCTGGCATCTAATTCGATTACACTGAGCTTGCAAAGCCTCCCTCTGGGTTTCACAAGGCTCGATGTTAATCCCTGAAGCTTCATCGATCCCTAAGCTTCTGTGCCACATACAATTGATCTGACCACGTCTGTTCCGTGGATTTAAATGAATGTGTGAGTTTCAGATGACCTAGGAGGCAGAGGGATAAAGCTGCAGCTAGACACAGAGGGGCAAATTTACAATCCCCTTGCACTTCTTTTACGCCGCCAGCGCCATGGTGCGGGGTACTTACAACGTGACGCATTTGGGAGATGCGTCACGTTGTAAAGCCCTGCGCCACATGTAGGTGTTCCGGCGCAGGGGGGGGGCGTTCCAGCGCAGGAGCGCCTCCTAAAAGTGGCTGAGTGAAATCTACAAGATTTCACTCAGCCACTTTTAAGGCCATGCTGCGTCAAAATCCTGCGCCTACTTGAAGCAGGCGTTAGGATTGACGCAGCATTATAAAGATAGGGCACCCCGAGCCTTGCTGGAGCTGCGTCACGCTTGCGACGCAACTCCAGCAATGCGCGGCCTTTAAGGCATCAGATGCGTCACGCATCTGTCCATTTTTGCCCCATGGTGCGCCGTATTGTAAATGCGGCGCATCCATGGTGGCGGAGCCATGACACACAATAACTGGCGCATCCCTGCTGATATGCAGGGATGCGACAGTTATTGTAAATCTGCCCCAGAGTGTTCTGATTGATTTCTACCACCTAAACACTGAATAAAGCCAGGGATTTTTACAAAGAGTCTCAAAATTGTCATCAATATTTTTCCAGTTAGCCAAAATCAGGGAGTACAAATTATTAAACAAGGCATTCAATTTAACCAGTTCGGCTAGGAATTTAACGAAATAATCTTTGAGTGCAGCTTTTCTGCCAACTGAACTGGCAGGCGTTTTCCCTCGAGCGCTTGCAAGAGAGGGCAGGCGTTCCATACAACGCTATGAAGTGCATCAAACACCCTTAGGTCTTGAGATTTCCTTTCTTGTCCTTTTCATAGGTGGGCAGCTAGAGTAATTGGAAATCTCTAAAACAGTTGAAATCGATTGGTATTGAGAGACATACGGATTTGATGCATGAGAAACTACTGAACCCTTCGCATGAATTCAGACATCAACGTGGGATGAGGTAGAAAGGTGAGGAAGAAGAAAAGATTCACTACTAGCGCTCTAGTAGGAGGTTGAGGCCTCCTTTTGAGGTCTCAGCAGTGGCATAGTAGAGTCTCTTATAGTGGAATCTAGCCTGGCCTTAACTCAACCTATTTAAGAATCGATAGTACCCATTATTGACTGCAAGCATTAGTGATTGATTTAGAAATTGCATCTTCTTTACTAGCACAGTCTACAAGTGGGTTCCCCTTTCATTTTCCCATTGTAATGCATACTTCAAACAGGTTACAGGAACATAGCTGCCAAGGTTTCAGATTGCCATGTGTGACATTTTCATAATTTCAATGTAATTATGAGTGACATTTCAGTGACTATGAGTGACACATTCTAGGAAAATCAAGCAATGAAGACCATGGAAGCATATAAATATCTGAAATTTCACCCTCTGAGTAACCGAAGCTCTAAGAAGATCTTACAACAGCTGCAAAGCACCAGAAATGGTAGGGTACTTAGTCATGGCATGGGACTATATGACTTCTCAATGTATAGCAGATGGTCATGTCCTGTGAGTGTCCCTCCCTCCCACAGAGAACATTTCTAAGCCCTGCCATCCTGTGAAGATGCACACCAGAGGGGCATAGAACTGCACCACAATGAACTGGGTGCAACATCGGCAACATAGGACCACCTTAATACAAGCTAACCACCCAGGCCATGCATCATTAAAAAACACATACCTAAACCTCATGCAGAGAAACAGAAATCAAAGGGTCTTGCCAGCCTATGGGCTGGAAGTGTATTTTGTCAGCAAGTTTTAGGAGTGTTTTAAAATACAGGGCAGCAGTGTGAGCACAGTTTGAGCATATGAAATGGTTTGTCAAAAGTGAGAAAGAACTAGTTACATTTCAAACGATTACTCCAGTCACATGTTCAGATCATCATTTCCTTGCTTTCAAACATAAAACAACACAAAGCAACACACCTAAAAGCACCTTACATGCATCCACCTATAGACCGTGGAAGAAACTCAGGGGCATATTCTCAAGGACTTATTGCCAATTTATCGGCAGTTCATTGCACCCAATGGCGATAAATTTATCGCCCCAGTCACAAGTTGGTGCTAACAGCCAATGCCACCAGTTTACCTGTGATAGCAGCCGCAAAAAACATCGCAACACATGACACCAGTAACCAATGCTAATGACATACAGAGTAGGCGTTCCCGTGCAAAAAGGGGCAAAAACAACACTCTGCAACATTCTCAATGACCAGCCAGATCGGCGATAAGATCTCAAAACAGACAATAAGGCACGTTAGCAGCAGGAATTTAACACCTGGTGTAAAGTCAGACAACAACCTGCATCATAAAAGGGAGCCCAGACCAGAGCCACACCAGAAAAACAACAGATTCCATGGAGCTACTGATCATGCAGCTCAGACACTCAAGAGGGCCACAACACCCACCCCCCAGCTCCCCACCCCCCTCCCGGGCTCCAACACCCCGTGGACAAAGATATGTTACATCACCTTTACAAAATCATGAACAAAACAATTCGCCTGATGTTGCACAATTATATCACCTCACATTCATGCGTGGTCAGAAAAAGAAGAATCAATCATACATCTTTGAATAACCAAACACAACATTTTATTCAAATTAAGCTCAAAACAACTATTTTGAAGAGTCATGTCATGGGGTGTCTTCTCAGGACAATCTGTAAGTCACAGCCTGAAAGACAAAATTCAGGATAAGAAGGTGCGTCATGCGCTCATCAAAGGAGAGAGAAAGAGAGAGAGAGAGAGAATGAGAGAGAAAAAGAGTATGATAGAGAAAGAGAGAGGAAAAAGAGGAAAGAGAGAGAAAGAGAGAGAGAGAAAGACAGAGAAAGAGAGAGAAAGGGAGAGAAAGAGAGAGAAGGAGAGAGAAAGAGGGAGTAAGAGAGGGAGAGAGAGAGAAAGAGAGAGAGAGAGAGAGAGAGAAAGAGAGAGAGAAAGAGAAAGAGAGAGACAATGAAAGGAAGAGAGGGAGAGAGAGTGCCCAGGCCACTGCTCACCTCCTGCCACCGGTGTGTCTCCAACCATGTGCCGGTATACACTGCAGTCCACCAGGTCACTTATCTGAAACAGAGTCCAGATTTATAAATGGCAGATTTCATATCATTGCACACGCCATCATCGCTTGCGCGCCTGTGCGCACACAAGCTGCTGCACCCCAGCCCCTCCGGCCGCCCAGCGTTGATTGCCTGCCCCTGTGCACACAGGCCTCACTGCTCACCTTCAACACCGGCGTGTCTCCAAGAGGGCCCGCCACGTGCCAGTGCAAGCTCCAAGCCCGGGTCCCGCGACCTTGGCAGCCTCCACATCATGCAGCCTGGCACCGCGGGCCACCAGGTCACACACTTGATTCTGGAACTTGATTTCGCAATGGCAGAGATCATATCAGTGCACACGGCATCATCGCAGACTGCAAACCCGCTCAGCCCTTTAGGTGCCACTAACTGTGAACCGCGAGGCAACGCCACGTGGCAGTATGCCCACGCTGCCCACTGGCTCAGGCCTACACTGCGGTCCAGCAGGGCACACACAAATTCTTACAAGTCCGGACCGCCAGGACGGGGCATCATCGCAGGCTGCACACCTGCTCAGCTCTTTAGGTGCGGTGTGCTTGTGCTGGCCGCAGTGTATCCGGTGCCACCAAGTCCGTGCACCGCAAGTCATGGATCCTCTATGATTGGATATCGTGGTGCGGACGCCATCATGTCACCTCCGGCAGTGGGGAATGTGATGTGGTAGGGCCCTAGGCCCTCATTCATAAATTATACCCACACGGATGCACCCAGATTGAGAGTGGAAAAGGCATCAAGCACGTGCGCCCAGCCCTATTTATTTGCAGGGTCACATGTCCTGTGATGCCTGTGCTGGATGGGTGTGGTGTGGGTGAAAACCAGTCGTGAGGGAGTGGCTGTGGCATGCTGACAATTAGACCTGTGAGCAGGAGATCACTACAGGGAGGACCTGGGACATGTAGCATTACCGTCCCCCCCTGTGAGCGTCAGCGGAGTGGGCTGGCATGGCGTATGCCAGTCCAGCATAAGGGTGTGAACAATGACCCCGTGGCTCTGTGCGTGGTTCCGTCCTGGGTTGGACAAGGAAGAAACAAATGCGTGTGTCTCTATTGTTTAGTCGGCGCCACCCGCTCTGCAATCAGCAATGTGTCACCCTGTGACCCAAGTCACAAATCATGACTGACATGGACGTAAGGGGGAATCACTGACCCTACATACATCCATACTTCCACACTTGAATGACCATAGACATGACACATCTGTGTGAATATGAATGTTTAATGCACAGTTAGCAGACTGTTGTAGCTGGAGCAGTACAGTGCCATGTAAACCGCACTTTACATTGTTGGTGCGTGGACGGCCAGCCAGAGTCCTTTAGGGAATGACAAGTCCATTGGAATAGGAAGAGTTCAGTCTGCAGTCTAAATGCTGTGTCATTGGTGACCAAACAGAATATGGCAGTCCATGTCAAGGTCCAAGGTGAGTGTTGCAGAGTGTATCTGGGACAATGGAAGGTGATGATGCAGAGGCCAAAACCAAGCAGAAACCGGCCATATGCCGGAGATGAATGCTACTGCGTCCTTCTTACCATGCAGGCAGACTTTTCCGCATCTTCGTCCTCTGCTGTTTCGTATGCCTCACATGTGGGTGGTGGTGTTCTGTCTCCAGCACTGTGTGGCAGTGACACCTCAGGGGCCGGAGGTGGAATGTCTGCTGCACTGTGTGGCACTACCACTTCAGGGGGCGGAGATGTGGATGGAGTAGTAGCACCAGCAGTCATCCGCGCCAGGCCTTGTGGCAGCAATGTCATGAGGAGGGTCTTTAGGGCATTGAGGAACCCAGCTACCTCTCGCTGGTGTGCAGCCATGGCAGCCGTCCTTTCCACCTGCATCCACTCCATGGTCTCCATTATCCTCTGCATGTGTCCCAACTCCTGGGTGACACCGCTAGAGCCACTCTGACTAGACAGTTGTTCTTGTCTCTGAGTCAGGACTCCAGCGATGTCAGGCATGGATCGTTGGAGAGGATGAAGCGGACTGTGGGTGTCTGTTAGGGACTGTGAGTGGTGCCTGATGGGATTTAGACACCCCGTATGGCATCTAGTTTGGCTGCCATGCAGTCGAACCCCACCCGCTCCTGTTCAGCCAGCTTCTCATAGCACCACAACACACAGCGCTGGAAGGCCATGTGTTCTTCGTGGGGTACTGGGAGGCAGCCGTGGTGGTGGGTGCTGCCTCCTGTGTGCTCGGTACAGGGGGTGGGGTCTCATCGATGCAGCTGGGCTGCCCTGCTCCTGGAGGTGAGTTGACATGTTATGTTATGTGTTATGTTAAATAGTTTGTAGAGCGCGTGAATTACCCCCAAGGGGGTCTCTCAGCGCTGGCAGGGCTGTGCGGGATCGTTAGAGAGATGTCATTCTGTGAAAAGGGTAGTTTTTAGTATCTCCCTGAACCTAAGGTAGTCAGAGCATTGTCTAAGCGGGAGGGAAAGCTGATTCCATACCAATGGTGCTTGGTAGGAGAAAGATCTGCCTCCTAACCGTGTTCTCTTTATCCTCGGAATAAGCAACAGAGATTTAGAGCAAGATCTCAGGTCGCGGTTGGGAATGTATTGATGGAGCCTTTCAGCCAGATATGGCGGGCCGGGGCCCCATAGTGCTTTGTGTGTCAAGCAACAGAGCTTAAACTTGACTCATTTCCTCACTGGCAACCAGTGCAATCGTTGAAGCAGCGGGAGTGAGGCTGATCTAAACGGTGCATTGGTAACCAAACGCGCAGCAGTGTTTTGCACCACTTGCAGACGACTGAGGGCAGATTCATTAGCGGCAACCATAAGGGCATTACAATAGTCCAATTTATTCAACACAAGAGCCTGAACCAGTGTCTTTCAGAAAGAATCCGGGAGATAAGGAAGAGCTTTCCTCAAAAGGCTCAGTGTGAAGAAGCAAGCACTGACCGTGTGAGATACATGGTCTTTCATAGACATAGCCTGATCGAAGCGTACACCAAGGTTTTTTACTGTTAGTTTAGGCAGAGGAGCTGGGCCCAATTCAGTTGGCCACTAGGTAGGTGACCATATGCATGACCTGTGGGCATCAGTCATGGTACCAGAGTAGACATACATACGACTAATGTTAATGTTGGAGCCAAAGTAGCGAGGCTCACAGACTGGGCTGGCATCAAGGCGGGGTCCAGTGGCATGGTCAAAATAGAGGTTACCTTGGATCTTTTGGCTCTGATGGAGCTCCAGAGGTATCCAGTGGCGTACCGAAAATGTGGTTTAGGGCTATTTTGAACTTGTGGAGTTGTTGAAGTGTTGCTGATAGCCCAGGTAAGCCATGGCACATTAGGACATCAGTTCTGAGTGAGGGGAAAGACTCAGTGGCCTAGAGGTACTCACAACATCACATGACTCTGAACGGTGTTAGTGGCTCGAAAAGGAGACTCAAGCTTCAACTTCTTTTGTTTTTTGGATTTCTTTGACTTACCGGACTTCAGAGAGGAATGGTCATTAGAGAGGACCAGGAGTGAGAGCATGACCATGCCTCCGACCGGGACCAGGCCGTTTTCAATTTCCCTAGAAGTTATGCAATGGCAAGTTTGCTGGATGGGCATCTTGTTCTTCTTCATACAGCATTCACACAATGCCAAGTCGTGCTTGGAGGTGAGGCACCAGAGACAGACCTCATGAGTTCTGGTTGTCAATATTTTTCAGATGCAATCATTGCATGTTTTAAAACCCTGTAGTTTTTGGAGGGGACATGTCCCTTGAACATTAGACAAGGTTGAAGAGAAGAGAAAACTGCCAACCTGACAGGATTTATTGGCGCCTCATGTCAGTAGGCACTGAAAGGACAAAAGTATAATGAGGTGGTGCAGATACAGGAGCCCGATTTCACATTCGGGGGAGGATAGATCCACGGCAGAGCCGCACAATACCACCTATCGATGGGAAATGGAACAGCTTTTAAAATAAAAAATCTCTGGAGCCATTCATGCACCTAAAGAAATTTAGACGGCAAATAATCTACAGTTAAGATTCTTTATCGGAATTACTGTTTTCTTTTCTTTATCAAGGGTGAAGAAGCGAGGTGTCCGATTCACAAAAGTAATCTGAGACAAAATACTAACTTTACGACTTTCGGTATTCACAAATGGCATTTACGAGTAGTAAAGTTAGGATTCCTGAGTTTACTACTCCTAAACTGAGACAAAATACTAACTTTACGACTTTTGGTATTTACAGAGGGCATTTAGGAGAAGTAAAGTTCCTAACTTTGCGACCAAAAGTCGTAAAGTTAGGATTTTATCTCAGATTACTTTTGTGAATCTGGCCTCTAGTTTTGGGATACTGCCACAAAGTACTCAAGGTATGTGTGGCCAAGTATGTGTGTTTGTGGCTAGCTTTTCGTTTATGCAGGTAAGTATAGTGTGGAATGCATGCAGGGCCGGCTCTAGGGCGGTGCGATCGGTGCCACCGCACCGGGTGCAAACTTCACGTTGGGACGCCTGCCTGCTACTTTATATTGCTTTTTAAAGCACCTGCTACGGTGTTCCTGCCCCTCCAGCAATTTTATGCCAATAATAATATTGTCAAGTTAACTCCGGTGATTAATGTTCTTCCCAGGGAGAGAACATAGTTTTGTCTAGTGGAAGTTTTGACTGCTGAAAGTTTTGATTCCTCCTAAGGTACTGCAGAGGGTTAATATGCCTGCTGCAAAGAATGTGTACCATGCAAATCACAAAGTTGAATATAACCTAAATAGATCAGTGGGTTACTGATTTCGTCAGAGACTTCCTTATGTTACTTGCAGTTTACAAGTTAAACTCCTAATGTAAAACAGTGAGCTACTAACTGTCATCAAAGAACTGAAATGCAGACGTCCAGTATAAATTAGAGCGTATTGATTTTTTCCCCAGACTTGTATCATCCTAATGTTTCACAAAGGGTTTATTTTGGTAGAAATAATTTCTAATTATTAAAGAGAAGCCCCCAACCATGGTGTTACGTTTCAAATTCTGAGTTTGTGCTTCTCGGGACCAATCCCCTCTCAACAATACTGCCTACCAGTATGGATGACATATAAATCCCAACTCTTGTAGTCCTACGTCTTATGTAACGTTCCCTATACATTGAGTTACGCAATTGATTGTCTCTGTAATATGTGTGCAATGTAAAGTGCTCTGACACCCTTCACTTTTATGAGTGACACTATAAAACTAATGTAATGCACCTGAGAGAGAGTGGTTATGAAGACAGTTGAAGGGTGGTAGTGTGAGAATCCATTGCGGAGGTGGTCATTGAGGGGGGGGGGGGGGGACATCAAAAATCATTGTCGCACAGGGCACCACCAGTGCTAAAGCCGGTCCTGAGTGCATGAATTATGTAATCAGTTTGCATGTTCGGGACTGAGTAATTCAGAGCACTGGCAAGCTTGAGGCTTGTTTGTTTTGTGTCAGATAATATGCATTGTAATTTTATTTTGCATGTTTCATTATGGTATCATAATGCTTTGAAATACGTTAATAAAGACAAGTTTTGAGATTATCTCTTTATAAATATTTTGCTTTGGTTTCAAAACTAGTCAAAAAATGAATACTAAATGTGCAAACATTATGAAGGCTAATGCAACCATTGTAGTTTAAAAGCTAAATCTTACTTTATGTTGAGCTGGTATCTGTATTTATATTTACTGTAATTCACTTCTAGAAAAATAGCGAAAAAACTGTACAATGTATTTTTTTTTAAATAGTCTTAATATTCAAGTACCAATATTATTTTGAAAAAAAGATAATACTCAGTTTTGAATGAATAAAAGATGCTCTTACCGTAATTCAGAATGTGCTGTCAGTATAAAGACCCGAATTTGTTCGGTAACATACTCTCTGATCAATAGTGCTTTAATTGGATGACAAAACTAACCTTTCTATAACAGATTGCTGTCTGCCATTTAGTGTCCCGAGGGAACATTCAATAGTGTCTCAACTTACAAGGAGGACACGGATAAATCTGGTCCAGAATAAGGAATATGCAAGTTGTGGTTCTTGTTACTCTACCTGGTCGGAGAATTTTAAAAGAACTACAGCAGTCAAGGTAAAATAAAGAAACGGTTGCTTCACGCAAAATGTAATTATAACAAGCATTGGCAACATCAATAGGTACGACTTCAATTACAGCTATAAGCATGGAACAAGTGAGGAGTGAATAAGGGTTTTAGGTGCCCGCCACTTCATTTAAGGAGGGTACTTGGATCCCCTTAAAAGAAGCTGAAAGAATGTATCTTGTGCCTCCAGCAGTGCAGCTGCCAGCATTTGCAAACACTGTCTGTGTGCAATCTGGCCTCAGAGCGTGTTCAAGGCCACCTTCCCACTGGTTGCATCCCCTTTGTTTGACAGATCTGCCCAGTAAGGGGTTTATCTTTGAATCTCTCAGGTGGGAAGTAACAGAGCTTCACAACATTAACCCTTCTAGCTTGTAAAACATTGCAGATGTGCAGCATTTGTGTGCTTTGATTCTGGATAAAGAACAACAGCAGAAAAACATAATGCGACAACCCGTTTCCTAGGGCACCAGGGCAGTCACAGTTTACTGGGTACAAAGGCTTGACTATCTATTACTGATGAGGTCAGGAGGGGTGACTCCCTTTCGTCTTGGTGCCTGGGAGTGTAGGCACAGCGCCTCCACGAATGCATTTATCACCCCCAAAGCCAGATGCGACCTTGAGTCTTAGAACAGTCGATTAAACAGCCTACCTTCAGCTGCTACCAGTAACTCAGATGAACTGGGGCCTGACCACTGCACGTGCTCAACGCGTGATCACGGCCCGTGTTCGAGCATATGTTCAGAAGATGGCGTCTGTATGGTTCTCGGCCTACTCTTTTAGCAATAGATATGCAGGGAGGAAATAAACAAAGGCATAAATATATCAAACAGGGAGTGTACGTATAGATGCATCATGCTAACATAATATAGGTCCGATACTCCTTATATACGGGAAATCTACCTTTTTATCCCTCAGAACGGCCCTTTTAGCATGATGTAGCTAACTAAAATAGTTCAATCTTCAAATAATTCCTCATCAATCTGCATTAGGTCTTTGAGCTCCTGATGAACTAGCAGAGCTTTTACCGCTGTTGAGGATGGACCAGACACAGAGGAAGTGAGTTTTGTCGCGCAATAAGAGCAACATGCAGGTCCACATTGTACACAAACACAGCACTTGAATATGATACCGGCTATACATGCCAGTACCATCAAATTTTCCATCCCCAAGTAGACAGCAAACCCCAGAACCAACCAGAGAGAGACCACGTACCAGTTTCTAGATGTATCTCGGAAGCTAAATGATGTAACTTCTGTATAGCCAAATGAACGGAGGGGGCGGTGTTAGGAATATAAACACAGCAAGAGCTGCTGATCACTTGGCATGCTCCTCCCCGATCTGCCAAGATAACGTCCAAAACCATACGGTTTTGAAGCAAAACAAGTCTGGTCACCTGCAGCTCTACTGTTATATTGGTCAGTATTCCTGCAGTAGTGTTAATTACCCCTTCAACTACTCTAGACAAATGTCGTACTGCTTGGCTAGTAATTATAGGCCCCAAAAAGGGTAACACTCCCTTCAGAATGTCAGTGAAATGCGGCAGTGGAGTATTGGTCTGATCTACATCAGTGGTATCTGTCACTCTTTTATTTCTCCTAATAAGCACGCTACATTTTTCTAGTCGGTGATCCTTGTGATAATTAGAAGGGGCAATATAGACTGGAGGGTACAGGAAGGACAGGTAGCAACGTCCAGTCCAACCTCGTGGAAGCCAAGTATAGGCACTTTCTCCACAGACAAAATACACATTAGGAGGGATTAACACAGAGGGCTGCTAAAGGTACGCAACTGATAAGTGTAATTACATCGGCTTTCTCCTACTGATATGTACCCTGCTCCTTGAACACAAAACGTAGAGGTACTGTTTAATACAGGCACTGGAATAGCCCTATCTTCAGTAACATTACAGTCCTAAAAGTGACGATAGTATTGAGTGAAATTGAAGTCAACAAAGTCCAGAATTTCATTTTTCAACCAAGTGGTATTTTCGTGCGTTATATACATAGTCATACAGGCATTCGGATCTAGGGTTCCCTCTCCATTATTCCCATCGGGGTTGAATCCTTGATGGACCTCAATATATGCTAAAATCATTTCATAATCTCTCTCCGTTAACCTACAAGCATCCACAGTGTAATGCATATACATCATAGAAAGCAATTTGAACTAGGCCTCGCAACTTCCCAGATGAGACAAAGGTAGAGAAATAAATAAGTTGTGCTTGTGCATAACAGATGGTAAAAGACCACAAACCCAACACTTTGTAGTATTAGTGGCACTGTGTACTTGATGAAGCATTTCAATGAATGCGTTTTTCACATAGGTCTGACGATGCCTTTCCTTATGAGGGGCTAAAGCATGAAACACATGTTCCGGAGGTGGGGTAGTTGTTCCTATAACAGTATGCATAGGGTGGCTACATTCTAAATATATGAATACTCCCAGTAATATAACTAGCAATATTGCTATTGTAGCTATAAATGCAATTTTAACACGATTGGTCCATCTGGAATAAACATGCATATATGTAGGAAAATAGTGTGGTACAAAAGGAAGTTCCTCTTCAGGAACAAAACGAGCAAAGGGATACATGCTAACTAAAAGTCCAACAATAAACTAGGGAAATGCAGTCCAACCTGCCAGAGGGTACTTCTTTCCTGTGTCCGTTTAGAGCCTCACAGGCAGGCCCCTATCGTTCATCACAGATAATGCCAAAACATCTTCTCACGTTGGAGTTATGTTCTCACACAACCCTTGAAGAAAACACAACCTGGGCCGCTTTGAACATAAAATTCAGTCTTTCTTTCTGAACAGAGCAAACAAATGTTCAAGGCTGTAAGCGCATTCAGACATTCATAGCACAGGTCTGTACCCTATCACTCAAGTCTCTCCCTTTCTCCTACCATGTTCACCTGGTGTACCGTGCTGTTTTCTGGGCCGCAGGTTGTATCGAGTATGGCCAGGCACTTCTTGATCAGAGAACAAAACAGAGGATGACGAATCCGGTGAAACAGGGGTTCTGCAAGCCTCTGGGTTAGCTATAGGAACAACAGAATCTGGGGCGATCAATTGTGCTGATGACAGAGCCCCTTCCGAGCCTGATGCACCTTCTCCTTGCCCTTCTCCGATTACCTGGGCATCAGAAAAAGGGATGAATCGAAGAACTCGATCACTTTTCTGAGTCAGAACCCCGTCCTGGATTCGCTGATCATATGGAAGCGGGAGGGGTAGTTTTTTCAGATGTGACACATGAATCCAGTGTCGCTTGCCGTTCACTTTTACCGCCGTCCACGTGGCCAACAAGACTTAAAATGGTTCAGACCAACGAGGATCCAAACTGGATTTTCGCTGATAGTTACGGACCAGAACCCACTGTCCTGGTTCCAAGCGATGTCCAGGACCCTCCGGCAGGGGCTGCAAAACTGCTGAGACCTGTTGATGAATGGAACGAAGATCTTTAGTCAAAGTATACAAATTGTCTGTCAGCATAGGATACTCTATATCACAAAATGTTCTGGGTCTCGGGACGCCCCAAACATTAGCAGGGTGCCCAAAAATGACCTCATACGGAGACAAACCAGAACGAGAATGTGGGGTAACTCGTATTGACATTAATGCCAGCGGCAGAGCATCTGGCCACTTCAATCCGGTACTTTCTTGAACTTTAGCTAATTTGAGCTTTAATATCCCGTTATACTTCTCGACCAACCCAGCGGACTCGGGGTGTCGAGCCGCAAGGAATTTCTGTTTAATCTGTAGTCCATTAGATATATGTGTGATGAGTTCTGCATTAAAATGTCTTCCGTTGTCACTCCAGATCACACGAGGCAATCCGTAGTGAGGGAAATACTCCTTTACCAACACCTTTGCCGTTGCCAAAGCAGTGTTTTCTTTTGTTGGGTAGGCTTCCACCCATTTACTGAAAGCGCATACCACGACCAAGACATACTTCAAATTGTTAACGCGCTCCAGCCGGATAAAATCCATTTGAAGCACCTTAAAAGGCAAAGATGGTGGTGCAAAGTTTCCACTCAGAACAGGCTCCCTGCCCCCTGGATTATGTCGCAAGCAAACCATGCAATAGTGTATCAAATGAGCAGTGGTCCTAGAAATATTGGGATTGTACCATATAGGACCTAATAATGCACAAATGCCTTTCACCCCAATATGAGCTGAACCATGTGCCATTGTCACCACCGTATTCACTAATGCATTAGGCAACAGCCACTGCTGCTTTTCTGTTAGATCAATCCAACAACCATCTGCATCTAATCTCCCAATTCGCTCTTTCCAGTGAGCCAGTTCAATAGGGGTAGCTTCTTTCTGTATTTCTCGGACACTCTCCATGGTATTATCAAACATCTCTGTTTCAGCCACCCACCAAGCAGAGCTAGTCGCAAACATTGAGGTTAATTTGGATTTCGCAGTTTCCTAGCTACTTGATCGGCAAAGGCATTACCCTCCCCCACTGCATCAACCACTGCCTTGTGTGCACTACATTTGACTACAGCCACTATTTCTGGTAACGTCAATGCTGTCAGTAATCGCAAAATCAAGGGGCCATGCTGTATTCGCTGACCATGAAAAGTAAGAAAACCCCTTTCTGCCCAAAGTCGGCCAAAACTATGAGCCTAAGGCATACTGGCTGTCGGTGAAAATATTTACTCTCAGTCCTTCACTTAACTCACAGGCCCGAAACAATGCCACTAATTCAGCCGCCTGTGCTGACTGATAGGGTACTCGAGAAGCCTCAACTATAGTGTGAAGAGTAGTTATCGCATATGCAGCTGTTGTCATGCCATCTGGTAACTTGAAACAAGAGCCATCGACGTACAACTCCCCTTGAGGGTCAGATAGAGGAGTGTCAGTCAGGTCTACTCGTCCCTTCGTTTCTTCCTCAGTCCGAAATATACAATCATGAACATCATTGTTCTTTTCATTCCAAGGGAGGGGTAGTAACGTAGCAGGGTTCAGAGTGGCACATCGTTTAATCGTAATGTGTGGAGCAAACAAAGTCATTTCGTATCCGGTTAGACGCGCACTCGTAAGGTGCTGGGTGTTTGTTTTGTTCAATAATGTATCCACAGGATGCGGTACCATCACTGTGAGGTCAGTATTCAGAACGAGCCTTCCGACTGTCGAATAGCCACCGCAACCGCAGCAGTAGCTCTTAAACAGCTAGGGAGTGCTCTGGCGACGTTATCCAACACCACCGAGAAATAGGCACAAGGTCTCTGCTTACGACCAAATCCTTGTGTTAACACAGAAAGCGAGCAACCGTCCCCCTCGTGTACGTAAAGCACAAAAGGTTTTCGTAGTCAGGAGTACCAAAAACAGGTGCAGAACAAAGCGCAGATTTCAAAGAGTCAAAAGCATCTTGACAAGCATCAGTCAAGGGTAACAGTTCATGCACATCTTTAGTGGTTAAGTACAGAAGAGGTTTAGTAAGAAGGGAAAAATTAGGGATCCATTGGCGGCAGTAAGAAGTTATGCCGAGAAATGCACGAACATCACGCTAAGTATGAGGTACAGACATATTAAAAATGGTAGTCACACGCTCAGGGGTTAGTCTCCTCCCCTCCTTCGGCAGTAGATGACCGAGATAGGTCACCTCCTGTCGACAATATTGAAATTTAGAAAGGGATACTTTATTGCCATTAGCAGCCAAATGACACAATAATTGTACAGTGGCCTTCTTACAACCTTCCTCGGTATCAGAGGCCACTAACAAATCATCTAAGTATTGCAAAAGCACATTACCAGGGGGCAAGACCAAATCATCCAACAATGTTTTCAAAGCTTGACTATAAATACTAGGACTCTCTGTGTACCCCTGGGGAGCGCGGCAGAACCGGAAGCTGCGACCAGATAATGAGAAGCTAAAAATATGGCGGCTATCAGGATGAATCGGAATGCTAAAGAAAGCATTTTTTAAATCAATCACAGAAAAATATTTAGCAGTAGGCGGAATCATAGTGAGAATAGTAGGGATGTCTGAAACCACAGGGTATTGGGGCACCACTATTTTATTAATTTCGTGCAAATCAATCACAAAACGATAGGTATCAGCATAGTCAGGATCACTTCCAACAGGGGCTCTCTTTAAGATAGGCAAAATGTCTCTTCCACCACACCCCTTTTTTACCAAATCTTGTATGATGGAGAGCAAAGCCTTCTCACCAGCCGGAGAAATTTTGTACTGAGGTATACGAGGAAGCCGAGCATTTTGCTTCAAAGTAATAGAAACGGGCGGAATCTTTAATAATCCTACATCTGTGTCACCAGTGGCCCACAATGTTGCTGGAATAGCAGCAATCTCAGGAGGGATGGGTTCATTTTTAGTGAAACACTGCAAAGTATGCTTCCCAAGGGAATTAATAGTCAAGTAAACACCATCAGGTGAACAATGAATCTTAGCATGCAATTTTTTCAACAAATACAAGCCCAGCAAATTTTTGCCACAATGGGAAGTGAAAAGAAACGGAGAGTCTATTGTAACAGGACCAATTGTAAAAGGAATAGGTTTGGAGATGGGGCTCACCACCGGAATTCCCGAGAATCCTTCCGAAACATTATTGTGCCCGGACAGAGCAGCCCCTGGGACCAGGGAATGAGAAATAGAACTATTCATTGCACCCGTATCAACTAAAAACTTTTCAGATGTCCCCATCAAATGCGCCTCTACATAAGGTCCTTGATGACCAACGGGTACCGACACCTGGCCCTCACTCTGTCCATGGCTATCCTATGTATAAACATACCCTTCGGTCGCCTCCATTGCACACTCCTCATTATAATACTGCCTACCTCTTGGATTATCAAAGTAATTATTTTCTTGTCCAACTTGCGTCGCCTCTTCTTGTCGCATATCACTGCAATCCACACTTCCCCGACCACTTCCTCTACTTCTCATAGCCCGTTCTGGGCTGACAACAGCGGACACTGAGATCGCCAATGCCCTTCCTCCTTACAATAAGCACACTGATTTATTCCCAAAACTGTGGAAATATGGATTTTTCTGGTCAATTATGTCCCCTATCTTGGACCCCAACAATTCTATGTGCATGTTACAAGTACATGTATGTTCCCTCCAGTTCCAGTTATGAAGACGCAAATACATGTGCGTCCACCGTTAACATGTCCTCTTTTAGATCCGCCATGAATGAGCCGGATATTCCATTCCTAAGTACGAAAGGCCACCGCCTTTATATGGTTCACTTATGCCATTTTACAGTCCAGGCAAGTAGGCCCTGATCCTGTCATCAAGCTTTTCTGCTTTCTGCCTCTGAAAGCTCCAGTCTGAGCCTGCATCTGTGACCATGAACTTTGTCTCATCCTCTGCGCGGCTCACGATGCCTGACATCAGCTTGCTGCCTGCCAAGAACTGTATTTCACCTTCGGAAATTATCTGCTCCGCTCCCTGCCCAATGCATTCCTGTCTAGTAGTTTAAAGTAAACATTCTGCCAGCTACCGAGCAAAGGCCCGGCTTCTCTGTCTTTATGCAAGTAATTCATAGCCCTGTTACTATGGAAGATTCCTGCCCTCGCATCTAGTGTAGACACTTAGACGCTTGTACACGCACTAACAGTCAGTATAGTCAGTATAGAATAAGATTCTACTCCAAGAAGGCCTCTCTTTTGGATAACATAGTTCTTTAAACATAGGATGTTAGATATGATTTGGGATTAGGTTGACTTGACCCTCCAGACATCTGTCGCCACATGTAGAGCTAAATGTCAAGTCCCCTTCACCCCCTAGCTGCACGTCAATCACACGTCATGCTGCTGCGCGCGCATCTCTGCAAAGTATTTCTGCTGACATTGCGAAATTATTTCATAGGTCCACCCATATGTAACATCACAACCAATGACGTTTCCTTGTTACTCCCAATTACGCCTCCTTCAGCTACGCATGTGAAATGTTATCTTTGCTATCAATTGTTACGCCTCTTGCATTTGCTTCGCTGTAATGCCTATTGTATAAAAGTTATTAATTATCAATAATGTATGTACTTCACTTCCTGAGCCTCCGTGGTGATGGAACCTGGAGTCCACGATTTCGAAATCGTTTATTGGAATAAAGCCCGTTCTTAACCTCTAATACCACGGATTCTGCCTCTTATTTATTGAGCTATTTTTATTATGTTCTGTATCAAATTAAGTCCCGGTAATTAAATTATTTACCACATAAATGGCGCCCGAACAGGGACACTTTCTCATCTCACGCGCCGGCGGTGCGTTGCAGGCCCGGTCTCCTGCCACAGCTGGACGGACAACAACGCGTACCAGCAGGATTTCCTGTATCTCCCTCCGGTCTAGCGGGGGCGACTGAGGCTGCGATCAACACCCAGACGAGGCGGTGAGAAGTGCGAAGTATCCCGACCAGAGCCTAGCTGAGAGAGCAAGATCCGAGGTATACAGAGGCCCACCAGGTTTCCGATGTCCTGAAGTGTCCAAAGTTGTCGAGTCGAGTCCAGTCCGGTCCAGTTCAATTCAGTTCCGTTCCGAGGCCTTCCGTTCCGAGCTACCCGGTGAGTACCATTACTGGGGAGGCGTTCTGGCGTGCACATAAGTTGTGCCGGTCCAGACGGGTTTGGGTACACAAATCCGGTCTGCACTGTTTTAGCAGTGTATCTGTACTGTTTAGCAGTATATCTCAGTATATCTAGTATATCAAGTATATAAATTCAGAATAATTCAGTTAAATGCCGAGTATTATGTTTAGTGATTAAGTTTTTCTTAGATCATCGTCATCATCACCGTTGCTCATTTAAATGTTAAATGTTAAATGTATTGATATGTCCTGCATATTGTGGTGTGAATGACTGTTCATTATCGTGGTTTATTGTATTAAGTTTGCTCAAAACCAAGTATCAGACCAGTTCTCAATATGCCGCTCTTTTCGAAATTAAGACAGATAACAACTAGAAAAGGGGTACTCGAAGAAGCTGTTCCTATTCCTCCTAGGGACACTCCAGGGTACTTCATGTATCATAAACACGGCCTAGACGCTATATTATTTCTTGATTTATGGGTAGACTACACTAAGGAATTACCAGAAAGTCAGAGGTGGCCCGCAGCTGGGACCTGGGATGCAGAGTGCATCGTGAAAGTAGAGGAAGAATTATGGAAAAAGAAAGCTAGACAATCACAGAAAGACGCCATTGAATTATGGCGTAAAGAATCGTATAGACGAACAGAAAAAGCACGTAGACAGGAAGAGAAGAGTAAGGAGAATTCAAATAAAGTCCGAGAAAATCTATTAATTGAAGAAGGTACACGAGTGAAATCAGAACAAGTAGACAGACAAAGAAATGCCCTTATGAAGGGTATGTATCCCCTTCTGGCCGAGGGATTACCTAAGGCTACTCCGGGGATACCAAAAGACTTGCCACCCCCATTATTTCCAATAAAAGTACATCCTAAGGGGCATCCTAGAACCGCAGAAGATGTTTTTCTTTCCTCATATTTAGATGACGCAGCTCCCGAGTATGCTAACCCCGCCCCACATAGACCGTTGGCCGGGGAGGTTCAACGCCAAGATCCTGTATCTATATCCTTACAGCATCAAATCCTGACACAAGTTCCGGCAAGCACGTCCGTTTCCACATCTGTTCCTACAGCTACTTCTATAGCTGTGTCCACACCTATAGTTGCTGTATCGCGTTCTACGAATTCTTTCACGCCCGATACTCCAGACGGGGTTACTGGAGGTGCTACCAACATTTTCTCTACGCCACCCAGAGTAAATAAACTTACCTT
Source organism: Triturus cristatus (assembly GCF_964204655.1). NCBI lineage: Eukaryota > Metazoa > Chordata > Amphibia > Caudata > Salamandridae > Triturus > Triturus cristatus. The sequence continues at coordinate 889,219,919 of NC_140582.1, read as the reverse complement.
TCAAGAGTCAGCACATCCGCGTACCCCCAAACTCATAAATGCCCGCACGCTTAAGGAACTTCTTATAGATTGTAGATATGACCCTGTGCCCGGCAAAGAGGACGAAATGATCATGGCATCATTACGTATCAGACGAGCCGCGGTGTATTTAGGGAAGTTACCAGGAATGACTATGCATCTAGATAATATATATCATTATGTCCAAACAGGGCGAGACTCTGAATGTATTAACAGAGCTATGGAATACCAGAAAGTGGAGATACAGGGGGAACTGTTACGTTTCCTCATAAATTGCGTAATCAGAAATCAAGACCGACCGGGGGTAGATCCGGAAATAATGCAAACTCTTACCAGATGGAGCCAGAATATATCAGAAGGGAGACATGATAGGCAAAAATGTATAATAGCCATGTGCAGAAAGATCCGAAAAGAAATAGAACGCCTACACGAAGAGAGATTAGCGGTAGACCAGTTTGAACAAAACGAGGAGGAAGAAGGATCAGGACCGTCCACAGGACAGTCAGAAACGATAGCCTATGTAGGTAGAGGAAGATCTTGTAATAATACTAGATACTTTACTGACCCAATACGTCCGATATGTCCAGATAATAACAGGAATTTCCAAGCACCTATAATAAATATGAGGTCCCCCGAGCATTCGTTCCAAGCCGCTGACAAATTACTGCGAGAACGAAGGGGTTATCATTTACTCGATTCTATGGATGAACAAGAATTAGCCAGGTCAGCCGTTCATTGGGTTGACAGTCCCGGAAAATATGGTGATGATACAGTAGCACACACATTTTTGAACCTCACCCCAGATGAACAGCGTTTAGCTGGGATTTATATGATTCAACAACTTCTTATACTATATAAAAGCCAACATTCAGATCCTGGTCCCTTACCTGATATATTGACTGAATTACTCACGAATAGATGGAGAGGTTCAGGTACTAAGTTAATTAAGGAAATACTAGAATCCAGAAAGCAGTACATTCTTTTTGTATGTCCAGAACATGTTTCATTGCCCATCAAGGAAAGACCGATGTATTACATGGACAGACAGAATCCCTTACGAGAAGTACACCCAATAAAGGGCGAGGACAATCAGTTTAAACGTGTATATGTATATACGCCCATATCGAAAATAGAATTGTTAGAAATGAAGAAAGTGGTACCCAGTCATGACAAAGACCCAGCGGGTTTCCACCGAGAAATTAAAGACATGTTACTCATGGGAGAGTATACCTATCCCGACATTATGACAATATTAAAGGTATTAATGCCTGCTGGCATTTATGAAAAACTCAAGGAAAAAGAGTGGGAGGTAGGAGACCAAAAGATAGATTGGACAGCATTAGAAAATGAAGAAAAGGCCCGAGGTCCAGGTTCGGGGCTTGGGGACAAAACTAAAGCACTGCCAGGTTTACTAGTACAGGTACTGCCACGTTTATTAACTACGAAAAAGGAAGACTGGGGTGCAATCTCAGCCTGTAAACAAAAGCAAGATGAAGACACTAGTGATTTCTATGCCCGATTCGAAAAATGTTTTGGTATAAATAGTGGTATAAAAGCAAGTAGCGAGTCATACCCACATCTGTTTGTGACAAAATTAGTTGAAAATTCCTTGCCCCAAGTGAAGAATAGAGTATTAAAATTCGAGACTACCTGGCAAGGTAATACCCCATCACAAATGTTACAAATGTTACAGTATCATTACAATAGAATTAGAGAAGAACAAGAACATGAACAAAGACGCATGAAAGACACAAAAATGAAAATGCTAGTCTCCCAGACAGTTCCAGCTGAAGGTCATAAAAAGGGTACGACACAGTCCGGTGATTCAGCAGGACCTGTAAAAGGGACATGCAACTATTGTAAACAGCCAGGACATTACATACACGATTGCCCAGTCCTGAAGCGTAATATCTCCACAGGTATTACAAAAGAAAGACCACGGCCACTTAGACAGGATCAGAATGAACAAGGAGCACCGCAGCATGCACAGGCCATGCCAGCTCCACAACAGTCTATACAGTTTGTGCCAGCCGCACCAGCGCTGCCGGCTGCTGCCACACAAACCACGACACGACAGCTGTACCAGACCGCACAGTATGACTATCCTGATTATCAACGATATGCATGAACCAGCCTAGAGAGGGAAGTTGACTTACCCCTTATCGAGGTCCCTGTAGACCAAGAAGGACCTTATGTACATAGTGAATTATTAGGCCAAGATAGAACATTTTTACTTGATACAGGGGCAAGTCGAACAACTATAAAACGTAGTGAAGTTCCAGGGGCACCCCTCTCAGGCTCACAGAATATTTCCCTTGGTTTTTCAGGAAAACCTATTGTTAATGAAGTATCACAGCCTCTTCCACTTACGATAGGACCCTTGACCAGAACTACAGATTTATTGCTTACTAAATCATGTCCAGAAAACTTGTTAGGTATAAAAACACTGAAAGCTCTAGGAGCTATAATATGTTGTTCTCCGGAAGGAGTAAGATTGTTTCTACGTGATTTCAAAGGTCATTATGTGTCTCGAGACATGGATTCCCGACTGCAGAATTTGCCCACACATTTATGGGCACAAGGCCCTACAGATGTTGGTTGCATGAACATTACACCATATCGAGTCACACTAAAGGCAGGAGTGGTACTACCACGAATGCGACAATACAAGTTACCCCCAGATGCTGTAATGGCTTTACTGCAAATCATTGACGAACTTATCGGCCAAGGAGTGGTTGTGGAGATCGACTCCAATGTATGTAATTCACCGATAATTCCGATTCTTAAACGAACTGATCCAAAGGCTCCCCCAGTATATCGATTGGTTATTGATCTGCGCGAATTAAATAAATGTATTGTACCACAATACCCCGTAGTTCCAGACATCTCTTCATTACTGACAGCTATTGATTCCGAAGCAACATTCTTTACTGTAATTGATCTCAAGAATGCCTTTTTCAGCGTCCCAATAGATCCGGAAAGCCAATACTTGTTCGGATTCAGTTTAAATGGACGTAGCTTTAAATTCACACGCGCACCTCAAGGATTTACAGAAAGCCCCAGCATCTATAGCCAAGCATTGAAACGAGAACTTGACAGTATACACATGCCAGTCAACACTGCTCTGCTTCAATATGTCGATGATCTGCTGATCACCGCCCGAAGCGAACCTGAATGTGAAAAAGCATCACTGACGGTTTTACAATTTCTAGCCGAAAAAGGGCACAAGGTGTCCCCTTCTAAGCTGCAATTCTGTGTCCAGCGAGTTATTTACCTTGGTCACTCGCTGTCCAAGGAGGGAAGGCAGCTTACACCAGATCGCATCCAGCTAATTGCAAATATGCCAATACCCAAGACACAAAAGGAGGTGCGGGCTTTCATAGGCCTCACTTCATATTGTAGGCAGTGGATCCCTCAGTATGCATTTCTAGCAAAACCACTCATTCAATTAACAACACAGGAGGCAGCCACATCGACTGTCCTCCCTTGGACTCAGGAACACACACTAGCTTTTGAAAGCTTAAAGAAAGCTCTATGCCAAGCACCTGTTTTAGCAACACCATGTTACAGAAAACATTTTACACTCTTTGTTACAGAACGAGAAGGTACTGCCTTGTCAGTACTCACACAGGAACAAGCAGGATCACACAAACCGTGTGCTTATTTTTCTAGTACATTAGATCCCGTAGCTCAGGCTCTGCCTGCGTGCCTGAAATCAGTGGCAGCGACAGCTTTAGCAATCAGACAAAGCGATGCCATAGTGTTAGGACATCCATTGACAGTCCAAGTACCACATGCAGTAGAGGTTCTTGTGAATCGAACGCAAACACAACACTTGACTATAGCGCGACTTACAGGTTACGAATTAACATTGTTTCAGCCACATATAGAAATCAGACGTTGTAACACAATGAATCCTGCCACACTTTTACCTGTAAGTGGAACAGACCCACTAGCTCATGATTGTATTGATGTTATTACAATAACGACGAAACCCAGACAAGACTTGACAGATGTCCCATTGTCAGATCCAGACCTGACGTTGTATGTAGATGGTTCATGTATGAGAACAGGTACAGGAGAGTTAGTGGCCGCTTACGCAGTCACAACAGACACTGAAATTATTGAAACCAAGTGTATAAATACCTTGTCCGCTCAAGCAGCAGAGCTCGTCGCTCTGACACAGGCCTGTATTCAAGCCACAAATAAAAAAGTCAACATATACACTGATTCACGTTATGCATTCGGAGTTGTACATGACTTCGGCGTGCTGTGGCGAGAGAGAGGTTATTTAACTTCTCACGGTGCCCACATTCAGCACGGACCCCTCATTCATGCCTTATTAGATGCAATACATCTACCCATTGCAATATCGATTATGAAATGTAAAGCTCACACGAAAATTACTGATATCATTTCTCAAGGCAATGATCTAGCTGACAGAACAGCTAAACAGACTGCTCAAACTCAAACATCCGACATGACAAAGACAATAGTCCAGACACCAACACATTGCATGATGGTTAAGGATCCCGCTCTTGATGTAATTGACATACAGACACATGCTACTCCAGACGAAATAAGGAAATGGACTGAATTAGGAGGGATCCAAACGGATCAAGGATGGATGACGAAGGAAAAATCTGTGTGGTTCCTTCCTGATTCAATGGTCCAAGTCATTATTAACACTGTCCATAGTCCAGCGCATCTAGGAGAGAAAGCTATGCTAGACAGCATTCAACATATTTGGTTCATCAAGCATTTACGAGCAGCAGCGAAACAAAAAGTTCGTACCTGTATGATCTGTTGTCAGTTCAACCCAGGAAAAAGCATTCCCGTAGAGCAGGGTGGATTTCAGCCTCCTGACCACCCTTTTGAAATTCTCCAGATGGATTATATCCAGATGGAACGATGTCGAGGATTCAAATATGTTCTCGTAGTTGTCTGTGCTCTTTCCCGTTGGACAGAGGCGTACCCGGTTTCAGATTACACTGCCCCGACTACTGCCAAACAGTTAGTTCGAGAATTCTTCCCACGATACGGTTTACCACGTGCTGTCTACTCAGATAACGGCCAGCCGTTCTCATCCGAACTAATGAAACACGTTTCACTTTTGTTAGGTTATCAGTGGAAATTCCACTGTGTCCGACACCCCGAGGCAGCAGGTCTCGTGGAAAGACATAATCAAACTTTGAAAATCAGATTGTCCAAAATATGCAGGGAAAAAGGTGTCGACTGGGTAGTAGCATTACCAGTTGCACTCTTTTACATGAGAATGGTAGCACACTCTCGAACAGGGCTATCCCCGTATGAGGTGATCTTTGGCAGACCACCAAATATGTGGGGGACGCCTATACCACGTAAAATAACTGATATTGACTGTAATATGCTGACAGATTATTTGGCTTCCTTGATGTCTGCACTACAATCTTGTCGTTCACAGGTAGCTGCAGCTTTTCCTGACAACACTGAGGTGAAACCCCATGACGTAATTCCGGGGGATCTCGTCTTAGTGAGGAACTTTGATCGAAAGACTCAGCTGGATCCTAGGTGGAAGTCGCCTCAATTGGTCTTACTCACCACAAGGACAGCCGTGAAGATCGAAGGCAGAAAAGGCTGGGTACATTCAAGTCATATCAAGAAATTTTATGGACTACCATCAGATATAAAAACTACACCTTGCGTGTCTTCACCCATTGACTCAAAACTTCCTTTGGTTGACTCAGGTAGTCACGAACATTATAAACTAAAACTCAGATCTAATCAGTCAGGAAATTTGATTGTTTAAGTCCTCTCCAAGGTGAAGCGGTTGAATTTGTCTCTGACATGTATCCCTTAGATCTGAATAGAGAAAGAACCCGAAAAATGTTGAAACGACATACATACTGTAAATCACTGCGTAGTCATTGCACAGTGACGTTATTGATTTTGTTTTTCCTAAGTCTTTTAATAATTACTGCAAGTATATTGTTGCACATATGTTATCCTATTTCTAGACATGTTTATAATATTACTGCTGAACATTCTTTTAGCGAATTACCTCCGCATGAATTGTCATACAGATTTGCGCTGCGCAATAACATTTTATTAGTATGTTACATCATTCCCATCAGGTTAGCAATGCTACAAATTGTTGGATATGTGGCCGACTCCCTCCCTATCAGAACTATAAAGGAATTCTACCTCTTTTTCCATACCCGTTCACACACAACGGCTCCTGTGGAGCATGGTTTAGTTTACTTAATTCCCAAGATTCGAACTCTGCAGTTTATCAAGACAATGGGGTATGGGGAAATCTGAACTTAGTTTTACTTAAAGTCTGCCACCCCAACAAGGAGGGACTTCCCAAAAGAACAGGAACTGATCTAGAAAATGAAGTATATGGATTAGGTAATTTTACGCTTAATCTCCTGATCTTGAATGTCGAATCCGAAGCTAATCCAAGTTTGCCCGCCATGTCAGTATTTCCAGTAAAAGGTGAATTATGTGTAAGAAAGAATGGTTCCATACATATGGGCCATAGTAGATGCACCACTGTAATAGAATTCAGTGATCAAGGCAAGTCAACATTTAGAGCTTCCCGCCATTCCTATTTTATATGTGGTCAGACGGCATATGTACGTTTGCCTCTAGATTGGGATGGTACCTGCTACATTGGATTCCTTTTGCCACCTGTTTTTCTAGCTCCTCCTGATTATCACAGAAATACTCATTTAGTACACAATAGAGAAAGGAGAGATCTCCCAATAGTCGATTACACTGAAACAGCATGGGAAAAATACACAGATTTCAATAAAGGTCTCTTTCCCTATATAGGTACCGTTACTAATAGTAAGCTGATACGTAGATTAACTAGAACACTGGAAGCAGTAGTGAACGAAACTATTTCCGCCTTAGGCAATTTAACAGAAGAGCAGTCTGCTATGCGGATTGTTGTGCTTCAAAATCGTCTTGTCCTTGACGTCATCCTGGCCGATAGGGGCGGAGCTTGTAGGGTCATCGGATCAAGCTGCTGCGTATTCATACCAGAAAATTCGCCATCTGTATATAAAGCCATAACCCACCTTCATAAGATTGTAAGCCAGATACACCAGAATCCAGGCACCTGGACTTGGTCCGGTTGGTTTTGGAGCGTGTTATCAGCCTGGGGATGGAGAGTTCTATCCTTCCTAGGTATTGGCCTTCTCATACTATTCAGTTGCTGCTTATGCCTGCAATGTGGACCAGCGATTTGTGGTCTGTGTGCCACATCGTGCATTCCACATCAAGATTTTTATTCAAGATCCCGGAAGAAGAAAGAAGAACAAATGATGCTATATGAACAGATCAATGGATTAATGAAGATTGATATCTCTTGATGGGCAAGTAGGGGACAAGGAGGGAATGTGGAAATATGGATTTTTCTGGTCAATTATGTCCCCTATCTTGGACCCCAACGGTTCTATGTGCATGTTACAAGTACATGTATGTTCCCTCCAGTTCCAGTTATGAAGACGCAAATACATGTGCGTCCACCGTTAACATGTCCTCTTTTAGATCCGCCATGAATGAGCCGGATATTCCATTCCTAAGTACGAAAGGCCACCGCCTTTATATGGTTCACTTATGCCATTTTACAGTCCAGGCAAGTAGGCCCTGATCCTGTCATCAAGCTTTTCTGCTTTCTGCCTCTGAAAGCTCCAGTCTGAGCCTGCATCTGTGACCATGAACTTTGTCTCATCCTCTGCGCGGCTCACGATGCCTGACATCAGCTTGCTGCCTGCCAAGAACTGTATTTCACCTTCGGAAATTATCTGCTCCGCTCCCTGCCCAATGCATTCCTGTCTAGAAGTTTAAAGTAAACATTCTGCCAGCTACCGAGCAAAGGCCCGGCTTCTCTGTCTTTATGCAAGTAATTCATAGCCCTGTTACTATGGAAGATTCCTGCCCTCGCATCTAGTGTAGACACTTAGACGCTTGTACACGCACTAACAGTCAGTATAGTCAGTATAGAATAAGATTCTACTCCAAGAAGGCCTCTCTTTTGGATAACATAGTTCTTTAAACATAGGATGTTAGATATGATTTGGGATTAGGTTGACTTGACCCTCCAGACATCTGTCGCCACATGTAGAGCTAAATGTCAAGTCCCCTTCACCCCCTAGCTGCACGTCAATCACACGTCATGCTGCTGCGCGCGCATCTCTGCAAAGTATTTCTGCTGACATTGCGAAATTATTTCATAGGTCCACCCATATGTAACATCACAACCAATGACGTTTCCTTGTTACTCCCAATTACGCCTCCTTCAGCTACGCATGTGAAATGTTATCTTTGCTATCAATTGTTACGCCTCTTGCATTTGCTTCGCTGTAATGCCTATTGTATAAAAGTTATTAATTATCAATAATGTATGTACTTCACTTCCTGAGCCTCCGTGGTGATGGAACCTGGAGTCCACGATTTCGAAATCGTTTATTGGAATAAAGCCCGTTCTTAACCTCTAATACCACGGATTCTGCCTCTTATTTATTGAGCTATTTTTATTATGTTCGGTATCAAATTAAGTCCCGGTAATTAAATTATTTACCACAAAACGACAGCCGGCCCTCTGCCTTGTCCAGTTCCCACCCCCCTCGGGACGAACCCTCTACCGCCTCTCTCTCTGCCTCGTCCTTGAACAACTTGTTGCAACAACACCCGTGTTTTAAGATCCTTTGGTCTCTTTCCCGTCTTATCCTTACTCTCATTTTCTCTATGTTCATAATATTGGGCCATACTCAATATTACCGAGGGCGTGGAAGTGGTCCAGGTACTTTCAGTGGCTTGTAGCTGTACAGAGACTTCTAGTAACAAATTCGTCACAAAACGATTAACAAATAATCGTATACCGCCTTCCAACGATAAATCCTGTCCACTAAAATCAATGAATACTCCTCAAATCTAGTGAAAAAATCAGAAACACTTTGATCTTTCTTCTGTTCACATGCGGTCAATTTGTCCCAATCCACTTTACGAGGCGGAATTAAGGAATGAATGTAAGTGATAATACGGGCAGGTAATGCCAATAATTAAAGTTTTGGCTTATCTCTAGGCTTACGATCCTCGTCCCACTCTTTTATCTGCTCCCATGTTCCGCCTAATTCTTGAGCATGGTCCTGATCATGCACCTGACGCCATACGTCAACGGGAACTAACAATGCAAAAAATAGCTCTATGTCGGCTAAGGTCATGACGGCTGAAGAGGCCTCTTCTGTGAGTTCTTTATAATATGCCGTAGGATTCTTACGGGGGTCGGGTAATTGTGATTTTAGCGAGAGGACTTCACTCCTCTTCCAGGGGGTGTAAACCCATTGCTCCTGCACTCTGGCCTCTACACGAGGTCTAGTCACCATGCCCTTTCTTTAGTTCCAGTATTTTAGGATGAACTTCTCGCATAGGATGCTGAGTGTCCCACGAGGTAAACTTTTGACGCATCCGTTCTCGATAATTTAATAAAACCTCCACATTTCTATACACTTCATCTGGGCTAAGTTCAGACTTATGAGCCCTGTCCCGGATGTCATACATCACTTGGGGGGCCATCCCTCCTGGAAAACACTGTTCCCAGAGAGTAATAATACGTGCAGCCATGTGTTTCAAGGCATGTTGCTGCATAACAGGCTCATAGTTTTGAAGCGTGTTCCATATATCAGTTACAGTGTAAATAGGCTGTCGCATCCACTGGGATGACTGATCCTCAATCATCTGTTTCTCATTCTGTCCTACAGCCGAATGGGTAAACAACTTCCGTGCGTCAAAATCCCCCGGAGCACAAAATGTAGTCGAAACAGCTGGAGATGGGGCCGTGCTCTCAGAAAGGGAAGCCCATACACGGGTGGGGGGAGACAAAACAGCTGTGGACATAATGGAAGATGGCAGTGTAACAGGCCATAAAGTAGCCGTCTCAGGCACTGAGGGAGACAAAACAGAGGATGTTCCCGGAGAGGCAAGGGAAGAGGGAACATCAGGGGAGGAAGCTGAAGGGACCTGTACTAGAGTCGGGGGAACAATGGGATATATACGCTGCGGAGCATAAGGTGGAGGTGGACGAGTAACCATTAAATCCTCTATCTCATCTTACGCTTCAGTCCTAGCCACATAGGTCTTATCCACTTGCAATCTAAATTGTCTGTCTGCGCAATCAATCCCTTGTTCTGTTTGTGCTTTATCATAAGCTATAGCTTTCTGCGTAATCGTCTGATTTCCTTTCATCCGACATACTTTCTGCTCCCGCATACGTCTACGCTTTGCTGCGTTCTTCCCAAGGCTTAGGGAGTCAAACATTGACTGTCGACTACGTTTAGAAAATAATCGATCCTGCAGAAAATTTATATTTTTTTCATCAAAAGACCTGGTTAAGGGCCATTGTAATTCCACATTATCTTTAGTATATTTATGCCATAGTGTATTAAACAAGAGAGGTGTAATACCATGCTGAACATACATATCATAATAACTTGAGCTGCCCTCAGGCGGGGCAGGTTGACTTTTAACCAAACGCGTATCATTAGGGCGGCAACAACATCTAAAACAATTCAATTTGCTAAAACACGGCATGGTTATTGTCGTCACGCGTTCCTCATTCAAACATACAAATAAACTTCCAAACATGGCCATGTTCAAACATTGCAAAAACCAAAGGAAATGATGGACGGAGTGTTGAACATTGCAAGCACTCACCCCCAGTCAACTAATCTGGGTTTAATCCATCACCGTTCTTAAGCCCACTCTGCCACCCCAGTTCAGACATGGCCATATGCAAATCAGTATGACCATGTGCCTCATGGGCACAGTCCAGCCCGAACTGCCAAGCCATGTCTTCCCTGACCGGAAACAAGCTTCCTAGGACCGGGTTCTGGCATTTCAGCCGTCTTCAGCCAGGCTTGCTCGAATCCAGTGGCAAAGTGAGCAAGGGACTCACGTCTGAGCATACCCTGCCGACTTATGGCGAACTAAGCAAAAACCAAAGGAAATGATGGACGGAGTGTTGAACATTGCAAGCACTCACCCCCAGTCAACTGATCTGGTTAAAATTAATTACCAAGCACTACAAAGACCAGCATGCCACTGTGCTACTATACTCACCTGGGAGGAGCTGCAATCTTAAAAGGAAGTGCTTGGTAAAGCTTTGCGACATACCAGAGACCCCCATGAAGAAGGAGAGGAAACTCCGAAACACGTCAAGCAGCAATAATGCCGGTTTTCCAAAATAAAGTTTTGAAAATTAACAGCAGTGGAGTGCGTCCTTACAGCTTGGGGCAACAGTGTGGAGATGTTTGTCGTGGCCCGTCCTGCCGCGGAGGATCGCACCGCCAGAAAAATTGACATGGTCCACACGGGAGTGAAATATGCAGTCCTGTGAATGGCACAGCTGGTTTTAATTGTGCTGAACTTTACTGCTGACTGTAGCCCACTGGAGGGCAGTGAAATAAATTGATTCAACTGGTATGAAGCGGGACCTACTGGAAGGTTAAAAATAATTACCAAGCACTACAATGACCAGCATGCCACTGTGCTACTAGACTCACCTGGGAGGACCTGCAATATTAAAAGGAAGTGCTTGGTCAAGCTTTGCGACATACCAGAGACCCCCCATGAAGAAGGAGAGGAAACTCCGAAACGCGGCGGGCAAGAGTGTTCAAGCAGCAATAATGCCGGTTTTCCAAAATAAAGTTTTGAAAACGAACAGCAGTGGAGTGCGTCCTTACAGCTTGGGGCAACAGTGTGGAGATGTTTGTCGCTGCCCGTCCTGCCACGGAGGATCGCACCGCCAGAGGAATTGAAATGGTCCACACGGGAGTGAAATATGCAGTCCTGTGAATGGCACAGCTGGTTTTAATTGTGCCGAACTTTACTGCTGCCTGTAGCCCACTGAAAGGCAGTGAAATAAATTGATTCAACTGGTATGAAGCGGGACCCACTGGAAGGTTAAAATTAATTACCAAGCACTACAATAATCAGCATGCCACTGTGCTACTATACTCACCTGGGAGGTGCTGCAATCTTAAAAGGAAATGCTTGGTAAAGCTTTGCGACATACCAGAGACCCCCATGAAGAAGGAGAGGAAACTCCGAAACGCGTCAGGGAAGAGTGTTCAAGCAGCAATAATATCGGTTTTCCAAAATAAAGTTTTGAAAACGAACAGCAGTGGAGTGCGTCCTTACAGCTTGGGGCAACAGTGTGGAGATGTTTGTCGCGGCCCGTCCTGCCGCGGAGGATCGCACCGCCAGAAGAATTGACATGGTCCACACGGGAGTGAAATATGCAGTCCTGTGAATGGCACAACTGGTTTTAATTGTGCCGTACTTTACTGCTGCCTGTAGCCCACTGGAGGGCAGTGAAATAAATTGATTCAACTGGTATGAAGCGGGACCTACTGGAAGGTTAACATTAATTACCAAGCACTACAATGACCAGCATGCCACTGTGCTACTATACTCACCTGGGAGGAGCAGCAATCTTAAAAGGAAGTGCTTGGTAAAGCTTTGCGACATACCAGAGACCCCCCATGAAGAAGGAGAGGAAACTCCGAAACGCCTCGGGGAAGAGTGTTCAAGCAGCAATAATGCCGGTTATCCAAAATAAAGTTTAGAAAACGAACAGCAGTGGAGTGCGTCCTTACAGCTGGAGCAACAGTGTGGAGATGTTTGTCGCGGCCCGTCCTGCCGCGGAGGATCGCACCGCCAGAGGAATTGACATGGTCCACATGGCAGTGAAATATGCAGTCCTGTGAATGGCACAGCTGGTTTTGATTGTGCCGAACTTTACTGCTGCCTGTAGCCCACTGGAGGGCAGTGAAATAAATTGATTCAACTGGTATGAAGCGGGACCTACTGGAAGGTTAAAAATAATTACCAAGCACTACAATGACCAGCATGCCACTGTGCTACTATACTCACCTGGGAGGAGCTGCAATCTTCAAAGGAAGTGCTTGGTAAAGCTTTGCGACATACCAGAGACCCCCATGAAGAAGGAGAGGAAACTCCGAAACGCGTTGTGGAAGAGTGTTCAAGCAGCAATAATGCCGGTTTTCCAAAATAAAGTTTTGAAAACGAACAGCACTGGAGTGCGTCCTTACAGCTTGGGGCAATAGTGTGGAGATGTTTGTCGTGGCCCTTCCTGCTGTGGAGGATCGCACCGCCAGAGAAATTGACATGGTCCACACGGGAGTGAAATATGCAGTCCTGTGAATGGCAGAGCTGGTTTTAATTGTGCCGAACTTTACTGCTGCCTGTAGCCCACTGGAGGGCAGTGAAATAAATTGATTCAACTGGTATGAAGCAGGACCTACTGGAAGGTTAAAATTAATTACCAAGCACTACAATGACCAGCATGCCACTGTGCTACTATACTCACCTGGGAGGAGCTGCAATCTTAAAAGGAAGTGCTTGGTAAAGCTTTGCGACATACCAGAGACCCCCATGAAGAAGGAGAGGAAACTCCGAAACGCTTTGGGGAAGAGTGTTCAAGCAGCAATAATGCCGGTTATCCAAAATAAAGTTTTGAAAACGAACAGCAGTGGAGTGCGTCCTTACAGCTGGAGCAACAGTGTGGAGATGTTTGTCGCGGCCCGTCCTGCCGCGGGGGATCGCACCGCCAGAGGAATTGACATGGTCCACATGGCAGTGAAATATGCAGTCCTGTGAATGGCACAGCTGGTTTTAATTGTGCCGAACTTTACTGCTGCCTGTAGCCCACTGGAGGGCAGTGAAATAAATTGATTCAACTGGTATGAAGCGTGACCTACTGGAAGGTTAAAATTAATTACCAAGCACTACAATGACCAGCATGCCACTGTATAACTATACTCACCTGGGAGGAGCTGCAATTTTAAATGGAAGTGCTTGGTAAAGCTTTGTGACATACCAGAGACCCCCATGAAGAAGGAGAGGAAACTCCGAAATGCGTCGGGGAAGAGTGTTCAAGCAGCAATAATGCCGGTTTTCCAAAATAAAGTTTTGAAAACGAACAGCAGTGGAGTGCGTCCTTACAGCTTGGGGCAACAGTGTGGAGATATATATATATAAATATATATATATACGTCAGTCAGTCAAAGAACTTTATTCGGTTAATTAAAACCATAAAAGCAATACATAGTACATAAAACAAGGTTAAAATACAATTAAACAAGTTTAAAGGTGATTGCCAATCCTGGATAAAAAAACATGTTAAAAAAGGATTTACAAGAACAAGTTTAAAAAATAGATATAGGGAGTACCCATTTCAGTATATTTTAAACATTCCCACCAAAATTGTTTTTTTTTTTTTTTGCAAGTGTCAGGTTTGGTGGTTGATTTTTGGGACAAGTCTTGTTTTATTTTGTCTAACGGCTGCTACCAAAAAACAAGCTACACCATATGTGACCTGTACCGAGTTCAACATCTGTAGGTATAATAGAGCCGGCCGTACCTGAGCAAAGTTTAAGTCTTTCAAGATAGGGAAAAGAAATTTTTTACGGGCCACTAAATAATGTTCACAAAGCATAACTAGGTGCAGAGTGTCCTGTGTGGAGAAAAAATCGCAGGTGCAGGGTGGGGAATCTTCTGGAGTACCCCACTTTGTGTACGAGCCAAGCACAAGATGTATCAGGTTGAACCTGAACCTTATAAGTAGGAAACGATGATATGGTTTGGTTACATATTTTAAATAAGGTTCCATAGCCATGGACGACGAAAGTTGGTAAAATGATCTTACCATTGGTTTACAAAGCTCAACCGTTTCCCTCTCAGCTTCCAACATATTTCGAAAGTGCTGCTTGACCCACCTTACATCCTCTTTCTTAAGATTCTGTGGAAAAGAGTACATATCCGGGCGCCCTAGCCTAGCGCATGCCGCTCTAACATACGCCAGCCACGGTATGCTGTCTGCTTTATCCAGAGTCATACAATCTTTGAGAATGCAATGATTCAATGTGATCTCCTCATTTGTCCAGGTTTTAATCCAACATAACAGTGGGGACATTTTTAAGAGATCAGTGACATGTCCCAAGCCTATTTCGTTATGGATTGAATATGTAGGAGATGATTTCGGGAGTGATAACAAGGCTCGTATAAAATTGTTTTCTGCAATTTGGATGCCTGGGGCTGAAACGTAGCCCCAAATATCTGCCCCATAGGATGCAATTGCCACACATTTGGCTCTATAAATACGAGTCATGGCTTCCATGGGTCTCGAACCCAATCTTTTGGAGAAATGCATAAGAGCTGTGGTGGATCTGCTAACTCCATTCTCCTTTAGTTTCAGTTGGGCACCCCAAGTTCCTTTCTCGTCAAAGGTGACTCCCAAATAGCAAAAGAAGGGTACCCTCGAAATTGGAGAACTGTTACAGCTGAAGGACCTAACCTTCATATTTTTCTTCCGTGAACCTGTAACCATAACATGAGATTTAGCAGTGTTAATCTTTAGGTCCAAGGCTTCCATAAAACCACCAAAGTGATCTAATAGTCTTTGCAGGCCCGTACCAGTCCGAGCTATAAGAACAGCGTCGTCCGCGTATAGGAGGACCGGAATAGGTAGCCCCCCCATACGCGGCATGTCCAAGGTAGCTGAGTTCAGGGATTTCCCCAAGGAGTTAATATACAGTGTGAAGAGGAGAGGGGCCAGGATGCAGCCTTGTCTGACCCCTCTCCCTGACCTAAACTTCGCCGTGCATCTTCCTTCCCTTGTTACCCTAACAGAGGCGGACAAATTTTGATGGAGGTCGTGCAAAAAATTAACCAAAGTAGTGTCCAAACCCAAGTCACGCAAAATAATCCACAATTTTGAACGGTTAACCAAATCAAAAGCAGAAGATAAGTCCATAAATCCCAAATAAAGATGCCCCCCCTTCACCACGGTGTATTTGCTAATAATAAGGGGAAGGTTTAAACATTGGTCCATGGTCCCTCTATGTGCTCTGAAACCATACTGTAGTTCCGAAAGGATCCCGCTCTCCACAAGCCAATCCCCCAGTCTTTGCAGAATGACTCTGCCCAGGATCTTAACGGCAGAGTCCAACAGGGAGATTGGCCTGTAGCAGGCAGGGTCCCCCCTGTTCCCTTTCTTGAAGATGGGCACAATAATAGAGGTAGACCAGGAGGAAGGAAAACCAGCTGCAGGTATCGCATTGAAAACATTGGTTAATATTTTTGACCAAAATTGCGGATACTGGATGTAGAGATCTGCGGGGACCCCATCAGGTCCCGGGGCCTTGTGTTTACTTGTGTCTTTAATCGCCCTTTCAACCTCGGTGGTGTTAAACTCCATAACCAGGTGGGATGAAGCATGGGCACTGACTGGTGAAGTTAATGCTGTGGATTCATAAATCTGTTTGAAGTGGCCTAGCCATCTATCGTCTTCGATCACACAGTCCATATCAGTTTTCCCATCCTCGGAAAAAAAAGGCTGGTTCACAGTGGCCCAAAACTTTTTGCTGTCTCTCAATACATCAATGGATAGTAAACTATCCCAAGCTTCCTCCTTAATTTGGGTTTTGCGATTAATAACTGCAATTTTGTATTCCTTCCTTAGGTTAGCCACTAAGGGCCTGTCTCTGGGTTTATATTTTAGTGCTTTCAGCAGGGCACTGTGTTTTAGCGAGCATTCCTTGTTAAACCATTTGTAAATCTTCTTATTCCTTTGTGCGCCTGGCCTTGGCTCCAGGTTCTTAGAGATCCTTACACATATCTCCTCATATGCAGCCACTACATCGGAGCCCAGGGCGGTTGGATCTAAGCACACTGCCATATTAGCCTCCGACTCTTGGGCTAATGTTTGGAAGAATTGATCAGGGACAATCATCCTCCATTTTAGACGCCTTCCCTGGTCCTTAGTCGTCAAGTCTTTTGAAGCTGCCACGCCTGTCAATCTACTGGTCCGGAAACAGTCTAGGTCCAGCATTAGGAGGACAGGATGATGATCACTGAAACTAGCAGTAACAACCCTATACTCACATGCCTTTAACAGGACCCCGGTTGATACAAAAATATAGTCTATGACGGTGTTGGCGTCTCTCCCAATAAAGGTTGGGGCTCTGGGTTCATTTTTGCCCTGATCAAATTCAAATAGGTTTAAGTTCGCAAGGAAAGTCTCAAGACACTCACCCTCATTCGTGTGTTCAAAATGGGGAATGCCCTCGGTCGGTAAACCCCCATATCTATCGTTATAGCAATCTCCCTCACAAGGGTAAATGTTAAAATCACCCAGGATTACCATCTCTGGGACGGAAATGCAATCTTGTCTATAGACTGACAGGAAGTCTAACAGGGAGGTCAAATGCTCATTCGCGTAGGAAACCTCCTTGGAATTATAGAAATTAATAAGCAAAAATTTTTTTGAATCAGGTAGAGTCCACTCCACAACTAACGTGTTCATGGGTGCGGAATCTAGTTTTTTAAAAACCCCCACCAAGTCCAGAGAACACAGTGTGAGTAGGCCACCCTTTGCTCTCCCTCTTGCTCCTGGAACTGCTGGAGTAGAAAAACTGCGGAAACCATCCAATGAAAAACTTGTGGTGGTGTCCCATGTTTCTTGGATTGCCAGGATGTCGTATTGTTTTACGAACCCTTGCCATATGGGATCTAGAGCCTTTACATTTAAACCCGCCACATTCCAGGTGAGAAATTTACAATATAGTGAATCTACGTTAGGAGGGGTAAGCGCTCCCCGGCACTCGCCCTCCGCCGGGCCTTTGTCAGGCGTAGGAGATAAGTTTAATTTAATCAAGTCCTCCGTAGCAACATCCTTACATGGTTGAATAGGAATAATCTGATAACTCCATCCAATTGACGAGCCCTGGGTTTGTCAGTCAACCCAGTCTGTGGTTGACAGACATTCAAAGCGATTGGCTATTGGAAAGTGCAAGGGATTGTCTAGACCATTTGTAAGCTGGTGGTAATAATAAGGTTGGATGTGATGTGGACCAACAAGAGGACCGCCTTGGCGCGGTCTGCCTCTTCTGCTCCTTGCCAGGTTCCATCCCGCATCCCACCCCTCCTCCCACCCAAGGGATTGTATTTCCCAGGGGGGATTAAGTCTCTGTCTGGATTTACGGTCATGTGGTCCTTTTAACCAGCTCCATCGATTATCAGCTTGATTTTGTGGTAGATAAATGTAGGAAAGAGGTCTAGCAGTCACCGTGCTCGCCTGATATCTAGGGGATCGACTACTACAAACAAAATCTACAACCTCCGTATTCTCAAAGGTGACCACTACGCAGTCCCCTTGTAGGTTTTTTCTGTTGCCTCCCACCCACGGAACTCTCTCTATCATTAGAATATTGCTCGGTATGTTTGGCGGGAGGGGATCATTTTTGGATAGCCAGTGACATACTTTGTTTTTAAGAGCCTGGTACGATTCTACTTCTGATGGAGGGATTTCAGTAACACCAGTGAGAATGATCACGTAGGGACAGGCATCAGGGGGATGGTGAATATTTCTGCGGGCCATGCCCTTGGCTCTGTCGGGTGCATCAAGATTTAGAGGCTGTGATAAGCAATCACTTGATGTAGCCTGAGGGGTTGGATTAATTTTAATTGTTTTCTGGGTTTGATCTGTTTTCTGAGTTTGGTCAATTACAGAGGGCTTTGTTTTGGTGCCAACCTGGTTTGGAGTGTTACTAGGTTTCTTGGGGGCCACATTTTTGGTCTCCAACGTTCTGTTAACAGCCACCGAAGGCTTGTTGGCCGTTTTAGGTGGGATGGTGACCTGGGCGGTTTTGTTGTTCAAGGTAAAACTAGGGGCACTTATATCCTTATGTATGTTTTTTAGGACAGTTTCCAGGCAGCGTAATCTAGCCTCTATGGGTTCCAGCAATACTTTTAACATATTAAAAATAGTGGTGTTATTTATGCTTGAACCATTCCCCTCCTGTGAAGGTGATTTTGCTAAATTACCAACTTCCCCGCTCAGCTCCAGAATTTCCTCCAGACTTTGGATATGATAGTGTCGTCTGGAAGGCTCAAGGGTAAACCACTCTTAATAGAATGCGGTCCCCCTGTGGGACTAGGTAAAACTACTGGCAATTTATCCATGTTAGGGAGGTTAGGGGGAATTCGAACCTTCTTTCCTTTAGGAATGGATGGTTTATTGGCCTTTCGATTTTGCTTGGGGATTGCCCCTTCTATCCGGCCCCTTTCTTTTGTAGCGGATATGGTGTTAGAGGTGTTTGACTCACTTTGTTGCGCTCCACTCTCTGTTAGGAGATGAAGGTTAGGAGAAGCCTCCAGATCCTGTAAAGTGTTTGAAGCATCAAGATTCCCAGTCTCTCCAGTGCTATGTACTAGGGCCTGTATATCTGTCCGAGAGTCAATGTTAGGTGTCTGTGCCTGTGCAATAAGGCCCAGGGAGGATCGCTTGGCCATGGCCAAGTCTTGGGACACTCTCCTATCCATTAGTATTATTCCCTCGTCGATTAACGCATGAGTGCGGGTGATAAAATCGTCCAGAGTTCCGGTGAGTTTTTTAGCTCCTACAGCGGCCATACTTCTAGTTTCGCGACAGTTCATAACCCGTATTTCCTAGCAGTAGTAGCAAAAAGGAGCTAAGTGTAACCGACCAGGGTTTGTGGCCCAGTCCAGCCTCTTCTGGCCTCTGAGGGCCACAGAGGGCCCGCCCTTTGCCCGGGCTTCGCTCGGCGTCCCGCTCGCGTCCCGCTGAGCGGAAGAGCGCTGTTCTTAAAGGAGGCGTTGCGGCCGGGGGCGTGTCTTGCTGGGGGCGCGGCCGTGCACACCTGTGCAGCGCAGGGACTCCTGGTCTAGAGAGTCCCTGCAGCACGCGCCCTCAGTTACCTCACGCTGTTGTTCCCTCCTCCTTCCGTGTGCTCTCCGGCGCTCCTGCAGCCTCGACCCCACGCCAAATGCCGCGCAGCGGAAGCGGGTGCTGCAAGTTGTTAAACGGCGATATGGCGGTCAATCCCTCCAGGGACACGGGGAGGCTACAAGATGAGTTGGCGGTTTCCCAGTTTACTTAGTCAGCAAGTGGCGGCGTCCAGGTAAAGTTCCTCACAAATAAATAAATAATATATAATATATATATTACCTACTGGCGGTTGCCAGTAGGTAGTTATAGTTAGGACCTATTTTCCATAGGAAATCCACAACATTCTATTCCCAATAAGTCTGTAGCCGGTTGACGAATCTTCGCGAAATCTTCGAAACGTTTGGTCAGCTTCGGTCCGCTCCTATCCTTAAAGTTTCATGGTGATTCGTCAAGCGGGGGTTGAGAAAAAAGGGGGATCCCAAACGCGTTTTCCCCTTGCAATTTCCCATAGGACCTGTTGACGCAGCTACAGCCCGAACTGCTGAACGGAACTACACCAAATTTGGCAGAAAGGTAGACCTTGGTTCAGAGTCGTGCCTTTTGCTTAAATGGTGTAAATCCGTTCAGTAGTTCCTGAGAAAATCAAAAGTAAAATCACATATATATCTGGGCGGAGCCTAACCACACATCTCATCGTGAGATCTGATTGGCTGTCAGCACTTCATCCAAGAAGTGTTGGCAGCCATCTTGGGACCAATATACATGATAGCACCTCATTAAAAAGCATTGCAGTTAATAGAAGGTTTTAAGACTTTAGTTACATTATAAATCATTTGTTGATGGTACCATACTCATTTTAGGAATTGTGGTATGTTCTAAGGTGATTTTACCATGTGAAAAAGCCTTCTGCTGGGATATCATGAATCATGTTTGAGAGAAAACTATTTTCACATGCTTTTCCCACAGATGTTTGGAAGGTGATCTATAAGCTAAACTGAGAGCATATTTTCTGTAAATTCACATTATCATTCTTAGTCATGTGAGAATGAAGTCTGACATTCTCAGTAAAACATGTACATCCAACAAGGCCAGAGACTGTCAGTTGATTCCTTTGTGTTCTACTGCAGCTTCCCAGAGTATTCCAAAGAACAACTAGAGAGCTAACAGTCCTACTTCTGACAAACGTATGGCACACCTGAAGCCATCTTGATTGGAATAAAGTGGTAACTCTTAAAACATTTAATTTAAAAAGGAACAAAATGAGGGGGTTCATTTTGCCATAGAATGTATGATTAGTGCTGCAGAAAGAAAAATGAGGGCATATTTTGAGTGACTTCTCAAATCCTCTTCTATTTCATTAAAGAATTCTGACATGCAGACTGAAACATGCACTTTCAATACCAGCAGCAGTAGCTTTACTACAGTGATCTAATGAGCAGCTCGAGTGCTAACATTCTGAATTTATGGCAAATGTGTGACACATCTGAATGCCTTCTTTATTGAATCAAAGTAAAAAACTGCCAGTATGCCTACTGAGGAAACTGTAGTAAATGAGGAAATTAGCAAACTTCATAGCATGTCTCCCAAAATGGCCACCAGAGACAAAAGAGCCCACATGTAGCACAAATATCACCGAGATGTAGCCCAAGTATAGCCCAATGACAGAAATCCTAGAGTGTTTTAAAGAACAACTAGAGCCCTAACAGTCTTACTTATGACAAAAGTATGGCACACCAGAAGCCATCTTGATTGGAATAAAGTGGTGACACTTATTTAATTTGCAAAGGAAGAAAATGAGGGGTTCCTTTGCAAATTAAATAGGGGTAGGGGCAAGATGGCGGCCGTTACCTTGGCCGAGTAAGCCGGTACCAGCTCCCTCTCTGGATGAACCGCTAGGACTTACAACGATGTAGTGTGATTACATCTTCTTGGGACGAACAGAAGCGGGTGTCTCCGATGATTCGGTGGCTGCTTTGCAAGACCGTATTACAACGTACATTTTCGGCTCACGGCTTTCTGGGACACAGTTTAACGGGGCTAGATCGTACCACCAAATCCCCTCAACGGCTCCTGTGTTTCCAACATTATAAATTGGTTACCAGTTTGGGGGGCTGCAACGTTACGATGCCTCCGAAAAATAGAAATCCCCCAAAAGCTGGAAGAGCCACAGCACCACCATCATCTGTGCCTCACATATCAAAGCAAACTTCTCCGCTTTCAAAGAGTAAGCGCTCAGACGGCGCAGCTGCCAGGCCTCTGAACGCAGGCTTACCTCCGGTTCCCGCGATGTTCAAACCGCGTCAAGCCGTCTCTCGTGAAACGCCGCGGAGCCCTGCTGATGCTGAGATTCTATCGCCGGCCGCTGCCGCTGCCGCAACGAGTCAATCCGGTAAGGATCAGACCGCTCCTACCGTCTCTCCTTCAATGGGTGAATCTTTGTCTCCTAAGGGGGGCAGCAATAACGTGAGTTCTACAGACTTGTTGCCTCAGATCAATACAGGGAATAACTCTGAGAATGCGGGCGGGGGCCTCACAAGTGTTCAAACTTTGCCTGGAGTAAACTTGCAGTCCAGCAGCATGCTGGGAGATGTAGTCTCTATGGATTCATCTGCAATCGCACCTTTGATGGCTATGCATCCGCTCCCTATAGTCCAACAGAGTGACACTATATCTTCTAAGTTCTCAAACAAAGAGGCTGACACGGATGGCGATAATTTGTATTCATTACCTGACCGCACAGGATCCTCAGTTGCTGATGATGCACTGGACAAAGACTGGACCGATGACGAGGATAGTGTATCAGGAGACTGGCGCCTCAATGAAGTCCTGAATCCTGCTGATGGAATAAGGGATCTTTCCACAGTACGCAAGGTGCCGCAAGAATTTGGCAGTAACACAGGCTCTCTGGCATGGGACTACTCATTCTCAGGACAGCCGAAGGATCAATCTAACGCCCAAGACTTCGTTATACAGGGCCCGGGCCCTAACTCTGATAATAATTTACACCCTCCCCCTGGTGAGATGACTTTGTCAATAATTTACCAAACGATTATGGCACATCGTGAGGAAACCAGACAAGAGAGCGCAAGGGCACAAGGGGCAGGGTCCAAAACTCGCTACGAAGAGTGATCAAATCGCGCGCAGATATTGCTGCTAGGGTTACCGAGGCGGAGACTCGGATTTCGTCAATTGAAGATGACTTAGTAAACCAAAAATCTAGTCTAGATGCAATTCAATCCCAACGGGACGATATCCAATGGAAGTTGTCTGATATCGAAAATCGTGCCCGAAGAAACAACTTAAGAATTTTGGGGGTCCCCGAGGGTAAAGAAGGCAGGGACACCCGACAATTTGTGATTGAACTATTTACCGAGGCATTCCCGGAGGTTAAAGAGTGGGACTGGCGCGTAGAGATCCAACGCGCTCATCGTTTTCCCTTTAAGTCGAAGAAAAGTTCGGGCCAAACATCAGATAGACCTCGTGCTATTTTGATATGCTTGCACAATTTTCTAGCTAGACAGCAGATTTTTGACCTAGCCAGGCCTGACAGACAAAGATCAGCAAAGGGGTGTCAGTTTTTTGTACGTCCTGACTTTTGTCCAGCCACAGTAGAACGGAGGTGGCAGCTCCGGCAGCTTATTGCTCCTTTTCAAGTGAAAGGAGCACAGGTCTTTTTGCTTTTTCCCGCCAAACTTAAGGTCACTTATCAAGCTCAGACAAAATATTTTGAATCAGAAGTGCAGGCCAGAACTTTCTTAGATTCAATCTAGTGAGTAATAATATTCAGGTCGTAAAGTTACTAGATGTGACATACTTGTATGTGTTGCTGTTTGATGTTTTTGATTGAAGGCAATGCACTATATTGGGTGTAGTGATGTAGTACTTAAGTTTGTCTTCTTATTCCTTCTTTCTGCACTGCCTTCTTAATCATGTAATAGTTAGCGGCAACATCTGGAGGGAGGGGGCCTTACGGCCTATAACGGCTTCTCCATCAACTGGACCACGGTCCTATTGCCTTGTATGGGGGGTTTCTATGGGTGTTGGGAGGGGGTTCCGCAGGGGGGTTGGGGAGGTAGGGTTGAGGGTTGGGGAGGCACTGGGGGTGGGCAAGGGGGGGGGGGTGAAAGGCACAGGATAAAAAAAAAAGAAGCTTGGAAAACAAAATACCTTGGGTTCTTACTATGTTAATATTTATTCTATTACAGTCATGATTTTGGGCCATATAGCTGTGTGTCAAAATGGTGTTGGCTAGAATACGAATAGCATCCTGGAATATTTGTGGCCTCAATAATGGCAAGAAAAGAGCTTTATTCTCAAGCATTGTTCATCAATTGCACCTAGAAGTAATATGTTTACAGGAAACCCATGTGCCCTGGAACAGTCGTGACTGTTTAAAAATTCCTGGTTTTGACTTGATTGGGTGTTCTCGACAGTCCTCGATGATAAGAGGCGTGGCAATTTTATTGAAGCGTGGGGTGGGATCCTGTGTTAGAACATCACAAGGTAATGGGGGACGCTGGGTTATTGCCGAGCTTTTAATTAGTGGTACCTCATTTACTATCTGTTCAGTTTATAGTTCTAATCTTGATGACCCGGAAGTCCTAGACTATTTAAATGTTGGGTTAGCATTGTGGCCTCATCCTCTATGCCTTTGTGGTGACTTCAATATAAACCTTGCAGCTGATTTTAACATCTGTGACAGCCAGGGAAGGTATTTAGGTAAGAAACCGAGAGTGTTTAGGTCATTACAAGCATTAGTCCAGGAACATTCCTTGACTGACCTTTGGCACCATCACTTTAAAAACCTAGACGGCTACACCTTTTTTTCTGCTCCACATAGGAAAATGGTGCGGCTCGATTATTTTTTTTT
This sequence comes from Triturus cristatus, assembly GCF_964204655.1. Classification (NCBI taxonomy): domain Eukaryota; kingdom Metazoa; phylum Chordata; class Amphibia; order Caudata; family Salamandridae; genus Triturus; species Triturus cristatus. The sequence goes on along the minus strand of NC_140582.1, from coordinate 889,195,272 downwards.
TCTGATCAGTATCAAGATCATACCTCGATATCAATCTTACCCCGTATTATCTCAGACCACAATTCGGTGGTCATCACCCTTACTTTGAATGGAATTGTCAAACCCATTAAAGTATGGACTTTTGAGAGAAAGCTCTTGACAGATCAGGCATATTTAGACCATATGAGGCCTTGGTTGCACGAATTCTTAAATATTAATAGGGATTCAGCCTCCAGCAGAATTGTCTGGGACACATTGAAAGCTGCAATTCGTGGCGAAACTAAGAGTTTTTCATTTTTTCATCAAAAAAAAGCTCAAGACCAGACTAAGTTCAGGATACAAGCTCTATGCGCTGCAGAAATTCAGCTTGTCAATGCGATTAGGGAAGGTCGTGATCTATCTTATAGTCAAACTCAGGTAGCCATTATTAGAGCTTCTTTGCTTGAGTTCTTTGGACAGGACCTTGCAGCCAAATACTTTCAGTATCGCTCAACGATGATTGAGTTTGGTGAACAGCCAGGTAAGGTCCTCGCCAAACGACTACAGCAACGAGCTACGGCTAACCGCATTACTAAGATACAGGATAGTCACGGAAATATTCAGGATAATCCAGAATCTGTCTTGTCTGTTTTTCTTGAGTTTTACAAATCATTATATACGGAAGAAATCAGGGACCGAGATATAGATCATGACATCATTACCTTTCTATCAGATCTCAACACTCTTAGAGTTTCAGATCAAGAGAACGTTGTTCTGGCGGCACCTATAGAATGGGGGGAGGTGGAAACTGCACTGAATGCACTGGCAAATGGCAAAGCTGCAGGACCGGACGGGATTCCGCTGGAATTTTATAAAATATTCCGGCTGGAGATCCGCGAGGATTTCTTGAAAATACTAAGAGAGGCACAACTAGGTCATATACCAGATTCTTGGTGCAACACAACTATAATTCTTTTTAAGAAGAAGGACAAACCAGAGTTGGATCCTGCTTCGTTTCGTCCGATTTCATTAATCAACACCGACAACAAAATATTTGCAAAAATTTTGGCAACGAGGCTGGCACGGGTGATAACTCCACTAGTTTCCATTCGGCAACATGGATTTATCCCTGGCAGGGACACGACGGATCACGTCCGCCGTGTTATTGCACTCTTAGACTGGGCCCAGGCCTCGGGCTCCCCTCTTGGGGCAATCCTGTTGGACGCCGAAAAGGCGTTCGACAGGGTAGCCTGGGTGTTTCTCTGGCGGGTCCTACATTGGAAGGGGGTCTGTGCCAATTTTATTCATGCTTTGCAGTCTTTATATATAACACCTCGTGCAACTATATCTATATCTGGAAAGGGTTCAAGTTCTTTTGCAATCAGTAGGGGTACTCGACAAGGTTGTCCGTGTTCCCCCCTCCTGTTTGCTCTATATATAGATCCATTTCTGAGTAAACTTGAACTCTGCCCAAACATAGCTTTTGTTAAAAACCATACAGTCGATTTTAAAGCTCTAGCATATGCAGATGACATTATAGTGGTTACTTCAGATGTGTCTACCTCATTCTTAGCAATAAAAGCGGCAGCTAAATACTACGGCCAGCACTCGGGCTACAAACTTAACGCCCAGAAAACCCAGGTAGTTCAAACGGCGGCAATGGGCCCCTCTACTGCACCGGTGGTTCACAGTGCTCGTTATTTAGGGATAGAAATAACAGCCGCAATTGATAGTCTGCCTGATAAGAATATTTCACCCATTATTGACAAAGCTAATCTTACGCTATGCAGATTAGTTAAGCTGCATCTGTCCCTGTTTGGCAGGCGCAATGTCTTAAAGATGCTGATACTCCCGAAATTTCTGTATTTATTTAGGACTATTCCCTTAGAATTTGCTCAGCTCAGCATTATTCGTGCAGAAAGATGCTGCAACAGGTTTTTATGGGGTTATCGCCAGTCACGCAAGGCCGCAAAATGGATGCAGCTTCCATTGGAAAGAGGGGGGTGGTCTGTTCCTAATCTGCTTCTATACAGCTGGTCAGCGTTTATTCAATATCTTGCCGTTCCATTGTTTGGGGACAGAGCAAATCTTCCACCATGTAGGTCACCATCTATCTTTGAGATCGGGCTAGGATATGCTGCCAAGGGGACACTAACGTCAATACTCGAACCCAGCTACTATAAAAAGACCAAGTTCAAAGTTATTATCTCCATGTACTCAATATGGAGGAAGGTTCGACGTAGATGGCCAATTGCTAATATTAACTTCTATACCCCCTTGTCAGCAGCCAGATTGCTCCCTTCAATTTTCCAAGATAACGTCACAATAAGCTGGCAGGTCTCAGGTATTAAGATAATAGGGGATTTGGCATATGAAGGGAATATGGCCACTTTTCTTTTTTTAAAAGAAAAGTTTGCACTAGACACCCATCACTTTTTTAAATACCTGCAGGTCCGCAGTTGCCTTTCTAAACTTCTATCTAATACCCCAACATTATTCTGTAGGAATACACTTATGGATTTAATTTTTAAAAACTCACAAATTGGACCAATTTATAGAAATCTACTTTCAGTTTTTCCTGATGACATATTGAAATCTAAAGCTAAATTGGAAGCCAAATTTTGTAAGTTGGATATTGATATAGCTCAGGCCTTAGAACTCTCTGCTAAGGTTCTAATTTCTGGGAGTTTGCGCTCCCAAAGTTATATGGCCCTATATGACCTTTATTACACCCCAGCCAAAATATATAAATGGGGCGGTAGGGGTGGCCACAGTTGTCCTAGATGCGGCACAATAGCGGCTGATGATGTCCACATGTTTTTTTCCTGTCCCAAATTGGCCCAATTTCTCCAAGAAGTTCAAACATTTATTACTGACAGCCTCAAAATCCCCTTGGTTTTATCAGCTGAATTAGTTATAATGGGTTGTAAAACTGATATATCAATGAATAGAACGTGGCATGTCACTGCTCTAATATATATTGCAATGTCGCAAATCAGATTGTGTATTACATCAGAATGGATAAATCCTGCCGCCCCAACCTTTATGATCTGGAGAGCAAGGATCTTAGCCCTCCACAGGTTGGAGTCAGCCGTTCTCTCAAGGGGGGGCAGTAGAAGACGGGAAAGGGGCACACAAATATGGGCCCCATTCACACAATGGTTGGAAGGCTAAGTGGTATATAACTGGCTCATATAAATCCAATCTGACTTTTCTCTATTCTTAGTAATATTGCTAATGTAATAATCAATGGTTTGTCTTTTTGCTTTCTAAGTACTGTTAAACATAGGGGAATTCTTGACTGTAATATATGTAATAGATTCTAATGTTACTCAACAAGATTATATAAATTGCCTGTGTTTTCAAGCTGATAATAAAAAAATTTTTTTTTTTAAAAAAGAGTTTGAACAACATGGGTGTATTATAAGGCTCACAGGTCACCACTTGATATAAAAATAAAACTTGCCTTACAATCTTACATTCACCTCCCTCCTTTTCTGGACCTGGCAATAGGATCTATTGAAGTCTTACTTACTGGAGCTGGGTGCCATTTTTTACAGACTCCAGTATGCTTAAGAACATCAGTATTTGGGTATTTATATTTAATTTTCATCCAGTTCCCAGATTGATAATCAATACATGCTCTGAGGTGTCCATTCGCCTTTTGCACAATAAACAATACAGAGATTGTAAAGCTGAATTGTCTGATGAAGCAATTAGTAGGTATTTTCAAAATATTCTGAAGTGTTTATTTTTGGCATCAGTCAGCGCTTATGCATCTAGATGTGATCATGGCATTCAGAACTAATTCTTTCATTAGTCACAAACTTTATGTCAAGGTAGTACTTCCACCTGTTTCTTATCCAATACATCAAATAAGTGGTTCAAAGGTAGCCAGTAAGAGTGCATTAAGGTTTTAGTGGGACTATCTAAAGCTTGGGCTGACTCTAAGAAATATTATCTTTTGAAATTAAAGTTATTGCACATTAATGAAAAAAAAAAAAAGGAACAAAATGAGGGGTTCATTTTGCCATAGAAATTATGATTAGTGATGCAGAAAGAAAAATTAGGGCACATTTTGACTTCTCAAATCCTCTTCTATTTCATTAAAAATTTCTGACATGCAGACTGAAACATGCACTTTGAATACCAGCAGCAGACTTCCCTGGTGAGCAGTAGCTTTAATACAGTGATCTAATGAGGAACTAGAGTGCTACCATTCAGAATGTATGGCAAATGTGTCACATCTGAATGACTTCTTGATGGAACCAAAGTAAACAAGCATTGAAAATGCAATAGGTCTCGCCCTCGTTTAAGTGAAAGCAATTCTGTTTGTAATTAGGTGGCTTTTTAGCTTTACTTTTATTAGTGTTTTTCAAAATTTCATGTACATAACATGCATATATGTATATGTATGCATGCATTTATATTTGTAGTTATATAGATATGCAGATTACATATATGTTTATATATGTATGTATATATATTATCTACTGGCGGTCGCCAGTAGATAGTTATAGTTAGGACCGTGTTTCGATAGGAAATCTGAAAATTCTATTTTGAATAACTTTGGCGCCGGTTGACAAATCCTCGCGAAATTTTCAAAACTAATGGGGCGCTCCACTCAGCTCCTACCCTGAAAGTCTTGGGGTGATTCGTCAAGCGGGGGCCGAGAAAAAAGGGGGGTCCTAAAACGCATTTTCCCCATGCATTTTTCCATAGGACATTTAGTCGAAGGTACAGCCCGAACGGCTGAACAGAATTACTTGAAATTTGGCAGAGAGGTAGTCCTCAGGTCAGGGAAGTGCCTTTTGCAGGTCTGGTGTCAATCTGTTCAGTAGTTCCTGAGAAAATAGCATTTAAAAGCATATAAATATCTATAGCCGCACACCGTGCGCGCACCGTGCGAGCACCGTGCGAGCACCCTAACGTGCGCAAGCTTAATTCTGATTGGTGGTTACATGTTAGTCAATGTTCGAATCGGTCGAAATCAGGAAGTGTCGGCCGCCATTTTGTGTGTTTTCAGTGCGAGAGTGAAAAAGGAAGGTGGCAAACGTGAAAAGGGGGCAGGGTAGAGACTTCCTGACCCCCTAGCCTTTGTCAGGGGGTCCCTGAAGGACCCCGATGGCAGAAAAAATGTTTACATTTTTTTTTTTTTAAATCGCGGGGGTGCGCGCACCTTGCGCGCACGGTGAAAAACCAAAAAAAATAAATAATAATTTTAATACGTAGTTTATTGTGAAATAAATATATAAAAAAAATAATAATACATACATAACTTAGCATTTAAAAAAACGTACAAATTCACTGAAAAAACCATAGGTTTAACACACGTTATAGTAAGGAATTAGCATTTTAAAAACCTTGCAATTTCACTCAAAAAACCATAGGTTTCACACATGTTATAGTTAGGTGGATATTTCACTCGTAAAAAACCATAGAAATTCCCCCGTTATAGTTAGTTCAGATAACTATGACTCGCAAGACCGCCACTCTATCACAAGGATGATGTCATCCGTGATGTCATGAGTGATGCCACTGACTATGTCATGAGTGAAGTAATATGTGACGTCATGAGCAGGATAGCGGGCGCGCGAGTTATAGTTATCTGAACTAACTATAACGGGGGAATTTCATTGTTTTTTTACGAGTGAAATATCCCCCTAACTATAACATGTGTGAAACCTATGGTTTTTTAAGTGAATATATATATATATACACATACATATATATAAATGAATATGCATATATGTGCATATGTGTGCGTGTAGAGAGAGGTAGAGAGGTAGAGGTGTAGAGGTAGAGACGTAGAGGTAGAGAGGTAGAGGTAGAGAGGTAGAGAGTAGTAGAGAGAGAGGTAGAGAGAGGTAGAGAGGTAGAGAGTAGAGGATGAGTTATAGAGAGTAGAGAGTAGAGAGTAGTAGAGAGTAGTAGAGAGAGTAGCAGAGAGTGAGTAGGAGAGAGTAGTAGAGTGAGTAGTAGAGAGTGAGTATTAGAGAGTAGTAGAGAGTGAGAAGTAAGGAGTAGTAGAGAGTAGTAAATAGTGAGTAGTAGAGTAAGTAGTAGAGAGTAGTAGAGAGTGAGTAGTGGAGAGTAGTAGAGAGTGAGTATTAGAGGTGAGTAGTAGAGAATAGTAGAGAGTGAGTAGTGGAGACTGAGTAGCAGAGAGAGAGAGTAGTAGAGAATGAGTAGTAGAGAATGAGTAGTAGAGTGAGTAGTAGAGAGTAGTAGAGAGAGAGTAGTAGAGAGTGAGTAGTAGAGAGTAGTAGAGAGTGTGTAGTAGAGAGTAGTAGAGAGTAGTAGAGAGAGAGTAGTAGAGAGTGAGTAGTTGAGAGTAGTAGAGAGTGAGTACTAGAGAGTGAGTAGTAGAGAGAGAGTAGTAGAGAGTGAGTAGTAGAGAGTAGTAGAGAGTAAGTAGTAGAGAGTAGTACAGAGTGAGTAGTAGAGAGTGATTAGTAGAGAGTAGTGGAGTAGTAGAGAGTGAGTAGTAGAGAGTAGTAGAGAGTGAATAGTAGAGTGAGTAGTAGGGAGTAGTAGAGAGTGAGTAGTAGAGTGAGTAGTAGAGAGTAGTAGAGAGTGAGTAGTAGAGAGTAGTAGAGAGTGAGTAGCAGAGAGAGAGTAGTAGAGAGTAGTAGAGAGTGAGTAGCAGAGTGAGTAGTAGAGAGTAGTAGAGAGAGAGTAATAGAGAGTGAGTAGTAGAGAGTAGTAGAGAGTGAGTAGTAGAGAGTAGTAGAAAGAGAGTAGTAGAGAGTGAGTAGTAGAGAGTGGTAGAGAGTGAGTAGTAGAGAGTGAGTAGTAAAAAGAGAGTAGTAGAGAGCAGTAGAGTCGTAGAGAGTGAGTAGTAGAGAGTAGTGGAGTAGTAGAGAGTGAGTAGTAGAGTAGTAGAGAGTGAGTTGTAGAGTGAGTACTAGAAAGTAGCAGAGAGCGAGAAGCAGAGAGCAAGTAGAAGAGAGTGTGTAGTAGATAGTGAGTAGTAGAGAGTAGTAGAGAGTGAGTAGTAGAGAGAGAGTAGTAGAGAGTAGTAGAGAGTGAGTAGTAGAGAGCAAGTAGTAGAGAGTGTGTAGTAGAGAGGGAGTAGTAGAGAGTGAGTAGTAGAGAGAGTAGGAGAGAGTAGTAGAGAGTAGTAGAGAGTAGTAGAGTGAGTAGTAGAGAGTGAGTATTAGAGAGTGAGTAGTAGAGAGTAGTAGAGAGTCAGTAGTAGAGTGAGTAGTAGAGAGTAGTAGAGAGTAGTAGAGAGTGAGTAGTAGAGAGTAGTAGAGAGTGAGTAGTAGAGAGTAGTAGAGAGTGAGTAGCAGAGAGAGAGTATTAGAGAGTAGTAGAGAGTGAGTAGCAGAGTGAGTAGTAGAGAGTAGTAGAGAGAGAGTAATAGAGAGTGAGTAGTAGAGAGTGAGTAGTGGAGAGTAGTAGAAAGAGAGTAGTAGAGAGTGAGTAGTAGAGAGTGGTAGAGAGTGAGTAGTAGAGAGTGAGTAGTAGATAGAGAGTAGTAGAGAGCAGTAGAGTCGTAGAGAGTGAGTAGTAGAGAGTAGTGGAGTAGTAGAGCGTGAGTAGTAGAGTAGTAGAGAGTGAGTTGTAGAGTGAGTACTAGAGAGTAGTAGAGAGCGAGTATCAGAGAGCAAGTAGAAGAGAGTGTGTAGTAGATAGTGAGTAGTAGAGAGTAGTAGAGAGTGAGTAGTAGAGAGAGATTAGTAGAGAGTGAGAAGTAGTGAGAGTAGTAGAGTAGTAGAGAGTGAGTAGTAGAGTGAGTAGTAGAGAGTAGTTGAGAGTGAGTAGTAGAGAATGAGTAGTGGAGAGTGAGCAGCAGAGAGTAGTAAAGAGTGAGTAGTAGAGAGTGAGTAGTAGAGAGTAGTAGAGAGTGAGTAGTAGAGAGTAGTAGAGTGAGTAGTAGAGAGAGAGTAGTGGAGAGTGAGTAGTAGAGTAGTAGAGAGTGAGTGGTAGAGAGTAGGAGAGAGTAGTAGAGTGAGTAGTAGAGAATAGTATAGAGAGAGTAGTAGAGTAGTAGGAGTGAGTAGTAGAGAGTAAGTAGCAGAGATAGTAGTAGACAGTAGTAGAGAGCGAGTAGTAGAGAGAGAGTAGAAGAGAGTGAGTAGTAGAGAGTAGTAGAGAGAGAGTAGTAGACATTGAGTAGTAGAGAGTGAGTGGTAGAGAGCAGCAGAGAGTAGTAGAGTGAGTAGTAGAGGGTAGTAGAGAGTGACTAGTAGAGAGGTAGTAGTAGAGAGTAGTAGAGAGAGTAGTAGAGAGTGAGTAGTAGGGGAGAAGAGAGTGAGTGGTAGAGAGTAGTATAAAGTAGTCCAGTTAGTAGTAGAGAGTGAGTAGTAGAGAGTGAATAGTAGAGAGTAGTAGAGAGTGAGTAGTAGATAGAGTAGTAGTAGACAGTGAGTAGTAGAGAGTACAGTGATCTAATGAGGAACTAGAGTGCTACCATTCAGAATGTATGGCAAATGTGTCACATCTGAATGCCTTCTTGATGGAACCAAAGTAAACAAGCATTGAAAATGCAATAGGTCTCGCCCTCGTTTAAGTTAAAGCAATTCTGTTTGTAATTAGGTGGCTTTTTAGCTTTGCTTTTATTAGTGTTTTTCAAAATTTCATGTACATAACATGCATATATGTATATGTATGCATGCATTTATATTTGTAGTTATATAGATATGCAGATTACATATATGTTTATATATGTATGTATATAAATATATATATATTCACTGAAAAAACCATAGGTTTCACACACGTTATAGTTAGGAATTAGCATTTAAAAAACCTTGCAAATTCACTGAAAAAACCATAGGTTTCAGACATGTTATAGTTAGCGGAAATTTTACTGATAAAAAACCAATGAAATTCCCCCGTTATAGTTAGTGCAGGCAACTATAACTCACGCGACCGCAATCCTCTGCTGATGCTAATACTGTATTTAGACACTTATTTGCTCATGTCTTCTTCCATAAATTTTTAGCTATACATATATTAGAAATATTTTTTTTTCATAAAGACACATATGTCATCAGCAGAAGATTGCGGTCGCGTGAGTTATAGTTGCCTGCACTAACTATAACGGGGGAATTTCATTGGTTTTTTATCAGTAAAATTTCCGCTAACTATAACTTGTCTGAAACCTATGGTTTTTTCAGTGAATTTGCAAGGTTTTTTAAATGCTAATTCCTAACTATAACGTGTGTGAAACCTATGGTTTTTTCAGTGAATTTGTACGTTTTTTTAAATGCTAAGTTACTTTACGCCATTCGTGGCGTGCACGCCCACTTAACGTAGTTCGTTCCGTGCGCGCACGGTGCGCTTCGCGCACCGTGCGCGCACGGTGAGTACGCGGTGCGCTTCGCGCACCGCGCGCCCACTTTACGCAGTTAGTGCCGTACACGCAAGGTGGGCACGCAGTGCGCTACGCGCACCGCGTGCCCACGTTACGCACCGTGCACACATGGAGGACATATTATGCGCTTCCTTGTGATAGGTAATCTGTTACATTTAATTTGTAAGTGATGACAATAATATGCCATGCACAGAGAGTGTTTTTTTTTTTTATTAAAATTTTTAGCGTAAGCGCACCGTACGCGTACGGTAAGCGTAATCGGCGAAATTTTCAAAAAATTAAAATTTACCGTTTTTGGCCTTTGAGGACTCAACTAACATGGCTATGTGCATGGGCGCTGTCTAAACAGCCCCTTTATATGTTTATTTCCTTTATTTACAGCCCCCCCCTCAGAGTGCGAGAGAGAAAATGGCGGCCGCCGCTTCCTGGTTTAGACCGATTCGAATGTTTACTTAGATGTAACAGCCAATCAGAATCGCGCTCGCGCACGCCACCGTACGCGTACGGTAAGCTTACGGTAAGCGTACCGTAAGCTGGCTCAGATATATATATTGATTTAAAGGCTATTTTCTCAGAATTTACTGAACAGATTTACACCAAACCTACAAAAGGCACTTCCTTGACCTGAGGACTACCTCTCTGCCAAATTTCTAGTAATTCTGTTCAGCCGTTCGGGCTGTAGCCCTGTCTAAAGGTCCTATGGAAAAATGCATGGGAAAAACGCGTTTTGGGACCCCCCTTTTATCTCAGCCCCCGCTTGACGAATCCCCCCGAGACTTTCAGGGTAGGAGCGGAGCGTAGCGCCCCACCTATTTTGAGAAATTTGCGAGGATTCGTCGACCGGCGCCAAAGTTATTCAAAATAGAATGTTGCGGATTTCCTATGGAAAAGGGGTCCTAACTATAACTACCTACTGGCGACCGCCAGTAGGTAATATATATATATATATATATATATATACAAACATACATATATATAAATGCATATGCATATATGTGCATATGTGTGCGTGTAGAGAGTGGTAGAGAGAGGTAGAGGGGTAGAGGTGTAGAGGTAGAGACGTAGAGGTAGAGAGGTAGAGGTAGAGAGGTAGAGAGTAGTAGAGGGAGAGGTAGAGAGAGGTAGAGAGGTAGAGAGTAGAGGATGAGTAATGGAGAGTAGAGAGTAGAGAGTAGTAGAGAGTAGTAGAGAGAGTAGCAGAGAGTGAGTAGGAGAGAGTAGTAGAGTGAGTAGTAGAGAGTGAGTAGTAGAGAGTAGTAGAGAGTGAGAAGTAGAGAGTAGTAGAGAGTAGTAAATAGTGAGTAGTAGAGTGAGTAGTAGAGAGTAGTAGAGAGTGAGTAGTGGAGAGTAGTAGAGAGTGAGTATAAGAGAGTGAGTAGTAGAGAGTAGTAGAGAGTGAGTAGTGGAGACCGAGTAGCAGAGAGAGAGTAGTAGAGAATGAGTAGTAGAGAATGAGTAGTAGAGTGAGTAGTAGAGAGTAGTAGAGAGAGAGTAGTAGAGAGTGAGTAGTAGAGAGTGAGTAGTAGAGAGTAGTAGAGAGTAGTAGAGAGAGAGTAGTAGAGAGTGAGTAGTAGAGAGTAGTAGAGAGTGAGTAGTAGAGAGAGAGTAGTAGAGAGTGAGTAGTAGAGAGTAGTAGAGAGTGAGTAGTAGAGAGTAGTACAGAGTGAGTAGTAGAGAGTGATTAGTAGAGAGTAGTGGAGTAGTAGAGAGTGAGTAGTAGAGAGTAGCAGAGAGTGAGTAGTAGAGTGAGTAGTAGGGAGTAGTAGAGAATGAGTAGTAGAGTGAGTAGAGAGTAGTAGGGAGAGAGTAGTAGAGAGTGAGTAGTAGAGAGTAGTAGAGAGTGAGTACTAGAGAGTGAGTTGTAGAGAGAGAGTAGTAGAGAGTGAGTAGTAGAGAGTGAGTAGTAGAGAGTGAGTAGTAGAGAGTGAGTAGTAGAGAGTAGTAGAGAGTGAGTACTAGAGAGTGAGTAGTAGAGAGAGAGTAGTAGAGAGTGAGTAGTAGAGAGTAGTAGAGAGTGAGTAGTAGAGAGTAGTACAGAGTGAGTAGTAGGGAGTGATTAGTAGAGAGTAGTGGAGTAGTAGAGAGTGAGTAGTAGAGAGTAGTAGAGAGTGAGTAGTAGAGTGAGTAGTAGGGAGTAGTAGAGAGTGAGTAGTAGAGTGAGTAGTAGAGTGAGTCGTAGAGAGTAAGTAGTAGAGAGTAGTAGAGAGTGAGAAGTAGAGAGTAGTAGAGAGTAGTAAATAGTGTGTAGTAGAGTGAGTAGTAGAGAGTAGTAGAGAGTGAGTAGTGGAGAGTAGTAGAGAGTGAGTATTAGAGCGTGAGTAGTAGAGAATAGTAGATAGTGAGTAGTGGAGACTGAGTAGCAGAGAGAGAGTAGTAGAGAATGAGTAGTAGAGAATGAGTAGTAGAGTGAGTAGTAGAGAGTAGTAGAGAGAGAGTAGTAGAGAGTGAGTATTAGATAGTAGTAGAGAGTGAGTAGTAGAGAGTAGTAGAGAGAGAGTAGAAGAGAGTGAGTAGTAGAGAGTAGTAGAGAGAGAGTAGTAGAGATTGAGTAGTAGAGAGTGAGTGGTAGAGAGCAGCAGAGAGTAGTAGAGTGAGTAGTAGAGGGTAGTAGAGAGTGACTAGTAGAGAGGTAGTAGTAGAGAGTAGTAGAGAGAGTAGTAGAGAGTGAGTAGTAGAGTAGAAGAGAGTGAGTGGTAGAGAGTAGTAGAAAGTAGTCGAGTTAGTAGTAGAGAGTGAGTAGTAGAGAGTGAATAGTAGAGAGTAGTAGAGAGTGAGTAGTAGATAGAGTAGTAGTAGACAGTGAGTAGTAGAGAGTACAGTGATCTAATGAGGAACTAGAGTGCTACCATTCAGAATGTATGGCAAATGTGTCACATCTGAATGCCTTCTTGATGGAACCAAAGTAAACAAGCATTGAAAATGCAATAGGTCTCGCCCTCGTTTAAGTTAAAGCAATTCTGTTTGTAATTAGGTGGCTTTTTAGCTTTGCTTTTATTAGTGTTTTTCAAAATTTCATGTACATAACATGCATATATGTATATGTATGCATGCATTCATATTTGTAGTTATATAGATATGCAGATTACATATATGTTTATATATGTATGTATATAAATATATATATATATATATATATATATATATACACACATACATATATATAAATGCATATGCATATATGTGCATATGTGTGCGTGTAGAGAGTGGTAGAGAGAGGTAGAGGGGTAGAGGTGTAGAGGTAGAGACGTAGAGGTAGAGAGGTAGAGGTAGAGAGGTAGAGAGTAGTAGAGGGAGAGGTAGAGAGAGGTAGAGAGAGGTAGAGAGTAGAGGATGAGTAATGGAGAGTAGAGAGTAGAGAGTAGTAGAGAGTAGTAGAGAGAGTAGCAGAGAGTGAGTAGGAGAGAGTAGTAGAGTGAGTAGTAGAGAGTGAGTAGTAGAGAGTAGTAGAGCGTGAGAAGTAGAGAGTAGTAGAGAGTAGTAAATAGTGAGTAGTAGAGTGAGTAGTTGAGAGTAGTAGAGAGTGAGTAGTGGAGAGTAGTAGAGAGTGAGTATAAGAGAGTGAGTAGTAGAGAGTAGTAGAGAGTGAGTAGTGGAGACTGAGTAGCAGAGAGAGAGTAGTAGAGAATGAGTAGTAGAGAATGAGTAGTAGAGTGAGTAGTAGAGAGTAGTAGAGAGAGAGTAGTAGAGAGTGAGTAGTAGAGAGTGAGTAGTAGAGAGTAGTAGAGAGTAGTAGAGAGAGAGTAGTAGAGAGTGAGTAGTAGAGAGTAGTAGAGAGTGAGTAGTAGAGAGAGAGTAGTAGAGAGTGAGTAGTAGAGAGTAGTAGAGAGTGAGTAGTAGAGAGTAGTAGAGAGTGAGTAGTAGAGAGTGATTAGTAGAGAGTAGTGGAGTAATAGAGAGTGAGTAGTAGAGAGTAGCAGAGAGTGAGTAGTAGAGTGAGTAGTAGGGAGTAGTAGAGAATGAGTAGTAGAGTGAGTAGAGAGTAGTAGGGAGAGAGTAGTAGAGAGTGAGTAGTAGAGAGTAGTAGAGAGTGAGTACTAGAGAGTGAGTTGTAGAGAGAGAGTAGTAGAAAGTGAGTAGTAGAGAGTAGTAGAGAGTGAGTAGTAGAGAGTGAGTAGTAGAGAGTAGTAGAGAGTGAGTACTAGAGAGTGAGTAGTAGAGAGAGAGTAGTAGAGAGTGAGTAGTAGAGAGTAGTAGAGAGTGAGTAGTAGAGAGTAGTACAGAGTGAGTAGTAGGGAGTGATTAGTAGAGAGTAGTGGAGTAGTAGAGAGTGAGTAGTAGAGAGTAGTAGAGAGTGAGTAGTAGAGTGAGTAGTAGGGAGTAGTAGAGAGTGAGTAGTAGAGTGAGTAGTAGAGTGAGTCATAGAGAGTAAGTAGTAGAGAGTAGTAGAGAGTGAGAAGTAGAGAGTAGTAGAGAGTAGTAAATAGTGTGTAGTAGAGTGAGTAGTAGAGAGTAGTAGAGAGTGAGTAGTGGAGAGTAGTAGAGAGTGAGTATTAGAGCGTGAGTAGTAGAGAATAGTAGATAGTGAGTAGTGGAGACTGAGTAGCAGAGAGAGAGTAGTAGAGAATGAGTAGTAGAGAATGAGTAGTAGAGTGAGTAGTAGAGAGTAGTAGAGAGAGAGTAGTAGAGAGTGAGTAGTAGATAGTAGTAGAGAGTGAGTAGTAGAGAGTAGTAGAGAGAGAGTAGTAGAGAGTGAGTAATAGAGAGTAGTAGAGAGTGAGTACTAGAGAGTGAGTAGTAGAGAGAGAGTAGTAGAGAGTGAGTAGTAGAGAGTAGTAGAGAGTGAGTAGTAGAGAGTAGTACAGAGTGAGTAGTAAAGAGTGATTAGTAGAGAGTAGTGGAGAGTGAGTAGTAGGGAGTAGTAGAGAGTGAGTAGTAGAGTGAGTAGTAGAGTGAATAGTAGAGAGCATGTAGTAGAGAGTGTGTAGTAGAGAGAGAGTAGTAGAGAGTAGTAGAGAGTAGTAGAGAGTGAGTAGTAGAGAGAGTAGTAGAGAGTAGTAGAGTAGTAGAGAGTAGGCCTGGGCAAAAATTTCGTTCCGTTCGCGGAAATTGCGATAATTTGACATTTTTGCGTTTCGCGGAGAGCGCGAAAATGTCAAAAATTCCGGTTTCCGCAGCTTGGCGATAATTTGTTTCTTGCTCGCGCTGTAAAATGATACATTCTCGCGCGCGCGCGATCGCCTTACCTGAATCCCTGCGTTCGCCGACAAGTTTTCTTGATCCGGTCGCGTTCTCCATGAGATGTTGTATTGTTTTTAGCCATTTGCGCTGTCTCGCGACAGTTCGCGCCCGCAGTGACGTCATGCGTCGCGCGATCACGTCTTTCTTCTCGCGATCATGCACCGCGAGAACAACTCAAAACAAGATGGCCGCGCCCGCAAGCAACCACATGGGTAAGTTGGCGACCCGCAACCATGCAGAAAATCTCGCGAACATGCCGGAAAAAAACTTCCGCATCTTCGCGATATTTCTGCTTGTTTGCGATAATTTTAAACATTCTCGCGATAATTTGCGAAGGTTAATTCCGCAAATTCCGCCCACCCCTAGTAGAGAGTAGTAGAGTGAGTAGTAGAGAATGAGTAGTAGAGAGTGAGTATTAGAGAGTGAGTAGTAGAGAGTAGTAGAGAGAGAGTAGTAGAGTGAGTAGTAGAGATTAATATTGAGTGAGTAGTAGCGAGTAGTAGAGAGTGAGTAGTAGAGAGTAGTAGAGAGTGAGTAGCAGAGAGAGAGTATTAGAGAGTAGTTGAGAGTGAGTAGCAGAGTGAGTAGTAGAGAGTAGTAGAGAGTGAGAAGTAGAGAGTGAGTAGTAGAGAGAGAGTAGTAGAGAGTAGTAGAGTCGTAGAGAGTGAGTAGTAGAGAGTGAGTAGTATAGAGTAGTGGAGTAGTAGAGAGTGAGTAGTAGAGAGTAGTAGAGAGTGACTAGTAGAGAGAGTAGAAGAGAGTAGTAGAGTAATAGAGAGTAGTAGAGTGAGTAGTAGAGAATGAGTAGTAGAGAGTGAGTATTAAAGAGTGAGTAGCAGAGAGTAGTAGAGAGAGAGTAGTAGAGTGAGTAGTAGAGATTAGTAGAGAGTGAGTAGTAGAGAGTAGTAGAGAGTGAGTAGTAGAGAGAGAGTATTAGAGAGTAGTTGAGAGTGAGTAGCAGAGTGAGTAGCAGAGAGTAGTAGAGAGAGAGAGTAATAGAGAGTGAGTAGTAGAGAGTAGTAGAGAGTGAGAAGTAGAGAGTGAGTAGTAGAGAGAGAGTAGTAGAGAGTAGTAGAGTCGTAGAGAGTGAGTAGTAGAGAGTGAGTAGTAGAGAGTAGTGGAGTAGTAGAGAGTGAGTAGTAGAGTAGTAGAGAGTGAGTAGTAGAGTGAGTACTAGAGAGTAGTAGAGAGTGAATATTAGAGAGAGAGTAGTAGAGAGTGAGAAGTAATGAGAGTAGTAGAGAGTGAGTAGTAGAGTGAGTAGTACAGAGTAGTTGAGAGCGAGTAGTAGAGAATGAGTAGTGGAGAGTGAGCAGTAGAGAGTAGTAGAGAGTGAGTAGTAGAGAGTGAGTAGTACAGAGTGAGTAGTAGAGAGTAGTAGAGAGTGAGTAGTAGAGAGTAGTAGAGTGAGTAGTAGAGAGAGAGTAGTAGAGAGTGAGTAGTAGAGTAGTAGAGAGTGAGTGGTAGAGAGTAGAGTGAGTAGTAGAGAATAGTAGAGAGTGAGTAGTACAGCGAGTAGTAGAGAGTAGTAGAGTAGTAGAGAGTGAGTAGTAGAGAGTGAGTAGCAGAGAGAGTAGTAGAGAGTAGTAGAGAGTGAGTGGTAGAGAGTGAGTAGTAGAGAGTAGTAGAGAGCGAGTAGTAGAGAGTGAGTAGTGGAGAGTGAGTAGTAGAGAGCGAGTGGTCGAGAGAGAGTAGTAGAGAGTGAGTAGTAGAGAGAGAGTAGTAGAGAGTGAGTGGTAGAGAGCAGCAGAGAGTAGTAGAGTGAGTAGTAGAGAGTAGTAGAGAGTGAGCAGTAGAGAGGTATTAGTAGAGAGTAGTAGAGAGAGAGAGTAGTAGAGAGTGTAGTAGAGAGTGAGTAGTAGAGAGTAGTAGCGAGTGAGTAGTAGAGAGTAGTAGAGAGTGAGTAGTAGAGTAGTAGAGAGTGAGTGGTAGAGAGTAGTAGAAAGTAGTCGAGTTAGTAGTAGAGAGTGAGTAGTAGAGAGTGAATAGTAGAGAGTAGTAGAGAGTGAGTAGTAGAGAGAGTAGTAGTAGACAGTGAGTAGTAGAGAGTAGTAGAGCGTGAGTAGTAGAGAGTGAGTAGTAGAGAGTAGTAGCAAGAGTAGCAGAGAGTGAGTAGTAGAGTAGTAGAGAGTGAGTAGTAGAGAGTGAGTAGTAGACAGTAGTAGAGTGAGTAGTAGAGAGTGAGTAGTAGAGAGAGAGTAGTAGAGAGTGAGTAGTAGAGAGTAGTAGAGAGTGAGTAGTAGAGAGTGAGTAGTGGAGAGTGAGTAGTAGAGAGCAAGTAGTAGAGAGAGAGTAGTAGAGAGTGAGTAGTAGAGAGTAGTAGAGTGAGTAGTAGAGAGTGAGTAGTAGAGAGTAGTAGAGAGAAAGTAGTAGAGAGTGAGTAGTAGAGAGAGAGTAGTAGAGTAGTAGAGAGTGAGTGGTAGAGAGCAGCAGAGAGTAGTAGAGTGAGTAGTAGAGAGTAGTAGAGAGTGAGTAGTAGAGAGTGAATAGTAGAGAGTAGTAGTAGAGAGTAGTAGAGAGAGAGAGTAGTAGAGAGTGTAGTAGAGAGTGAGTAGTAGAGAGTAGTAGCAAGTGAGTAGTAAAGAGCAGTAGAGAGTGAGTAGTAGAGTAGTAGAGAGTGAGTGGTAGAGAGTAGTAGAAAGTAGTCGAGTTAGTAGGAAAGAGTGAGTAGTAGAGAGTGAATAGTAGAGAGCAGTAGAGAGTGAGTAGTAGAGAGAGTAGTAGTAGACAGTGAGTAGTAGAGAGTAGTAGCGAGTGAGTAGTAGAGAGTAGTAGAGAGTGAGTAGTAGAGTAGTAGAGCGTGAGTGGTAGAGAGTAGTAGAAAGTAGTCGAGTTAGTAGTAGAGAGTGAGTAGTAGAGAGTGAATAGTAGAGAGTAGTAGAGAGTGAGTAGTAGAGAGAGTAGTAGTAGACAGTGAGTAGTAGAGAGTAGTAGAGCGTGAGTAGTAGAGAGTGAGTAGTAGAGAGTAGTAGCGAGAGTAGCAGAGAGTGAGTAGTAGAGTAGTAGAGAGTGAGTAGTAGAGAGTGAGTAGTAGACAGTAGTAGAGTGAGTAGTAGAGAGTGAGTAGTAGAGAGAGAGTAGTAGAGAGTGAGTAGTAGAGAGTAGTAGAGAGTGAGTAGTAGAGAGTGAGTAGTGGAGAGTGAGTAGTAGAGAGCAAGTAGTAGAGAGAGAGTAGTAGAGAGTGAGTAGTAGAGAGTAGTAGAGTGAGTAGTAGAGAGTGAGTAGTAGAGAGTAGTAGAGAGTAAGTAGTAGAGAGTGAGTAGTAGAGAGAGAGTAGTAGAGTAGTAGAGAGTGAGTGGTAGAGAGCAGCAGAGAGTAGTAGAGTGAGTAGTAGAGAGTAGTAGAGAGTGAGTAGTAGAGAGTGAATAGTAGAGAGTAGTAGTAGAGAGTAGTAGAGAGAGAGAGTAGTAGAGAGTGTAGTAGAGAGTGAGTAGTAGAGAGTAGTAGCAAGTGAGTAGTAAAGAGCAGTAGAGAGTGAGTAGTAGAGTAGTAGAGAGTGAGTGGTAGAGAGTAGTAGAAAGTAGTCGAGTTATTAGGAAAGAGTGAGTAGTAGAGAGTGAATAGTAGAGAGCAGTAGAGAGTGAGTAGTAGAGAGAGTAGTAGTAGACAGTGAGTAGTAGAGAGTAGTAGAGCGTGAGTAGTAGAGAGTGAGTAGTAGAGAGTAGTATCGAGTGAGTAGTAGAGTAGTAGAGAGTGAGTAGTTGAGAGTGAGTAGTAGAGAGTAGTAGAGAGTGAGTAGTAGAGAGAGTAGTAGTAGACAGTTAGTAGTAAAGAGTAGTAGAGCGTGAGTAGTAGAGCGTGAGTAGTAGGGAGTAGTAGCGAGTGAGTAGTAGAGAGTGAGTAGTAGAGTAGTAGAGAGTGAGTAGTTGAAAGTGAGTAGTAGAGAGTGAGTAGTAGAGAGTAGTATGGTAGTAGAGAGTGAGTAGTAGAGAGTAGTAGAGAGTGAGTAGTAGAGAGAGAGTAGTAGAGAGTAGTAGAGAGTCAGTAGTAGTGTAGTAGAGAGTAGTCAGTCAGTGTCAGTCAGTGTCAGTCAGTGTCAGTCAGTAAGTCAGTGTCAGTCAATCAGTGTCAGTCAGTTTCAATCAGTGTCAGTCAGTCAGTGTCAGTCAATCAGTGTCAGTCAGTGTCAGTCAGTGTCAGTCAGTGTCAGTCAGTGTCAGTCAGTCAGTCAGTGTCAGTCAGTCAGTGTCAGTCAATCAGTGTCAGTCAGTGTCAGTGTCAGTCAATCCGTGTCAGTCAATGTCAATCAGTCAGTGTCAGTCAGTCAGTGTCAGTCAGTCAGTGTCAGCTAGAGCAGCTCTGCTGACCTGGTTCCCTGGCCCTAAAGCTGCTCTGCTGAACTGGTTCTCTCTCTCTAAAGCAGCTCTGCTGACCTGGTTTCTCTGGCTCTACAGCAGGTCAGCTGACCTGGTTCTCTGGCTCTAGAGCAGCTTTGCTGACCTAGTTCTTATGCTACAGAGCAGCTCTGCTGATCTAGTTCTCTGGCTCTACAACAGCTCTGCTGACCTGTTTCTCTGGCTCTAAAGCAGTTCCGCTGACCCAGTTCTATGGCTCTGAAGCAGTTCTGCTGACATGGTTCTCTGGCTCTAGAGCAGCTCTGCTGACCTGGTTCTCTCCCTCTAAAGCAGCTCTAGTGACCTGGTTTCTCTGGCTCTGCAGCAGCTCTGCAGACCTAGTTCTCTGGCTCTAGAGCAGCTCTGTTGACCTGATTCCTAGGCTCTAGAGCAGCTCTACTGACCTGGTTCTCTGGCTCTAAAGCAGCTCTGCTGACCTGGTTCTATGGCTCTAAAGCAGCTCTGCTGATTTGGTTCTCTGGCTCTAGAGTAGCTCTGCTGACCTGGTTCTCTGGCTCTAAAGCAGCTCTGCTAACCTGGTTCTCTGGCTCTAAAGCAGCTCAGCTGGCCTGGTTCTCTGGCTCTAAAGCAGCTCTGCTGACCTGGTTCTCTCCCTCTAAAGCAGCTCTGCTGACCTGGTTTCTCTGGCTCTACAGCAGCTCTGCTGACCTGGTTCTCTGGCTCTAGAGCAGCTCTGCTGACCTAGTTCTTAGGCTCTAGAGCAGCTCTGCTGACCTGGTTCTCTGGCTCTACAGCAGCTCTGCTGACCTGGTTTTCTGCACTCACGATGCACGCATCCGACTTCGCAAAAATATTTTTAAAAATAATATAAGTTTATTATAAGTACAAATATATTATTTTGATGAATATCTTACATAATCTCTTCCTTAATATGTATATTAAAGACACATACATATCATTTTGGAACATACATTTTTTTTTGCGTGAGTCGCGCACCCAGCGCGCCCCAGCACGTATATGATGTCACGCGGGACCTGCAACTGCGCAAACATCTCGTACCGTAATGCGCATGTGTCACGAATGCGCGGGAGCAGGAGTCGCAGACTGGTCGCCTACCAATCGCGCATATCACGTGATATTAAATGTATATGATGTAACTGAAAAACACGCAGCCGTCACACACCATACGCGGATCCTTCATGACTTTTCTAAAATGGCGGCTAGAATGCGCGCACCCACCGTGAAAATAATATAAATATATTAAAATAAAAAATTAAAACAAGAATATGAATCAATATTTCAGTTTGAATTAAAAATTTTTTTTTTGCAATTTTCTGAAAAATATATAATGTTATTCAATGAATAAAATATTATAAATAAACAGTTAACAAACTGTAGAAAATCAGTACAAAAAAATAGATATAGCTACTATCACACTTAAAAGTTAGCATTTAAAAAACCTTTGAAATTCACTGAAAAAAACATAGGTTTCAGAGACGTTATAGTTAGAAATTAGCATTTAAAAAAACCTTAGAAATTCACAGAAAAAACCATAGGTTTCAGGGGTGTTATAGTTAGCTGCTCATTTCACTCATACAAAACCATAGAAATTCCTCCGTTATAGTTAGTTCTGCTAACTATAACTCACGCGCCTGAAATGCACTCCTGATGATGTCACATATTGCATCATTCATGACATGGTCAGTGACATCACTGATGACGTCACTGATGACATTTCAAATGACATCACTGATGAAATAATCATACACTAGTATAACCTTTCATCACTCACTGTAAAATACAGAGTACCATACTTGAAACCATTGACACACCAATACCAGTTACTACATACCCACTCACTGATTCCTAAGTCTACACACACAACTACCCATTCAACAACAGAATCATCTATACATGCAGTCATTAATTAATAGAACACTATCAAATGCACTTATACACATACATAGACATTGACACATCAGCAGTCATCTTAGTCGGTTATGCAGTCATCCTACTCACTCATGAAAAAAATGTATCGCACTTAAATTTACTCACTCACACAATTATCCAACAACACCTCATTTATTCAAACACACAGTAACTCATCGTTAATATGTTAAAAAAGCACCATTACAATTATACACTCATTCATATTGTTACTCTCACAATCACTGACTCTTACACATACTTATCTATATACACCAACTCTCACATACAATGCCTTTTATTTTTTTACTTTGTTGAAGATCCACAACTAAAACATATATTCGCTCACCAACACACAAATAAATACACTCAGTCACCCAAACAACTGTTTCCACATGCACTCTTAAACCCATACACCTAGTAAATCAACCAATCACACATCTATGCATAGAGTTACACACACCCCATCCAACCACACACAAACTCAGTGTCCCATACAAATACTCACCCAACTAATCAATAACTAATATACACACTCATGTAGTTAGTGCCCAACTGATGCAGCATGTTATACAACAACAGAGACAGTATGGCACACATTCACATAGTTTAGTTACTAATCCATGTATTAAATGAGACACTTTTAATTATCACTTAAAAAGACAGTCAGACAGCTACTAAATCCTCCATCCAGACAGTTATATATCCACTCAATCTTCAATACAGATTGGTATATATATAATACATATTTACATTTCAAACTAAACCACGTTCAGTGGATGATGTCATTAGATCACTGTAGTAAAGCTACTGCTCACCAGGGAAGTCTGCGGCTGGTATTGAAAGTGCATGTTTCAATCTGCATGTCAGAATTCTTTAATGAAATAGAAGAGGATTTGAGAAGTCACTCAAAATGTGCCCTAATTTTTCTTTCTGCAGCACTAATCATACATTCTATGGCAAAATGAACTCCCTCATTTTGTTCCTTTTTAAATTAAATGTTTTAAGAGTTACCACTTTATTCCAATCAAGATGGCTTCAGGTGTGCCATACGTTTGTCAGAAGTAGGACTGTTAGCGCTCTAGTTGTTCTTTGGAATACTCTGGGAAGCTGCAGTAGAACACAAAGGAATCAACTGACAGTCTCTGCCCTTGTTGGATGTACATGTTTTACTGAGAATGTCAGACTTCCTTCTCACATCACTAAGAAAGATAATGTGGATTTACAGAAAATATGCTCTCAGTTTAGCTTATAGATCACCTTCCAAACCTCTGTGGGAAAAGCATGTGAAAATAGTTTTATCTCAAACATGATTCATGATATCCCAGCAGAAGTCTTTTTCACATGGTAAAATCACCTTAGAACATACCAAAATTCCTAAAATGAGTATGGTACCAAATATACAAAATGTCAAGCTGGCATGGAATGAGCACTACTCAAAACTACTTGCGTGGAAGAGTGGAGGACTTTTAAGTGAGGAAGAATTCAGATTCCTTAAAAAGATCATCCTGTCATTCCAGTAATTTACTTCATCCCAAAAATTCATAAAAACGCAATCAAACCACCTGGCAGGACGATTATTTCTGCGTGTAATAGCCTTATGGAGAGTACGTCACGATACGTGGATTACTTTCTTCAAGAACACGTAAAAATCTTGCCATCGTATCTGCAGGATACCAGTGACTTTCAGAGAAAGATCAGTGAGGTCACATGGGACACAGATTTTGTATTGATGGGGAAAAGCGCGAAATTGAAAACCTACCGGACTGTCCTGCTCCTGCTCCTCGGCGGGGGTGCCGTCCTTGCCCTCCCTGTTGCGCCGCTGGCGTTGTTGGTGCTCTGTTGGTGCTCCCTCGCTGGCTGTGGGCTGCCGCTTCGTCGCGCTGACCGGAGCGGGGAAAACTGCAACTCCCAGGTGCCCCGGCGCTCCCTGACGACATCAAAGCGCCCGGAGGCGCATAAAACATCGCTGCTTCCCCCGCGTTGCGGGACGCGCGCGGGCGGGCGCCGGGAGAAGCCCGGGACAAGGGCGGGCCCTCTTAGGCCCTCAGAGGCCGAGTGAGGCTGGGCTGGGACCCTTCTCTTTGGCGTGTGACCTTGGGACACCAGCTTTTATTTGAGAACGGACTGCACGAAGTGGGTAATGCTGTCTTAGTATTTCTGTTAATATTGAAGTGGTCTTTTCAGGGGGCTGGTTGTGTTTCCCACGACTCGTAATTTGTACACCATCATAGTAGAAAATGAACTCTAAAACATGCAAAAGGACCGTGGGTTTGGGGACTCTTGACAGCTACCTGAAACATGCTGAATCTGCAATTGTTAAAGAAATTGCGTCAGTGGAACGTAGATTATCACTTGAACCACCTAGGTTAGCTGCGTCTCGTACTCCTCCCACGACCATTGCTGTTGATGCACCCCCCGTTGTTGCCAACTCTTGCATGTACCAAAATGTGTCAGGAACCGTGGAGACCTCTATAGTCACACCTGCCTTGGTACCCAATTTGAGTCCTGCCCCCTCTCCTGTGGCTGTTAGAACAAGACAATCAAGAGGCATTTCTAATCAGCCTTCAAACGGGGGCAAAATCATGGCAGGTAAAAGAAAGGCAAATAACTCCATGGGAGCACGGAAACAGGCAAAAATCCCCAGAAAGAGCAACTTTGCTCAGGGGTTGGCTCAGGTTAATCTCAGTGTTTCCCAATTAGCTGGTGAGTCAACCTGTGGGGAAATTAATAACTGTACAACTGAGGGCCCCGACATTGGTAATAAAAGTATAGGGCTAGAAATAGCGACAATTATCGATGCCCGTCTTAAGTTACTAACTGTACCGCTAATGGCTACATTGAAACGAATAGAGGATCGCATCACTAAAATCGAGTTACATCTTCAAACTAAGGTCTTAAACGTTGAGCCAAGCTCCGCGGCAGTTGATTCGCTAATTATGTGTACAGCTAGAGTTGATAATATGTTGGATTCTATGATTACAATACATCAACAACCAACACTTCCCTGCACTACCCCGGCTATAGGTTCTACTATCTTATCCCGACCTCCAATTGCTGCAGAAATTGCTCAGGGTAGGGAAACACACAAGCAGAACCCAAGAGGGAGGATCTCTTCTCCGGATCGGCCCCTAGGGAGGGATTCGATATTACACTTACCTCCAGAGGCCTGCCCCTACTCTATTATTTTAGCCAATGTCCCAAAGCTTGTGGATGGGAATAGGGAACACTGGTCTTCATTAAAAAACAAAGCCCTCCACTATTTATCGAATAAAACTGTTTTGGGGCAACACTTACATAGTAATTTTTTGATGGTAAGACGAGTTCCTTGGGTGGGTAAGATTAACAAGTGTTTAGATGGTGACTGCATTGTCATAAGTTTTAGATCCCCCAGGTTGGTTGAGGACATTCTGAGGCAGGCAGGTTCTGCTACTATTCATCATGATTATGTTAATGTCCTCCCTTTGGGTTTTTTCTATCCCCCAGCTTTTGACATAAGGATGACCAATAACTTCCCAAAGAGTTGTGCCCCCCTTGATTATGCTGTCCCTATCTCTAATAGATACTCTGCCCTATCCACCTTGGATGACAATGAGTGACTAGGGCTGCAAGAACTAACTATAGCGCCTGAAACTCAGCCTGCAGTCCCAGATATAGTGCCTTTGATAGTCAATGGCCCTAGCCATGGATTCATGGGTCCTTTAACTAAATTGGTTACCTGGAACATAGCTGGGCTGAGAAATAAGACAGATGACCCAGCCTGGAGAGATCTTATCTGCTCAGGCCAAGTAATCTGTCTCCAAGAGACTTGGGATACGGACAACACCTTGTGTATAGATGGATATGAAAGCTTCTTTGTGTCTGCTGTACCGTCTAATATGGGGAGGGCTAAGGGGGGGGTTGGTTACCTTGATTTCAGCTAGCATTTCTGGCTCGCTGACTCAACTTGACACTGGCTCATGTAATTGTTTGGCAGTTCAAATTTCCCTCAACGGGGGCAGTAATTTCTTAATTGTAAATTTTTATAACTCTTATCATAGAGACACCACGGTTGATCATCTCACCGCATTCAATTGTTTTTTGGTTAAATTTAAGGAGGAAACTGAGATTATTTGTCCCATCATTATCATGGGCGATTTTAACATTCACAGATGCCCAGAGAAATGTCCTTTGACGGATCCCTTAGGCCCAATAGAATCACGGGAGGCCCATTTTGAGCACTCACCTCAGGGTGCTCTTTTGGAAATAATCCTTGCTGATCATGGCTTGCTACTCCCTGCCATGGTGGATGAGAATATCCCAACATTCAAAGGGAACGGCAAATACTCTGTGATTGATTATATTTTCACCAGTTCAGTATTGAGGAACAGGACCATGGAATATTCAGCAGCTTGGACATATTTCAGCGATCATAATCCTGTGGTCCTCATTATGTCTGATCTCTTTTTACAACCTGTTACGGCCCCTGATAGAACGGACAAATCTCATATTCGCCCCACAGATCAGGATCGCAGGATCAGATGGAACAAAGTTATTCCTGACGATTTTTTGCCAATTTGAAAAAGAAGGTTGGCCCTGAGTTGACCATGTGCCTTGACTCAGAAGCAGGGAATATGGAAGTACTAGGGGCGTATTCCGCAATCTGCTCCCAGATCTCAGCAGATCTTCGGTGTCCAGTTAAAACAATGGACAAGGCAGAGTTAGGTTGGTTTGACAAAAACTGTTCATTGGCCAACAGAAAGCTGAGGGCGGCCTTGAGCAGTAACCCTTTGAATCGGTCTAACATAGCCCAACTCAGGAAAGAATATACTAAAACCTTGGCAACCAGGAAAAAGGAGATCCGGGAGGACGCGTGGGAAGAACTTTCTTCGGTTGACATCCTTCGCAATAGTGCAAAGTTCTGGTCTGTCGTAAATAAACCCTTCTTTCGTGATCCCGGTAATAATCAATTAGATTGCGGTATCGGGGTACACCAGTGGTACTCTCACTTCAAGTCAGTCTACGAAGTGGGTATGAATGGTGGATCAAATCCTCCTCTTCCCACTGTGAAACAATATACTTTATTCGTAACCAAGGGCGAGGTGGCTGAGGCCATCGGCAAGATGACGAGCAATAAGGCTCCAGGACCCGATGGCGTCCCATCGGACCTTTTTAAATCAGACATTGAGACTTGGTCCACAGTTTTAACGAATATTTTTAACAGGGTCTGTGTCGCAGGCATTCCGGACACCTGGTCCGAGTCCGTGATCATTCCTATTTTTAAAAAGGGTAATAGAGGGGACCCTAGTTGTTACCGCCCTATCTCACTCATTGATTCCGCAGTAAAAGTCCAGGGGCGAGTAGTTTTGGGTAAATTAACAGAATGGTTGGAGGATACCAACACCCTTTCGTGCCTACAATATGGGTTTCGTAAGGGCCGTGGCACTATAGACCAAAGCTTGAATCTTTACCTTTTAATAGGTAAATACACTATAGCTAAGAAAGGGACGTTATACCTGGCCTTTATGGACTTATCCTCGGCCTTTGACCGAGTGAACCGGTCGAAACTGTGGGAACTTCTTCTCAAGCAGGGAGTAGACGAAAACCTTGTCTATTTTTTAGCAGATCTTCACAGAGATCTCTCTGCTACAGTTAGATTCGACCGATTGGGCAACTGCACTGGCAAGATCGGAATCTCTAATGGCGTTAGACAGGGCTGTATTTTAGCCCCCCTGCTTTTTACACTCTATATCAACGACCTAGCCACTGCCTTAACTGAGTCTTGTAAGGACATTCCTAGGGCAGGGAAGTACCAAATTCCAGCATTATTATATGCAGACAATGCTGCACTGTTAGCGCGTACAGCAGTAGGGCTTCAAAGTCTTTTAGACACATTTGCTGATTTTATGAAAAGACTTGACTTAAGCATGAATTTCGCCAAATCTCATGTTATGACTGTAGGTTGTAAACCCAAGAAAATCAAGACTATGCTCTGTGAGGGCCATGTCCTATCTAGAATTACCAGTTTCCCATATTTGGGGGTTATTTTTGATGATAAGTCATCCTGGGTCCCTCAACTAGCTGCAAAACGAAATGCCTTTGCCAGATCAATCATGGGTGTGTTGGACTTTGCTCGCAAACTGGGGGTGAAACCCATGCAAGCTATATTGAACATTTATGCAGCTAAATGTATCTCTATAGCTATGTATGGTGCGGACCTGTGGGGATTTAAAAATGTGAAGGAACTTCAGGTGGTAGAGGATAAGTTCCTAAAAACCATTCTATCACTTCCCCAGGCAACCTCTGGTTACATTGTACATCAAGAATGTGGGGTTGGTTATTTAACTGACCGGATAGCATTAGCCCCCCTTTTAAAATGGTTATCAATCTGGCATAATCCGGAACTCGAGCTAAATCGTGAAATTATAACAGATTGCTTATCGCTCGAGTTCGGAAAGGCTATTCCTTGGTTGCGCTATGTTAAGAACCTAAGTGACGAAATAGGTCGCCCAGACATATTTGATAATCCCAACAATTTATCAAAGGGAGACTTTAAATGGGTAAAAGACACACACAAGCTTAGAATTACTTTAGCCAGAGAAGAAAAGGAGCTAATAAAACCCACAGTAAAGGCCCATCAGCTATTAATAACTACAGGCAGCATTGAACCTTACTTGACCATAGTGAATAACATGAATCATCACTTTTTATTGACAAGGTTTAGACTGAACAAATACCATCTTTTGCTCACTGATTCTGCTGGTTGGATGAAGGACAGGGACCTGGAGATCGGTTCTTGCGACAGATTCTCCCTCAAGGATACTGCCCACTTTATTTTCTTTTGTAAACATTTGTCCCCTCTCCGCAAAAAGTTCATCATCCCTCTTATTAAGAACAAAGGATTCAGACAAGTCAAACCTGCTCTTTTGTATCTCCAGCTGCTAGGTACTACTTGGGAGATTTTTAATATAGCAAATTTTTTGGCTATTGCGATGAGATTAAGGAAAAAAATCAAGTGGACATAGTGTTGTTTAAAACTAATTGTGAACTTTGATTAAACCCGACCTAGTCTTATTTTAAGTAGTGTTTTAAAATCATGTGTAAATGCTTATTTTAAATGTTATTTATTGTATATATTGTGATGTTTTGCACTTTTATGGTTCTTGATATGAGCCGAATAAAGTAATTTTGACTGACTGACTGTATTGATGACTTTGAACGTGACGTCACTTTATACCAGCATCCGCCATCAGGTTGGTATCAAGGCTATTGAACACCCCTTAGAAAAAAGACCAATGTGTTTGTACATGCACAACAAGATGCTTGTCAGTATGGTAGTAGCCTGTCTGGAACACAACTTTTTTCTTTTTTAAAACCGGGTATACCAGCAAACCAGGGGTATTGGTATGGGGGCCTGCTTTTCCCCTAGTTATGCTTGTCTGCATATGGGCCTATATGAGGAGCATGTCCTCAAGGTACAATTTGCAGACACAATGAAACAGCATGTGCCATACTGGTTTAGATACATTGACGATCTGTTATTGATTTGGAGAGGCCCAGAGGAGCGGGCCCTTCAATTCATAGAACAGATCAATAGCAATGATCTCAATCTCCACTTTACTGCAAACATCAGCAGAGAAGCAGTATGTTTTCTTGATGTTGAGGTATTTCTAAAGGAAGATAAGCTTGAGACCAGGATGTATAGGAAGCCTACTGCAGGAAACACAGTACTCCACACAACAAGCCATCACCCCAGACACTTAATACAAAGCATTCCGTATGGTGAAATGCTGCGTATTAAATGCATTTGCAGCACGGAGGGAGACTGTGACACTGCACAGCAGGAACGCAGAGAAAGGTTCCTGGCCAGAGGCTATGATGCTAAAATTATTGACAAAGCTATCAGCAAAACCCAGGCTATTGTCAGAGATGAGGCTCTCTCCTATAATCCCAGTCTGAAACCAACAACCCCTGATAAGTAAGCCTGGGCAAAGCACTACACTACGCTCGCGTAGTTTGCGTAGTTTGCGCTACTTCGCACTAAGCGAATTGCACGTAGCACAGTGCAAACACACGTAGCATAGTGCAGCGGTCATTTTTTGCTTACTCACGGTCGCCAACTTGACGAGACGTTTTCCTCATTCTTGATCAGCAACATCAAGTTGCCGATCGTGAGCGTGGAAAATAAACCTCCCAGCGAGCTTCTCAGGGCGGGGAGGTCAGGTTTCTCATTGCGAGTGGTCACGTATGCTCGCGACCGCTCACGATGAGAAACTACCAGTCCTCGTTAAGAAAGCTGGCGCTCGAGTAGAAATCTACTCGAGCGGCAGAAAACGACCGCTTGCACTGTGCAAGATGCAGTTTTCCCTGATTGCACAGTGCGGACAAGCATCCGGCACTGTGGAATCAGTGCGAACAGCATCTTGCACAGTGCACTACGCAGTTTGCCAAGCTACGCGTAGCTCGCGTAGGGCGAAGTGCACTTCGCGTAGCTACGCATAGCGCTACTTCGCAAACTACGCCCAGGGTTACTGATAAGTCAACTCAAAAAACTAGAATGATTCTTACATATAACCAACAACATCAAGCTCTGCCCAAAATACTCAAATTTTGGGAGATCGTTTACCTAAGGCTCCTGACATAACATTAAAAAAGGCATGATCAATGGGTAACACCTTGGTAAAAAGCAGTCCTGAACTGAGGGGAGCCAACAATTGGCTCAATTCATGTAAGGGGTTTGTTAAATGTCCCACATGTAAAGCATGTAGGTTTGCCAACAGTAAGACATGCTACATTAGCCCATTCAAACCAGACCCTGTCCCCATCAAGAAAAGGCTTTCTTGTAAGACGGAATACGCAGATTATGTGCTGGAGTGTCCTAGTGGCCTGCGCTACATAGGCAGTACCAAATTACCGGTACACAACACGAGACTCCAGCACATAAGGGCTATCGCCAACAGTGACTCAGCGTATCTAGTGGCTAGACAATTTGGGGAAACTCATGGCGGGTGTCTAGAACACCTTAAATACTTTGTCGTGGACACAAGTCCACCTCGCAGAAGGGGAGGCAACCGTGAGGCCCTGCTATGTCCACTGGAAACTAGGTACATTCTTAAGCTTGACACTAAGACACCATTTGGGCTTAATGCAAGTGAAGATTTAGACTCTTGCCTGTGATTAGGACTCTCCCTCAGCAAGTTTGCACAATGTGGTTTTAGTATTCGTCTTAAACAACTCAGCCCCTCAGTCACATGGTTCTTAGTCTTCATAGAATAAGCACTTTGCACTTTTAGAATCGTTGTTAATTCAACAGTGTGACATTCTAGAGCACTAGCACTTTATCACAGAAGGACATGGGAGAGACTCAAGGCCCACTAAGGGCTTAAGTTACTAGCACCAGCAAAATATGAATACATAGCAAAACATTAAGAAACAGTGGAGGCATGTGTGGCATTGAAAATTGAGGTAAACAAGATTATGTACTGACAATGAGTTTTGTTTTTACCAATTCAATAGTTGAACATATGCCATATTTTATTGCACTGTTTTTTGCTATGCAGGTTTTAGCGGATCGTTGTATTTACATGACAGAATTCCAGTTGACAAATGCACTGGCTTTTAAAATTAATTTAATGTTATAATTGATTTTGAAATGTTAATTAATTTTAAGCTGATATCCGTCATTACGAGAACAATGGGACTGTTTTGCATGATGCTCATTTGTTATAATCCATTCTTTACTCTTCTATGTCTATGATCGCTTCACCTGTGTGATCACGAGTCTTTGCACTAGCACTTTAAATATTCAAAGGTGCTACACAACGTGTCATGTGATCAAGGCCTTTGGGAGGCCGAAGTGCGTTATGGCGGTGGTTCAGGGAAGTTAATAAATTCATTTTGCACCAAATCTTTGGGTCCGCGTTCGTCTGTTCCAGGGAAACTGGATGTTGTGAGGCGAAGTCGGTGAAATATATATATATTGCTTTTTTTTGCTTTGCACTCACAATATACAGAGGGATTCTTGTAGAAAAAAGCAAAATGCGGCTGACCAGGGTTCAGCACCTCAGTTCCAATTGTTTCCAAAGAATATATACAGAATCTGTGCAACTGCTTCCGCAGTCCACCGCAACTCCACTCCACTGGAAACCAGATAGTTCAATTCATACAAAAAAGAAAGGTGCACCAGAAAAAGTCTATAGGCTTCAAATCAATTCAAAATTATATCCTTTATTGCTCTGTAGTAGAGAATCATCATCAGACAACGCGTTTCGTTCACAAAGAACTTCGTCAGGGCTCAAATATTCAAATAAATGCAGTTGACATGTGCGTTTAAATCAATAGATTCCAATTATCGAATGTTATAAGTAGAGAACACTGTTTCTGAAAGAATGATGGTACCAATGAGCAGAATCCCTCGTCCACAATATTTGAGCCCTGACGAAGTTCTTTGAGAACGAAACGCATTGGCTGATGATGATTCTCTACTACAGAGCAATAAAGGATATAATTTTGAATTGATTTGAAGCCTATAGACTTTTTCTGATGCACAGAGGGATTCTTATTTAATATTACATTTTTGTAACATACCTTTAGTTTTAAAACAACAAATTTGAACCATTCAGAAGTGTAAAACAGTTCCTGGAGAGAATTGAAAATAGTTAAGAAAAATTACCTAAAATAAATTAGGAGCAATAATAAAACTTTAGAAAACTGTGAATAAATAGTTTGTGAAGATGTTCCCTACATGCAGGAGATGAAGATAAAGATAAACCAAAGTTTAAAAGCTTTGTATCAGGTAAAATATAAAAATTTTGAAAATGTTTTGAGAAAATACTTAATGAGCAGTTAAATTTACACAGATACAACAAAACTATTGTATATGTATTTTATAGCATCTTCAGCAGCAGGCGAAGGAGATAAAAAGGTGAGGAAACAGCCGGCCACTGTGTTTTGGGTTGTGCGACATCAGATACCGATGGACACTGTGGCATGAAGTGTCAGGGTATTGGAAAGGAGGCCACCACATCGTCATCTTTATTTTTGTTTTTCATAGTTTTATATAGCGTGAGCTTGATCCGAAGGTATCAGAGCACTTTACATGAGCACCAAATGTGTTACACAAGGACACATTCATTTTTTGGTAGGCACATGGAGATTAAGTGATTTGCACGGAATCACAGGATGTTGAGTGCCATTGCCGAGACTCGAACCCGGTTCCCCAGATTTGAGATGGACCATCTTAGCTGTTAGGCCACATTCTCTTCCCATCTTGATTGGAGACCCAAACAAGTGACCAGTCCCTAGTGGTGCTGGACCATACAGGAACTGTAATACCTCATACTTGGCCACCACCCAGAGACACATCTCCACCCTCCTTATTTCTCCTCTCAGTTGGCCAAACCTGAACCCCTGAATGGGCTGGGATCTCCTTTACCCAGGCACCTCAACCCCTGCTCCTGTCACCCCAGCTGTGCTGTATGAGGAGGCTTTTGTCCTATTACTCAGCCTCTTTGTCGGCCAGACTGCGACAGTGAATAGCATCCATGGGCTGAATAGCCAAATACAGCAAATGGTTGTATTTCTGGATGCCTTTCACAGTTCAATGTCTGGCTTGCAGAGATTGCTTGCCAAATTAGCAGCCTACTCACTCACCCCTGCCTCCCAACCAGCCATACCTTCTGCCCTAACTCAGGTCCCTTCCTCCACCCAAATCCAAACTCCCGTGCCAATGACAAGCACACTCACTTCTTTGCAGGCACATACTCCAACAGACACAAGTGGCATAATCACACACAAACACATAAACAGAAACATACAAAGAAGCAAGCACACAATAAACATGCACATACTATAGAAACTACACCCACAAGCACCACAAGCACAACATCCAAACCACCACACCCACAACTACAACTGTCACAACTGCCACCACACCCACAACCACCACCACAACCACCACAACCACCACTACACACAGAACCATCACCACACCCGCAACTACCACAACCACCACCAGATCCACAAGCTCCACAACCACCACCACAACCACAACAACAACCACAACAACACACTCATAAAAACCAACACACTCACTCAAAAGCACTCCTACACCCAAAACAACACCAACCAAATGCAATGCATGTACTCACCAGAATATCAAACACCAGCCAAAAACACATATCCAAACAAGAACAACAAACACCAGACTCACTTGCAACATAAGCACATCACCCATTCTAACCCCCTCTACCTCCAAAAGCCAATCCTCTAACACCCCTCCTACCCTTACTCCTCCTTCTGAATTCTCCTCTCATCTGTCCTTGACCCTTAGCAAACCTAAACCCACCCCTTCCAAGAAAAATCCTTCAGATGCCTGCCCTGTGCCCAATAAATGCCCCGTCCTGAGGAGGTGACCCTTTAGATTATGTTTAGGAGGCATGTTATAGGCAACAAAGCACCAAAGTTTTGTAGAAAACACTTTTTCCCTATTTTTGATTGGAAAAAGTTAATTTAAAAATGATCACAATTATATATATCTTTTCTTTTACAAATCCACTGATTATTAATATATTAATAATGAAAAGGTGAAATACATATTCTTACTTCCATTTATAACAGAAAATACAAATGATTTTTAGAATGACATATTTGTAAAGTCCAAAAATTTGAAAAATAAATGTGTGAACACTAAAGGTTTGGTGCAAGCATTCATCATAATAATGGGCACTAACACAAAAAACTATTCAAATTTGGATTTTTAAGTGTTAACCCAGGTGTGTTTATTTTAACTTAAGAAATGACAGAATAAACACATATGCATTATAACTTATAAAAGAAATACAATTTAATAAAGTACAGAAAATGCACTAGACAAGGGAAAATGTTACAAAAATACATTAAAAATATGATTTAAGTTTAGTAGATTGATTTGACATTTGTCTAAAAAACGTTTCACCTTGCTAAATGCAATTACAGAATTATGTTGAATTTAAATTATTACAAAAATATGTATTGCATATGTTTATATTTTAATAGTTTATGAAAAAATTATTCAACACACCTGTATGATAACATTATGAATTTTGAGGCCGATTTACAAAACTAATCTGAGACAAAATCCTAAACGTACTACTTTTAGTATTCACAGAAGGCATTTAGTAGTAGTAAAGTTAGGATTCCTGATATTATTACTACTAAACTAAGATAAAATCCTAACTTTATGACTTTGGGTATTCACAAAAGGCATTTAGTAGGAGTAAAGTTAGGATTGTGCAAGAAATTTGAAAGTGCACTAGTCAAGAGTAAATGTAAACCGACAATTCAAAAGAAAATGAGTGAAAAAGAAGCTTATCTTTGATTCCGGGGATGACGTGGTTGGTTTAGTTCATGGTCAAGTAGCAGTAAAGGAAGGACTTGGACAATCGGGTTCATGATTGAAAGGTAAGTGGTAAAAAAAGATTCCACCTTATATACCTTTGAAACCATCAAGTCAGACGTTGAGTTTTACCCGCCACAGTAATGGTGACGGGAAGACACATCGTGATT
Organism: Triturus cristatus; assembly: GCF_964204655.1. NCBI lineage: Eukaryota > Metazoa > Chordata > Amphibia > Caudata > Salamandridae > Triturus > Triturus cristatus. The sequence goes on along the minus strand of NC_140582.1, from coordinate 889,161,066 downwards.
GGCCTAACTGAAATATTAGCTGAACTCCCTCCAACATTCTCTTTTGCCTATGATGCCGTTGATGCAAGAGGAAAATTCTGGTGCAGATAGTGGGACTCGGGAAGAATATTGTCCATGACCGTCCACCATCTGAATTGAGCGTGCGGACCACCTAGTAGGCAGACAGATATAACAAAGGAACATTTATAGCGTGACCAGATATACCAAGTTTTAAGTCAGGCTTTTTCTTCTGAGTAGTTTTTCCTCCCTATATATCTATATATCTTGTCCGGTGCATCGTCTCTTTATTTAGAGACCATTACTTTCAAAAGAGTTTTTAGAGACTTTGGTGCCGATTACGATCCGGTAAAAACCGGGTACGAACCGTCGGTCAGAGCGTTTTCTCCGTCCGACTCATACCCGGTTGTAAAACTTTACAAACATGGAATTACGATTCGCACGGACACACCATTTCCGTACAAATCGTAAAAAACACCGACCGACGAAAATATACGTACGAATGTGATCCGGGAATGCTGCGACGTGACGTCGGGACGCTTTCAGGCAGCGTTTCACGACCCAGGAAGTACGATTCGAACCGACAGCAGTCCGGACGGCAATATTTTCACGGCACCCAAAAAGTGCCGGAAAAGCGAAGTACGGCGCAAAACGACCAGAGTAGGTGGCCCGGTACGCGCCGACCCCCCCCAGACCCGTATGTTTGAGTCGTACCCCCCCAGCCCCCGTACGTACGTGTCGAACCCCCCCGTGTATGTACACCTGTGTACGTTTGAGTCGTACCCCCACCCGTGTATGTACACCCATGTACGTGTCGAACCCCCCCGTGTATGTACACCTGAGTACGTTCGAGTCATACCCCCACCCGTGTATGTACGGTGCGTACCCCCAGCTGGGGGTACGCACCGTACATACACGGGTGGGGGTACGACTCGAACGTACACAGGTGTACATACACGGGTGGGGGTACGACTCGAACGTACACAGGTGTACATACACGGGGGTTCGACACGTACACGGGTGTACATACACGGGTGGGGGTACGACTCGAATGTACGGGGGGTGGGGGGGTTGGCACGTACATACGAGGGCTGGGGGGGGTGTTCGGCGCGTATACGTACCCGCACCGTACATACACGGGTGGGGGTACAACTCGAACGTACACGGGTGTACATACACAGGGGGTTCGACACATACACGGGTGTACATACATGGGGGTTCGACACGTACAAGGGTGTACATACACGGGGGTTCGACACGTACAAGGGTGTACATACACGGGGGGTTCGATACGTACAAGGGTGTTCATACACGGGGGGTTCGACACGTACAAGGGTGTACATACACGGGGGTACGACTCGAACGTACGGGGGCTGGGGGGTACAACTCAAACGTACGGGGGCTGGGGGGGTACGACTCGAGCGTACGGGGACTGGGGGGGGTCGGCGCGTACATACGGGGGCGGGGGGGGTACGGCGCGTACCGGGCCACCTACTCTGGTCGTTTCGCGACGTGCTTCGCTTTTCCGGCACTTTTTGGGTACCGTGAAAATATTGCCGTTCGGACTGCTGTTGGTTCGAATCGTGGTTCCTGGGTCGTGAAACGCTGCCTGAAAGCGTCCCGACTTCACGTTGCAGCATTCCCGGATCACATTCGTATGTATACTTTCGTCGGTCGGTGTTTTTTACGATTCGTACGGAAATGGTGTTTCCGTGCGAATCGTAATTCCATGTTTGTAAAGTTTTACGACCGGGTACGAGTCGGACGGAGAAAACGCTCCGACCGACGGTTCGTACCCGGTTTTTACCAGATCGTAATCGGCACCTAAGTCATGGCATTAGAGGTTATGGTAAGGGATCACTGACATAATATCGACTACAAAAATATAGACTTACAAAAATATCGATGCCAAAATATAGAATACCAAAATATCGACTCCCTATCTCCAAACAGGAAAGTACAAAAATATAGAATCCAAAATATCGTTGTAAATAATATAGTTAGTCAAAATATCGAATTTTTAAATGTTTTAAAAGTAATGTAAAATTAATGAAATAATACATATAATTAACTGACACATACTTAAAAATACTTAAATAACATTAAAATTAATAAATAATTAATGTAAGTAAAAAAAAATGAATACATATATATTAACGTAATATTTATTACAAATATTCAATATTTTCTGCGTGGGATAGCGGGCGGGTAAAATTTACTATTACCACTCCAGTAAGTGCAATAGTAGGGAAAGCGTTGGATAGCTGGAGGGTAAAAATTACTATTCCCTCTCCAGAGAATGCAACAGTAGGGAAAGCGTTAGATAGCGGGAGAGTAAAAATTACTATTCCCACTCCAAAGAGTGCAATAATAGGGAAATCATTGGATAGCGTAGGGGTAAAAATTACTATTCCCACTCCAGAGAGTGCAACAGTAGGGAAAGCGTTGGATAGCGGGAGGGTAAAATTTACTATTCCCACTCCAGTGAGTGCAACAGTAGGGAAAGCGTTGGATAGCGTAGGGGTAAAAATTACTATTCCCACTCCAGAGAGTGCAACAGTAGGGAAAGCATTGGATAGCGTAGGGGTAAAAATTACTATTCCCACTCCAGAGAGTGCAACAGTAGGGAAAGTGTTGGATAGCGGGAGAGTAAAATTTACTTTTCCCACTCCAGTGAGTGCAACAGTAGGGAAAGCGTTGGATAGCGCAGGGGTAAAAATTACTATTCCCACTCCAGTGAGTGCAACAGTACGGAAAGCATTGGATAGCGTAGGGGTAAAAATTACTATTCCCACTCCAGAAAGTGCAACAGTAGGGAAAGCGTTGGATAGCGGTAGGGTAAAAATTACTATTCCCACTCCAGAGACTGCAATAATAGGGAAAGCATTGGATAGCGTAGTGGTAAAAATTACTATTCCCACTCAAGTAAGTGCTAAAGTAGGGAAAATAATAAATTAATATTTTTTTTATAAAATAATTATTTATTAATATCAAAACAAGTATTACAATTAATTACCAATCACACAAGATTTAATAATTGATTATTTATAAATACCAATACATTTTTGTTTAATTAATTACCTATTAATAATTAATTAACAACCAATTGTTTTTCAATAACAAACATTAATAAATGATAATAATACCAATTAATAATTAATTAATAATATATTGATTAACGATATACACAAATTATTTAAATAATTAATTTTTTACAATTATATTACTTCCCACCATATTCCCCTATAAACACACTACCCGCTACAAATATTACATGAATACAATTAACATAATTATCAATTAAACAATTAATGCAAATTAATTACCAATGAATACAAATTATTTACCAATTAATAATTAATCAACAACCAATAAATTTTCAATACCAATTAATAATTAACTAATAACAATTTAATTACTTCCCACCCTATTCCTCTATAAACCCACAACCCGCTACAGAAGTAAAACGCAAAATGAAATTAAAGATATATTAATTAACAATATACACAAATTAATTAAATAATTATTTATTTTCAATTATATTACTTCCCACCATATTCCCCTATAAACACACTACCCGCTACAAATATTAAATGAACACAATTAACATAATTATCAATTAAACAATTAATACAAATTAATTACCAATTAATACAAATTATTTACCAATTAATAATTAATCAACAACCAATTAATTTTCAATATTAATTAATAATTAACTAATAACAATTAAATTACTTCCCACCCTATTCCCCTATAAACCCACAACCCGCTACAGAAGTAAAACGCAAAATTAAATTAAAAATAATTAATAATGCCTATAAATTATTATTTAATGTACTATATTTAAATTACTTCCCACCCTACTCTCCTATAAACCCACAACTCGCTACGGAATTGAATTACACAAAAATAAAATAACATAAAATTCATTACTTTAAAAATATTCTAACATACATTACAATATTAATACATACTTTTAACACATATACTAACACTTAAAACACTATAAAAAATTCGATATTTTTAACAACTATATTATGACTGTCGATATTACTTACTTCTATATTATTGTAATCGATATTTCTTACCTGTTTTTCGATATTCTTCACCACTATATTTTGGCAATTCGATATTCTGTCCATTCTATATTAAAAACTCGATATTCTGTCCACTCGATATTTTTTTTTTTATATTATGTCTATTTACCATGGTACGGCATGGGGTTATAGTGACAAACATCACTGTTTAAAATTGAACATGGATAAAACAGAAGTAATCCTGTTTGGGAAGACAGATTCCATCTGGAGTGACACATGGTAGCCAAATTATCTTTGCTCTGCTCCCACCCCCAAAAAAAGCAGCAAGGAATTTAAGGATCATAGTTGAAGACTCACTCTGTATGATGGACTAGGTCACCTCTGTATGTGGATCCCGTTATGGCATCCTGCACCCATGCTGTCCAGAAAGCTCCTGAAAACGTGCCTTTTTCCTTCCTAACTGCTTCTCATGTTTCCTTCTTGATTTAGAGCCAATTTAACATAACATTTACCATAACAATTAGGATTAGGGTTAGTTTAGGTTTCAGGATAGGGTTAGAGCTATAAGAATTTATGGCATGTGGGTTAGTCCTGGGGTGGAATTAGGGTATATAATTGGTCCGGTTTAAAGGGTCTAGTGCATACGTTCAATATTAACCCGTTCTGTGCTCATGACGAGCTCAGCTCGTCATGAGTCACAGTGGAGCTGTGCTCATGACGAGCTGAGCGCGTCATAACTGCCGCAGCCCGCCCACGCGCGATTAATTCCCCGCCTGTGCAGGAGAATTAATCAGTGGGCGGGGTCGTGACGAGCTCAGCTCGTCATAAGCACAGTTCCACTGTGAGTCATGACAAGCTGAGCTCATCATGAGCACAGCGGCGCCACGGCCCCCCCGCACCGCAGGGGAATTACCCCCGCAGGGAGGGGGTTAAGTTGTAGTTACAGTTATGAATTAGGGTAAGAATGAAAGTGTGGTGAAGTAAAAGTTTAGGGCCCGATTCACAAATGTAATCTGAGACAAAATCCTAACTTTACGACTTTTGGTATTTTCAAAAGGCATTCAGGAGTAGCAAAGTTAGGAATCCTAGCTTTACTACTCCTAAATGCCTTTTGTGCATACCGAATGTCGTAAATTTAGGAATTTTCTCAGTTTAGGAGTAGTAAAGTTACGAATCCTACCTTTACTACTCCTAAATGCCTTTTGTGAGTAACAAAAGTCGTGAAGTCAGGATTGTGTCTCAGATTACTTTTGTGAATCGGGCCCTTAGCTTTTTATCACCTGGTTGTGTATATCTCACTTTAATGTAGACGCAACACATATTTTTATTAAGACATTTTCAGGTCTACTGCTCTTTAACTAACCCCAGCTCTTATTATAGAGATGTTTTCATTTACATTCTAGGACAGTCATCAGGTGTTCAGCTTTATCTGCCTGGTCACTGTGTACACATTCTATTTACTGCCACAAAAGATGTAGAACAGTGCTTGCAATGGAGAAGATGGCAAGTAAAGTCTTCTGAGGAAGACCGGCAGGATTTTAGGAGGGCCATGAGAGGCATATTCAAATAATAGGAGTGATCAGTGAGGCGATATTAGCACTGGTAAATAAATTATGATCATACACAAATTATTATTGTTTTTTCACACAGGAAAGGAAAAAAGTCTTAGAGTTAGCACTAATTTTACTATCAGATGACAAAATTGTTTTTAAAGGAATGGTAATTATATATTCCATTGTACATCTTTTATGGTGTTTCTTATGTGAAAAGGAAAAACACTGCATTGCATAAATATGAAAAGTAATACTGAGGCTTTTAAAAATATTGTATTGCCCTGATACCAAAACAACAACATATTTACGAGTTTCTGAAAAGAAAGGATATTTCAGATCATAAAGCCATACAAAGACCTAAAATGGGAGAGGCAGCTTTGACATTTAGCTGATGATGTACCACATTCTTCAGAAGAGTGTGTTCTGCCAATATGTTCGTTCAGAACTAGAATAATCTTTATCGTAGGTTAATCAAAGCCATTGCAAAATACTGTAATTATAATTCAGTCAGGATCTGTTTTTCTGTTCAGCGACAGAAAGTTGTTAATTTGTCACTATATTAAAAAATGAAACATCATCCAAATATACATTTTTAATTAGGACCCGTAGTATATGATAGGCTCTAACTGAATGTATTACATTTAATTTAAGATGTATAAAATTCCTAACCAGCCAGTAACTCAATGTTCTTTAGCTCTTTAGCTGAGCAGCCAACAATGTCACTACTCTTGCCAGCAGTTTAAGTGAAGAATGTTTAAGCAAGCCTCCACTGCTGAGTTCACTGTGAGAATGTCCAATGCCATAAATGTGGTTTCAGTAACAGACAATGCTCATTTAATAAAAAAGGGCAGATCCATAAACTATGTGAGGTGTCTTACAAAAACGGAAATAACCCTGCTAGCATTTAAAGATTACCAGCCATGTCTAATCACGTTTATTTTTATTAAGTATAAATCTTAGGAGTAAAAACTTATGTCAAGAAAATTTAGTAGAATTGGCTAGTAGATATCTTGATGCGAATGAAGACTAACCGTAGCAGAAAAGAGCATGAGACTGTGAAATTGTGTGCATGAATGAACTATGTTTAACTATGTTTAAATGGCAGAAATGTATTATAAATGGGACGAATTTGCCAAAACTCCACCAATTTTGCAGACGTGGTTAAATAATGACCTGATGAGGTCCTTCCCCCCTTGGGACTGGACAGAAGTGAGGTGGGTCTCAGTGGGCACTTCTGCCTTGGAGGGGTCAGCAGAGTCTCTGGGAGTGAATGAGCCTGGTCAGGTGAGTCCAACACCAGGAACTTGTGTGGGGCCGAGGGCCATTGTGAGTTCTCCTCCTGACCACTGGAGAGTCGGGGGTCTACCTTCCCGCCTCTTCTGTTTTTTTGGCCAGTGGTCTGCTTGTGTGGAGTGTGGCCTGGGGGTTCGCACGACTCAATGGCTTTGCCTGGACTTCTCCTGCCCTCACCTCCCATTTCCCCTCCCCTCCAAAGATAGAAGCTTTGCGTTGATGAAGGGAGCTCAAAGACCACCCTGCCTCCTGGATCGCTCGCTGCTCATGCTGCTGCATGGGCAAGCAGGTCCCACTGGGCAATACCGTATACAGCTCCTGCATGGATGGATGCCACATTGCTTGTGGTGGGGGGGAGACTGTAGAGGCCACTCCGCATGGACACCTGCCTCACTATTGGTGCAGCTACCCCTGGAGGTGCTGGCTGCCAGTGCTGCCCTGGGCCAGGCACCACGTGCTCCCCGGCACTACCCCAGGTGGTCACTGCATTGCTGCACCCCTGCTCACCTTATTTTCATTGCAAGTGGGAACAATATAACTTTGGACCTTAGTCCCACAAAGAAGTGAGGGGAGTCTGCCATCAAATAGGGTTGTGACAGACCCCAGCTCACTCAAACCCAGGCCCCACATAAACAAATACACAGTGCCAATAACAGGGTCTCAAGGGGCTCCCAAAACCAGCCCGCTAATCGCCACCACCCGAAATCACCACCACCACAGACACGATTTTACAGGTTGCCCAAGCATCTCATACTGTGCTGGAGTCATAAATCATTGAAGTTAGAGTTAAGGTCACCTTCCTGCAACAAGATATGTTGGGAGTGGCAGACAGAATGACTGAGACAGAGGGTCACATATCTGAATTGGCGGACACAGTAAAGGAGCTACAATCAATGGTCTTGTGATTCTCACACATATCAAAACTTCTGCAAGCCTGAGTAGAGAATGCTGAGGGCAGAGTCACAGATGTAATCTTGCTTTATTGGGTTTCCAGAGGAAGTGGGGGGACAATCACATGAGCGCTTTCTGGTGACCGTGATTGCTGCTTGGATGCCCATGTCATCACCCTAGAACTGCTTTGTAGTGGAAACAGCTCACCGCTCTTTGGTGAAAACAACTCCCCCAGAACACCGTCCCTTGCCTGATGATTGACAAGTTCTTGAACTACAGAGACAGAGATGCAATAGTCAGGGAGGCATGCCAGATGGGGGACCTCCATTACCAGTCAGCCCAAATAATGGTCTTCCCAGACTACACCCACTTTTTCTAGAAATGACAGAGATCCTACAAGAAGGCCAAGCACATCTAGGGGCCCACAACCTTCAATACATGCTCCTCTTCCCAGCAAGACTTAAAGTGATTCACAACTCCAGATCCTTCTTGTTTGAGACCCCTGGGGTGGCCTGGACATGTGCAACAGAGCTGCATCCCCTGACGAGCAACTCACAACCACTGTGGAGGGCGTATGCTCCTCAGGGAAAAGAAGCTAAAACCAAACACCTGAAGGGATGCCTGAATTCAACAAGAAAGAGGTGCAGGGGCTCCTGCTCTTAATTACCATCTGACTCTGAGGAGGGCACTGCCGCTTGGGCCCCAGAGCTTCTCCTGGACTCACCATGGGCAGGCTGCCCCTGTTTCACCCAGATCCACACTACAGCAGGCCTCCCACACCTTCGAATGGCCAGACCAGCACCTCTTTCTCAACTTTGTATCATCAGCACCACTATATCCTTTACATAATACTGCTCCAGACTGACTAGGATGGGAACCAGGTTACTTGACCCCCATCCAATCTATGGTTGAGGTAGGGCAACAGATGGTTCTGGGGTGGAAGTATGGGGAGTGGTGATGTTTCTATTGCAGGGGTTTGGGTCATTGTTCAGTTTAAACTGTTAAGTTTCTTGAGTTAGTATTAGTTCTTGTATATTTCATATGCTGTACGTGGAACCCACATCTAACTTGTCTGGCACTGCTCTCAACCCTATGGGTGGACATCCATGAGGCAGTTGCTGCACTCAAATGAAATGTTAACAAACTCAATTATAAAATTGAAAGGGGGCACTTTTTCAGTACTAAAGTCCTACTTCCCACATGTAGTGCCACAACAAGAAAGAAACCTGCTAGGCAATAATTGACTTTTCCTAAAACAAAGCTAAACCAATGAGGCATATCATGCTGGTTATACTTCAACTTCCAGAAAAAAAGACATCCTCATACACAAGCGTCTCCTGATGCAAGTTTCTACAATTCACTGTGATGCTCTGTACTGCTTTATTATTATCAGTGGAGACCTGTAAAGCATTCACTGGATGATAGCATCAGTCTACGCCCCCACCAGATTGGTGAAAAATAAACTTCAAGCACAGATTGCTATGCTTCTGCAGCCCCGTTGGGTACCCATGTCCCCCAGTCACACTCACATGGCTCCTCCTCTCAAATAGATTATCTTTTCATGCCCTCAGCAGATACCTCTGCCCTAGCAAATATTTGTTCTGCTATGGGCATTGAATGACCATGCCCCAGTATGCCTCACTCTCAACTCATATAAACAAAACAGGGTACAAAGTTCCTCTGGTACATAGAAGAGATTATTCAGGACGTCAATCCTTTATTCAGAACCGGAAGTGGCCGGGCAGTGACTTGGGAAATTCCCTTGGTTGAACTAGAGCTCTCACACACCCAGCAAGCTGGGTGTCATGCTTCATCATATGAGCTCTGCCCCTCGTCAAGACGGTGCTGCAATCCTTGACGGGCACCCGAACCGGGACTCTTTATTGGGGATCTTCTGTTCCTGCCGGTTGGTGCATGGGGGTGAGGGGCCTAGTGTGTGTAGATGTGTGACGGAGTGGGATTAAAACGGGTCAGTTAGTCCTTATCAGTAATTTATTCAGAAGGTAAACTACCCGATTAAAATGGTGTAGAGTGGCTGTGTACTAGAGAAGGTGTCTAGTCATGAAACTCTACTCTAAAGATCAACATGTTTCATGCCTCGTGTGTCAGGGGGATCTAGGCACTTCTTCAGGATCAAAGCAACTATCTACACTACGTGGTAAGGTGCATTCTACCTACCACGTCTTCAGGTTCGTTACCTGCGAAAAAAGGTGAGGAAAAGTGAAAATACCGGATAAAAATGTCTAATGATATCTCTTCTTAATATTAACAAGGGTTATAGTAGAGAAGTGAAAAGAACACGCTATTAGAGTTACAAGTGCTCGTAGGTAGGTCAACTCTTAATTATTGTAGCGTACGGTGCCTATTTGGACCAAGTGTGCAGTCTAAAGAATATAAAATTGTGCAGTTAAAAACTTACTGGTGAGTAATATTTCAACACTCATGGTCAAGGGGATAGCAACAGCAAACTCACCTAGTGGGTTGCTAGAAATTGCTAGCAACAGTCCTGGCGGTGGCTAGAGGACACCAGTTGGGTAATGTAAAAATAAAAGCGTCAGAGAAAAAGGGGGAGGGGGAGTTAGAAGGACCTGGTAAGTGACGCGGGTATAATAGGCAAATGGCCGAACCAAAACTATTAGTAGTAATGGTAAGGTGATGAGAAGCGCCACTGGGGTACTAGGTAGAGACTCAACCGTGGAAGGCGAGACCCACTCACACCGAACAGTGACCGGAGCCTAGAGGGTGTCAGGCGGTCTGGTCGGGGCGGAGGGTACGGCAATTTACAGGCGGAGGAGAAGCTCACCAAGGGATGCCCAAGAAATGCTCTCAGGAGCGGCACAAGTTGACCGGAATCAGGAACTGAAGATGTACTCACCCGCGTCGATTCACGCTAAGCCGCAGCACCTACCCAACACCGCCAGGAACCGGGGTGGTGACCGGGTGTGGATAACGCGGGAAGATAAACCCAATGTTTCCTGATTCGTAACGTCAAAAAAGTGGGGTGCGAGCGTAGCGCGTCACCACGGTGCTCACGTGTGACGTGTAAGGTCACGTGATGTCGACAACAACTATGGCGGACATGTTGGTAAGGGGATTTGTTAATCTAACATCGCGTTCGGTGCTCTGGTCACGTGATGTCGAAAGCAACTATGGCGGACATGTTAGTAAGGGGATAGTCTCACATCACGTTCGGTACTCTGGTTATGCGAGTACATTGTATAAGAGACTAACAGTGAAGGACACATGGATTCTTATGATGTGGATACAGAAAGGTCAAACATCGCGGGATAGATGTGTGTAATGTTCGCTATTGAACCCAGTATCGTTAATGTTGTAAATAAGTCTGTGTATCAGAGAAGGTACAGGGCCAGTGATGTGGTGACAGAGGGAGGGCCAGCACAAGGGGATGGTCCCTTGTCCCTAAGGTTCGATAAATCAAGCCAACACTAGCAAGGTCGGGATTCGATTAGGAGTTGGGTGCTAAAGAAATTGAACTCCATGGGATATCATCATTAAGACCCTCAGTATGGCTTGATAATCTGTGTACCCATCTCTGTTCGATCCTGAACAGTGATTGTTTGGAAATGTGTTGATGAGCTTCCAATACAATCCAGTGTATAGAATCAGGGGAATGCTGAGTCTCGGTGAAGTGTCTATACAGTCTAGTAGTGGCTCGTTGGCACCGTATGTTGCTTCTATGTTCGGTGATGCGAACCTTAACCGGTCGCATGGTCATCCCTATATATTGTAAACCACAAGGACAGGTAATCAGATAGATACAATGTCTGGTGTTACAGTTGGTGTGTGTTTGGATGCACCACTTGAAGTTGGATCGTAATGTCACTTCCTTTGTAGTTGTCGTGTATTTGCAGACTGTGCAAGTACCACAGGGGTAATGTCCCTTAACAGGTGGTAGGCCCCATAGAGTGGTTTGTGCCAAATCAACATGGGTCCTAGGTCTCGTGTGGATCAGAATGTCTCGCAGACTGCGGGTTCTGGTGTATGCAAATCTAGGTTTAGATATCTGTAAGTCTCCTGTATTCAAAATGTTCCAATGTTTCAAAATGATCTTCTTGGTTGGGGCTGAGGTGGCTGTGTAGGAGGTGACACATGTAATTAAGTCTACTGGTGGTTTAGAGTGAACTTCTAGTAATGATTCCCTAGGGTTATTTCTAGCTCTCTTCATAGAATCATTGATCACTTTGGTAGGGTAGCCACTAGTCTTTAGATTGGTAGCTAGAATCGCAGACTCTTTTCTATAGTCAGTGGTGGATGTACAATTGCGTCTAATGCGCAAGAACTGTCCAAAAGGCAGGTTGTCTTTGAGAGCCCTAGGATGATGGCTCTGGTATAGGAGTAAGCTGTTACGATCTGTAGGTTTCCTATACAGACTAGTGGAGAGCTCCCCCTCAGATAGCCTGATGTTCAGGTCAAGAAATGCAACCTTGGTGTCTGAAACAGTGTGTGAAAATTTCAGAAAGGTGTTTTGTTGATTAATCCAACCTACAAAGGCCATACATGTATCGATGGTACCATGCCAGAAGATTAGGATGTCATCAATAAACCGTTTCCAAAGTTTCAGATGGTGGACGTATGGATTGTTGTTGTTGTTGATGACATCCATTTCAAAGGCTGCCATGTACAGACAGGCCAGACTAGGAGCAAAGGTGCTCCCCATCGAAGTACCCTGGCATTGTTGGTACAGTTGACCTTTAAATTCAAAGAAGTTTTCAGTCAATGCAAGGGATGCACACTCCATGATAAACGTGATAGGAGTGGGAGAATTCCAATCTAAAGAATTGAGGGCCGCTTCTACAACAGTCAGAGTGTCTCCCTGGGGAATGTTTGTGTAGAGGGCCTCTACATCCAGGGTAATGAGGAAATCAATTTCTTCTGAATCCTCTATAGATTCAATGATTCTGAGGATGTCACTCGTGTCCCTTATGAAAGATGGTGTGTTTCTGACTAGGGGCTGTAAGAAATGGTCAATGAATTTGGACAAGGGCTCAAGTATTGAGCCAATACCAGAGACAATAGGGCGCCCAGGAACCGGAACAGTGCCTTTGTGTATTTTAGGCAAGGTGTAGAAGTACGGTATCTTGGGCTCTGTCGCAATCAGAAAGGCTGACTCTCTTTGACTAATCCATCCATTGGTAACAGCCTCATGTACTATTACGGAGATGGCATTAGCGAGGCGTGGGGTTGGATCAAGTGTGATCGGAGCGTAGTATCTGTCATTGTCAAGTTGACGTTTGCATTCCTTATCATAATCATCTGTAGATTGTATCACAGTCACCCCACCTTTGTCTGTTTGTTTGATAGTTATTGATTTATCCCCAGCAAGTATGTTCGCAGTTTGTATTTCAGTTTTAGAAAGGTTGTGGAAGGGAGAAGGAAGAGGTATTGAGGCTAGGTCTTTCAGTACTGCCTTCTCAAAGGTTAACACTTCCACTGGGATCATAGCATTATGTGGGGTGAAGGTAGAGGGATTCCTCAGTCCTGAGTCATCCTCTTGGTTGTTGGGTTTGTCCCGAAAAAAAGACTGTAGTCGTATCTTATGGAAAAATTTTTGTACTTCACAAAGATCTCTGAACTTGTCTACTTTCGGGGTGGGAACAAAGCCTAACCCCTTTTGTAATATAGATATCTCAGATTCAGTGAGAATGCGTGGCGACAGATTCACCACTAGTTTCTCTTGTTCACTGTTTTGCTTCGTGTGTCCATCCCTGTCGTTGGTTGGTCCTGCCATTGGACCCGTTTTTGAGAGCCTCTTCTGTTGCGCCCTCTTCCTCTGCCCCAACCTCTGTCTAAAAAAGCGGGGCCATTGTTGAAAAACTGAGGGGGTCCTGGTTGAAATGGCGGATATTGCCAATATGGGGGTGGTGGGGGATGGCCAGGAAACAGGGGAGGTCCCTGGAAGGCAGGGGCATTGTAATGATAATTGGAGTGTTGATTTCTCAGAGCATTATTGCTGCCCCAGCTTCCTGTGCTTGAATTGCTGTTAGAGGAGTCTCTTCTGTCAGAGTTATCATCAGATGAGTAGCTGTTCTTGACCGATATATAGTCCAACTTAAGATAAGGGTACACTTTCTCTTTGTCGAATTTCAGAATATCTTTCTGAAGCTTCGCTATTTTTTGTTTCATCAGATATTCCTTATTGTCGGTGATCTCTGCATTAATCTCAGCGAGTCTACTCTTGTATGCTGTAATCTGGATGGTAGTCTTGAGTGCTCCCTCAGCAATTTGTATCCTGACTAAGAGGGCTTCCGCTAGGCGTCTTGCTGTATTAATGATGAGTACTAATAAATCCCTGGTGCATTTCCACGCAACCAGGGACCATTCCTTCTTGAAGGTAGCATCATCTAGAAATAATCTAGGAAAATTGTTGATGATAAGTCCTGTGGGTGCAATATTAGCACGTAAATATTCAGTCATCAGGGCACCATGGAGAGTTATTTTTAGCCACTCTCTTTTCAGTTGCGTCAAGGCATTCCAATCGTCTGACTGTGAACCTGAGGCAATACTACCATCATTTAATAGGAGGGACGGTGTTCTCTCAAGTATATCTGAGACCGCAGCATCGCCGAAGCTAAGCCCTTGGTTATCCATGAGAATTAAAGTAGTGGTCAGTCAGTGAAAAGAAAGATAGATGGTCCAGCCTAGATTAAGTTTAATCTGCTGGTAACCTATAGGTAATGTCCCACGGGTGATACCCGTGCTAGTACTATAATACAAAAGAGGGACAAGACAGGGGGGGCTAGTTTAATGAGGTCCAGTGTACAGGCCCCAACGATTATAAACAAAACAGGGTACAAAGTTCCTCTGGTACATAGAAGAGATTATTCAGGACGTCAATCCTTTATTCAGAACCGGAAGTGGTCGGGCAGTGACTTGGGAAATTCCCTTGGTTGAACTAGAGCTCTCACACACCCAGCAAGCTGGGTGTCATGCTTCATCATATGAGCTCTGCCCCTCGTCAAGACGGCGCTGTAATCCTTGACGGGCACCCGAACCGGGGCTCTTTATCGGGGATCTTCTGTTCCTGCCGGTTGGTGCATGGGGTTGAGGGGCCTAGTGTGTGTAGATGTGTGACGGAGTGGGATTAAAACAGGTCAGTTAGTCCTTATCAGTAATTTATTCAGAAGGTAAACTACCCGATTAAAATGGTGTAGAGTGGCTGTGTACTAGAGAAGGTGTCTAGTCATGAAGCTCTACTCTAAAGATCAACATGTTTCATGCCTCGTGTGTCAGGGGGATCTAGGCACTTCTTCAGGATCAAAGCAACTATCTACACTACGTGGTAAGGTGCATTCTACCTACCACGTCTTCAGGTTCGTTACCTGCGAAAAAAGGTGAGGAAAAGTGAAAATACCGGATAAAAATTCCGAATGATATCTCTTCTTAATATTAACAAGGGTTATAGTGGAGAAGTGAAAAGAACACGCTATTAGAGTTACAAGTGCTCGTAGGTAGGTCAACTCTTAATTATTGTAGCGTATGGTGCCTATTTGGACCAAGTGTGAAGTCTAAAGAATATAAAATTGTGCAGTTAAAAACTTACTGGTGAGTAATATTTCAACACTCATGGTCAAGGGGATAGCAACAGCGAACTCACCTAGTGGGTTGCTAGAAATTGCTAGCAACAGTCCTGGCGGTGGCTAGAGGACACCAGTTGGGTCCTGTAAAAATAAAAGCGTCAGAGAAAAAGGGGGAGGGGGAGTTAGAAGGACCTGGTAAGTGACGCGGGTATAATAGGCAAATGGCCGAACCAAAACTATTAGTAGTAATGGTAAGGTGATGAGAAGCGCCACTGGGTTACTAGGTAGAGACTCAACCATGTAAGGCGAGACCCACTCACACCGAACAGTGACCGGAGCCTAGAGGGTGTCAGGCGGTCTGGTCGGGGCGGAGGGTACGGCAATTTACAGGCGGAGGAGAAGCTCACCAAGGGATGCCCAAGAAATGCTCTCAGGGGCGGCACAAGTTGACCGGAATCAGGAACTGAAGATGTACTCACCCGCGTCGATTCACTCTAAGCCGCAGCACCTACCCAACACCGCCCGGAACCGGGGTGGTGACTGAGTGTGAATAACGCGGGAAGATAAACCCAATGTTTCCTGATTCGTAACGTCAAAAAAGTGTGGTGCGAGCGTAGCGCGTCACCACGGTGCTCACGTGTGACGTGTAAGGTCACGTGATGTCGACAACAACTCTGGCGGACATGTTGGTTAGGGGATTTGTTAATCTAACATCGCGTTCGGTGCTCTGGTCACGTGATGTCGAAAGCAACTCTGGCGGACATGTTAGTAAGGGGATAGTCTCACATCACGTTCGGTACTCTGGTTATGCGAGTACGTTGTATAAGAGACTAACAGTGAAGGACACATGGATTCTAATGATGTGGATACAGAAAGGTCAAACATCGCGGGATAGATGTGTGTAATGTTCGCTATTGAACCCAGTATCGTTAATGTTGTAAATAAGTCTGTGTATCAGAGAAGGTACAGGGCCAGTGATGTGGTGACAGAGGGAGGGCCAGCACAAGGGGATGGCCCCTTTTCCCTAAGGTTCGATAAATCAAGCCAACACTAGCAAGGTCGGGATTCGATTAGGAGTTGGGTGCTAAAGAAATTGAACTCCATGGGATATCATCATTGAGACCCTCAGTATGGCTTGATAATCTGTGTACCCATCTCTGTTCGATCCTGAACAGTGATTGTTTGGAAATGTGTTGATGAGCTTCCAATACAATCCAGTGTATAGAATCAGGGGAATGCTGAGTCTCGGTGAAGTGTCTATACAGTCTAGTAGTGGCTCGTTGGCACCGTATGTTGCTTCTATGTTCGGTGATGCGAACCTTAACCGGTCGCATGGTCATCCCTATATATTGTAAACCACAAGGACAGGTAATCAGATAGATACAATGTCTGGTGTTACAGTTGGTGTGTGTTTGGATGCACCACTTGAAGTTGGATCGTAATGTCACTTCCTTTGTAGTTGTCGTGTATTTGCAGACTGTGCAAGTACCACAGGGGTAATGTCCCTTAACAGGTGGTAGGCCCCATAGAGTGGTTTGTGCCAAATCAACATGGGTCCTAGGTCTCGTGTGGATCAGAATGTCTCGCAGACTGCGGGTTCTGGTGTATGCAAATCTAGGTTTAGATATCTGTAAGTCTCCTGTATTCAAAATGTTCCAATGTTTCAAAATGATCTTCTTGGTTGGGGCTGAGGTGACTGTGTAGGAGGTGACACATGTAATTAAGTCTACTGGTGGTTTAGAGTGAACTTCTAGTAATGATTCCCTAGGGTTATTTCTAGCTCTCTTCATAGAATCATTGATCACTTTGGTAGGGTAGCCACTAGTCTTTAGATTGGTAGCTAGAATCGCAGACTCTTTTCTATAGTCAGTGGTGGATGTACAATTGCGTCTAATGCGCAAGAACTGTCCAAAAGGCAGGTTGTCTTTGAGAGCCCTAGGATGATGGCTCTGGTATAGGAGTAAGCTG
Source organism: Triturus cristatus (assembly GCF_964204655.1). Classification (NCBI taxonomy): domain Eukaryota; kingdom Metazoa; phylum Chordata; class Amphibia; order Caudata; family Salamandridae; genus Triturus; species Triturus cristatus. Next base: position 889,143,786 of record NC_140582.1, on the reverse strand, counting down.
TTACGATCAGTAGGTTTCCTATACAGACTAGTGGAGAGCTCCCCCTCAGATAGCCTGATGTTCAGGTCAAGAAATGCAACCTTGGTGTCTGAAACAGTGTGTGAAAATTTCAGAAAGGTGTTTTGTTGATTAATCCAACCTACAAAGGCCATACATGTATCGATGGTACCATGCCAGAAGATTAGGATGTCATCAATAAACCGTTTCCAAAGTTTCAGATGGTGGACGTATGGATTGTTGTTGTTGTTGATGACATCCATTTCAAAGGCTGCCATGTACAGACAGGCCAGACTAGGAGCAAAGGTGCTCCCCATCGAAGTACCCTGGCATTGTTGGTACAGTTGACCTTTAAATTCAAAGAAGTTTTCAGTCAATGCCAGGGATGCACACTCCATGATAAACGTGATAGGAGTGGTAGAATTCCAATCTAAAGAATTGAGGGCCGCTTCTACAACAGTCAGAGTGTCTCCCTGGGGAATGTTTGTGTAGAGGGCCTCTACATCCAGGGTAATGAGGAAATCAATTTCTTCTGAATCCTCTATAGATTCAATGATTCTGAGGATGTCAGTCGTGTCCCTTATGAAAGATGGTGTGTTTCTGACTAGGGGCTGTAAGAAATGGTCAACGAATTTGGACAAGGGCTCAAGTATTGAGCCAATACCAGAGACAATAGGGCACCCAGGAACCGGAACAGTGCCTTTGTGTATTTTAGGCAAGGTGTAGAAGTAAGGTATCTTGGGCTCTGTCGCAATCAGAAAGGCTGACTCTCTTTGACTAATCCATCCATTGGTAACAGCCTCATGTACTATTACGGAGATGGCATTAGCGAGGCGTGGGGTTGGATCAAGTGTGATCGGAGCGTTGTATCTGTCATTGTCAAGTTGACGTTTGCATTCCTTATCATAATCATCTGTAGATTGTATCACAGTCGCCCATGTGCCCATATCTGAGATATCTATATTACAAAAGGGGTTAGGCTTTGTTCCCACCCCGAAAGTAGACAAGTTCAGAGATCTTTGTGAAGTACAAAAATTGTTCCGTAAGATACGACTACAGTCTTCTTTTCGGGACAAACCCAACAACCAAGAGGATGACTCAGGACTGAGGAATCCCTCTACCTTCACCCCACATAATGCTATGATCCCCGTGGAAGTGTTAACCTTTGAGAAGGCAGTACTGAAAGACCTAGTCTCAATACCTCTTCCTTCTCCCTTCCACAACCTTTCTAAAACTGAAATACAAACTGCGAACATACTTGCTTGGGATAAATCAATAACTATCAAACAAGCAGACAAAGGTGGGGCGACTGTGATACAATCTACAGATGATTATGATAAGGAATGCAAACGTCAACTTGACAATGACAGATACTACGCTCCGATCACACTTGATCCAACCCCACGCCTCGCTAATGCCATCTCTGTAATAGTACATGAGGCTGTTACCAATGGATGGATTAGTCAAAGAGAGTCAGCCTTTCTGATTGCGACAGAGCCCAAGATACCGTACTTCTACACCTTGCCTAAAATACACAAAGGCACTGTTCTGGTTCCTGGGCGCCCTATTGTCTCTGGTATTGGCTCAATACTTGAGCCCTTGTCCAAATTCGTTGACCATTTCTCACAGCCCCTAGTCAGAAACACGCCATCTTTCATAAGGGACACGACTGACATCCTCAGAATCATTGAATCTATAGAGGATTCAGAAGAAATTGATTTCCTCATTACCCTGGATGTAGAGGCCCTCTACACAAACATTCCCCAGGGAGACACTCTGACTGTTGTAGAAGCGGTCCTCAATTCTTTAGATTGGAATTCTCCCACTCCTATCACGTTTATCATGGAGTGTGCATCCCTGGCATTGACTGAAAACTTCTTTGAATTTAAAGGTCAACTGTACCATCAATGCCAGGGTACTTCGATGGGGAGCACCTTTGCTCCTAGTCTGGCCTGTCTGTACATGGCAGCCTTTGAAATGGATGTCATCAACAACAACAACAATCCATACGTCCACCATCTTAAACTTTGGAAACGGTTTATTGATGACATCCTAATCTTCTGGCATGGTACCATCGATACATGTATGGCCTTTGTAGGTTGGATTAATCAACAAAACACCTTTCTGAAATTTTCACACACTGTTTCAGACACCAAGGTTGCATTTCTTGACCTGAACATAAGGCTATCTGAGGGGGAGCTCTCCACTAGTCTGTATAGGAAACCTACTGATCGTAACAGCTTACTCCTATACCAGAGCCATCATCCCAGGGCTCTCAAAGACAACCTGCCTTTTGGACAGTTCTTGCGCATTAGACGCAATTGTACATCCACCACTGACTATAGAAAAGAGTCTGCGATTCTAGCTACCAATCTAAAGACTAGAGGCTACACTACCAAAGTGATCAATGATTCTATGAAGAGAGCTAGAAATAACCCTAGGGAATCATTACTAGAAGTTCACTCTAAACCACCAGTAGACTTAATTACATGTGTCACCTCCTACACAGCCACCTCAGCCCCAACCAAGAAGATCATTTTGAAACATTGGAACATTTTGAATACAGGAGACTTACAGATATCTAAACCTAGATTTGCATACACCAGAACCCGCAGTCTGCGAGACATTCTGATCCACACGAGACCTAGGACCCATGTTGATTTGGCACAAACCACTCTATGGGGCCTACCACCTGTTAAGGGACATTACCCCTGTGGTACTTGCACAGTCTGCAAATACACGACAACTACAAAGGAAGTGACATTACGATCCAACTTCAAGTGGTGCATCCAAACACACACCAACTGTAACACCAGACATTGTATCTATCTGATTACCTGTCCTTGTGGTTTACAATATATAGGGATGACCATGCGACCGGTTAAGGTTCGCATCACCGAACATAGAAGCAACATACGGTGCCAACGAGCCACTACTAGACTGTATAGACACTTCACCGAGACTCAGCATTCCCCTGATTCTATACACTGGATTGTATTGGAAGCTCATCAACACATTTCCAAACAATCACTGTTCAGGATCGAACAGAGATGGGTACACAGATTATCAAGCCATACTGAGGGTCTCAATGATGATATCCCATGGAGTTCAATTTCTTTAGCACCCAACTCCTAATCGAATCCCGACCTTGCTAGTGTTGGCTTGATTTATTGAACCTTAGGGACAAGGGGCCATCCCCTTGTGCTGGCCCTCCCTCTGTCACCACATCACTGGCCCTGTACCTTCTCTGATACACAGACTTATTTACAACATTAACGATACTGGGTTCAATAGCGAACATTACACACATCTATCCCGCGATGTTTGACCTTTCTGTATCCACATCATAAGAATCCATATGTCCTTCACTGTTAGTCTCTTATACAATGTACTCGCATAACCAGAGTACCGAACGTGATGTGAGACTATCCCCTTACTAACATGTCCGCCAGAGTTGCTTTCGACATCACGTGACCAGAGCACCGAACGCGATGTTAGATTAACAAATCCCCTTACCAACATGTCCGCCAGAGTTGTTGTCGACATCACGTGACCTTACACGTCACACGTGAGCACCGTGGTGAGGCGCTACGCTCGCCTCACACTTTTTTGACGTTACGAATCAGGAAACATTGGGTTTATCTTCCCGCGCTATCCACACCCAGTCACCACCCCGGTTCCTGGCGGTGTTGGGTAGGTGCTGCGGCTTAGCGTGAATCGACGCGGGTGAGTACATCTTCAGTTCCTGATTCCGGTCAACTTGTGCCGCTCCTGAGAGCATTTCTTGGGCTTCCCTTGGTGAGCTTCTCCTCCGCCTGTAAATTGCCGTACCCTCCGCCCCGACCAGACCGCCTGCCACCCTCTAGGCTCCGGTCACTGTTCGGTGTGAGTGGGTCTCGCCTTACACGGTTGAGTCTCTACCTAGTACCCCAGTGGCGCTTCTCATCACCTTACCATTACTACTAATAGTTTTGGTTCGGCCATTTGCCTATTATACCCGCGTCACTTACCAGGTCCTTCTAACTCCCCCTTTTTCTCTGACGCTTTTATTTTTACAGGACCCAACTGGTGTCCACTAGCCACCGCCAGGACTGTTGCTAGCAATTTCTAGCAACCCACTAGGTGAGTTCGCTGTTGCTATCCCCTTGACCATGAGTGTTGAAATATTACTCACCAGTAAGTTTTTAACTGCACAATTTTATATTCTTTAGACTGCACACTTGGTCCAAATAGGCACCGTACGCTACAATAGTTAAGAGTTGACCTACCTACGAGCACTTGTAACTCTAATAGCGTGTTCTTTTCACTTCTCCACTATAACCCTTGTTAATATTAAGAAGAGATATCATTAGACATTTTTATCCGGTATTTTCACTTTTCCTCACCTTTTTTCGCAGGTAACGAACCTGAAGACGTGGTAGGTAGAATGCACCTTACCACGTAGTGTAGATAGTTGCTTTGATCCTGAAGAAGTGCCTAGATCCCCCTGACACACGAGGCATGAAACATGTTGATCTTTAGAGTAGAGCTTCATGACTAGACATCTTCTCTAGTACACAGCCACTCTACACCATTTTAATCGGGTAGTTTACCTTCTGAATAAATTACTGATAAGGACTAACTGACCCGTTTTAATCCCACTCCGTCACACATCTACACACACTAGGCCCCTCACCCCCATGCACCAACCAGCAGGAACAGAAGATCCCCGATAAAGAGCCCCGGTTCGGGTGCATGTCAAGGATTGTAGCGCCGTCTTGACGAGGGGCAGAGCTCATATGATGAAGCATGACACCCAGCTTGTTGGGTGTGTGAGAGATCTAGTTCAACCAAGGGAATTTCCCAAGTCACTGCCCGGCCTTTTCCGGTTCTGAATAAAGGATTGACGTCCTGAATAATCTCTTCTATGTACCAGAGGAACTTTGTACCCTGTTTTGTTTATAATCGTTGGGGCCTGTACGCTGGACCTCATTAAACTAGCCCCCCCTGTCTTGTCCCTCTTTTGTATTATATCACTCTCAACTCAGCCAGACACAGACAACTGGGACAGTGGAGACTGAGTGCCTGGTGGATCCTAGATCCAACATTGTACAGCTTCCTCTGACACACTGATTGCTTCACTATTAACAAAGCAACTGTAGGTTCTTCCACCGTACTACATGAGGCCCTAAATGCAACCTTATGGGCAGATAATATCCTACCAAACCAGAGCCAAAATGCACACAAACAGGGCCATTGAGGACCTGTGAGATGAAAGGCACAAGGCAGAAGTGATTTTCTCAGAATCCCTGAGTGAACGCACATGACATCTCTTAAAGATGAAGAGACAAACCCTCTGATAGAAACTGCTCAACACAGCAGCCCTAGCACACCTTTCAACATAGTGTAAACTCTTCAAACTAGGCGATAAGCCTGGAAACTCCTTACTCTAGGTAGCGAACAGGGAAAAAGTAGCCTGGTTGGTACCCATGCCTGCCTAGTGAGATGGGCTTAACAGCCACAACATCCCACTACATAGAACAGGAATTTGCAACTTACTGTTCACACCTCTATGAAGAATGCCCATTCTCCATGGATGGAGTGGGATAATCTGATCATCGAAGACCTGCTTGTCCCTAAACTCTCAGGCACAGATGGAAAAGAGCTTGATGAACCACTGACCACCAAAGAAATACAGGAGGCTATTCAGACACTTTCAGACTGGAAAATTCTGGGTGCCAATGGTTTCTTTCTGGCAAAGTACAAAGAACAGGCATCACAGTTGATTCCAGCCCTGTAGGACATGTATAAAGTGTTTTGAGATCAGGGTAGCTCCCATATGACTGAAGAGAGGCCACGGTCTGGTTGATTCGGAAGCCACAACAGCCCCCCAACTCTTGCAACTCGTTTAGACCCATCTCCGATATTGCCATGGAAACCAAGATTCTGGCCAAGGTGTTAGCCAAGCATCTGGTAAAGATGCCTGCTAAGTATGTAGATGTATTTTTGAAACCCATAATTGTTGATATCCCAAGTTACCTAAAGGACACAATGGATGCTATCAATCATTTAGAGGGGGTGGAATTTTATGAAAATTATGATACATGTGTTACACTGGATATTGTCAGTTTGTATACCTATATAACACAAGATAGTGCCCTACAGGCCATTGAACATTTCCTTAACAAGAGACAGAGGCCACATGAGGTCACTACAAAGTCTTTTGGAGTTTCCACACGCACAGATATGATTGAAATATAATTTCTTCCGCTTCTATAAACAATTCTATTCACTAATTAATGGAACAGCTATGGGTTGTCCCTTTGTACCAAAAATGGACAATATGTTTATGGCTCTATATGAAGACAAATGGATTCTGAACAATAACCCTTTTGAACACTGCATCACCGTTTAGAAATGGCACATTGAGAATGTATTAATGTTTTGGAAGGGTCCAGAAGTCAAAATCACTGATTTTGTTAATTGGTTAAACTATAGAAGTCCAGGTATACTATTCTCAGTGTTCTCCAATAAAAAGAAGATTCACTTTCTGGATGTCACAATACACCTTGACGACAACAGTCTGTATACATCTCAATACACGAATGAGACTGATCAGAACACTTTTCTGCATTACTGCAGTTTTCAACAGAAAAAATCTGAGGTATAATTTACCATACAATAAGTTTCTTCACATTAGGAAAAATTGTTCAAAGAAGGAAGATTATTTTAGGAACCGTGAGACCCTCCATTTGAAACTACAACAACTGGTACTATGCAAGAAAATTACTAAAAAAGGCAATGATACATGCCGTGGTTACACCAATTGAACATATGTTACAGCCAGGAAATGAACAGCAAACTAAAACACTGGTGTGTGTAACAACGTTTTCAGGAGGGGCAAACCCTAAAAAGAATACAAAAGGAGGAATTTAAATATCGATACAGGGCTGTAACAGTTCAAGTAACTACCCATGTTTGATCTAAAATGCACACGGAATATCTGGAACAATCTAGTGAGATTTAACACCACAGTGTAAACCCAAACTTTTAATATGGGTACATTTTTTTAATCTCCCCCATTAAGGGGTTACCATAAATGTGGCAATTGCTCAACATTTGAGAACGTGATTGATAGTGAGGAATTTAATTACAAAAGCTTTAAGATCGGACACTCAGAGTTGACAAGTTGTAATAGCAAAAATGTGGTGTACTGTGTACTCTGCCCATGTGAGAAAGCCTATATAGGCAAGGTTAATCAGGAAATAAAGAAGCACATTGTACAGCATAAATCACAAACTTGCTGTAAAACAATGCATCCATCAATGGTTCAACATTATGTACTGTCTGACTTGATATAGTCATTATCCCAGGTCCCTCTTTCCTCATCCCATTCATCAACAAGCAAGATAATCCTATGTCACCAACAGAAAAAAGAACAACGGAATGCTGGCCCTACCCCAGATCCCCCCACCCAGATACATTAGCATACTTACCCAGCATTCCCTATGTTCTTATTTCTGTTTTCCGACAGAATGGGATGAGTCAGGAGCTGATGGGCTTCTGCTGGACTTACGTCTTTGCTGCTGGGTGGTGGGGACATTGCTGGCGGTCGTGTCTCCCTCCCTGCCGGGCTTGGAGAAAGACGTGCGTGATTCCTCTTAGTTAGTGTCATAGACAGAGTTTTCCTTTGACTGGGCCATGTCTCCAGGATTGCTGGGCATGTAGGAGGTGCAGCTTTTCCTGTTTCAAACAGCTGTTTCCCGGGCAGTGACCATGACTGTTGTGGTCCTGGACCTCGGGACTCTTCTGGGTCATGTTGCCTGACTTCCAGCATCTTTGCAGTCCAGGAACTCAGGTGTTAGGGTGCCGGTCGGCTCCACCAGGAGTTTTGGGTGATCCTTTTTTTGCAGCTGCATGGGGTAAGTACCACATAGCGTTTTTTGGGTACCTTGATTCCTTAGCATCTGTGTTTCTGTTGGGCAGTGTCTTGGTGCCTGGTGGGCCCCTGTTCTGGGTTGTTTTTCGGGGCTGTGCTTCTGGTGGTGTTTGGTGTTTGCAGGGATCGGAAAAAATTGCAGGAAGCACAGACATGTGGAACGCCCCTTCTCTACATCTTCGGGGTCTTTGTCTTCACCATCTCCAGCGCAGTCTAAGCACCGCAGGGAGGGGGCTGATGCTAGAAATAAAAGGCGGATTAAAGAAACCTTGCAGGACATGGGGGGGGCCCAACCCAAGAGCTCTTACCCAGTTCAGCCATCTCTTTCTTCTGATTCTGATGAGGATTGGATGGGGGAGAGGATTTGCTAAAGCATGTCAAATCTAACATGGGTTTTACGGGTGAGGAGGCTGCAAGCATGTCAGGTGGTTCATTGCAGCATCAATTTTCAGTTCAGTTCAGCGGCTGTGGATGTGCCTTTCCATCCCAACATACATGAGGTGTTGGAGCGGGAATGGAAGGACCCTTATTAGATTGTGCTTCCCCATTTTATAGGCAATGTGTATCCTCCTCAGGGCATGCATAAGGTCTTGCCAGACTCCATTCCTTTGTTGCTAGTCTGGTGGGTCGGACTTCATTGGCTGATGATGCAGTTATTAGAGATCCTGTGTATACGAAAGTGGATGCTCTCCTTAGAAAGGTTTACTCAGGTTTCTATTTGGCCCTGCAGGCTGGAAGTTATGGTACTAACTTGAATCATCCCTTATTTCTGATGTCAAAGCTCTGTATCAGTCCCTGGATGATATGTGTGACTGTTCTAGGCTTTTGGAACATTAAAAGTGGCAAGTGGAGTTTCTTTCTGATGTGTCCTTTGGATTACATGTTGGAACAATGAGTTCCTCAGCAACATATACCTAAACCACACGGTCTGCACTACGAGTGTGTCTCATCAACAATTTTTTTTACCACTCATTCTTTTACCACAATTTTTCATGATAAAGGAATGCATGGTAAACCACCCCCTAAAATCTATTCTAATTCCCTCCCAAACCCTAAAATTCACCACATACTCCTCACCTCCCACCCCCTAAAAACTTACACGAACCCCCATCAAGCTCCTAATAACTAACACTAACCCCTCCCACCCCCTAAAAACTAACACTAAACCCTCCTACTCCCTAAAATCTAACTCGAACCCCTCCCACCCTCTAAAAACTTTCAGGAACTCTCTCAACCCCTAAAACTAATATGACCTCCCCAACTCCCTTAAAACTAACTTCAACCACTCCCACCTCCTAAAATCTTACACAAACCTCTCCCACCCCTAAAAATGATCACCAACCCCTCACCCCTAAAAACTAATACTAACCCCCTACCTCCTTAAAACTAACTCAAACTCCTCCCATCCACTAAAAACTAACACAAACCCCTCCCACCCCTAAAAAGGATCATTACCTCTCCCAACCCCTAAAAACTAATACAAACCCCCACCCCTAAATACTAACATGGATCCCCCACCCCTTAAAATCTACTTGAACCCCTCCCACCTCCCAAAAACTAACACCCAGCCCCCATCTCCTCCCCGAACCCCTCTTACCTCTCCTGTTCCTTCGATGCTCCTCGGCACTGCCCATCCCGAACACTAGACTGTCTTAGCATGAACCATGCACACGTGTGGTTCTGGCTAAGTCATGTCATTGTTTGTGCAAGTCATTGTTCGACTTGCATGACTCCAGATCTCATTGTTCTGGAGTCATTGTTAAGGATGTTCCCTGTCCTTTGATGTGGTGCTGGCGTCAGCTCTTTCTGGGGGGGGGGGGCTAGTGTGGCAGCTCACCGCGATCTGGTTTTGAAAGCTAGGCAGACTGATTCCGCTCAGAAGGCTTCTGCCCTGCACTTGCCTTTCCAGGAGACTATGATGTTTGGGGAGAAGTTGGAGGGCAAGTTACACGAGCTTTTTAAGAAGAAAAAGCACTCTTCTTCTTTTAAGCAGTCCTCCACTGCTCCTGGCTCTTCTAAACCTAAGTCCCCTTTTCATCAGCCCTCTCGGAGGCAGTTTTCTAGAGGTCATGGGAGGTTTTCTTCTGGCAGGGGCCGGGACAGAAAAGCAAAGTCTCCCCCGCCTAAACCTTGTTCCTGACTATATGGCATCTGTACCGGTATTGTTGGTCAGAGGACGGCGTCAGCTCATTCCTTTGGCCTGGTTGCAGTCATGTTCACATGTGTGGGTGCTGGATATTGTGCGACTGGGGTACCACATCAATCAATCAATCAATCAATCAGAGACACTTATAAAGCGCGCTACATACCCGTAGGGTCTCAAGGCGCTGGGGGGGGGGGGGGGGTGCCGCTACTGCTCGAACAGCCAGGTCTTCAGCTTCTTCCTGAAGGAGAGGTGGTCTTGGGTCAGGCGCAGGTCGGGAGGGAGGGAGTTCCAGGTCTTGGCGGCCAGGTAGGAGAAGGACCTTCCTCCTGTAGTCGCTCTTCGGATGCGGGGGACGGCGGCAAGGGCGTGGTTGGCTGATCGGAGGTGGAGTTTGGGAGCGTAGAAGTTGACTCGGCTGTTGAGGTAGCTCGGGCCTTGGTCGTGTAGGGCTTTGTGTGCGTGGGTGAGGAGGCGGAAGGTGATTCTTTTGTTGACGGGGAGCCAGTGAAGGTCTCTCAGATGTCCGGAGATGTGGCTGGTTCGTGGGATGTCGAGGATGAGTCTGGCTGAGGCGTTCTGGATCCGCTGGAGTCTCTTCTGGAGCTTGGCGGTGGTACCGGCGTAGAGGGCGTTGCCGTAGTCCAGTCGGCTGGTGACGAGGGCCTGGGTGACGGTCTTCCTGGTCTCGGTGGGGATCCACCAGAAGATCTTCCGTAGCATGCGTAGGATGTTGAAGCACGCCGAGGAGACGTTGTTGACTTGCCTGGTCATGGAGAGGGAGGAGTCCAGGATGAAGCCCAGGTTGCGTGCATGGTCTGTCGGTTTGGGTGCGGTGCCCAGGGCGGGAGGCCACCAGGAGTCGTCCCAGGCGGAGGGTGAGGAGCCCAGGATGAGGACCTCCGTCTTGTCCGAGTTCAGTTTCAGGCGGCTGGTCGTCATCCACTCGGCTACCTCTTTCATCCCTTCGTGCAGGTTGGCTCTGGCGGCGGCGGGGTCGTTGGTCAGGGAGAGGATCAGCTGGGTGTCGTCGGCGTAGGAGATTACGCTGAGGTTGTGTTTGCGTACGATGGCCGCGAGGGGGCTCATGTAGACGTTGAAGAGGGTGGGGCTCAGAGATGATCCTTGAGGGACGCCGCAGATGACTTCGGAGGCCTCTGACTTGTACGGTGGTAGGCGGACTCTCTGTGTTCTTCCGTCGAGGAAGGAGATGATCCATTCCAGCGCCTTGTCCTGGATTCCGATGTTGCTGAGGCGCCGTACTAGGGTGCGGTGGCAGACCGTGTCGAATGCCGCGGAGAGGTCTAGGAGGATGAGGGCCGCTGTTTCTCCATTGTCCATCAGGGCTCGGATGTCATCGGTGGCGGCGATGAGGGCGGTCTCGGTGCTGTGATTGGCTCGAAAGCCGGACTGTGAGGGGTCGAGGGATCCGTTCGTCTCGAGGAAGGCGGCCATCTGCTTGTTGACAGTCTTCTCGATGACTTTGGCTGGAAACGGGAGGAGCGAGATGGGGCGGTAGTTCTTGAGGTCGGTGGGGTCCGCTGTTGGTTTCTTGAGTAGAGCGCTGAGTTCGGCGTGTTTCCAGCTCTCAGGGAAGATGGTGGTGTCGAAGGATGTGTTGATGATGTCTCGCAAGTGGGGTGCGATGACAGCGTCGGCCTTGTTGAAGACGTGGTGAGGGCAGGGGTCGGTCGGTGATCCGGAGTGGATGGAGTTCATCGTGCGGATGGTGTCTTCGGTGCTGATCGGGGTCCAGGCGTGGAGGGTGGTGGTGGGGGGTGGTTGTTCGGTCATGGTGTGCGTTGGTTGGTTGTTGAAGCTGTTGTGTATGTCCGCGATCTTGTTGTGGAAGTATGAAGCGAGGGAGTTGCAGAGGTCTTGCGATGGGGTGATGTCGTTGTTTCCTGCGCTGGGGTTGGAAAGCTCTTTCACGATGTTGAAGAGTTCCTTGCAGTTGTGTGCGTTGTTGTCCAACCGGTCCTTGAATGCTGTTTTCTTGGCGGCGCGGATCAGCTGGTGGTGTTTCCGGGTGGCAAGTTTGAAGGAGGTCCTGTTGTCCGGTGTCGGTTCCCTTCTCCAGACTTTCTCGAGGGCTCGGCAGTTCTTCTTGGAGCTCTTGAGTTCGTCGGTGAACCATGGGGCCTTCTTGCTGCCGGGTCTGCTAGGCGGGGTCCTCAGTGGGGCGAGTTCATCCGCGCAGTTGCTGATCCACTTCGTGAGGTTGTCGGCGGCCTGGCTGGGGTTCGCTGAGCTGGCAGGAGGGTGCTGGCTCAGGGAGGTGGCGAGCTGGTCTGCTGTGATCTTGTTCCAGCTTCTGCGGGCGGCCTGTTGCTGGTGTTGGTGGGTCGTCGTTCTCTTGAAGGTGAAGTGGACGCAGCTGTGGTCCGTCCATTGAAGCTCTGTGGCGTGGCTGAAGTCGATGTCTGTGCTGGAAGAGAAGACTGCGTCGAGTGTGTGTCCGGCGAGGTGGGTGGGGGTGGACACCAGTTGCTTGAGTCCAAGGTTGGCGAGGTTGTCGAGCAGGGTGCTGGTGTTGCGGTCGTTGTTGTTCTCCAGATGGAAGTTGAGGTCTCCCAGGAGGATGTAGTCAGCGGAGGGGAGGGCATGCGGGCTGACGAAGTCGGCGATGTCCTCGCTGAATTGTGTGCGTGGTCCAGGGGGTCGGTAGATCAGGGTGCCTCTGAGGGTGGTGTTCGGGTTGGTGTGGATCTGGAAATGCAGGTGTTCGGCGCTGGTCAGGGTGTTGTCGGTGCTGGTCGTGAGACGGATGGTGTTCCTGTGGATGATGGCGATGCCTCCTCCCATCTGGTTGGCGTTTCGGTCCCTCCGGACGATCTTGTAGCCCTCTGGGATAGCGATGGCGATGTCGGGAGCTGAAGAGGCGTTCATCCAGGTCTCCGTGAGGAAGGCAACGTCAGGGGCTGTGGCGTCTAGAAGGTTCCAGAGTTCGATGGCGTGTCTGTGGACGGAGCGGGTGTTGAGCAGGATGCACTTGAGGTGGGTGCTGCTGGTGTTCGACTTGGCGGGTGCTGGTGCGAGGCTGGTCCGGATGCAGGAGAACTTGCAGGCGTGGCAGCTGAAAGGTCCGTGGGTACGTCGTGGAGTGGCTTGATGGCATTCTGGGAGTCGGCCGGTGTTGAGTGCGGTGAGGGTGGCGGCGGAGTACGTCAGGCGGGTCAGTCGGGGTCCTCGTGGGCCAGGGGTCCTGGCACTGGGCGCGGTCCAGGCGCGGACGGGAGCAGACGGGCTTACCTTTGGCGCGCCTTCGGCGCACAATCGGCGCGCCCGCTGCGCGTGACCGCTGCGCGTTCGCACAGTCGCCATTTAAGGTGAAGTGCGCGGGTGGGCGGAGCAGCTGGGAGGCGGGAGCGGGGAGGGTACAGAATAGAAAAAGGGGCAGGGAAAAGCGGCGGTGGCGGGAAGGGAGAGCGGAGGGCGGCGAGGTAGGCGGACAACAAGGAAGGAAAACCAAAACACAGGCACAACGAAATAAATAAAAACAGGCACAAATTACAGTAAAAACAAGGCAAAAACAACAACAGCGGAGGCAGCCGGCAGCCGGCAACGAGGCAGGCAGCGAGGCAGAGGGCAGGCAAGGGGCACACGCAGCAGCTGGTGGCCGTGCGGCGCGGGGGTGTCCCACAAGTGGGTCACACTCACCTGCGTCGCACGGTCACCATTTAAGGCGAAGTGCGCGGGTGGGCGGAGCAGCTGGGAGGCGGGAGCGGGGAGGGTACAGAATAGAAAAAGGGGCGGGGAAAAGCGGCGGTGGCGGGAAGGGAGAGCGGAGGGCGGCGAGGTAGGCGGACAACAAGGAAGGAAAACCAAAACACAGGCACAACCAAATAAATAAAAACAGGCACAAATGACAGTAAAAACAAGGCAAAAACAACAACAGCGGAGGCAGCCGGCAGCCGGCAACGAGGCAGGCAGCGAGGCAGAGGGCAGGCAAGGGGCACACGCAGCAGCTGGTGGCCGTGCGGCGCGGGGGTGTCCCACAAGTGGGTCACACTCACCTGCGTCGCACGGTCGCCATTTAAGGCCAAGTGCGCGGGTGAGCGGAGCAGCTGGGAGGCGGGAGCGGGGAGGGTACAGAATAGAAAAAGGGGCGGGGAAAAGCGGCGGTGGCGGGAAGGGAGAGCGGAGGGCGGCGAGGTAGGCGGACAACAAGGAAGGAAAACCAAAACACAGGCACAACGAAATAAATAAAAACAGGCACAAATTACAGTAAAAACAAGGCAAAAACAACAACAGCGGAGGCAGCCGGCAGCCGGCAACGAGGCAGGCAGTGAGGCAGAGGGCAGGCAAGGGGCACACGCAGCAGCTGGTGGCCGTGCGGCGCGGGGGTGTCCCACAAGTGGGTCACACTCACCTGCGTCGCACGGTCGCCATTTAAGGCCAAGTGCGCGGGTGGGCGGAGCAGCTGGGAGGCGGGAGCGGGGAGGGTACAGAATAGAAAAAGGGGCGGGGAAAAGCGGCGGTGGCGGGAAGGGAGAGCGGAGGGCGGAGTTCTCAGAGACTCCTTGGCCATCCTGTTAGACCTAGAGGGCCGAGTTGTCTCTGGGAGTCGAATCCCTCTTGGGGATGGGGCAATTCAGGAGGTACCTACCCTGGAAATGGAGAGAGGTTTACTTGATTTTTCTTGTGCTCAAGGTGACAGGGGGGTTCCATCTGGTGCTGGACTTGAAGGCACTGAACAAGTTTGTGGTTCATCTGCCCCTCAAGATGGATACTCTTCAGAGGGTGATTCCGTTGGTTCTCCTGGGTCATTTTGTGTACCCTAGACCTGCAGAACGCTTAATATCATGTCTCGGTTCAACCCAGCTCATGCAGGTTCCTGAGGTTGTGCCTTCGGGTCAACATTTTCAGTTGTGGGTCCTGCCCTTTGGCCTGCAGTCTGCCCCAAGAGTGTTCACCAAGGTGGTAGCACAGTTGGTGGCCTTATTCCCTCTTCAGGGTGTCCTCGTCTATCATTACCTCAATGATTGGCTGATCCATGCTCCATCTCAGGCTCGGTTGTTGATGGGTCGGGAGTTTGTGTTTTCTGCATTGCGGGCTCACTGGTTTCTGCTGAACCTTCCCAAGTGTCAGCTGGAGCCATCTCAGGACTTGCCTTTTATCAGCGCTCGCTTTCGCACCGATCTGAGCAGGGTGTTCCTGCCTGTCTATCAGGCAGTGACCTTGAGTTCCCTTGCTCTAAGGTTCTTGAGGGGGGTCTCCTTCCCGGCTCTGGTTGTGGCTTCTGGTTCTCATGGTGGCGGCAGTGTTTATGGTGCCTTGGGTGCGTTTTCATCTCAGGCCTCTCTGGGTTCTACTGTTGGCCTGTTGGAATCCTTTGTCACGGAATCTGGCCCTTCTCATTCCGGTGTCTGCTTCCATCCTCCCTGCCCACATTGATGGACGGTGTTGGGCAGTCTTTCCAGGGGTCTGCCGTTGCAACCCTCTCCTCAAACGGTCCTGACAACGGATGCCAGTGCTTTCAGTTGGGGGGCGACATTGGAGTCCTGCTTGCTTCAGGATCTTTGTCCATCTCTTCTGGAAGGGAGGTGTTCCTTGAATTGGTGGGAGTTGACTGCTGTCTCCAGGGCTCCCATGGGGTTCCACAGCCAGTTGTTGGGGCGCAATGTGGTGATGCGTCCTGACAACATGGTGAGTGTGGCCTACCTGGGTCATGTCCAAGTCTCTGAATGTGGTGGTGATTGCCTAGTTTTCTTGTGAGCTGGACAGTGGGTTTGTGAATGCCCTCAGTCATTATTTATCTGCCTCCCAGGAGTTGTCTCTGACTCCGGAGGTCTTTTGGATTGTGTGCAGAAGGTTTGGTCTTCCCTTTCTCAACCTATTTACTTCCCGGCCAAATGCTCAGCTGCCACAGATTCATTCCTGTGTCCGTCAGGAGGGAGCGAGGGGGTGGATGCTCTGACCCTACCTTGGCCGTCACACCTGTTGTATGCCTTCTCGCCCCTTGTGCTGATCCTCAGTTTCTGGCTCACCTGGAGCAGGAATCCTGGGAGGTGGTTGTGCATTTTGCCTCATCGTTCTTGGTTCCACACTCTGCGGCTGATGACAAATGTGGATGGCTTGGTCTCTTGCTTGCTGAGGAGTTTTTCTTTTGCCGTCCTGTGGGGAGGCCCTTATTTCCTTCATGGGTCCTTCCCCTGGTGTTGCGAGATCTAGTGGCATCTCCCTTTGAGACTTTGGCTGAGGTGGACATCAAATTTGTGACGTTGAAGGTGTTTTTTTTGTGGCTATTACTTCGGCCAGGTCCTTGGGGAGTTGGGGGGTCTGATGGCTCGGGAACCATTTCTGTCTTTTTCTGAGGCTGGGGTGGTCCTCCAGTTGGATTCCTCTTTTTTTGATGTATGTTTGCCAGGCTTTGCGTATCTATCTAGATCCGACTCACCTTTTTGGAAGTCCAACTTCCTGTTTGTGTCTTTTGGGGTTTCCTCTCATGGGGAAGGACTCTTCTTCTGTTGGTCATCGGCTGAAGCAGGTCATTGTGTTGGTCTACTCCCATTCTGGTTCCCCTCCTCCCATGGGTGTGCAGGGGTGTGCTACATGGGAAATGGCAGCCTCCCGGGCTGAGGTTCAGGAGTTTACCTGTTTGAGATGTGCAGGGCTAGAACATGGGTGTCCTCTAATACTTTTGTGAGGCATTATCGGATCCAGAATTTGCTGGGGGGTGATGCAAATATTGGGTTGAGGGTGCTGCATGCTATGTGCTCCTGACTTCTTGTTTTTTTGTACCAATAAATTCTTGTTTTTTTGTACCAATAAATGACTGCCTGTTGCTATCTGCCTTGTGTCCTGGAGCTTTTTTGTTGATGAATGCCGGCTGTTGCTTGGATATTCTCACTTGTTGATAAATGGGACGGGGACAGGAGGAACCTGGGGGTAATGCCCTATTACTTGCCCGTAATCTTCATTACTCCTGGACAGATCCTCATTACATTCATTGCTATCCTCTCTCCCTCCTGGATGTGCTGGCCTTAATCTGTGGCTTGGTAGTTCACAGGGAATGCTGAGGAAGTATGCTTACATACTCCTGGTGGGAGAGGATTGGGAAGGGCCAGCATTACTTCATTCTTTTTTCTGTTGGTGAGATAGGATTATCTGTCTTGATGATGAATGGGATGAGGACAACGGACCAGCAGTAATGAAGGTTACTGGTAAGTAAAAGTGCCGTACTCAGACATGTAAAAATTGCTAATGCAGATCCTGTACTATTACGTCTTGAGACAGATGATGTTAAAGCTTTGCACTACTGAACATGTTTGGAAAGAATTGTCAGAGATTGGCAATTTCTTTGTGCAATAAAGTTGTATGTCACCTCTGTTTTTGTCATACCTGCTTAAAAATAATGTTATAGCTTTGGGCAAATGTAGCCCCCTATCCTATTAACAATTTGAAATCAAGTGTATTTCAGCATAATGTTGAGAATATTCTTTGATTGTGAATGTACACACATGAACTTCCCATTAAATGTGCAGATGAAACTATACATAGTAGAATGTATATTCCCCTAGTCAATTGACATGGTAGCATTCCTAAATCTAAACGTGGGCGTAGTGCTCCGCTCCGCCCGTGGAATGTCCATAGTGCTGCCTACTTCGCGGTCCGCAAAGTAGGCGTAGCAGGCAGACTGCGCACACGCCACGGCAGAGCAGAGTTGCCCGCCACCCGCCTCCCGCCCACCCTCATTTTAAAATTACTTACAACCTTAAAAGTAAAAACAATTACTTACCTGAGCTGCGGCGTCCCAGGGCTCCCTCTTCCTGCTTCCTCGCTACCTTCCTCCTCACAAATGCGCATGCGCGGGTGCATGTAGACTTGGCCCCACTCCGTGATGCTCCGCGTAGCCCCACTACGCCCACTACGCCCAGGGTTACTTAAATCTTATGCCAAATGAATGAGTACCTTCTGTCCCTTCCTTCTCACTCTATTAGCAATAATGTAGTGCCCTTTGCTGGCCGAGTGGAGTTATGGGTGAGCCATAACATCCAGACATCCTGCCATCATGTGATTAGGGACCGATTGACGCAAGCGGAAAAACTATATGTCGGCCATGTTAAATCTTTAAATCTTTCAAGCTATCCCTGACACACATGAAAAATATTCTCCAACTGTGCGAGAGATTGTGGTTTTTTGGAACTGCGACCGTGTCCTGCACCACATTAAGTTACATGGCAGACTGAATACTGAGTAAAGTATGTTCAAAAGCATGAAGTAGCTACAGCACTAATATGCCATGTTCACAGAAGTTGGATTATAAGCCAGTTTATTAATTTTTCTCTGGAGGCTGCCCTGAAACATCAGCGGAGTTATTACCCACATAAAAGCATAATAAAGCTGTCCACAGGTATGCACTGATAAATAGGGGCCTTTAAGGGTAACATGATTTCTCTAGTAGCAGGCTGTACAGTTTACCTATTAATACTGTTTTAGGGCAATCATACATATTGGGCGTATGATTTTTTGTCTACTCTTTCGCTGCTATGTCCAAGCAATATATGCAAAATGGTGGCAAAGGGTCCAAGTGAATGGCAATCTCTCCCGACCTTTATTATTGACAGAGAGACAAGACAGGGTTGCCACCTGTAACCACTTCGACTTCCCTCATCATGAAGCCACTCTTTATCGGTGATCCCAAACCTTTCTCCCCCATCTCCTCTCTATGCTCAAAATTTACACAGATGCATCTGGCCTCACCGTGAACTGGCCCATTTCCACTTAACTCCATTTTCCTGAAGTATACTAGACATTAGAGGTGCCTCCCCATACAATGGGCTGCTCAGTACTTCAAATACCTAGGAATGCATATTGGCTCACTTAACAACAGGCATTGGACCTTACCATCTCCCCATTAATAAATTGGGTATGAAGGGACATGGATTACTGGGAGAAGCTCCCACTGCATATATCTGGCAGAAGAGCCTTATTTAAGATGATGGTACTGCCCCGGATCCTCTATACGCTACAGAACTACCCACACTATATCCCACCTGCCTTCCTTTGCACCCTGCAGGCAGACACAGTGAACGTCTGCTGGGGGGGAGGCCAGCCATCCTCTCTTACTGAAAATGTGTTCTAAACCCATATGATATACATATATACTACTGTGAAAGCCACATGGTCCACATTATTTATTGGCTTTTTGCAAGACCACTTGAACAGCAGCATAAATCAGTGATCTTGAACACCATGGTGACTTCAACCACCTCTATAGCTCTAATACACCCACAACCCTTCCACCTGCCACTCAAATATCTCTTACATGTTGGAATTGAGCACTACTATGGATGAGGTGGCATGGTGTCCCAACAGCAGAAGCACTGCTGTGGGTTGGGAGTTGGATTAAATGGGAAAATAAAGGCTTCTCCACCTATACTGCACCTTAGTCAATAATACCCATGGCCCAATGGCTGCACTACAGACAGATGGGAGTGGGATGTGGGTCGCTAGGAGGAGAAGGACTGAGTGGAGACCAATATGGCTCCATGGTGATACCAGCTAAGGTGTGGCTAATCCAATGGAAACATATGCAACAAGTCTACTATAGTCTCACATGGTTACATAGGATGAAGGGCAGCTCAGACCCACCGTGTCTGAGATGTCTCCAAGACCAAGGCACCTTCTTTCACACAATCTGGGAGTGCCTCGACATACAAAGGTTCTAGCGGAACATTTACATGACACTCTTCCAATATGAAGGTAGGACAGTAACACCTGAACCAAAGCTGATCTTGCTGGGGCTGATGGATGAGTGAAGAAGGAGCCATTATGTGAGATCATTAGTTGCAATGGGATTCTTCAAAAGCAAAGAAACTTAGCAAGACACTGACGCTACACACAGCCTCAACCTATCAATGAATGAACTAATAGGATAGACTACTACGCCTTGGCGGAAAAACTCATATATAAATCCCATGGCTGCCCAGATAAACACAAGAAGATCTGAGGTAAAAGTATTGGTTAAGCAGGCAGCTTTCCTCTTGACAGATGATATGCTATTCATGACTTTGGGCAATGGTTACCCGCTGGAAGGGGTGGATTTGTTGTACGTGCATCCTTGTTTGTACATTGTTTCTGACATTGTTGGATATCTTTTTGGAAAATCAAACAAAAAGTGCTGGAAAAAAATTTAAAAGAATATTGCTTTGACTAATAGCACTGTGCAGAGTCAATCTACAAGGAAATACATCATTTGCATATGTAAGAGCTGGGAGAAATTTGGCTTGGACGATTAATAGGGTAATCTGTGCTGACTTACTTGGTAGCTTATAGTAAAGTGTGTGTAAAATAAGCTCTATTGTAACTTTACCTAATGGTATTTAATGCTCCCCAACTCTCCGTCCAAACTCAAAGAAAATTAAAGTTGGTTACAACTGTAGGAGAGTAGGATCTGCTTCACATGGTTACCCCCACCTTTTTTCTGCTGTAACACTGTTTTTCGACTTTAGTCTGGCTGAGGCCCTGCTATTCAGGACCTCAGCCTAGCTGCTTCCTCTCAAAATTGATTCCATGTACTTTAGGTACACTCCAGATTGGATTCTGGGGTACCCTTGTGAGTCCCTAGTATATGGTATACTATGTACCCAGGGCATAGGTAACCCAGAGGCCTACCAGGGGCTGAAGCATGTATTATACCACTCCTGGAAAGCCCTCCAAAATGACACCACATGTCTGCAACTGCAGCCTGGGTAAGGTGGTGCATGCAACCCTTACTGAGATATAGGTTTCACTATATCTCACCTATCACTGCACATAGAAACCTATCAGTCTCCCCCATGGCAGGCCTTATCAATCCTGAAGGCAGGGTGCTTGGTTATATGTGAGAGGGTGCCCAGGCATGAGCTGAGCTCCTCTGCAGCCTTCGGAATCTATCCTCCGGGGTTGTTAGTTGTGCAGCCTGACCATATACTCTTAAGTGCATTGTAACTAAAATGGTTAATGCTAACTTTGGACTGGCTGTACGGAAACATGTTGTGTTTGGCGTCAAACACCTTGGAATCATACCCCCACATCAATTCCTGATGTGAGAATATGATCCCACCCTTCTAGAGGGAGAGACATGACAGCACCGGTATACCCGGTACCTACTTAACAAAGCCCTGGCATCACAAAATGGATGCTGCAGCCACAGACACGGGTCTGGCCTCCTGCTGCTGACCAAAACTCCAGCAGGGGAGGCCTGGACAATAGGTTTCCTGTCACAGGGAGGTCCAACCACCTCCCAGACAGGCTTATGTGTATTGGGACTGGGTGAGAGCACTCTCAGAGTGCTTTAAAGTCCTGCACTGGGGGCACATTTGGTGTCCCTGTGCATAGTCCAGCTCAAACCGGTTCAGGGGCATCCAGCCCTGCTCCGGCACGAAACTGGACAAAGGAAATGGGTGTAGCCACCCCTCTTCCCAAACCCTCCCATAGGTGGGTCCCCTGAGTTAGTCCAACCTCTTTCTTAGGTATAAGTAAGGAACCCCTGGCAACAGGACTTTAGATAATCCTGGACGAAACTCTGCAACTGAATCCTGGAACTTTGACGCTCTACTAAAGACTAGAGGACGGAAGAAATCTCCCTTGGGGTCAAGGAGTGACTCCCCTCCTTGGCAGGCACCAACGAAGAAATTGCCGGTCTGCATCTCCGAAGCTCCCGCCAGATGCCGAAGACTTTGCAACACAGGAGGAGGATTTCCAGACCTCTCAGAGGCCGACTCGAGTCCCCAACAAAGCTGAGACCCGCAGTCCTCGTGAGAAACGTGGAACCGGAACTCCTGGTCACCGTGCACTTTTGCAAGTGCACTGACTTCTCGATGTCTCTTGAAGTCATGCTTGAAGTTCCTTGTAGCCCTACCTCGAGCAGATAATCCACTGAATATTGTTGGCCTAGTCACCCCCGAGTGACGTGTGGGCCGCCATTTTGTGATTCCTCTCGAGGTCCATTCGCTATCCCTGGTCCATCTACTGGTGGGTACCTGTGTAGGTAACTTTGACTTTCCTTGGGCTTCCCTGGTTGAACCAGACGTGCACTGACTCCCTACTAAGTGGTTAGTCCCTCAGACCTTACTGGTCTGCACCAAAGCATCTTTCTCTTTTCTGTGTGGGTTGCTGTTGCCAAGGCTTGTTTTGTCCAATCCGAGCACCGACGCTGCAGCACTCGACATACTTTATGGGACAGCTTGAATCCCGCTCCTGGTTGTCCTCGACGCCTCCTGGTCCTCGTGGCTGAAGAGTCAAGCTTCACCTTCCTCACCTGAAATCACCCGACATCGGTGGGCATTCGCCTATCGTGCCCCTGGTCACTGGCTAGTGACCCAGACTCTGTCCCCTCTGCCCTCTGCTTTCAGGTTCTTCTCGACTTCGATCCAGGCTTGGATCTCTTCGGACACCTCGCATCTTCCCGGCAGCAGCACTTCTTTGCCAGCTCCCACTGAAAACGATGACGCGACAGGACACCATTTGACACCTATGAACCCGGCTTCCCTGGGTGAGGTAACTCGAGTACTCCAGGGCTCCTGTGGGTGTTGACCCTAGGACTTTCTAAGTCCAAAAGGGTTTGGTCCTGACTCATCTCTAAGTGTCCCTAATCTTTAAAAATCTAACTGCGACTTTCCCCATAGAAGATAACGGGAGCTCGGGCTGTGTTCTCACACTGCACACGGCCCCGTGGGTTCCCTGTGTCACTACCTTGGGTGGTTCCTTGGGGTCCCATCGATTCTACAGGCTCTAGGCCTTGTGTCTATTTAAGTCGTGGTTCTTATACCACTAGTTTAGTATATGATTTGGCTCGCCCCAAGGGCCTGACGTGTATTTGTGCTATTTTACTGTAATATTTGAAGTGGAACTTATGTGTTTGGACCTCTAGCCTCATAAAGACACTAGTAGGGTGTGTTT
This sequence comes from Triturus cristatus, assembly GCF_964204655.1. Classification (NCBI taxonomy): domain Eukaryota; kingdom Metazoa; phylum Chordata; class Amphibia; order Caudata; family Salamandridae; genus Triturus; species Triturus cristatus. The sequence goes on along the minus strand of NC_140582.1, from coordinate 889,120,840 downwards.
AGAAATAAATACATATATTTTATATATATACCTGTTGTGGATGCCTTTCATTTAGCCACTCAAGAGAATATAGACTGGTAAAACAAGCTGCTTTACATTCCTTCAAGACTTAGCCTGAAGGCTGCTCTCCATAGCTACCACTAGGATAGCTTTCAATAAAGGTTGTCTTTAACCTATCATCAATAAGGGGTTGTTTGGACTGGCACCGGGTGCCCACTATAATTAGTGGACAGCATATACCAGGCCAATTTCTCACAACAACAACATACATATTTGTATCATGTTTCAAGCTAAGCCTTTTTTGTTTTCCTACCAATAATTGTAATCTTGGTTTTGATGGGGTCGATTATAATGTATTGTGTTTATTAGATGTGTAATTTTGCACCTATAGTAGTCTGGTAAAAAAACATACATGGTATCATCCATTTACTTAATTACCAGAATTGGTGTGTTGAGTAATTGTTGCAGTATAGTTAAAAAGTCAAATATTCTTGTAAATCTTTGGGGAGCTTGAATTACCCAGACCCAATTTGATTTAAATGCAGGTGTCTTCATAAAGCAGCATGACGGCTTTTGTCAAAGTGTATGTAACTTTCTCCTAAGGTGGTTCCTACAGACGTCATTAAATGCTGCTTTAAAATCCACAACGCATGCAAGTAAGAACATACGTTTAACAATGGTGTGCCTAAAAGAAAAGCATCATTGTTACTACGATGTAAACCAAAGTAAAGCAATGGATACTAAATATGATTTGAGATTCTGTAATTCGTTTAGAATCAAACATGCATAGAATTTGGCTTTTGCCATTATTGCTTTGATTCGAATGATTGCCTTGTTCTTACAAAAACCACACAATATATCCTTTCCATGGGCATGATTCACAAAGGGCATTTACTACTCATAAATGCCCTATGTGAATACCAAAAGTCGTAAAGTTAGACTTTCATCTCACTTTACCTTTTTGAATTCGGCCCCATGAGTCTAGTAAGGTGCATGCCTCCGGACATGCAATACACAGTGGGGTCAGGACACAAGACCAAAATACACACGGAGTCCATTTCAAACAAGGCAGATGTGAGGCCGTTATATGCTGGAGTGCCGTTAATCCTGCGTTCCATTATCTTTCAGTGGCGGAGTAGCGATGCCCCACTGCTTTCAAGAAGTGCAAGAAGAGGAAACATAACATGATATTAACTTACAAATATTATCATGTTATATTTCCTTTGCTGGCGGGGAGGGTGGGCTGGGCTACTCTGCACACGGAGCAGGGCAGGGGCGGAGTGGTTTGCCGACTCAAGTGCTCAATGACTTTGGTCGGCCCTCTCGGGCTGCCCAAAGCAGTCATGCGCACTTCCCTGTTCTCAATGCAGGCTGCATTACCGCCTGCATGGAGAAAATGCCCAACCCTACAGCCCCTGGCTGAGCACAATGTCACCGCACTCAGACCAATCACAAAGCTGCACTGCAGCGTTGTGTTTGGCTTAGGGGAGGGAGCCTGGCTGCCTGCTTCCTGTTCCTGGAAGCGAACTCAGGACAGCAGGAGCACAGAAGACAAGGGACCTGGCCTTGAGGTAATTTTTTTTTAAATTTCTAAACCCCGCTCTCTCCTGTGCAACATCCCGCGACCCCCTCATCCCGTGACACCCCCGCGACCCCTGCAGCCCCCGCACCACTACCCACGAGCCATCCTGACCGCCCCTGCCTTTGTTACATCTTTCTGAAAAATGACTCAGGCATTTTGCTGGTTCAGTATGTTAGGTGGAATTTTGGTTCCATTATCTACATGCATTTTACATTCATTTTGTGCTTAAAGATGTGCTGGTACAATGGTGCATTGTGACTGTTGTTTATCAGGATTGAGGTTATTTAATAGTTATAATAATACAATCTGCTACAATCCGAAGTCTTCAAAATAGCAAATAAAAAAAAGACACTGTCATAATAATGTTTTTGTTTACCTCATATACCAAGATCTTGTATTCATTTTTAAAAGAACGGCCTCCATGTCACGAAAGAGCCAGATGCCTTCAAGTCCAAGCAATGGGAATAAGTTATCAGTGAAACACTCAAGTTGGAAGATTAGAACAGCATCAGTCCTGTGGAAGAGGTGGATATTGGGCCTGTGAATGCTGCGGCACAGATTGGGGGTGGGATACAGGAGACACAGATCAGAGAGGAGGTAGCAAGGTCTATAAAGGCAGAACCAGCAAAGAGCAATTTGCTTGGCACCGTTTCTATGCATTTTGTAAGGTCTCCGGTAGTCATATAAGGTAACACTCATTTTGGCTCCCCTTGCATGTGTGTTCTTTTGTCCCTTGGTTCCTCAAGTTAATTATGTTTGTTACTTGTACCTTTCCCCATTAGTCTTTACTCTATTTTCCCCATTACCTTTTTGTAGTACACAATTCTGTGCTACTTCACCTGTTTTTTAGTGAAGCAGGAAAGCCCTGAAATAACTGGGAAAATACATGATTATGTAGGATGGCGGTACAGTGGAAAAAGTTACAGTACACGGCCTGCTGAGGACCTAATCTCACTCTCTGAGACCATGCTCAGACTGTACATCATAAATCCATGGATGTGAACTCCATACCTCGGCTCTTTTGAGTATAGTCTAGATCTTCTGTTCTCCATTCCCTCCACATCAGGGTATACTATTGGGAACGATTTTACTTCTCCATTTCCAAGTTATAATATGAAGAAGTTTGGGATTGGTATCTTTTGGCTCAGCCCTTTTTTGCAGACTTTCCCCCAGATTTTTGCCTTCTGCTGTTGCACTCATTTTTGTTGGCGTGAGAATTCTGTGCACATTTTCCCTAATAACCAGGAGTACACGGTTTGTGGTCTCTCCTTAAAACATGGTTAAATTGGCCAACGACTATTTCGCACATTTAATTTACTTGTAAGTCCCAAGCAAATGGTACTATATATACATACAGGGTGTGTAAATTAAATGCTACTAGTGGCCCCGCAATATTCATTGTGCCATCCACTAAAGTAGCCTTTTAACATGTCTCAGGTCTGCCATTGCCATCTGAAATGCAGTTTTAAACTACCAATTTGACCTGAAAAATTAAACATATGTCACCCCTAAGGTAGGCCCTAAAGCCTCACAGGACAGGGTGCATTGTTCTTAAACGTAGGAAATGTGTACTTAAGGTTTACATGTCTTGACAGTGAAAAGCTCCTAAATTTGTTTTTCACTGTTGTGAGTCCTATCTCTCCCATTGATTAACATTGGGTTTCCTTATTATATTTAATGAGTGATAACTTTGGAATGGGAGGAGATAGAAATATGCTGTGTATACACAATTTAATTGTAATTTTAAATCCTTTTTAATGATAAAGTTGAACTTGAAGTCACAATGTTGTATTACTGTACACCCAGATACCCCAGGAAGATGGGCTAGAAGTGATAGATATTTTTGGGAAACAATACCAAGGAAACATCAAGTTCCTACTAAATTTATTATTGAGTTAGCAAGGTTCACTCTGAAGAAGAACTATTGCAAATTTTATGAAGATTTTTTTGTGCAAGTGAAAGGGACCACCATGGGCTGTCCCTTTGCTCCAGAATTGGCAATTCTTTACATTGCTTAATTCGAGAATGATTAATTTACCAAAATAATCCCTTTGCTCACCATATTTTAAATCAGTGAGATATATTGTTGAACTTGTCTGCATTTTATGGGTCATGAAGATGTTTTAAACCAATCCTTTAGCTGGATGAACAACAGATCAGTGACCATTCATTTTTGTTTGAATAACAGTTGTACAACTAAAACATTCCTGGATGTTGAGGTATTCGTAAATAATGGTAATTTGAAAACTACATCACACACCAAATCAGACCGCAACAAACTCTGCAATATTCCATCCTCCACCTACACAGGATTTGAGACAACTTGCCTTATGGTCAATTTTCAAAGTTGAGGCACAATTGTTCCAATAAAGATGAATATTTTCATCAGTCACAGAATTTGTTGACAAAGCTAAAAGAACAGGCTTACCCAAAGAGTTTACTCAAAAATTCTATGAAGAGGGACTGGTGGACACTACAGGAATCATTGCTGGTCAAAAAAGAGAAAAAGTGTCCACACTGCTTGGTTTGCATATCAACTTTTTGTCCACAGTCTGAACATTTCAAGAGGATCATTTCACAAAATTGCCACTTGATTTCCAAACTTGATAAACCATTTGAAAGACCTCTGTTTGCTCTGAAAAAAATATATACATCACCTTCCGCACTCAAAAGTAATTTGAAACAACTGTGGATTTTGACACCAGTAGAAGGGCACCATAAATGTGTAACATGTACATGTTGTAGTCAAACAATCAAAGGCACTGAGTTCACACATAAGGACATTAAATGGAAACATACTGACTTTTTCAATTGTAAAAACCAACTATGTGGTATACAGATTAGGCTGTCCCTGCGCTAAGCTATATATAGGAAAGACAAACCAAGAAATCAGATGGAGAATCACTTAGCCTAAATCTTGAATACAATGCAAAGTCAATTCTGCTCTGTTAGTCAATCATCACATTGAGAAGAACCATTCAGAAAATGACTTTTAGTGGACAGTCCTAACAGTTGTAATTCAGAACCCAGAGGAGGGGACCCTGAAAGACGATTGATGCAAAAAGAAGCAAATCTTATATTACGATTCAACACTGTCACAGATGGCCTCAATGAGTTGAATGAAGTCCATAATTTGTGAATGATGGCATATCCCTATATCTGGACCCTCAAAGCATAAAGATTTGAAACTACGCAGACAGAGCATCTGGAAAGATTCAACCTTTGACTTCACTAAAAGAGGCGTTACTATGGCCGCACATAGACAGTAGAGATGGAGTCATGCACATACATGCTATCTACAATGGTGAAAACATTGGACTAGCATTAAGAACTTGAAACCATTCGTTTTTTCACGTAAAAAAGAATTCAAAGTGTGTGAATCGCCTTATTGTTAGTTCTTTAGCTTTTTATCACTAAACTGCCAGTACAACGACTGATGTACAAAAAATATTACATGTCCCAGAAAGCTTTAAGACCTCAATGAGACCTATGGGGAGAGAGCTTTGTGGAGTTCACAATGTGGTCGGTCAATTGATGCCACATAACATAGAACAAAGGTGCTCCGGAAGCAATTGACTACCACAATTTGAATGGGATGTGATCGGACGGCACTCACAGTGAAAATGACACGGTCAGAAAGAAAGATTTCAGGCACACAAGTAAGCCGGTTTAATTTTTTTTAAAGCATATGGACTCTTTCGCCACACAATGTTTGGCCAGTGCTGCCTAAATCATTTATCTGTGCAAATGCTCTTTCCCTCCAGAAAATGTCACTACTGCTAAACATTATTGTGATGCAATGTTGCCAATCTCCTGAATCTCTGTGGTTGATAGTGTTTCAGAAGTCGCAAGATCATGTTTGAACAAGTTAATGAGGGTTCGCCTATAACACACACTGACTCCTGTAATGTGATGTTTTGATGTTGAATCCAGTGCCTACCGCCAAGGCTTTTTATAAATGTGTCTCGCAGGACAAATACATTGAGGTTCGTGCTGACATTATTGTTTTGCTTAATGCTTTCAGAATGCAGACATCTTGTATTAAGGCACAAGACTGTTCTCATGCAGGTCCCATCACGCTCATCGCTGCAGGAATCAAGTGCGTTCAACTAAGCAGTTTTTTTTTTCTAAAACACACAAAAGACTGTTCTTTTGTATTGCCCCAAATATATAACCTAACAGGCTTCCCCACTTGTCACTTTTAGAGTCACCCTAAAATCACAGAGATAATTTTGAGTTCATGCACTAGAAGATCCACTCCCAGAATACATAATAAGGTAAACAGTAATTGACTCAGTTAGATATGTTCTAAGACAACCCACTTCAATTAACAGTCTCAAGTATTTTTTGTTTTGTACTGTCTGACAGGTATGAGCCTTGAGGGAAACCCTAAAAACTAATGCAGGGTTCAAAGCACATCAGTAGTGTTCAGAACCTGCGAGTACATCTATAAGACAACACTTGCAAGATTGATTAAATGACATAATATATATTTACTTGTCAGCATTGATTGTGTTGGCATTGGTATGGTTTGCTACTTGTTGTTTGTGAACAATGTGTTATTTGGATATTGTTTTGTAAATGTTTTTGCGTTTGACTAACCTCATAAAATGAAAAACGTTGTTGTATTGATATATATGTTTGTTGGTCCACTGTGTATGATTGTTAGTGAAAAATCAATTAATCTTCTTTGACTAAGATGAAAATAAAGCACCAATGCATCTTCACCCCTGTACAGATCGGAACCAGTGCATCGCCCCTGTTTTCGGGGAACAGAACTGATGCATCAGAACCCCACAGACAATGAGGAGGAGGAGTTGGATGATGAAGAGGAATTGAACTAAGACTCACAGGAGGGTCTTGGATTGCTACCTGTGGAGGAGACGGGCAACATCCTCCCAAGACTGGTGATTCCACCCAGGCAGGGAGCAGTGTGCCATGAAGGAGCTTGTCCCTCGCGGAGCTAGAGGACAGGAGGGAGGAAAGAAACCTTAAGCTAGAGCTTGCCAAACTAAAGTTGTAGACAGAGCAAGCTTTGGAAGAAAAGGTGCTGGCCCTGGAGGAAAAGTGAATGGTCCATGAACTAATGTTAATGTTAATGTTAACAGGATTTGTAAAGCGCACGAATACCCGGGGTTGTCTTGGCACTGAGAACACAGTAAGCCTGATCACGCATCTAATTGTGGAATAGCCAGATTTGTTGTCCTTTCCAGAAGATGGTGAGGAAGCTAGCGCTTCTGAGCTCACTCGGAAGTTTAGAAGTGCCATAGTGAAAGCTGCGGCCACCCCAGTGAGATGTTCTGATTCTGAGTACTGTCAGTAGTCTGGCCCCTGTAGAACGGAGTTGCCTGGTTGGTTCATACCAGACAAAAAAGTTTTGAAGAAAGGAAGGACCTGTGTGATTCAGTGCTTTATAAGCCAGACACAGGGCCTTAAATTTGATGCATTGTTGTACAGGGAGCCAGTGCGGGCTTCAAATCTCTTTGGATACAGATTTGTACTTAGAAATGATGACCAGTAACCATGCTGCTGTATTTTGAACAATCTGAAGCTTTTTTAAACATTGCTTCTGTATGTTCAAATAATGCCCATTGCAGTAATCCAGTTTGGACTGGATTAGCGATGTTACCACAGTTTTCCTAGAGTTCGCAGGGATATAAGGAAAGATCGTCCTTATTTTTTTAATAAGAAAGTGGGAGGCGGAGACAATTGCATTTGTCTGATGAGAAAGTGATAGTTTGTTGTCAAACGATACTGCAAAGTTCTTAGCCTTAACTGCTGGTTTTGGTGATTCTCCCATCTCTGCCGGCCACCACAGATTGCCCCAGTTTGACTGCATGTTACCAAAAATTAGGACTCTCAGTTTTTTCAGAAATTAGTTTGAGACAATGTGTACTCATCCATCTATTTATTGTACTCATGCAGTTCTGAAATTGTTGAGTAGGAGGGGCCTGATTTTTATATGCAGCCACCACTATCGGGGTGTCATCGGCGTAAGACATCAGACTAAACACAAAGTCCCTGATCAGAGGAGCCAGTTTGGAGATGTAGACTTTGAAAAGAGAAGGGCTCAAGGAGGATCCCTGTGGTACTCTACACGGGAGGGTATAAGGCTCTGAATGTTACCCGTCTACCGATACTGTTAATCTCCTGTCCTTAAGAAAGGAGGACAGTAGGGCTAATGCCTTACCCCTGACCCCCAGACACTCCAGCCGCTGTTGCAGGAGAGAGTGAACAACAGTATCGAAAGTGGCTGACAGATCGAGGAGCACAAAGGTGGCTGTGCCTCCTCCATCCATCACCGCTCTGATCTCCTCTGTGGCCTTAATGAGTGTCGTTTCCGTACTGTGCTCTTGGCGGAATCCAAACTGGGAGTGATCAAGCAGGTTATTTTCACGAATAAATTGAGCTAATTGAATATTCATAATTTTTTCAAATATTTTGGATGGCAACACCAACCGGGCTATAGGTCGGTAGTTGTGCGGGTTAGTCACATCCAGGAAGAGTTTTTTTAGCAAGGGAAGGATAAAGGTATCTTTCCATCTGGAAGGAAAATTGCCAGAGTCAAACATAGAGTTGAAGATTTCTGTGAGACCAGGACTCACCATTTCCGCTATTTCTTTCAGAAATGCCGATGGGCATGGGTCGGAGGGGGATCACGACTTAAGCCTTAAGCCTCATGCAGCTGGAAATCACATACATGCTAGTGGATTCTAGCAGTAATGGTGGCAGTGTAGCTGCAGTGTCCACTAGAGAAGGAAAGCTCTGATTCCCAAAGGATTTGGTACTGAGTTATGTGTGGTGGGACTGGCATTGATAAGTAGTTCTCAGCATATGAAGTGGCTATAACTGTGCACAAGGCTCCTGAGGAGTACTGGAGGGGTAGCGAATGGAGGTAGATGCCCTCAGTGGGGAAGGACACTCTCCTAACAGTAGAGGTAGAGAAGCAGACACCATACACTCAGATGAAGCGCATATGTATCAATACGTTTGGGTTGACCCCTGAGCGGTATAGGCAGAAGTTCAGGAGCAGCCACAAACTTCCTACACAGATTTGAGCAGACTTCCTAGATTATTCTATCAAGGCGCTGATGGGCAGGGTGAGGGGCAGGAATTTAGAAGATTATAACTAGATGTACAACCTAATTCTGGGGAGCACATGCTTAATATTTGTTTTAAATAGCTTCACCAGCACCTGGTTGATAGCAAGCTGACTAACCCAAGGAAGCTTGCTGAGGAGATGGACCTCTGAGCTAACACATTGGTGTCCAAAAATCTATTTGATGGGGAACTCCAAAAGGGTAGTCAGGGTTCCCAACATAAGGGGGAGGGAGGGTTTAAAAGACGTTTTTACAAGACTCCCAATACAGTTCTCAAGGGAAAGGGCTTAATTTCCAATTTAGCCACCAGAAAAATAGCTTCCATGATAAGAATCAGAACAAGACTCCCAAGTGCTAAGAGTGCTATGAGTACGGGCATTACAAGAGGGATCCCAAATGTACCAAGAATGCACAGCCTGACGGACACCGGGGTTGGCAAGTGTAGTACTTGGGGAGGAGTTTGTCCCAGTCAGTGTTGGGCAGTCAGTGAGATTACCCTAGTGTGCCTGGGTGATATGGAAATGGTGCTTGAAGCATATATGCCTTTCAATACTGCAAAGTATAGGCAGTGGGTCTGAGGGACAAAGAGGCTGGCATGACTGTGGTAAGGAGTCCGCTGGTGGCCACGGAGCAGATTTTACCCAATACATTCCACCACGTTGTAGCAGCTGACAACCATGAGGGTCATCACCCAATGGCCCTTGTTCCATTTGAGTGAGAGGGGTCTCCGGTCTTCTGAATGTTGTTGTGAGCCCTGACATGCCTGTTTACTGTTTGTTAGGGAATGATCTTGAGCACACTACCTGGAAGGAAGTAGAGCTCAGGTCCCACCTGGAAATGTTGGGGTTATCTGAGTGGGTTTGTACAACCACCAGGTCCAAGGCTACTAAAGAAGGGACTTAAGGAAGTCTGGAGCCTGGAAGAATGGTCCCGACAGCTGCCAAAGGAGGAAAGGGGAAGTGTTGGAGCCGGCCTCGTGGCGTGGTCCTGTTCCCCCTTGCCAAGCCGCACGAGGTCCCCTGCACCTCGGGGCTCCTCCATTTTGGATTGTACGTGACTCTGCGCACCAGCCTACGTGACCCCGCTCAACCCGGCCTCGGCCCCAGCAAGCCCCGACATCAAGGCACCAACAACTGGCCAGGGGGTACCACGTGAACACTTCCCCACTCCCGACGGAGGGCAGTATCGATGGGACCCCCAACCGTCCTCCCACACCTAGGTGTGATCGCCCCACAGCTCTCCTGGGCCTGGCGCCTCTCCTGCTGAGCGTCTGGCCGCTCCCGACCCGGCCTCTCCGCCCCCCGGGCGCAAGGGTCCGGACATCAAAGGGCTCCAGACCTATATCTGGGGCGACCCTGCAACAGGACAGCAGTTGTATCCCGGAGTCAAGAGCCCTGCTGATCGGATCGCGGCTGACCCTACGGAGAAAGACTCATCCTGGAACCACGCTCTGAGCCCTGCTGACTACGTCGCGGCTCCATCGTGCTTAAAGACCTTCACGAACCTTTTGGGGCCCTGCTGACGCTGTCGCGGCCCGACCTTGTTGAACTTGCCATCAGAGCCCAGCTGACCTCGTCGCGGCTCGACCGAAGCGGACCTACCACCAGAGCCCTGCTGACTGTGTCGCGGCTCGACCCAAGCGGAACTACCACCTGAGCCCTGCAGACACCGTCGCGGCTCTCCACGTCCGAGCTGCTTTGAGACCAGCACCTGCCGCTCCGGTCCCCGGAGCCACCTTCGGCCTAACGCAAGGTCTGGCGCAGAGCTTCCCCGTACCAGGCTGGTACTAAGACTGTCCCGCTACCCTGTCCCTACAAAGACATTGAGACTCTTTCTGGATCTCTCGATCCCCCTGTAAATATTTCGAATGTGCTACTATTGATAAAGTACCTAGATACGCAACTGATACGGAGTCCTGTGTGGTGGTGTTACTGGGCCTAGTACGACCATAGGAGAAAGACCTCTCCTAGGAGGCTTCTCAGCGGCGCTCGGCTATAACTTTGCGGTAGGAAGGTGCCCCGGAGTGGTCCCCCTGACTCCCTGGTGGTCCTCCCTCCAACAGGAAGGGGCATGGGAAACCACCAGACCCTGAATGTCTCCTAGTTGAGGTGAATGGGGCTCCAGAGGAGGTTGACCCTGAGCCCACAGAGGAGGACATTGCCTTTCTTGGTGTCTCTTAGACCTGGCACATTGGCGTGGGTCTCCCTTCCATTTTTCGCTGTTGCCTCATTTGTTTTTGCTTGTGTTAGTTGCTCAGGGCACTGTGCCACTGCTGTCCAGTGCCACAGTAAAAGTGCTCCCTATTGTAAATTGATGTATGATTTGTGATTCCATGATTGGTTGGTTTGGTTTACCTGTCAGACCCTAGTACAGTGCACTCGGAGTGCCCAGGGCTTGTGAATCTAAATGCTGCTGGTGGGCTTGCAGCACTGGTTGTGCCACCCACAGAAGCAGCCTGTAAAAGTGTGTCTAAGGTCTGCCATTGCAGAGCCTGCGTGCAGTCTGGTACTGTCAAGCTGACTGGGCAAGTGCACCCACTTGCCAGTCCCTAAACCTTCCCTTATCTTCATATCAGACACCCCTATGGTAGGCCCAAGGGCAGGGTGCATTGTAAGGATAAGGTAGGACATGCCCTGGTGTGTGTGGCATGTTCTAATAGTGAATCACAGCCATTTTCGTTTTTCACTATTGCAAGGCTACCTGTTCTCCATAGGCCAGAAGGGGCAGTTTGGTTATTACATCTTATAATCTTAACTGACTCAGGGAACATGGTAGAAATTCGAATTTAGTATGCCTGAACTCAGAATGATGAAATACTTATTTTAGTGAAGTTGGTTTTAACATTCTGTGTTTGAAAATACCACTTTTAGGCGTTTTCTTGTATAACCATTCAAGCCTGCATCTGCTAGGCTGTGTATTCCCTGTCTGGAGTTTGAGTGACAGGGCTGGGGAATTGCAGGAGACAGGGTGAGGTGTCCCAGTGGTGAATAGAGAGATCTGCATCTAGATGGGTGGGAGGATTTGCACCTGGGACCTGAATAGGGCTGTGTCTTCCCTTCACAATGCTGGCTCCACCTCCTGTGGTGCGTCTGATGTCTCTGCCCTGAACTCTGAAAGGAAAGAAGTGTCAGGTAAACAAAGTGCTCCAGGTCTGACCAGAACCAGTTTGAACAAGGCAAAGTCCCTTCTGCCCTCAGAGGATAAAGGATTTTTGGGGTATAAGTATTGGGACCATGATCCCAAGAATTTAGGTCACTTTGGGAAAACAAGAAGAAACCTTTGCTGAGGAGAGGAACCAAGAAGAAACTGAGGAGAGACTATTCCTGAAACTGGGGGATTGGCCTGCAGGGGTTGCCTACTGCCAAAGAGAGGAGAAAGGAACTTTGTGTGTACTTTTGCTCAACTTGTGAAGGATCTCCAAGGGCTTGGTTAAGAGCTTGCCTCTTGCTGAAGTCTCAGGAACAACAGACTTCACCCCCCAGCTCCCCAGTTCTTTGGAAGTGCCTGCTGCTGTTGTCGGGCCTTTTGAGGGACTGCGTGTCGCAAGGAGCTGGAAGCGCGACTCCAGAAGGAGAAGCGTGCCGCCGTTGGAGCTGTTGTCATCGCATCACGTAAAGTGTGTCGCCGCTGCAGCTGTCGCATCAAGCGGAAGCGTCTCGCATCATCCAGGAAGTGTCTCGCGATGCCGAAGAAGCGTGTCGCCATCGCAGCTATCGCAGCTGGCGCATTGCACCGCATCAAGAGAAGAGTCTCACATCGAGGAAGAAGCATGTCGCCATTGCAGCCATCGTAGTTGTCGCATTGCACCACATCAAGAAAAGCGCCTTGCATCCACGGAGAAGCGTGACGCCATCGGAGCTGTTGTCGTCGCATCGCGTAAAGGGGTGTCGCCGCTGCAGCATCGCATCGAGTCGGAGAAGAGTGCCGCTGCCAAGGCCGCTGTCGTCACATCGCGTAAAGTGTGTCGCCGCTGCCGCTGAAGCATTGAATAAAGTCTTCTCGCAACATCGGAGAAGTGTGCCGCATCTGGAGGATCTTGACGTCTTTATTTCTTTGCACCCAAATCTTCATCGCATCAACATTGTTGCAACACTTTCGTTGCCCTGCGTGTCGCATCTAAAAGGTACATTGACTTAAAGTGTCGCATTTAAGAACTAAAGAGAACTAAGCTAAATTCTACCATCTAATGGCAAACAAAGCGGTACAAAAGGGGGTGGTGATGGACAGAGCATCAGAGCCAATCAAACACTCACACCCAGTCAACAGATCTGGGTTTGATCCATCACCGTTCTTTAGCCGACTTTGCCTGAAGAGTGGGCTAAAGAACGGTGATGGATCAAACCCAGATCTGTTGACTGGGTGTGAGTGTTTGATTGGTTCTGATGCTCCGTCCATCACCACCCCCTTTTGTACCGCTTTGTTTGCCATAAGTTGGCAGGGTATGCTCAGACGTGAGTCCCTTGCTCACTTTGCCACTGGATTCAAGCAAGCCTGGCTGAAGACGGCTGAAATGCCAGAAACCGGTCCTAGGAAGCTTGTTTCCGGTCCAGGGAAGGCATGGCTTGGCAGTTCGGGCTGGACTGTTCCCATGAGGCACAGGGTCAGACTGATTTGCATATGGCCATGCCTGAACTGGGGTGGCAAAGTGGGCTAAATTGGTTCTGATGCTCCGTCCATCACCACCCCCTTTTGTAATACTTATTTAAGTGCCAGTAATAAAATTAACTGAAAGATGTTCCTTAGCATTCTGATGATCCAAAAGTAGGTTGTCAAAGTGCGATTAACCTGCCAGACCAGTGACAACATGCTATCAACGATGACAACTAGATTCCTTGCTGTATCTGTTGGAATAGGTAGATGTCCCAATGTATCAGGCCACCAGTTGTTGTTCCAAATGGTAGATTGAGTTTCAAAGAGAAGTACCTCTGTATTCTACCTGTTTAATTTCAAATCGTTTTTTCCCATTCACCTGGCCACTGCTGTCAGAGGGGTTTTAAAAGCTAAGTTGAAATGCCAGTGTAAGCTGCACTCAGAGGCTCTGCAGTGTCAGGTCTAAGACATGTTTAAAGAGCTACTTAAGTGGGTGGCACAATCACTGCTGCAAGTCTGCTTGTAGCATTTAGTTTACAGGCCCTCTGCACATATTGTACACTTTAATAGGAACTTATAGGCAAAATAAATATGCTAATTGTGGTTATTACAATTAAACCATATTTAAAGGTGTGAGCACAACGTCTAACAAATGCCTCCCCCTGCTGAAAGTGGGGAGAACTAACCGATTTCCTGGGAGTTCTCCTCCCTTAGGTGGAAGAACTTGAAAAGACCATCAACATTGGTGTGGTCTGTACCAGGTCTGTGTTCCACAGTAAAATCCATTATCTGTAGGGAGAGGAACTCCCTCAAGCATTTTGGATTCTCACCCCTCAGTTGCTTTAGCCACCTGAGGGTCCTGCAGTCAGTCTGAATCCAGAAGTGAGTCCCAAACAGTTATTGTCTCAAATTCTTCAGTGCCCAAGTGAAAGCAAAGACTTCCCTTTCAAAAGCAATTCATCTCTGTTCCCTGAGAAGTAAACTCCTAGATATGAAAGCTACAGGTTGACCAAGGCTCTCATCTTGATGTTGTGAAAGTACTGCCATGCTCTGAAGCATCAGTTTGTACAATTAATTCCCTGTCAAAGTCAGGGGCTTTGAGCACAGGGGCTGTGCACATGGCCTGTTTTATGGAGTAAAATTCTTTATGGTATGCCTCTGTCTAGATCACCACTCTGGCTGCTTCTTCAAATTCAGCTCAGTCAAGAGGGCAACAATGGTGCCATATCCCTAGACAAACCTCCTGTAATAACTTGTGAGGTCTAATTAGACTCTCACCTCAGTGTGAGTATTTGGGGGCTCACAGGCCATGATGGTTTCTATACCTTACCCTTGCCCACCAGGTACCCCTAGTATACCAATGACTCCTGCCCTATCTAGCAACTACTGGCCTGGACAGTCAGGCCTGAATTTTGCAGGGCCTGGAGCCCTTCCTGCAGGTAAAAAGGTGGTTTTAACAGCTGCTACTGATGTCAGCTATGTTTTCTAATTAATTAGCACTGAAGTACTCCATACAAGCCAAAACCTGGTTCAACAGCCTCAGTAAGATGGCAGGGGGCAGCCGCGGTCTGTGCAGGTAACAGCAGTTTGGTGGTGGGGCCGCCTGCGGTGGGATTTCGAGGGACGATGCTGAGGGAAAATGTATTATTTATTTAATTTTCCCTCTACAACGTCCCTCGAAATCCCCCCACGTGGCCCCACCGCACCACCGCTGTTACCTGCACAAACCGCGGCTGCCCCACACCTTGTGTCTTGGGTGCTTTCTGCCCCTCCTGGGGTAGCAGATGGGGGCTACTGCCGGGGGAACAGAAATACTCAATGCACAAACCACGGCTAGTGTGGGGGCTGCCCAGAATGGACATGCCAATGCCCCCACCCTCCCCCCTTGAAAATGGCAAAGTCTTTCTGTCCCACCCCAGGAGGGGAGAAAGCCCACTAGGCACCAGAGATTCAGTTTCTTTTTATATATAGGGTTGGGGGCTGCCCAGATTAGGCATACCAATGCCTCCACCCACAAAAAATTGCCCCAGTCTTTGTGCCCCCTTTTGAGGCAGATGGGGGCAATAGCCCCTTATCTGCCCCCGAGGGTGGAAGGCCACCAGGCACCAGGGATTTTTTTTTCAAAGTTCAGGTGTGGGGCTGCCAAGAATGGGCATGTCAATGGCCCCGCCCCCAAAACAAATGCCAGAGTCTTTCTACCCCCTCACAGGAGACAGATGGGGGCAAAAGACCTTGATCTGTCCCCCAGGGATTTTTTTTATATATAGGGATGGGGGCGGTTCAGAATGGGCATGCCATTGCACCCACCCCCAAAAGATTTGCTACAGCATTTCTGCCCCCCTGAGGTAGATTGGTCAATAGCCCCTTATGTGCCCCCCCCTGGGGGGCAGAAAACCCACTAGGCACCAATGATTATTTTTCCGAAGTTCAGGAGTGGGGCTGGCCAGAATGGGCAGGCCAATGCCCCTACTACTTCAAAGAAGTACCACAATTGTTCTTCCCCCCCACCTCCCAGGAAGCAGATGGGGTCAATAGCCTCTGAGCTGCCTCCCGGGAGACAGAAAGCCCACTAGGCACCAGGGATTTTATTTATACATAAGGGTGGTGGCTGCCCAGAATGTGCATGCCAATCCCTCCACCCCAAAAGAAATTGGCCACAGTCTTTCTGTTCCCCTCGGGACACATATGGGGGCAATATCACCTTATCTACCCCCCGGAGGCAGAAAGCCCACTAAGGAACCATTTTTGTAAATTATATGCAAGGGTGGGGGCTGCCCAGAATGGGTGTGCCAATGTCCCCACCCCCCAAAACAATTAGCCACAGTCTTTCTGCCTCCTCTGGGAGGCAGAGTGAGCAATAGCCCTTGATATGCTCCTGAGGGGAGGCAGAGAGTCCACTAGGCACCAAAGATTATGGTGGCGTTTTATGCATAGGGGTGGGGAAAATGTGTTGTTTTTGACAAAGTTGTAGGTTTGCAAGGGTTTCAGAGTACCAGAACCTGGTGACAGCCCCACAAGTCACCCCATAATGGACTCCCCTGGATGTCTAGTTTTCAAAAATGTATAATTTTGTTATGTTTCCTCAGGTGCTGGAAGTGATAGGGTGCAAAATCTACAGCTAGGCACATTGCAAAAAAAGGGTCAGTTTTCACTGGATAGATGTGATGTGTCCATGTTGCGTTTTGGCCCTGTTGGACTTGGCACTTTTTTCAGGGTCATGCCTTCCTCTTGTATTTTTTCTGACCTGTTGTGGGTGGTTTTATGACTCTAGGCACTTTTCACTGCAGATCAGTGCTAAAGGGCATGTGGTCTCTATGGTAAACTTGGTAAGATTGATCTACATTTGTTTGTCATATATATAATTTACCTATCAGTCTCTTGTACAGTGGCACCTCAGATACCCAGGGTCAGTAAATTAAATGCTACTGGTGGGCTTGCAGTGCTGTTTGCGCCACCCACCAAAGTAGCCTTTCAAATCTGTCTCAGCCCTCTGCCACTGCAGGGCCTGTGCACGCAGTTTACTGCCGCTGTGACATAGCACATAAAGTGGTTGCCACGTCTGCAACTCCCCTTTTACTACATATCAGTCACCCCTAAGGTAGGCCCTAGCTAGCCCTATGGGCAAGGTGTGGTGTAGGTAAAAGGTAGGACATGTGCCTTAATTGTGTGGCATGTCCTGGTAGTGACAAACAGCCTATTTGGTTTCTCACTGCTGTGAGGCTGCCCTCTCATAAGGATGCATTGGGAATTCCCTGATATGTGCTTCAGTGGTAATTCCTGATCTGAGAGGGGCAGCGTGATCAATTTTGGTATGTTTGGAATAGTAGTGATAAACCTGCTTATTGGTGAAAGCAGATTTATTATTCCTATTTTACAAATGCCACTTTTAGAATTGGCTGCTATGTCTCTTTGTGCCTGCCTGAGTGTATTGACCATCTGGTTCTGACTGACAGGAGCAAGGGGGTGTCCATTCCATCCAGCCAGTCCATGGGGGGGGGTTGAGGTGTGTCCTGCCCTGCCTGGATGACTCTGCGCTAGGCTAAAACGGCCTGGTCTGCATTTCGAGTGGTGGGAGGAGAAGCACCTGTACCTGAATAGGGCTGTGCCTGCCTTCGACAATGATGGCTCCACCCCCCTGTGGTGTGTCTGGAGCCAAACCTTACACTGTGAATGGGAGTGTTGTGCACTTGCAAATGTAATTTTAAAGTACCCCCAGAACTTGTTTGGACTGGGCTCAGAGCCCTGTACCAGGGGAGAACAAAGACATATTGATTATAAGTACTGGGGCTATGACCCTATGTCTGTTGAACAGGAACTGAAAAAGAAGACAGTGTGGGGGACGTGTGGTTGCAGGCTGCTGGACTATACAAGGAACCACCTAGGGAATGGACTATTCTGGGGGGCTTGGAGAAGGACTGCCCCTCTGTTCTGAGGCCCCTTGTGCTGGCCTGCCTGGCTGTGCCCTTCTGGTGTGTTCCCAGCACTCTTCAAGGACTGCTACTGTGCCCCTGATCTATGCAGACTCTGTGCTTTATTTTCTTTAGGCTCTTGGCCCTGGGCCAGAGCTTGGAGCATGCTGCAAGTAGTTACCTGAGCCCTAACTGTGTGCTCCTGCCACAGTAGAGCGTGTAGAGTGCTTCCTTACTTCTGTGCCTTGAAATATGGTGCCCACACACCAGAAGAGCAAGGTGGGTGTTTTCAACTTCTTTTCTGAGCCCCCAGAAGTGGCCTCAATCTGCAAAGGAGACCGCCTTTTCATTTAAATCGATTGTGCCCGGAGCAGCGTGGCTTCGGAAGCTGCTCAGGGAGCCAGGAAGGAACAGCAAGGATTCCCAGGCCGGGGAGTCCTCTAAGTAACTGGCAACGCTGACGTCATAGAGGGGTGGAGCGGAAGGCAGCGAAGCCGCCGGACATTTTGCTCTGTGTTAGATCTGGGGGTCTCTAGATGGCAGGAGTAGGTACCACTGTCCAAATAGGGACCCTTGCTTCTAGTCAGGGTAAGGGGGATACACTCTTTAGATAACCCCTGCTCACCCCCTTGGTAGCTTGGCAAGAGCAGACAGGCTTATCAAAGGCAATGTGTAAAGTATTTGTACCAACACTCACAGTAACACAGTGAAAACACCACAAATGGACTCCACACCAGTGTAAATAAATAAAGTACTTTTATAAAAACTACACAAGACCAAAATGACAAAAATCCAACATACACAGTCCAAGAATATGGTTTCAAAAGAGTTCTTAGCTTAGCGACAAAATAATCCACATTAGCGTTGATTTTAGCCAACAGTACTTGGTGATGCGATAAAAGTTCTTAGCGACGAAGAACATGCAACAGCGTCAGTTCTGAGACCCTGGGGAGGCGATGCGACAACCCCGCTGCACGCAGCGGGCATGTGCGACGAATCCGGTCTGTATGGGGAGTGAGGCAATACTTGTATGGATTCCAAGGCGTAGCTTATCCGGTAGAAATTTACTCGCAAAGGCATGATGCGACAAAATTCGGCCCGCTAACGAGCGGGGCGACGATTTTCCCAGCGATGATCTTGGTTGGCTCTGTGACGATATTCGCAGCAACAAAATTTGGCCTGCTAACGAGCAGTGCGATGATTTTGGCTGGCTCTGCGACGATGTTCGCGGCGATAAAATTCGGCCTGCTAACGAGCGGGGCGACAATTTCACCAGCGATGATCTTGCTCAGCGGTGGCAGGCTCTGCGATGATGTTCGCAGCGATAACAATTCGGCCCGCTAAGGAGCGGAGCAATGGAAATGTTCTCGCTAAGCCGGCGGTGCGTGAAAAAGTGTAGATCCTTTGCTTCTGTCTTCCTGGTCAGCTTCCCAACAGCAGGCACAGTTTCCAGAGGCCCCACAATTGGATCAAGCATTCTAGGAAGGGCAGAACTCACACAGCAGAGTTCAGGGGGAAGCTGGGGGTGAAGTCCTTTTGTTCCTGGGACTTCTTAACAGGAGGCCAGCTCTACTCAGGCCCTTGGAGATTCTTTCAAGCCTGGGAACACAGCACACAGCAAAGTACTTCCCCTCTCCTTGGCAGCAAAGCAACTGCAGGTCAGCCTTACAGCAGGTCAGTCCTTCTTCTTCAGTCTTCCAGCTTTCTCCTTGGCAGAGGTTCCTTCTTGATTCCAGGATGATCTAAATTCTTGGGATCAGGGTCCCAATATTTATACCCCAAAATCCTTTGTCCTCTGAGGGCAGAGGGGCCTTTGCCCAGTCCAAACCAGTTCTGGAGCACTCTGTTTACATGACTCCTTCTTTCCTTTCACAGTGCAGGGCAGACACATCAGACGCACCACAGAGGGTGGAGCCAGCACTGTGGGGGGCAGGCACTCTCCTATTCAGGTCCCAGGTGCAACTCCTCCCTCCCATCTAGATGTAGATCTCTCTATTCAGCCCTGTGCTGACTCACCCTGTCTCCGGGAATTCCCCAGCCCCCTGGAATTTCCCAGCCCCTGTCACTTAAAACTCCAGACAAGGAATACACAGCCTAGCAAAGGCAGGTTTGGATGGTTAGACAAGAAAATACCTACATTCTAAAAGTGGTATTTTCAAACACAGAATGTTAAAATCAACTTCAATAAAAGATGTATTTTATCATTCTGAGTTCAGGCATACTAAACTCGAATTTCTACCATGTTCCCTGAGTCAGTTTAGGATTATAAAATGTAATAATCAAACTGCCCATTCTGGCCTATGGAGAACAGTTAGCCTTGCAATAGTGAAAAATGAAAATGGCTGTAATTCACTATTAGGACATGCCACACACATCAGGGCTTGTCCTACTGTTAGAATCCGGGTTCTCTGGTTGGCACAGGTAGGTACTTGTGACAAGCAGGGAACCTTTCCTCTAGTCAGAGTAAGGGGTTACACTCCTAAAATAACCCCTGCTCACCCTCTAGGTAGCTTGGCGCGAGCAGACAAGGCTTATCTCAGAGCGTTATAGGTTAAGCATTTGTGAACACATACAGTAACCCAGTGACAACACTACAAATGGACACCACACAGATAGGTATATTAAAAATAAGGATTCTTTATATAGGATTATCACAAGACCATTAAACGATTAAAAATACACAATACGGTTGCTTAGTTGGTAAAAGGTTGCTTAGTTTCTCTCAAGTTCTTAAATGCGACACTTTAAGTCAATGTACCTCAGATGCGACACGCAGGGCAACGAAAGTGTTGCAGCGATGCAGATGCGTTGAAGTTCTTGGTGCAAAAGAAATAAAGACGGGATCTTCCAGATGCGTGACGCTTCTCCGAGGTTGCGAGAAGGCCCAATTCGATGCGTCAGCTACAGCGGCGTCACCTTTGATGAGATGCGACGACAGCGGCCCTGGGCAGCGGCACTCTTCTCCGACGTTGCGAGACGCTTCCGCTCGATGCGATGCTGCAGCGGCGACACCCCTTCTGCGAGGTGCGGCAACCGCGGCTCCGACGGCGGCACGCTTCTCCGTGGCTGCGAGACACTTCCGGACGATGCGAGATGCTTCCGCTCGATGCGATGCGGCAGCGGCGACACTCTCTGCGAGATGCGACGGCAACAGCTCCGACGGCGATACGCTTCTCTCCCTTGTGTCGCGCTTCCAGCTCCTTGCGACACGCAGTCCCTCAGAAGGCCCAACAACAGCAGCAGGCACTTCCAAAAGACTTTGGGGAGCTGGGGATGAAGTCCACTGGTCCTGGGACTTCGTTCAGGGGGCAAGCTCAGTTCAAGCCCTTGGAGATCTTTAAGCACAAGTTGAAATAAAAGTCTTTGTAGTCTTTTCTCCTCTCCTTCAGCAGCAAGGCAACCACTGCAGGCCAATCCCCCAGGTCAGGGACAGTTACTCCTCCTACAGCTTTTCCAGTTCCTTCTCTTCTGGCAGAGGTTCTTCTTGTTTCCGCAGGATCTGATCTAATTTCTTGGGAGCAGGGTCCCAATACTTATACCCCTAATTCCTTTGTTCCTCTGGGGTAGAGGGGCCTTTGCCCAGTCCAAACCAGTTCTTGAGCACTCTGTTGACATGACTCGGCCTTTCTATTCAGGGTGCAGGGCAGAGACATCAGCCGCTCCGCAGGAGGCGGCGCCAGCATTGTGGTAGCAGAGCACAACCCTATTCAGAGCCCAGGTGTACTCCTCCCACCCATCTGACTGCCAATCTTCCTATTCACCACCAGGCTACCTAGCCCTGCCCCTCTGGGTTTCCCCAGCCCTGTCACTCACACAACCAGACAGGCAGATACACATCATAGCAGAGGCGGGCTGAAATGGTCAGGCAAGCAAATACCAACTTTCTAAAAGTGGTATTTACAAACACAGAATATTAAAATAAACTTTACTAAAAGATGTATTTTATTATTCTGAGTTCAGGCATACTAAACTCGAATTTCTACCATGTTCCCTGGGTCTGTTAGGATCATAGAATGTAACAATTCTGACAGCCCATTCTGGCCTATGGAGAACAGGTAGCCTTACAATAGTGAAAAACGAAAATGGCAGTAATTCACTATTAGGACATGCCACACACATCAGGGCTTGTCCTACCTTATGCTTACAATGCACCCTGCCCTTGGGCCTACCATAGGGGTGACTAATATGAAGTTAAGGGAAGGTTTAGGGACTGGGAAGTGGGTGCACTTACCCAGTCAGCATGACAGTACCAGACTGCACGCAGGTTCTGCAGTGGCAGACCCTAGACACATTTTACTAGGCCGCTTCTGTGGGTGGCACAACCAGTGCTGCAAGCCCACCAGCAGCATTTGTATTTACAAGCCCTGGGCACTCCTGGTGCACTTTACTGGGGTCTGACAGTAAACCAAATAAGCCAATCATGGAATCCAACCAACATAAACATTTTAAATAGGGAGCACTTGCACTGTGGCACTGGTTGGCAGTGGCACAGTGCCCTGAGCAGCTAACACCAGCAAAAACATAGGAGGCACAACGACAAAATGTGGAAGGGAGACTCACGCCAAGGTGCCAGGTCTAACACCTACCTTATACTTACAATGCACCCTGCCGGTGGGCCTACCATAGGGATGACTAATATGCAGAAGAGGGAAGGTTTAGGGACTGGCAAGTGGGTGCACTTGCCCAGTCAGCATGGCAGTTAGCAACTGCACACAGGCACTGCAGTGGCAGGCCTGAGACACCATTTTAGGGCTACTCATGTGGGTGGCACAATCAGTGCTGCAGGCCCACTAGTAGCATTTGAATCACCAGCCCTGGCACGCTCAGTGCACTTTACTAGGGACCTACTGATGAACCAAATCTGCCAATCATGGATAACCAATCATAGTAACAATTTATACAGAGAGCATGTGCACTTTAGCACTGATCAGCAGTGGTAAAGTGCCCAGAGTCCTATAGCCAACAACCACGGGTCAGGAAAAACAAAGGAGGAAGAAGCAAAAAGTTTGGGGATAACCCTGCAATAAGGGCCATTTCCAACACAACCCCCTTCCAGCCTAAAGCCAGGGTAGACCAAACGATACCTCGATGGGATTCCCTGCTTGGGGCGATAGAACACGGAAACTGGCCCAAACAGCAGGGCACTATTCCTGTTCTACGCCTTCCTGAACCCAGTTGGATCCCTCTATCCATACTCTCGAGGTCCACCAAGCCAACCCACGTGGAACCCTTCTCCTAACCTGTGGACACCATCTGTGCAGCACCTAACCTTAACTTGCTCACTGGTGTGTCCCAACAGAAAGAAAACAAGCCACAGTGGTCAGGGATGAGACCCAGGCCTTATGCCTCTCAGGGCTCTCAAACCCCTGTGGCGTCAGAGGGTGGGGGGCCGTAGCCCTAAGTGCTTGGTACCCTTTGTCCACTCCCGCTCCTGTCAGGTCAGGTCTGACATCCTGGCACTGACCCACCAGCCCCGGGCCTATACCCGGCGGCTGGATAGGAGGCTGGGTTGGGCTTTCCCATACCCGGTCCTCCTCTTCCTTGGGGCTCTGTACCCTCCTACCTGGAGCGGTACCCCCTTCTAGAATAGTCAGGGCACCTGTGGCAGGGGTCCTGCACCATTCGCCTACCAGTTCAGAGGTTCTATCCTGCAAATGGGATTCCAGGTCAGGGGGGACACCCCGGACCTAGCCCTTCAACCTCGGGTCTAAACCCTTCGGGTGAACCGCGGTCAGAGGCGAGGACTCCCTCCCTCTGTACCCCCTTCCAGAGTTCTGCACCCTCCCGCTTGGAGTGGTACCCATTGAAGACAACCTAGTAGGGACACTGCTTACAGATGTCCCTCCCTCCAGGTCAGGCAACACCTGAACCTGGCTTCCCAACCCAGGGACTAACCCCTGTGGTTGAACACTTGCCCGGCGCACCAGAACTTCACTCACAGATGTGTCCACACTGGTAGACAGCACCCACCTGGCCAACACAATGGTGTGGCCCAGTCCACCCTCAGGGTGTGACTCCTGCCCCCCTTCCAGGGGCAACCCTGTCCACCAGGACAACTAGCCACAGGGGCCACTGACAGTGGTCAGGGATGAGACCCAGGCCTCATGCCTTCCAGGCCTCTCTAACCGCTGTGGCGTCAGAAAGTGGGGGGCAGTAGCCCCAGGTGCCTGGCACCTCTCTTCCATTCTCCCAACTGAACAGTCAGGTATGGCATCCTGACACTGGCCCGCCAGCCCAGGGTGTGCACCCTCAGGCTGACCAGAGGTCACGGGCGAGGCTCTCCTCTCCCTACCTCTCCTTCTGGGGTCTGACCTCTCCTCCCCGGAGAGTCACCCTCAGATCATAACTCGCCTACCAGTTCAGGACCTCTCTCCAGCAACTGGTCTCCCAACCTAGGGTCTAAACCCGTGGGTTGCACCGGGGTCAAAGGCGAGGACTCCCTCTCTCTGCACCCCCTTCCAGAGGGCTGCACCCCCCCAACTGGGGTGGTACCCCTGGAAGCCAAACCGGTCAGGACACTGGTTACAGATGTCTTTCCCTCCAGGTCAGGCAGATCCTGAACCTGGCCTCCCAACCCAGGGACTAAACCTTGCGGTTGCACACCTGCCTGGCATGCCAGGACTTCTGGAGACTCACACAGTATCTCCCAGAGGGTGACACATGACTCATGTGTCCCGTGACAGTCTGCCTGGTGCAGATCTCGCAGCCCCTGTCCCCCTGACAGTGCGCGAAGATCCCCCAGGACAGAAGTGGTGTCACCATGGTCACTCCTAGGGGACTCAGCCCTTCTGGTTGGTCCCTGACCCACTGGTTCTCCCACTGGGGAACACATCACCCTCTCACCCCTCAGTCGGGACTTCTGCACCCTCCCAACTGGAGCGGTACCGCCAGATACCAGAACCACTGGAGCTCTGTTTACAGAGGCTCCAGGTTCTCCTGACACTAGGAGATCCTCCTCAAATGGCCTACTAGCACTGTCTAGGCCCCTAACCTGGTGTTCCCTTAAGGAACCCTCCAGGCCCTGAGACTGGGTTTCGGGCACCTTGGGACCCACAGTCCCACACTCACTCTTTCTCCACTGAGATAGGACATGAGCCCCTACACCCCTCCCACTACACTGGGACCTAACTGGGCTACACTGAACCTCTTCCACCTCAAAGGTCTGGAATATATCTGCGCCACTTCTTTTGGGATCACTCCCCAATGCCTCTTCAGACCCTCTGGCATCCAACCAGAGGTCTGCCTCATGCGCAAGCTCTCTGGAACCAGAGAACTCACACTCCACCGGGTGTTGGCATAGCTCTGGAAAACAGGGACTTAAAATATGCTCTCCAACAAATGAATCACACAGCCCCCCACAGTTGTTAACCAAGCTAACTTTTGCCTCACCCTCCAGTGCCTCACACAAGTACCCCACACCACTCTTCTGAGACTGGCAAGACAGTACCAACTTGAAAATCACAAACTGATTCTATATTATGTTTTTGCTCTGGAAAAACATTTTGTTCACAGAAATGGTAGTCATCCTGAGAGGTGTGCAACCCAAGGGAGTGTTGAGGGAAACCCAAGGGGGCATATTATCAAGCACTGCGTTAAAATTATCGCCGCTTCAGCGGCAGAAAACTGCCGCTAAAGCGGCGATAATGAGCTTGATAATATGCCGCAGAGAATTCCAACAGAAGCCCATGTTGACACCAGAACATGGGCTTCTATGGGAATTCTCAAGGGCATATTATCAAGCCCATTATCGCTGCTTTAGCGGAAGTTTTCTGCCGCTAAAGCTGCGATAATTTTAACGCCGTTTCTTGATAATATGCTCCAAGGTGCGTAAAACTCAAGCACCAAAATGTTGTATGGAGGAGGTGGGTGTGAGGGGGCGGTCTGCCCAGGGCGGCTCAAGTTTTGGGGGTGGCGGCCTTCCCCCCTGCTCTTACCTGTGGCCTTCGGCCTTCGCTGGGCGGCAAGGACAGGAATCGGCAGCACCTTCCCATCCCCCCCCTCTCTTACATGTACCCGCGGGCAGCAAACTCTGGGGCCGCCAAAAGGTCATGCTACACCACTGTATATAAAATAAGCAGAAACATTTTAATTGCAATCTGTGGCCGCAGTTAATTGCACGTTGAAAAAAAAACCTGCTTTTTAATGTAGGGTTCCCTAAAATACATATTTAATAAATATATGAAATGCATAACAGATAAAAGGTATAACATGGTCCTACATTTCCAAGTAGGGGTTCTGGTTAATTCCACAAATCAAATTGCCATAACATATGATAGAGCCTGAGGTCAGCAGCTTAAGTAGGTGAAATCACATGTGAAAATAAATGGAACAATCAAGTATAACATACATTTTTTCACTTTAAACATTACATTTTCACAAAACACATACAGATATTAGAACGCAATTGGGCTAGTTTAATCATACTGGATTGTAATACAGTCATAAGGCATTCATACTGTCAAACTCCATTTTGAATGACAATTTGCTTTCCCAGTTCTGCTTAAGCATTCACTTTCCTGGAGGGATGAATTTCTACTGATATCCTAGAGTTCGACTCAGCACTTTCTGCCTCAAGGGCCAGTTGTTGGTCTTAATTATACATTGAATGAATGTAGCACAATAATTATTGAGCAAACTGTGATTATGACCAAGATCCAGGGGGAACAAAAATATTTCACAGAACGAACAATAAGCTTCAGGTACCTTGTTAAAGGTTTTAGGATTTTCTATTTCAGTCATGGTAAAGTTAAACACATCATCAAAAGCATCTCACGATTAAGTTGTCATTATCTTACCGTTACAGTGGTATTTCTTTTTTACTCCACAGATAACCAGATTTTGTTTTTCTATTTCTTTGCTTAAACTCGATCAGTCTCCAAGTGACTTCCACCCTAGTGAGCAAAAAAGTCATTATGTGTGACGATACACTGAATATACACAGAGCAAAGCACTCTGTGTGAAAGCTTCCATCTATTAGCATTAACAGAAAGTTGTAGCATTTGTTATTCCATCCGTAACAAGAAATTATAAACAATTTCGACAATCTATTAATGTGATCTGCAGCCGAAAACTACATCTAAACAACAGAAGTATTTTTGTCACACTGTTTTAGGGGCATATCATCAAGGACCGGCGATAATTATCGCTAAGCGCACTTAGCGCTACGATAATTATCGCCGGTTAACCTGGAATTTTATCGCTGAGATAGCGCGCTATCAGCAACGCTTCTCTCAAAAGCGATAAAATTCCAAGTGCTAACTGCCAAATGTGAGATTACCGCTGGAAATCCAGCGATAATCTCACAAAGTTTGGCGATAGCTTGTTGATAGGGCAGGGCAGACTTAGCCATGATATCCACCTTCCATTGGATTTCATGGCTAAGTCAAACTAAAAGCAGGCATAAGGAAAGTAGTGATAACCAAGGTTAGCGCTACTTTTCTTATCGCTATGCTTGTCAGTGTGCCAATTGATAATTGGAGAAATGTCGGTTAGCGACATTTCTCCAGTTATTTTGGGACGGAACGCCCACTTTGCATCTCATTAGAGATGCAAAAGTGGGTGCTACGGGAAAGGGAGCTAATGCAAGGAATCATGCGATAGCGTAACCTTGCTGATAAGGTGATAAAATTATCTCCACTTTTGTCCGAAAACGGACGCAAAAGCGGCGATAATTTTATATCGCCTCCTTGCTGATATGCCCCTTAATTCTTTCTATACATTTTAAAGTTTTTTTTTTCTAGCAAGCATAGTTGGCTGACATAACAAATATGTGTAGGCACACTAATAGCCCCAGTAAATATCTGGGCCATGCACACCAACAACAGAAAAGTGCGGTCCCTCCACAAGTACACATAGATACCATGAATGGCAATGCAAGTAGCGCAGTACAGCTACCTGCAGTTTCAATAATGTGTGCGTTAGCCCTCCTTAACCCTCGAGGTGAGGTCTGATGAACCCACAAAGGAAAGTTGTAAGCTTCACCCACTTAATAACCTACCTCAGTAACAAGTTTCTTATGCATATGCTGTCAGTATGGCCACTCCATAGACCTTAGTAATTAAGAGTCCCCTAACACTACTCGTAAGGGGCCAACTGCATTGATACTAATATACATGCTTCTGTGATGGGTGGATGCACGGGGCAAAGCTGGTTCCACGAGTATGTCTGGAAATACCCCCAGGCAAATGAGATACAACCTCTTTTAATACACTTCTTTTGCAACACTTGTTTCACACTGAGGGGCAGATTTACAAGCCCCTTGCGACACATTTACGTTGCTGTTGCGTCACTTCTGTGACGCAGTGGCGGCGTAAACCATGCGCCATGTTGCACCTTATTTACAATGTGACGCATCTAGGGAGATGTATTCAATAGAAGGGGGGTCTCTAAGGGCAGGATGGGTAGACAGGGGGAATAGGGAACAACAAGAATCAAGAGAGAGGAACAAAACCCACTGTCTACACTAAACTGATTTCACTATGTCCAATCATGGGTCAGATTTATAGAAAAGAGCCAAGGGCCAAGACAGACTCGGCAAGATGAAGAGACAAAAAGGATATAACAAAGCGAAATTTATTCAAATGACAAAATGATAATCTTTGCACAAAGGATGAGCAATATAACATACAATCCAATTTACACATAAACGGAAGTCCCACACATAGAACAAACATACACACACTCATTCAGACATCATACTCATGTATGGGACGGAACAAACATATGTACAAGAATTATACACATTAATTTCCAATTAAATTAATACAAGGCTACACCTTCATCAGGGCAACGGTGATAGAAGGCGTGTGGGACAACACAGGAGAAACCTATTGTTGAGTCATGAAAGAAGGAAACAACACATCAAGGAATCAACATTTTGAAAGCAAATTCTGTTCACAATTTATGAACATCATAATATCTCCTTCAGCGCTCTCAAAGATACAGAAAAGTCACTAAAGTCACATAGGGGCTAGAGAATAAAAATCTGAGGTACGAGTCAGGGAGGCCCAGGTTCAAAAGTGGATAATATATAGATAACATGGAAACAAACTGGTGGGTTGCTTTAGATGGATAAGACCGAGGTGCACCCAGAGAGATAGAATCTAGACAAAGTAATAGCAAAAAATATCAACAAACAAACAGAGGAACACCAGTGATACAAGAGAAATAATATCAGGAGGGTGCAAATATAGCCAACCGACCACCAAGCAATGATGGAAAACAGAGATGCTAGGGGGATTTTACAGAAAGAATAATATAAACAAAATTAAATAAATATAGAGAGGACAATACCTTTCAATCAAGTGTGCTATTAAAAATCAACTCTTCTCGGTAATGTTGGAGGAGCAATAAATATGCATCAAATAAAAAGGCACATCAGTTCTATAGAAAAAAGAAGAAAATAGTAGAGTGAAATAAACATGGAAGCGATATGGACAATCCAAGAGGGAGGTAAGTACAGGTAAGAAAGAATGGTGCGACTTACAGGTAAGAAAAAATGATACGGCTTACCCAAGGCTGGGTCCGGTAAGTAGCGGTCTTCAAAAACGGCCAGTATGAGGCTACTCGAGGAGGATTTAAAGCGTCAGGGGTAGATTACCCTGAAAATAGAAGATATGTGTATCAGGAGGGGCTGAGACCACAAGAAAAACTGTTCCTATTGAGGAATGGGCAGTGGTGAAAAATGAAGTCAACTGACATAAAGTCCAGGCACTGCTATACGCCAGACTAACAACCATGGGCAGGACGCTTACCGAACAGAGAGGGCCGCCGTCGGGCGGAACAGTAAGCTTAATCACACCGCATACTGATCATCGCAGTCGTAGCTAGACAGATGAGAATAGAGAGCATCTCAAATCCGGCCATATGATGCAGGGCCTAGAGGAGAAAAAGAAGAGAATCTATTTCAAGTGATATGAGGTGCTGGCAAGGAGGGGGCCAATACAGTAAAGTCAAAAAATTAAAGCAAAAGGACTAAAGCTGTTCCTAGTTAGGCACCATTTAGGTAAAGAGCTCAGTGGCTTTGAGGAAAGATCTATACATAAATGCACCGCTCAGAAGTAATAAGCGAGACCGGAGGCATGGAGATAAAGATTCTGCTTTTACCAACCTGGTTACTTTATTAGTTTTCCGCTTGGAGGGGACGATCGGGCGGATACTATTAGTTACATTTAATACTTTCGTTCTTTATTCAATTTTTATTTGTTTTCCTGCTCCCCCGGAGATGTTGAGCCATACATGCGTATGATGATGGTGGGGATTGTGCTTCGGTCCCATTCTACTTCGCTCTGTTCCAATATGGCCGCCAATGTTGTTAGCCCTTATTGTTTTGTATTCTGAGCCCTTTCTTTGTTTCCTAACTCGCGTAATCTCGCGTGATCCTCCACCCTCGGCTTTGGGATTGGTCCCACTATACTTAAAATTCTGGGTCATTAAGCTCAGATTCCTTTTGCTATCCAGGCTCATCATTGCTGCCACACTTTCGCCCGAGTATCGCGTTTATCGACGGTAAGATATCCCCAGCCTTAGTTCATCTGTTTAATCGTTCTCGTGTTCGTGCACGTCGTGTTTGGGCGCTTTAAACCCACCAGCTTTACTAGCGCATCTCCATGCCTCCGGTCCCGCTTATTACTTCTGAGCGGTGTAAGCCGCACCATTCTTTCTTACCTGTACTTACCTCCCTCTTGGATTGTCCATATCGCTTTAAACCCACCAGCTTTACTAGCGCATCTCCATGCCTCCGGTCCCGCTTATTACTTCTGAGCGGTGTAAGCCGCACCATTCTTTCTTACCTGTACTTACCTCCCTCTTGGATTGTCCATATCGCTTCCATGTTTATTTCACTCTACTATTTTCTTCTTTTTTCTATAGAACTGATGTGCCTTTTTATTTGATGCATAATTATTGCTCCTCCAACATTACCTAGAAGAGTTGATTTTTAATAGCACACTTGATTGAAAGGTATTGTCCTCTCTATATTTATTTAATTTTGTTTATATTATTCTTTCTGTAAAATCCCCCTAGCATCTCTGTTTTCCATCATTGCTTGGTGGTCGGTTGGCTATATTTGCACCCTCCTGATATTATTTCTCTTGTATCACTGGTGTTCCTCTGTTTGTTTGTTGATATTCTTTGCTATTACTTTGTCTAGATTCTATCTCTCTTGGTGCACCTCGGTCTTATCCATCTAAAGCGACCCACCAGTTTGTTTCCATGTTATCTTTATATTATCTACTTTTGAACCTGGGCCTCCCTGACTCGTACCTCAGATTTTTATTCTCTAGCCCCTATGTGACTTTAGTGACTTTTCTGTATCTTTGAGAGCGCTGAAGGAGATATTATGATGTTAATATATTGTGAACAGAATGTTCTTTCAAAATTTTGATTCCTTGATGTGTTGTTTCCTTCTTTTATGACTCAACAATAGGTTTCTCCTGTGTTGTCCCACACGCCTTCTATCACCGTTGCCCTGATGAAGGTGTAGCCTTGTATGGGCAAACACCGAAACGTGCGTTGGCTCTTATTTTCTCGTGCCCATCAGAAGATTCCATCTGCCCTTATGAATTGGGAGCGCACAAGCCTGTTTGAACTGTTACTTTGCTAAATTCATATACTGCTGATGTTATTTTTAAATTTAATTGGAAATTAATGTGTATAATTCTTGTACATATGTTTGTTCCGTCCTATACATGAGTATGATGTCTGAATGAGTGTGTGTATGTTTGTTCTATGTGTGGGACTTCCGTTTATGTGTAAATTGGATTGTATGTTATATTGCTCATCCTTTGTGCAAAGGTTATCATTTTGTCATTTAAATAAATTTCGCTTTGTTATATCCTTTTTGTCTCTTTATCTTCCCGAGTCTGTCTTGGCCATTGGCTCTTTTCTATAAATCTGACCCATGATTGGGCATAGTGAAATCAGTTTAGTGTAGACAGTGGGTTTTGTTCCTCTCTCTTGCATCTAGGGAGATGTGTCACATTGTAAAGCCCTGCGCTACATTAAACCTGCGTCAGGTTTAATGTATGCACGGTGGGAGTTCCGTCGGAAAAAGCCTCGGAAAAGTGAAGCAGTGAAATCTACGAGATTTCACTGAGTCACTTTTCCGATGCCGCTGCGTCAAAACCCTGCGCCTGCTTGAAGCAGGCATAAGGCGTGCCACAGCATGTTAGGTATGGGCAGCTCCTGAGTATTGCTGGAGTTGCGTCGCGCTTGCGACACAACTCCAGCAATGCGCCGCCCTTATGCCATCAGATGCGTCACGCATCTGTTTATCCTTGCGGCACGATGCGCCGCATTGTAAATGCGGCGCATCTGTGGTGGCGCAAGGGTAAACTTGCGTGACGCATCTTTCCTGGCGCATCCCTGCTGATATGCAGGGATGCGCCAGTCTTTGTAAATCTTCCCCTGAATATATATCACAGGTGAATCCTGTCCCTTCTGCACTAATCAGCTCCAGTCCCTCATTTTTACTCTGTTCA
This sequence comes from Triturus cristatus, assembly GCF_964204655.1. Taxonomy (NCBI): domain Eukaryota; kingdom Metazoa; phylum Chordata; class Amphibia; order Caudata; family Salamandridae; genus Triturus; species Triturus cristatus. The sequence goes on along the minus strand of NC_140582.1, from coordinate 889,088,679 downwards.
AATAGTTACCAAAACATTTATAACATTTAATAAAAAATTGACCTAAATAGTACGTATGTGCATTTTTTCTCAGTATATTGTAAAATACAAAAATAATCTGATATAAAATAAACTCTTAATTACTTTCTTTATATTTAAGGTGATTGTTACTCTCAACAGAACTGAGGCACTGCGTATGTGGCAATGATGTGCAGCATCGGAAAAAAGAAGAAATACATCTTTGATGATGATGTGCATCATTGGCAAAAAACACAGAAAACGAAAAAAATGTGTCATAACGACACACATACAGCGCATTATCATCAAGCCTCTACCGGTGCCACGTCATTAAGTAGGTGTACACATGTGATGATGTATGCATGTGCATGCGTCATCACGCATTCCCTGGCGTTCTCTATGACATGGGCACCAAGGGGCAGATTTACGAGGCCCTTGCGCCACTTTTGTGACGACGTTGTGTCACTTCTGTGACGCAGCGGCAGCGTAAACCATGCACCATGTAGCACCCTATTTACAATGTGACGCATCTAGGGAGATGTGTTACGTTGTAAAGCCCTCAGGTTTTATGTGGGCGTTCAAGGCGCAGGGGGGGGGGCGTTCCGGCGCAGTAAAGCCTCGGAAAAGTGCCTGAGTAAAATCTACAAGATTCCACTCAGACACTTTTCCGACACCGCTGCGTCAAAACCTTGCGCCTGCTTGAAGCAGGCGTAAGGCGTGACGCACCACATTATGCATGGGCAGGCCACGAGCATTTGTGGAGTTGCACCACGCTTGCGACACGACACCAGCAATGCGCCACCCTTCCGAAAGGAGAAGCATCACGCATCTGTTTATCCTTGTGCCACGATGCGCCGCATAGTAAATGCGGGGCATCTGTGGTGGAGCAAGGGTAAACTTGCGTGACGCATCTTACCTGGCGCATCCCTGCTGATTTGCAGGGATCCGCCAGTCGTCATAAATCTGCCCCCATGTGTTTTTATTATTTACCATCTAAGATGTCTGACGTCATTTGACTATAAAAAACGCATTTTTACAGAAAAGCATGTTTGAGCAAGTGGTGCGGCCTGGAAGCAAACAAGAGCTGCCACACTCTCCAAGAAATGTTTTGAAATTAGAACATAAAAAAGTAGCAGGAGGCAAAGGTGCGCACAGGAGGAGCAGGGGTGGGGAAGCAGCAATGAGTCATTATATACAATAAAAATAAAGCTCGGTGCGGATAAAAGAGGAGAAAATCGGCACATGAGGAAGAGAGCTGCACAGGGTATGGGGGAGATGTTTTATGGGGAGACACAAGCAACAGTGAGAGCAGCACACAAGGCAGAAAGGAACACTGAGCGGCAGATTTACATGCCCCTTGCGCCACTTTTGCGTCATTTTTAACATTGGAAAAGTGACGCAGAAGTGGCGCAAGGGGCTGGTAAATCTGCCCCTGAGTGCGATGAGAAGCACATAAGCGAGAGGGCTGGAAACCACATGCACTCTCATGGGGTGCTTTTCTGAAAAGTAGTTTCCTCAAAGTGAGAATTGGAAGGATAGAAATCAGTTAATCGAAAGGATGGTGATAAGATTAAGTTCAAGGGAGGGACAAACACAGTAAGAGGAAGGAAAACCACTGAACAATAGGCAAGCAAATGAGAGCGATAATAAAGTAATCAATGAAACCAGTGGGTGGACCATTGTAAGTTCTTGGTACAGCCTACAAAAAGTCTTTTGCAACCACAAAAGCTATCTGGTAGGCGAGCCCTAACAATCTCGTCTTGTTCCTTGATCTACTTTAGAATATTCTCAATTAGGAACCACCTACATTTAAAATTGTGAGTTGTGTATCTGTACTATTAAAACAGAGTTCTGTGGCTATATCATGAATTTTATGTGTTTGCGCTTTCTAAAGTGCTTACAAATAAAGCAGAATTTCTCTGAGTGGATGCATGATTTTCTCTATGTTTCCGGCTCCTACTGTCTGCAATTCATGCATTAACTGGCAGAATTTCGAGTTATATATATGCACTTTAGATGTGTTTCTGATACAACGGTGATTTATTATTGTACAATACACATATATGTCATTCAGTACTACTGATATTCAGCACCACCTTTGGCGTTAACAGTTTTGTTGAAGAACGAACAGAGAATTTAAGAAAGGTGCTATCTTTGTGCTACCTTTTCCGTTTGCAATACAGCTGAAAGCCATTATCCATTTTCATCACTTTTTTCTGATTAGCTCTAAAATGTAGTTGCTGAGGGGAATTGGCTATCATAAAAAAAAATTATCTTCCAGGTTTGTGTCATCTTTTCAAAACGTGTACATGAGCAATACATTGAAAGAGGCATACATCAAAAGGACTTATAGCGTGACAAGAAAAATAGCCAGTTATTTATGGGACATGTTCAAAGAAGATTTGATATAGATGCTTACACATTATACCAATCTCTCAATCTATCACAAAGAAATTTGGAGTTAATAATATTATGACTGCCTATGAAATGAAAATTAAAATGTTCTTACATGCATCTATGTTGAAAAAGAGGTAAGTCAACCATGTAATACAATGGCCTTATTAACACTACTGAACATATTTGAATCAGAAATGATGAAATTCTGTTTAGCTGTCCAATCAATCGGATTTTTATTTTTATTTTCGTCAGGCTTCCTAAGGGTTCTGCAGTCTCTAACTTAATAAACCTCCAGTAATCAACCTTGATGGCAAACAAATGCGACCTTGCATAGCCGCTTTCATCACAGAGTGCTTTAACACCTTTGCCCCATTACATCACTGTAGTGCTTAACACAAGATGCAGTACAAAGAACACGTATGTATATCACTATAACCATTACGTTAGGGAAATGTACAGCTTACCTGAAGAACACAGAGTAAAGTGTGTATTTTACTCATGATAAAATGTTATTATAATAGTTATTGTTAAAAGGATTGCTAGAAATGGGGGTCTCTAGTTGGCAATGGTTGCATCTTTGTCCTAATAGAGACCCTTCCTTCTAGCCAGGATAAGGGAGTTACATTCCTAAAATATACCCTTCTCACTCCCTTGGTAGCTTGGTACGAGCAGTTAGGATTATCTCGGAGGTAGTGTGTAAGCATGTACACATAACCAACAGTAATACAGTGAGAATAGTACAAAAGAACACCATACCAGTTTAGAAAAATATCCAACATTTGTATATATCCAAAACAAGACGAAAAGGATAAGAATACAACATACAGTACTTAAAAATATATATACTTTGCAAGATATCCTTAAAATTGCAGAAATATCTCAAAAACACAGTTCTTCCGAGTCAGTAACTCCGTCAGGGGCTACCGCGATGCTGAAAACAACAGAGTCTTACAGTCCCAGCCAACTGCGTCAGTACTGAACAGCTAAAGCATGAACAGACTCGTGAACAGAACCTTTCTCATTGCGTACAACACATTGGTGTGAGCCGGTTGCGTTGCAGAACGAAAGCGGTGCAGGGTGTGGTGCCCTCAATGCAGTGCAGGCAATGCCTCGGTGATGATCGTCCAGACGGCGTCAGTGAGAGCAAGGCTTATGGTGCGAGTTGGTGCTCGATGCGGTGCTGGCAGGTTGCGGTGCAAGCGACAGAGCCGGTTAGCAGGAGCTGCCGTCAGTCGGCCCAGAGTGCTGTGTGGGATGAGGCGGTGCGTCAAAAAACTTACGAGCGGTGCCCCCAGCCACAATGCGGTCATGGGTGTCGAAGTCAGCAGGCAGCGAAGGCTTTGGTAAGACCAGGGCAGTGAAGTGAAGTGAGGCAGTGTGGAGTGTGGTGCCCACAGTTCATGGTGTAAGCAGCGGCTCGGTGGTGTCGGTCGGCAGCAGCGGTGAGACAAGGGTCGCGGTGCAAGATGCAGTGGTGTCTTCTGCAATGCCCTCAGGACACGGAGCCAACAACAGAGTCGGTGGTTGAGTCGGTTGCTTTTCCCTTCTCTTTGGCAACTGAAACAGCAGTTCCAGAAGCGTTACCCAGAGGTTGGTGAAGTCTTTGCAGTCCCTGAGACTTCAGAACAGAAGGCAATCTCTACTTCAAGCCTTTGGACAAGTAAAGAAAGTTCAGTCCAGTCCTTTCACTGCACAAGGCAGAAGCAGCAACTGCAGGCCAACCCAACAAAACAACAATGCAGCAAAGGGACAGTACTCCTCCTGGCAGCTTTTCCATCTCTTCTTCTTAGCAAGTTCCTTGATTCAAGCTAGTTCTAAAGTTCTGAGGTCTGGGACCCAAAATGTATACTCACAATTCCTTTCTTCTCTCAGGCAGAGAGTGGCTGTGCTTAGTCCAAACCAGTTCTGTCCTCTCTGGCTCAGTTTCCAGGCAGTAGGTGGAGACAGCAATATTTAAGGCAGACCAGGCCCATTCAGGTGCAAGGAAATCTCCTCCCAGGACTCTAAATGCAGCCCAGGTCTTTTCAACCCAGCCCTGACTCATTCAGGAAAGGCAGGACACACCTTGACGCCCCCAGTGGCTGTCTGAAGAGAATGCACATCCCCAGCCCCTGTCAATCCAAAGCCAGACAGTCAATCCACAAACCCAGCAGAGGCACACAGGATGGCTAAGCAAGAATATACTCTTTCTAAAAGTGGTATTTTCAAACACAAAACATACTAAAAGATGCATTTTTACATTCTGAGTCCAGGCATACTAAACTCAATTTCCCTAGCTTGTCCCAATGGGAAGTTATGCTTATAAGATGTTCTAAGTAAAACTCCCATTCTACCCTATAGGACAGATAGCCTTTCCACAGTGAAAAACAAAATGCACTGTAATTCACTTCCAGTACATGCCACACAAATCAGTACATGTCCTACCTTTAACATACACAGCACACTGCCCACAGGGGTACCATGGGCCTACCTTAGGGGTAACATATGTAAGAAAAGGAAAGATTAGTGCCTGGCAAGTGGGTGCACTTGCCAGGTGGGCATGGCAGTTACAAACTGCGCCTAGACCCTCCAGTGATAGGTCTGTGCTGCAGGCCCACTAGTAGCTTTTGATTTACGGGCCCTGGCACAATCAGTGCACTTTGCTAGGGGCTTACCAGCTAAATAAATATGTCAATCATGAAAACACCAATCCATAATAACAATTAACAACAGGAGCACTTGCACTTTAACACTGAACAGCAGTGAGAAAGCGTGCAGAGACACTGAACCAGCAAAAACAGAGATGAAACCGGGAGGTCAGGAAGCAAAAAGACAGGGGAAACACGCCAAAAGATGCCAGGTCTAACAATGATTAAGTGATAAATGCTGTTGAATTGCTTGTAGGGATCAATCAATCATCAATCAAATAGCATTTGTAAAGTGCAGCACTGTCACTCTTAGGGGTATCTGGGTGCTGTATCTCTGTCGAAGAGCCAGGTCTTTAGTCTCTTTCTGAAACCTGCCAGAGAGGTGGCTATATGGAGCTGGAGGGAAAGGTAATTCCAGATCTTGACAGTGATGTAGGAGAACAAGTGGCTACCACTGCGGCTGCGACAAATGTAGGGAGTGTGTACAAGTATGAGTGAAGAGGAGCACAGGTGTCTGGAGAGTAGGTGGAGGTTCAGTCGATGGTTGATGTAGGCAGATCCTAGGTCATGGAGGAGTTGGTAGACATGCCTATTATCTCTTCTGGATGGGGAGCTAGTGAAAGTCTCTAAGGTGGGGGATGATGAGTGTTCATTTAGGGAAGTCCAGGATGAGTTTGGCAGCAGTGTTGTATATGTCTGGAGTCTGGACTCCTCTGAGGACCTGGCTGGAGATGCCGGCATAGAGGAAGTTGCTGTAGTCGAGGTGGCTGGTGAAGAGGGCATGAGTGACTGTCTTTCTGTTGTTGTTTGGGATCCATCTGAAGATTCTTAGGAGCATGCAGAGTATGTGGTAGCAGGAGGAGGTGCCTCAGTTGACCTGTCATTTCATGGTCAATTGGCTGTTGAGGATAATGCATAGGTTGCTTGCATTGTCGGTCAGTGTCGGTGTAGTTCCAAGTTCTTCAGACCACCAGCAGTGGTCCCTTGCGGAGGTGTTCATCCCAGTACTTCGGTTTTGTCAGAATTGAGTTGGACGGAGTTGCATTTGGCTGCGTTGGTCATGGTATCGCAGAAGTTAGATTTGACGTTGAAGGGGTCCTCAATGAAAGAGAGGATCAGTTGAGTTTCATCTGGGTAGGAGATTATTTTGAGTCCATGGGATATGAAGTGTCATGCACATGTTGAACAGAGTGGGGCTTAGAGATGATCCTTGTGATATGCCGCATATGATGTCTTTGGGTGCAGAGAAGAAGGGAGGCAGTCGGATGCTCTGTTTGCATCCTGTAAGGAAGGAGGCAATCCACTTGAGGGCATCTTGCTGCATTCCTATGTTGTAGAGTCTGTTGATGAAGGTGTTGTGGGAGACAGTGTCTCTCTCCACCAAGAGGTTGAGGAGGATCTGGGCTGCAGTTTGTTCACAGTTGAGGAGTGTTCTGATGTCGGCTGTTGCGGGGATCAGTACAGTCTCAGTGCTGTTATTGGTTTGAAACCCTGATTGTGAGACATCAGTAGGTGGTTTTGTTTCAGGAATGTGGTGAGCTGCTGGTTGATGGCTTTCTCAAGTACTTTGGCCAGGTACAGAAGCAGGAAGATTTTGAGATCGTTGAGGTGGGCGGAGGCTTTCTTGAGGAGGGGTCTAATGTCTGCGTGTTTTCATCTGTCCAGGAAGTTTGCTGTGGAGATGGAGGTGTTGAGGATGCTGGCGAGTTGCGTGCTGATTGGGTACATTGTGTGGTTGTAGAGGTGGTGGCGGCAGGGGTCAGTGGGCGCCCCAGAATGGATGGAAGATGAGATGGCTGAGGTGGTCAGGCAGTGAGCAAGTGGTAATAGTTGGGCTGATGGTTGCTGGTTGGTTGAGGTTCTCGGGGTTGAAGGAGGTTGAAATTGTTGCAGATGTTTGTGATCTTTTATATCAAAGTAGTCTGAGAGGGTGTCACAGACTTCTTGGGAGGGGTAGATGGTGTTCTCTATGGCTGTAGGCTTAGAGAATTCTTTGACTATTTGGAAGCGTTCTTTGTGTGATTGACCACTGAGTCGATGTGGGTGGGGTGGCTGCTTTCTTGGCTTCTTTGATGAGCCGGTGATAGATGCTGAGGGTTGTTTTATGAGCTGCTCTGTCAGCAGGGATCTTGGTGGCACGCCATTGTTTATACAGTTGGTGGCAGTTGTGCCTGGTGGTCCTGAGTTCTGGAGTGTACCACCTGGTATGTTTGGAGGTCTAGTTGAATTTTGCAGGTTTCCATGGGGTGACTCTGCCAGTGCTGATTTTGTTCCAGGCGGCAAAGATCTGGACTGTGAGGTTGAAGTTTGTTGAGGGCTCAGTTTGGGATGTGGTGAGGGCCTGTGACCACTGAGTTTTGCTGACCTCACTCCAACTGTGTTGGGAAGAGATCTGACGCCTGGTGATGATGTGCTAAGCCACGGTGATGGTGAAGTGTACAATGGTGCGGTTGAAAGTGGGGTTGAGTGTGATTCCAGCTTTTTGCGTGGGTTCAGTGACGAGTTGGGGGAGGCTGATATTATTCAGGATCTCCAGGAGGGTGGTGGATTTAGCATTGTTGGGGTCACCGATGTGGAAGTTGAGGTCACTAAGTAGGATGTAGTGGTGAGAGTTGATTGTTAGGGTGGGACAATGAGGTTTGAGATAGCATCACAGAATGTTGGCTTGAGGTCCCAGGGGTCTGTAGATGAGGGTGCCTCTTATTGTGGTCCTCGCGTCAGTTTGTAGCAGAAAGTTGAGGTGTTCCATAGAGGTGTGGGGTCGTCAGTGATGTCATGTTTTGGTGAAAAGTGCAATGTCTGTGGAGAGGATGGTGATGGTGTCCCAAATTTCCATGGCATGTTGCAGTGTGAGCAAGCCTTGTGCAGGATACAACAGAGCAGTTGTGGGGTGTTCTTGGTGTTGTGGGCAGGAGCGCTGCAAGATCTTTTGTAGGTTGTGTCGCAGGAGAAGTGTCAGTGTCTGCTGGTGAAGGGTCCTTTGGTGGATTGTGGGGAGGAGGAGACGCAGCTGGTATTTTGGCATCTGGGGTCCAGGAGTTCCTTGGTGGTGTACCATCAGGTGGCGAAAGGGCAAGATGTCCTGGCACTGGGCGTTATCCAACAAGTGGTGCTTTGGCTGTGCACCTGCTGCACATGTCCACTGCATGGCCATACACACGGACTCCATTAGTTGTCCTGGTAGGTGGTCCAAGTGGATCTTGGTGCCGGGCAAGGACCTGGAGTGGGCAGTGCAAGGACAGGGACAGCAAGCAGTGAGGGATAGCAGGCAGCGCAAGGACAGCAGGCAGTGCAGGGGGAGAGACAGGAGGCAGTGCAGGGACTGCAAGCAGCGAAGAGGTAGGAACAGCAAGCAGTGCAGGGACAGCAGTCAGGGCAGGGACAGCAGACAGCACAGGGACAGCAAGCAGCACATGGATGGCAGACAGCTCAGGGACAGCAGGCATTGCAGTGACAGCAGGCAGCACTGGAACTACAAGCAGTGCAGGGCCAGGGCTAGCAGGCAGCGCAGGAAAAGCAGGCAGCGCAAAAATATTAGGAAGCATAGGTGTTGGGATGGCGGGCAGCACAGGGGCTGGGGTGGCATGCACAGTACCTTAGGCAGGGGTCAGGCAAAGAGGGGTGGTCGGGTCTCTTCCAGGCTCTGACAGACAAAGACGGGTCCTTGAGGTGCATGGGCAGGAAGCGGAGGCGAGAACTCTCCTAACACCTCCCAGCAGTGGAGGCTGGTGGGATGTGTAGTTTCCAAGAGAAAAGAGTGTGTCCAGAAACACTAGTTTGCACACTTTAAAGAGAATACTCTAGAGCATCAATTCTAGGGTTCTTATTGCTTTATTTAGCTTATTTTAAATTATTTAGATTAGCTAAGCAAATAAATATTTTTTCATGTCTTAGAAAAGAAACCTTCCATTTACAGAACACCACATTTACAAAACCACATTCATACACAAGGTTATATTCCACTGAAAAATGAAAAAATTCAAAGACAAAAATGATAAGTGAAACAAACATAGACGATCATGTGAAGAAACATTAACATTGAAAGTACAACACCAGTCCTAGTTTTTACATAAGGCACCAAGCGGACGTTAGATTCTTAACTAGATGTTGTTAATTGTCCTGCCTAGGCCCAGAGACCGGGGGTTATGTCTTCAAACCAATGTTGCCTACACAAGAGGAAAAAATGATTAGTACATTCCTTAAGGCACAATATATACACAATCCCCCGGGCTCACAAGAGCCAACGCATTTCGAATCCACACAATTCACGGATTCTCATCAGGACTTGACAAGGTTGATATCTATAAAAAACAACAAAACTATAAGTGAATATTTCATGTTTCCTAAACTGTGACCCAAAGAAAATTTACAACAGATACTGCATTTAATTGAATACCTTAAAAGCGGCGCAATGTGCGTCCGCCCTGTGTGTAGAGGAATAGTTGAAACCTCTTCTAAGTGCCTGATGGTTCAATTTGCCATGAGATGTGCCGAAAAATCTAGGGGGCAAGGTAATGACCAAAATATTACGCTGCGCATACATATGGCTGTATTTATACAATGCGCTGGTGTTCACAAGCTATAGGGATTAGTAAAGAGCGACCTTTATCTTTAGTTAGAAATCCCAGTTGCCACAGAGACTTTACAAAGTTGTACTGACGGCTTGACTATAGTCAGTAATTGGCACCTCACTGCTGGAAAACAATGTTCCATTAGTGAAGTGTTTTTATGTCTAAAGCCTCTCAAAATCGACATAAGTACTCTAAATCTGTTTATCTGCCAGGGGAATCAATTTCACTCCATGAGGCTGCTCAGGCGACGCCCATTCCGATTCCACACTTCTTTAAACTTAGTCTAAAGTGGAAACGGTAAAAGTTACTAAAACACTTGACCTAAATGTACTTTTCTATTTATAAAGGAGGTGCCTCATGCCGCTTACCTGGATTAAATTGTTTTAGAACATTCTCCACACACCCGATGTCTGCTACAATTAAAAAAACAGTGGTCCTAGACCTTCATTCATAAATCAACAAATGATTTTGTGAGCATTCATTAGAACAAACTAATTGCTCATAGAACTTCATACTTTATTTGTAACAGAAGAGTGCAACAAACCATAGTCTGGTTCACCATACATTTTATTCCATGTCAATTGGTGAAAAACATATGTACGTTATCAATTTGGCAGAGAAGGTTGCTCCAGAGGGAACGTGCATAAGAATAAGGGTGCTCAAGTGGAAGGTGGTGAGAAAGAATAATCAAGAAGGTGGCAAAAGGAAAGTTTACTACATCAGAACAGTTGGACTGGTTTTAAATCACCGTCCTTGAGAGCCTGGCCACGCTATTCAATACATAATCACAAATATAATGCAGTTCCAATTTACTTAGAAATCAATTCTAATATGGCACGTGGGGGGGGGAAACTCGGGGTCCAGGCTAGATAAAAGGGGGCGTCGACGTTTCGACCCTTCTTATGGCCATGAGCGTGATTTGATCCTCGGCCTTGCGGATCTTCTTCAGGACAGGGTGGGGCAACCTAGAGAGGTATGGGGCCTACTCCCATACCATAAACTGTAATATACCGATCAGTAATGAAGGGCTGGCGTCCACAATTTCAGTGGCTGATAAGGCCAATTACGCTGATGGATGCGTTTTAGGCGCAATAGCTTGAAGGCTTGAGGCAGGACATAGAAATATTATTCAGTGGTCTCAATGAGGTGGGTCCGCATATAAGTCACTGATGTCCAATATTATTAGGTAAAGTCTGCATTCCCGTTCCGCGTCCGTCTACCGCCGTGTATAGCATACACGGCGGTAGACGGACGCGGAACCGGAGCGCTTAAAAGTTGGGGAATTGGATTCTCAATTCAAGGACCGTCTGACTATGCGGACTTTACCTAATAATATTGAACATCACTGACTTATATGCGGACCCAACTCATTGAGACCACTGGATGATATTGCTATGTCCTGCCTCAAGCCTTCAAGCTATTGCGCTTAAAATGCATCCATCAGCATAATTGGCCTTATCAGCCACTGAAATTGTGAACGCCAGCCCTTCATTACTGATCAGTATATTACAGTTTACGGTATGCGACTAGGCCCCATACCTCTCTTGGTTGCCCCACCCTGTCCTGAAGAAGATCCGCAAGGCCGAGGATCAAATCACGCTCATGGCCATAAGACGGGTTGAAACGTCGACACCCCCTTTTATCTAGCCTGGTCCTTTAATTCCCCCCCCGTGCCATATTAAAATTGACTTCTATGTAAATTGGAACTGCATTATATTTGTGATTATGTATTGAATAGCGTGGCCAGGCTCTCAAGGACGGTGATTTAAAACCAGTCCAACTGTTCTGATGTAGTAAACTTTCCTTTTGCCACCTTCTTGATTATTCTTTCTCACCACCTTCCACTTGAGCACCCTTATTCTTATGCACGTTCCCTCTGGAGCAACCTTCTCTGCCAAATTGATAACGTACATATGTTTTTTACCAATTGACATGGAATGAAATGTATGGTGATCCAGACTATGGTTTGTTGCACTCTTCTGTTACAAATAATGTATGAAGTTCTATGAGCAGTTAATTTGTTCTAATGAATGCTCACAAAATCATTTGTTGATTTATGAATGAAGGTCTAGGACTGCTGTTTTTTGTATCGTACCTTACCCAGGTCCTTGATCACTTTTGGGTCACCCCATCTTTTTGTAATGGTCTACTACAATTCAGCAAACATTTGAGTGAAGCAAGTCACTTCCTTTTAACCCGGCAGAGATTCCCCAGGAAGTTACAGAGTCCCCGGGAATTCTGGTACTGGTAGTTCTCAAATGAGTAAAGCACTCACTTTGGCTGCTGGAAAATTCGAAATGGATCATTAACTCATGAGCTCAAATATCGACGTTGTTGGTAAAATAGCCTGATTAAGTGTAATATATGTGCCCAGGATATACATTTATCTTGAAACATGAAGGGCCTCATGTAGGTAGCATACCAGTTACCACTTCTAAAATACCGAACGATACAGAATCGGTATTTTAGAAGTGGTAACTCGTATGTAGGTAATGAGTCGGTATTTTTTACCGATTCGTTACAATTCGGTAATTACCGAATCGGTATTTACCGATTCGGTAATGAGGCATACCTTCCCATTGATGGGAAGGTATGCCTCATTACCGAATCGGTAAATACCGATTCGGTAATGTGGTGAACACATGCAAGGGTGGCAGGGTGTCACATTGACACCCTGTTGCACCCCTGATTCGGCCATGTGTACACATGTGGCACACATACATGCCCTAAGGGCATGTATGTATGCCACATTGCACACTGCTACGCGCGTAAAAATGCATAAACACATACATTGATTATTTACCACCAACTATAAGTTGGTGGTAAATACCGACTCTTAAACACACCCACACACTCCCCCTACATCTCGATTTTGGTTTCGGAATTTACCGAATCGGTAAAATTACCGATTCGGAAAAGTTACCGATTCGGTAACATTACCGATTCGGTATTATTACCGAATCGGTAATTTTACCGATTCGGTAAATTCCGAAACCAATAATTGTCCCCCTACATACCAATAGCCAAAATACCGGTCGGTAACGGTATAATTACCGAAAATCGGCCGTTACCGACCGGTATTTGGCTACCTACATGAGGCCCTAAATGTTTAGAGCCCTAAACAAAGCAAATCACCCGGCAAAAATACTGAAATTAGGGGGAATGTCTAAAGTTGTAATTACAGTTTTGTGATCTCAGACAATTCATTAAGCCCATGCAGGGCTGAGTCAAATTTCATAATGAGGAAAGCCTCCCTCTGTGCCAACCGGACTTCAGGGTCACCTCCAATCTGGATGTTTTTCTTTATTTGGGATAAAACCGCCCAGGTAAAATCAGTGTATGGGTGCAGTGAGTATCTTATTTTTCAGGCGAGACCGAAGTTGGACGATGCGGTGACATACCTCCTGACTTCTTTTTGCCAATGTAAATCAGTTTACATGGACATGTAATGGTGTATACCACGTTTTTAGATTTACAATTCGTAAATTCATTATGGCGCCAGTGCCGTAGTCTGTCTGTGAATAATGTCCCTTCTTGTGTCGAATCACACACCGAACAGGTACCACATTTGTGGTGTCCCTGTACCAGTTGGAGGTTGAGCATGGTGCATAATGTAGATGTTTTTTTTTAAAAAGCCCGAAGAGCTAGTAACTTGCTGCCCAATGTTCCGATTCTTTTTAGTGCAAAAAGTGGCAACCCCACATCTTTTATGGTTCCTTCAATCAGATGCCAGTTGCTTCGGATAATCTTTTTAATGGGATGTGTGTGTGGTCCAAACGTGGACACACATGCAATTCAATCTGTTTGCCTTTTTGTCATTTTTGTTAGTAAGTGCTCTTGCGGAGTAAACCATGCTCTTTTTAGTGACTGTTTTTAACAATTTTCTAGGGTATCCCCTCTCTCTCAGTTTGTTGACTAGCCCCTCGGCATGTAATTCAAAGTCCTCTCTCCTAGAGCAATTCCGGCAGACCCGTTCCTTCTTTGTTTTCAATAAGGGATATGTTGTTTGGCGGGAGGGATTGGAATGAGTCCCACGATGCAGGAGGTGATGCAAGCTCTTGAGGAACCTAGGCAGAAAGCGGAGGGAGAGGAAGCTCCAATGATGTCCCAGCAGTGGAGACTGCTGAGATGTGCACTGTGGCAGGAGGGATTGGAACAAGTCCTATGATGCAGGAGGTATAGCGGGCTCATGAAGCACCTGGGCAGGAAGCAGAGGACGAAAAAGCTCCAATCATGTCCCAGCTGTAGAGGTTGCTGGGATATGTATTCTGGAAGGAGGGATCAGACTGAGTCCCATGATGCGGGAGGCAGCGCATGCTCTTGAAGCACTTGGGTGGGAAGAAGCGGGCAAGGAAACTAAAGGATGTGTGATCTGGCGGGAGGGAATGGTATGAGTCCCACGATGCAGGAGGTGACCCGGGCTCTTGAGGCACCTAGGCAAAAAGAGGAGGGAGAGGTAGCTCCAATAACATCCCAGCAGTGGAGGTTGATGGGATGTGTAGTCTGGATGGAGGGTTCGAATGAGACCCATGATGCAGGAGGCGGTGCATGCTCTTAAAGCACTTGGGTAAGAAGAGGTGGGTAAGGAAACTCCAATCATGTCCCAGAAGCGGAGGCTGTTGGGATGTTCGATCTGGCGGGAGGGATAGGAACAAGCCCTGTGATGCGGAAGGGGATGCAGGCTCTTGAGGAGCCTGAGTAGTAAGTGGAGAGCGAGGAAGCTCCAATCATCTGTAGTCTGGCAGGAAGGATCACAAAAATAGGGATTATAAATTTGTAAACTGTTAGGCCTTTGAACCCCATTGAGGAATTAGGCAACCCTTTAATAAAGAAATCTCCATATTTTTCCAAAATGAATGATGGAAAAGGGGAGAAAGAATTTGAAGTTGTACTCTGTCACGTTTCATATTCATTCTCACTATTGAACATGTCTTTGACAACGTCCATTTGGAGTCTGTCAAAAACTGGTTCTCTTGTACCTCAGCCCCAAGTCTCCTAACTAACCTCTCTCCTCTCCTTAATGCCAACCACTCCCTAAACATCCAGACCAGCCCAATCTTCCTCACTCCCCTCAGGCATGCCAAATCATCTCTCCAACAACATCAGAAAAAACAGTCCCCCGCTACAACCTTCCCAGAACTACCATTATCTTTTAGAGAATTCAACACTCCCCCATTTCACGATACAGTACCTCAGCAACTGTTGATAATGCTAACTACTCAGTTCCTCACACTTCATTTCCTCACACCACTCAAGGGCTATACACTCAAACCAATCAGTTCGCAAAGGCACAACAATACTGATTCGCTGCAAAATTTGGAGTCCTAAAAGTAGATCTTTATCATCCACCCCAACTCATATTATGTTTTCTTCCAGCTTTCACAAGCACAAAAAAAAGATACACCATAACAACAACACTCATCTTGCTTCAGCTTTGCTACCCCACAGTGCCAAAGCCTTGGTCCACCCTTCTCACAGTCAAATAAAGATAAATGTCCAATCCAAACAATCGCTAACGGTGTCCTCAACACCAGCTTATAAGAACCACACAAAATCTCTTCTAATCCTCTCTAAGCAGGATAATGACAAACATAAACAACCGGATATTAGTCCAGTCAGAGAAACTATCAAACAATACCCCCCCAACCTCCCTGGAACCATACAAATTAGTCGAAAGGGTAAAATATCTCAAATGTTTAGATTGTGACTGTAGCTCCTTCAGGTAGAGCCCTCGGGAATCTCTGTGAGGCATAGGAGACGTAGATATTTAGGGCAAGTGAGTTCTCAAAACTCCAATGTCAGGAGCGAGAGGAATGGGTGCCAAAAATCTGCGAAGTACTTCCTCTGATTCAACAAGGAGAGGGAGATGCACTCCTTGCAGAGAACATACCATAGCCGGTGCAGCCATCTCTGGTATGGAGGAACGTTCCCAGTACCCCATTGTGATGTATATTTTGCAAAGATTCACCCAGTGCAAGACCAATCGGCCTGCCCCTGTGAAATTTGAGGGGAAAGTGAGGTCATTGGGTTGTGCCAAAATGATGTCGGCGGGGAAGCCAGGTAATTGTGTGTTGAAATGTCAATATCGTTGACCACCATTGTCCAATAGTGGATGAGTTTAGGGCAGTCCCATAATAGGTGAAATAACATGCCCTGGGAGCTACAGTCACACCATCACGCCGGCCGACTGACTGGGTTGCCTTTGTGTAGGTGGGGAGTTATGAGATACCAATAGGAGACTACTTTGGTCCCTGTTTCAATGCCGGTGACATTGCAGGTCATGTGTCTCACACGGTAGTAGATGTCCCCCCAGTCCTGCTGTGTGAAAGTGTGGCCTATTTCAGATTCCCAGCATCTCTGGCTGGATGGCTTATTTTGGGGGGCGGCAGGGTGGAGAAAGCCATAGAGCTCTGTAATGAGACGGGCATTTGACATTTTAGAAACCATCCACTTCTCATAAGGGGTGAGATGCGGTGGTGCTTTGGAATGTACCATAGGGTGCAAAACCCAGTGCCACACTTGGCTGCAGCAGAAGCATTCACTTTCAGGTAAGGGACGGTCAGTGAGAAAATGCTCGAATGATCGGGGTCCCTCCTCATCGAATAGGTGGCCTATAAACCTACAAACCTCTTGATTCCAGTTGTGGAAAGCTGCAGAGTCCAGGCCTGGGGCAAAGTCAGGCTTACCTACAATAGATGTGAGAAGGGAGGGAAGGGCAAGGAAGTGAGTCTGCTCCATTCTGCTGCAGAGTCCCATGCGGTCAGTATCGATCTTATGACAGTAGATAGGTGCAAGCTTTTGGGGTGCACAGATTTATGAAGAAAGGAGATCCCCTATAGAGACTGTCCCATGATCGCACAATCCATTAAAAGCCAGTGCTTTTCAGTTTTCCGGCAGGACCATTCCAAGAGGGCCCTAATCTGTGATGCCTGGTAGTATTGATACAAGTTTGGTGTACCCCGGCCACTATTCCGTGGGGGTCTATAGCTTGGATCTCTGCTTATTCTGGGCTATTTATCTGCACAAACAAAGTGATGATTAATCTCTGTTGGAGAGTGCGAAGTACTCTGCGAGGGGGTTCCACAGGGATCACCTCAAAGAGAAACAGTATTTTCACAGTACAGTCATTTTCAGAGCAGTAATGCGGCCAAACCAAAAGAACCAATATGGCCTCCAGCTACACAAGTCTCAGTGGGTGTAGTGGAGTATATTCTTATAATTAAGAGACACTGTTTTAGGGTTTTGATCTTGAGCTTGGGCCCAAGGTAGGGAATTGATGCTGCTGCTGCCCATTGCACCTGGTAAGAGCTTTGCAGAGCGTCCCGAGTAGCAAGTTGAAGCAACAGATTGAGGGAGTGTGATTTGTGTACATTTACATTGAAGCCTGCAGCTTGGGCAAACAACTCCAGCTCTCTAAAGAAGGCCGGTAAAGAGGATGAAGGTTCCTCCAAATAACTATAATGTAAACTGCATATAGGCTTATGACATGTCTCTCTCCTCTGAACTGCACACTGGAGATACAGGTATTAACTAGAGTCTTTGGGCCACAGGCTCCATTTATAGAGCAAATATTAGGGTAGAGAGAGGGCACCCCTGTCCTGTGCCCCTGTAGATTGGAAATGGAGCTGAGGAGTGCCCATTCACATGGACCGCTGCCTCTGGTCATGAAAAGCCATTGAGAATCCGTTTACGAAAGCGGTCTTCAAAGCCAATGTGCTACAGAGTGGCTTCTGGCTACGGCCAGTGGACTCTACCAAACGCTTTTTCAGTGCTGTTTGCCAATAACATGCAGTCTGTGTCAAAATGTTGGGCCTTGTCAGTAAGATGGTGTAGTCTCTCTGTATTTTGTGCTGAATTGGTGATTCAGTACAAAACCCGCTTGGCCAGAGTCTATGGGTAACATCGGACTCATGTGGGCCACGAGGAAGGTCAATATTAAGAATAGATATCAGTCAATATGTTGTGTAATGGATCTTGTCTTGGCCCGGCTTTGGAAGAACCACAATGGAGGCTGATAACATCGTGGATGGTACTGCGGAGGTGTCCCCACCGGTATTGAACAAACAAGTGAGGATAGGGGCTATGATGGACCAAATGTTTTAGAAAAGATCGTGGGGAATCTATTGGGAGCCGGGGATTTAGATTCTTTTTAGGAGCAATCACTGAGATGATCTGCTCAATGCAAATAAGGCAGTATAGGTCAGCGACCTGTTCAGGAGTTAATTGTGAGTGAGCACGCCTTGGAAATGGTGTCTCGTTAGGCAGTTGTTGGGCTGCGTTGAGGTCTTTATAAAAGTTACTGAATGCCTGGACTATGTGGGGGTAATCTCTGCACTCTTCTCCAGCCAAGTGTAGCACCACCTGGAACCCCGCCGCTTGGTGTTGTGTGCGCAATCTATTGGCTAAAAGTTGCCCGCATCTATCACCTGCGACGTAGTACGTCTGCTGCAGGTGGAGAGCTACGTACTCTTCCCAGGGCAACTCCCGCTAACTATGAGCATGCAGCCTCGAGTTATCGCCAAACCCAAGCCCCAGTTTGTTTGTGTATGCACTTCAGTTCAAGGAATTGGCGGGAGAGTTGGTCCCGTTAGTCCCTGATGATCTTGTTGTCTGTCGAGGAAATCACAATGCATGCTCCTCTGACTACAGTTTTAAGGGTTTCCCAAAGTGTAGCTTAAGTTTTGTGGTGTCATTGAATGCTAGAAAGCTTTCCAGCATTTTGGTGATTTGTTTCACAATGAAAGGGCAGTGTAAAAAGGTTTCACACAGGTTGCAGTTTTTCGGGGGAAGTTTAGCCTGGAGAGTAGCCAGAGTAAATGTCACTGCAGCATGGTCTGGCTGCGAACAAGGTTCTATTTTAGCAGCAGTGGTCCAGGAGGTGATCCCCTGGGAACCCATAAACTAATCAATCCTAGCGTAGGTTTTGTGGGCATGGGAATAAAGGGTTAAATCTCTAGAGTAGAGATGGAGGGTTTTTGAAATGTCTGCAATGTATATCTCTTATAACCAGCATGCCCCAGCGCTGAAAAGGGCCCCTGACTGCCCATGAAGTTGGCCCGATTGATCCAGTTCAGTGTCAAAGGCCGGATTGAGATCTCCCCTCATCAAAAGGCAATGATCTGATGACCCAGTCAGTTTTGTCACTGCACGATGGATGAAGTGTTATTGCCCTTCATTAGGGGCATAGATTGTACCCAAGGTCAGACTGTGAGATCCTATCGTAACTGAGTACGCCAGCAACCTCCCTTTAATTTCGATCTGGTTATGGCAGATTTTCCCACTAAAGGTGTTGGAGATAAGAATGCCCACCCATGCAGTTTTGGTAGAGAGAGATGAAAAGTATTATTGTCGGAATGCCCTGGAGTGAAGTCTGTAGGTATCATTCATTAGGAGATGTATTTCTTGTATGCTGCATAAGTGGGCCCTAGAATGTTCCAAATAGGAGATGATGGTGCATCTTTTTGTTGGGTTATCAAGACCCTTTATATTGAGGGAGAGAATCCTAAGTTCTGTTGTCATCTAAATGGGAATGAGGTAGTATAATCTAATTGGCTACTTGTCAGGCCCTGAGTGAAGGGTACGGATTCTGTTGATGGTACTGTGCCAAGAGGCACCTCATGGTAGAGACGCTCCTGAGTAAAGACAAGAAAATGATGGTACCAGGAGGAAAAAAGAAATAAAAAACCCCTGGAAAAACAAACTAAGAAATAAAATAACTTTCAGAACATTGTAAATGTCCAGGGCTCAAAGCCCTATGGGTAGAGATAAAAAAAGAGGGATGTGGTGGCCAGTGCTTCCCTCTCCCCGCACGAATCAGGCCCACCACTCAGAATGTACATAAGGAAAGAGGGAAGGCAAAAGAGCAGAGATAGGGTAGAGAATGATGGGTTGACATAGCCTCCTTCATGTGTATGGCAGGTCCACTGGGTAGTCAGTGAGCAATGCCAAGACTATCCATTGCTCTCTGGCTACAGTCTTCAGATCCGGACAAAGCTCGAAGGTGATTGTTTGACAGTTCTCCAGCTGTGGTCCCTTCGGTGTCTGCCATCTCAGCAGGTAGGCTGAGATGAGTCTGGGGGAACATACAATGATCAGGAGCTTGCATGCCTCCTCTAGTGATCTAAATTGTTTAAGTTCTCCTTGAAATTGGAAGATCAATAGAAATGGGTGGTCCCAGGCATAGGACACACAAATGGATCAAAGATGAGCAGTGACCGGGCAAAAGACTTTACCCTTAAATAAAGTGCATTTGGCCAGCTGTTAGAGCATTGGTGTATGTTCCTGGAACCGAAACAGTTGCTTGTCTCAAGCCAATTGGAGGATCCATTAATTCCCTGGAAATTCATGGACACATGTCAGAATGTAAGTGGTAGGTGCTGGAGTAGGTCTCCAGGGACCTACGGGGTGGGTATGATCCAATTTGATCCCACAGTCTGGCGGCTCATTAAATATTGTGCAAAAGAGATCAGCCAGAAATGCTGTAATATTGGAGCCTTCTTCACTGGATGGGATCCCTTTAATGCAGATATTGTTGCAGCATGACTGGTTTTCCAAGTCATCTGCATGAGCCTGCAGATCTAGGTGCTGATCGCGAAGACAATGGACCCCCCACTGAAGTTGTTTGAACTTTTCTTCCCAGCTCGTCTCATGATCCTCTAGTGTAGATACTCTGTCACCAAGGTTATCGATGTCTCAACATATTTCGTTAAGATTATTTGAAAGCTCCTTTTTCATGTTCTGTAGGTCTTCCCACAGGGAGGTAAACAGAGCTTTGATGAAAGAGTGATTGAGCCCAAGGGTGGCGTAGGACCCTCCATGTGAGAGGCAGATGTCTTAAATAGCATATCTTTCACAGAGCAATCTTTCTTTCCCTCACACTAGCCATAGATTGGGAGGCAAGTAAAGTAGATTAATGTACAGGGATGTTGTTGTCTCTGAGGGGTTGCCCTGACTCCAAGTCAAAGAGTGGAGAGCGGGACCCCACTGTGGGTGACTCAGGAATTATGATAAGTAGTGGTGCTGCTGGTCCCTTCACAGCCAGGAATGGCGTCATTGTTCAATTGACTTTATAAAGGAGGGAGGGCATAGATTCGCAGCCCACTTCCCTCAACTTCAGTGCCTCAGCGTGAGACCAGGTATCGAAATCTTCAATTGTGAGTGCCAAGCATCACAGGAGCATCAGCAAGAACAGTTGCCGGCTCCAACTTCCATGTCGACACAGGCACCAGCGAAGAGGCAATCATGCCATTACCCTGCACTCCCAGGCATGGGCAGGTCAGGAAAAGGGAGCCTTGAGAAGCGATATATGGCCGCAATTTGAAAGGCACTTATCTGAGTAATTTGTGGTTTTTGTGTCTGCAAGCCTAGCAGCTGTATCCATCCAACAGTAGTGTAAAGAGCCTGCGGCTTTCAAGGATGCTGTCAGTTTGAGAGGCGTCCACAGCACGGACTTGACCTGGTCCGGCGTGGCCAAGTCGCAGGTCAATACTCAATTCCAAGGACAGACGGGGGCCCCTCGGTGCTGCTGCGCCTACCCGTGTACCTCCATGATGCAAAGCCGTGTGGAGGCCTCCAGGGGTGCTCAGTGGGGTCAATTGTGCCCAACTCTCACTATGGATGTCAGCCAGCTGCTCCCAGCTGCTCTTCAGTCTCCGGGGGGATAGCGGTGCCACTCGGGGATGTTTTCTCTCCTTTCAGCCCCAGACCGCGCAATCACACTTTCAACAAAGTCCTTCTTACCCCCCTAAGATGGGCCAGCAAGGGCAGGGAAGCCAGTACTAGGCTCAACTCAAGGTCTACGAAACAATATGGCCTACAAGGGTGTCCAACAGGGCCAGTTGCCCCTCAGCCTCTCTGCAGTCATCACCCGGCCGTTCCTCACCTCTGCGCGGAGCCCGGGGCAGGATCGTCGGGTGGCTCAGTTTTTCTCAGTTTCCAGAGGAGGTAGCGGAGTCATACGGGGATAAGATCTCTCCGCTCAGCTCCTGTGTCACGCATTCAGGCGTTCAGTGCAGTCGTACTCTCCCGCAAAGGCTGGGTAGCTAGATCCACAGGTCGGCCACTCTATCATACCAATAGGCCCAGCCCCGGGAACTCATGGCAATCTGCACTTCTCGGTCCAATCAAAATTCAAGACCTGACTCCGCAGCACTCAGCGAGACACTGGGGCTGCTGCTGAACAATTAAGTCCCTCATTTCAGCTTCATAGCGGCTTTTATATTTGTGGGCTCAGAAACAACATTTAATTGTATTCACTTTATCTCCACTGGCCCCTCACTGGCTTAAACTTAGAATTGAGCTTTTCCTTGAGGCTTTCTCCCCTTCCCCTATATAGTATGATACTTTATTAAGACTTATACCCGTTGTCATATTTATAATTGATGTAAATTGTGGTTCTTCATTTATATTGTTTTTCAATTGTTAAGCACTCTAGGAGCTTCAGGTGATATCTGAGCTATTTAAAACTTTATAAATAAATAAATACATTAATTAATTAATAAATAAACTAATTGATAAACTTGCTGGAGCAGCAGTGGAAAGGCAGAAGCAATACAGCTGTAGAAAGTTATCGACTGAGCTGCAATGTTTTGATAGAAAAGTTTGGAGAGTCAAAAGTTTAATGTGGAGTTTTTATTTTATGTCTCATTTATGAATGTTTATTCAAAATTGCAACCAGTGAGTATCGAAGGTGTTTTAACAATACTGCTTAAGTTGTGCTACAAAGTGAAGGGCAGAAGAACTAATTCTTGGGGAGTGGGACTTATATTATCAGACTTCGCCTAGAGCAAGAAAGAAAGGCAGAAAAAGAGACAAAAGAGAACAATAGAAAGACCTTGACAAATGGGGAAAGCAGGGATGAAGAGGATCCCCGAAGAGTGAGGTAAAGAGAGTGTTGGGAAAGTAAGAAACATGAAGTGGAATCAAGTCTAGGTGGCCTTAGCATTCAGCAATCTACACAATCATCAGCGCTGGCAGCAGGTTTCTAACAAAGACATTAGATTAGATGCATGAAGTAATTTCATTAATATGCATTGGGCACCGTATAACGGTAATGCAGATTGTGGAATTATCTTTGTGGGAGGTAAAACGTTGCTTTCTATATGAATGTTAGGTAATTATTAGCACATCTCTTTTTGGGCAAAATAAGGATATGTTTCCTGAAAGGAAGTTATGTTAAAAGAACTAAGCCTGCATGAATCAGAGGACAAAGGAGGCAATTTCTCTATAATCAAACATTGCTTGCTTGAGTGATGGGTTTTAGTGTGATGTCATTGAAAGTGAATACATGATATTTTCCCTTAGAAAATATGAATACACATTTATTCTATAATAATTGATGTGGGAAGCAAACATCCATTGGCTTGACAAACAAAAGCATATGTAACATTTGAGGTGCATCTTAAAACGTTAAAATATTTTTTTCCGAGTTTTACTATATGAAGCAAAGTGTAGGGCATTGTATTCAACTTGACAGTGAACGATATATATGCTCTACTGATAGCAGGCACATATGTCGATGTACTTTAATGTAATTTTCCACTGAATGTGCACGGCGACCGACCTGGCAGTGAGGGCACGTGTGTGACAATCCGTGGCATACATTTGCAAATTCTAATGCAGAGGTATATTATCAGGCATTGCACCTTATTCTGCATGGGAGAATGAACATTGTGCACAGTACCATAAGATATTAGAGAAACTTTAAATATATGAGTGTAAAAGCATTTCTAAACTATTGGGTTTTTATGGCGAATAAAAATGGATAATATTTCTATGGAGAAATGCATAATGCTGTAACGGATAATGCATTTTTCCTATTGTTTCCATTCCGTGCTGCTCATATAATGTCTTCACGTTGTGAGGTTTGCTGTAAATATTTCAAGGTAATAAATATTTCACTGCTTTGAATGCAACTGTGGAAGTAATCCTGCTTTTGGTGCAAACTCCCCTCTGATTTCAGTCAGATGCAAATGGGACCAGACACAGACGTTTGTAACCAGGACTTACATCTGCATTGGCAAATTGGGTACAATTCTGGGTAAAATACTGCAGTTAATGTCTACTCCCCCATTTCTGACGTCTGCAACATGGAATCGGTTCCTGAATACAAACGGTAACAAGCAGGTGCTCAGTTTGCATTGGAGGACTTCTAGGTGTTTGACTGATACTGAAGCTCTGTGTATTATGTGCAAGTCCATTGTAAGGTAATTTTATCGTGTAATAAATATATAACCAAAGTTAAGGGCCTCCATCAAATCCTTCAAGCCCACCAGTCACCAGAGCAATGGAGTAAATTACTCCATCACTCTGATGAAGGTGCTGCCCAGCAGGTATTTCCAGCATTAACGGGAACTGCCATCATAGCAGTTCTTGCCATTACATTGCAAGATTAGGCATATGGCTCAGTCAACATGATGTCAGGCCATCAGAGGACTTTGACCACAACGGAGAAGGAGTACTCTCTGTTCCTGTCAAACTATTGTCCACCCAAATTTAAATTGGGCGGTGTAGGAATCTGGCTCTCAATGTAGTGTACTAAAACTAAGGGGCATATTATCAAGCCAGGCGATAAAATTATCGCCGCTTTAGCGGCAGAAAACTGCCGCTAAAACGGTGATAATGGGCTTGATAATATGCTCTATGGAATTCCAATTGAAGACCATGTTAGATGTCCTTCACATTTAACATGGGCTTCAATTGGTATTCCATAGAGCATATTATCAAGCCCATTATCGCCATTTTAGCGGCAGTTTTCTGCCGCAAAAGCGGCAATAATTTTATCGCCTAGCTTGATAATATGCCCCTAAGTACTCTGCGCCGAGTCCAGTGAGTCCCTTACTGGTTGAAAGAGGCAAAAATAGATAGAACCAATGCTCTATTTGCGGTAGTGTGGGCAAGCAGTTAGGCTTATCAGAGGGTAGCGCTAATCATTTGTTGTACTCACAGGCAATAAATGAGACACACACTCAAGAAGAAATCTGAGATCACTTTCTAAAAATAGTATTTGATTTGTATGTAATTTTTAAGACCAAGAACTTTGATCTACAGTTCATTCTGGAAGAGTTACGATTTTTAAAAGTTTGGAAAACGATATCACGTTTGTGTGCAATTATGCACCATTGAAGTCTATTGGGAAAAGCAGAAAAATGCATATAAAATCAGGCCATACTTTCAAGAACTTCACCATCTCGATTGAGGTCGATAGCAGGACAAGGTCCAAAGTTTCAGCAGCAGAAGATCCGTAGCATCCTGGATTCGGCCGGGAGCTGGGTGCGGAAGTTGATGGCAACTAGTGCGCTATCACAATAACGGCCACATGGAAAGACACCCACAAGGGTCTTAAATGTTAGTCTGGTGGGTCCCACTGGAGAGAGGAAGTCGCAAGGTTCTCAGCACCATGGGAGCACAGCTTGGTCATCGATATCGCAGCTGGTCGGGCTGGGTGCAGAGCAGTTAGGTCAGCCGGGTGCTGTGCGTCAAGAAGTCCTCGCGGTCAGGAGAAGGCAAATTGGAGAGGCGATGTCAGGACAACAGTGTCACTTATGATGTGGGTCTCAGGGGTCTCAACATCCCTCCATCGGTGCTTGCTCCTGGGGTAGTTGGAGTCTGGCATGGACTCTTCTTTTTGCTGTATGCTGAAGAGGGTCAGGAACCATAGGTATTGTTACGGTGCAGCTCTGGTAGGTCCTGGTGTCTTCCAACTTGGTGAGGAAACACATCTGACCATCTGGAGCTGATCTTCCTCTTTTGGTTCAGGTACTGCGTCAAAGTCGTAGGGGATCAGCACATTGACATACTGGACTTAGCAGAATCAGTGCCTGCAGTATGCAGGAGAGTGATACCTTCGCTCCAAGGGAGGCTCTTGGTGAGGAGAAGGAGCTTTGGGGTTCTTGGAGTCTTCACATGTTAAGGACAGGACTGGACAACCACCATTGTTGAGTTCTTGAAGCAGCAGGCAGGGTTTGGTACCAGTTTTCTCTGCAGCAGGGCTTTTGTTCCCCGGTCAGGAGCTCTTCTTTATCCTGATCTTCTTCTTGTCCATCAAATCTAATCTTCATGGTCCAGGGATGCCACCTAAATACTATATTTAGGGGTGTAACAGGTTCAGACAGGTAGTAGCCAATGGGACACCTACTTTAGGGTGTCCACACTCTCTAAGTGACCCCCTCCTGTGGGAAGAGGCACTACCATAGCCCTGAAAGGTTGGATTCTCACCATCCGAAGCTGGTGGATTTTCATGAGAGGGGTTCACATCACCAGCCACAATTTAGGGATAGTGCAGGCTGAATGTGGACACTCCTCCTCATCTAACTAATTTTCCTGCTTGTGCTGTTTTCAGTACTTCCACTGCTTCCACCCACTTGGTGGGACACTAGTTCCAGCGATTCTCAACAATCCCATCAAGTCACAACCCCACCGATTCACTGGAAAGTGTATGACTTTTCACCCAAATTTCCCCCACCCGCCAACGTTCCAAAACACCCAAAAATGAGCCAAATATGTCCAAATTCGAACCAAACCACTGTAAAACCTTGCCAACTGAAATATGCACCAACCTGAAACGGGTCCTGAGCCCTAGACTCTGGGAACCCAAAAAATTAGACCATAACCATACAAAACCACACTGATTCCCAAAAACTTCCCTAAACCCCCAAAACCACCACAAATCCCTAAAACGTAACCCTAAACCCTACACACTAACCCAAAACACCAACCCCAAAGCCCAAACTCAGCTCTGAACCCCCAAACCTAACCCTAAGCCCTACACGCTAACCCTAAGTCCTAGACACCAGCCCTAAGCCCTAGCAACAACCCTAAGCCCTAGATACCAGCCCCAAGCCCTAAGAACCACAACCAGAAATGGAGCAGGATAGGGGAGCTGATATCCCCCACTATCTGGGGAACCCTGGGCTCAACTTCAAAGGTGGCATCGCTTTTGAAGCTTCCCGCACTGAAAGACCATTCTGTCCTAGATGAGATGTGAAACACCTCCACCTAGAGGAGGCTTTGTTTCTGGCCTCTGAGAGAGCAGGCTCTCACCCCATGAATTATAGAAGCCTAATTGAAATAATAGCAAATCTCAGTAAGCACCTATGATAAAGAACATTTGTTATAGAAGATAAGATAATGCAGCATGGTGACAGTCAGCATTGTAGTGTAGTCCCGATAGTACCATGTCATGCAGGACCTACGACGTTTACGGATAACATATACTGTGGGTCTTGTGGCAGACTGACTCTGTACACCCCCACGGCATATATTAGCCTATGGGTTGCATTAGCTAGCTCACAGTGCCACTAGAATCTCCTGCTATCAGAGAGATTCGTTTTGGCAACCTTAGAACACAATAACCTCAGACTCGTGGAAACAATATATTACTTTTCACCTAGTAACTCGTGCTTGCTTGTTTTTGCTCTCAGAGAGATACAGAGAAGAAACAGTTGAACGTGTTTACAATAAGAATTTATTGTACAGTAGTTCTTCTCATGTAGAATATGTGCGCTGTTACAACTGTAACACAGTAGCAGAGATATAGAACCAGCAGTACAGTGAATAAA
This sequence comes from Triturus cristatus, assembly GCF_964204655.1. NCBI lineage: Eukaryota > Metazoa > Chordata > Amphibia > Caudata > Salamandridae > Triturus > Triturus cristatus. The sequence continues at coordinate 889,061,529 of NC_140582.1, read as the reverse complement.
AAGAAATAGTATTGTTCTACCTTTTTTCAGTAGTTATGAACATATACATGAAAACGAAAATGCATTTATAAAATGAAGTGCGTACTCCTAAGATGCCTGACTAGATGTACCTAAGTGTACCTAGCATGTTAGTAGGTGCTATATGGCCTAAGCCTAAGAGCCTAAGAGCCAAGAATCCCACTAGGCTTTAGTCAAACTCCCATACTGGAATAGTGAGAGTGTGGGACTTCATCCAGGACTTGAGCTGGACACCCCGCAAGGGTTCGTCAGACCACTGTCAGCTGGAGTGAATGCATGCCGGAGCTGCAGCGTCTCTGGTCAGTGTGTCGGCCGTGAAGCCTCGGGTCTCTCCTGCATTCTGATTGCAAGAGGTGCTGTATTTATACAGTCTATGTGCGTGTGTTACCCATTGTTCAGTATGAGGATGAAGTTGGGGATTAAACCTTGTGCGTCGATGGGAGTGGTGAAGATTACCTCCTGGAGAGTGTACTCATCAATTATTCATATGCACTAAGGATGACGTCTTAGCAATACAGATTAGGAAAAACTCACCCTTAGCATGGAACTAGGTGAAAGGTTTAGTCCATAAAAGGATGCAGTCCTTATAAGGTGTGATGTACCTATAAAGCATTCTGTCCTTATTTGGAGTTATGTCCTTATAAGGATCGTTCATATGAAATAAGGGGAGCTGATGTAGGGGAAGTGTACGATGTTCCCTGGACCTATATTAGGGAACCGATATGAAGTATAACAGCATAAGCAATGAGTGTTCGAAGAGGAGAGGTTTCTGACAGCTTTCATAGATTCAAACTAAAAGAGGAAAAGCGTCATTATACATGCAAAAATAATCAGTAAAACGACAGCATTATGACACTTCTGAAGAAATTAAGCAAAGGGGCGGCTTCTGCCCATCAGTAGCCTTAGCAAGTTACACAGGTATAACATACTAGGCCAATCATAAGAGGCCAACTTTGCGTGATACCTGCATGGTGTGCATGGTCTGAGGTGGTGTGACTTGTTGCTACCCACGTGATCTTTGTTTGTGAGATTTTGGGACTGTCTAACCTAATGCAATGTTCCAGTAAATGTAATTTCTTCAGAAGTGACTTTGCAACATCTGGTCTAGTGAAGTGCACATAGACTGTGCTATTTCCACATATTGTGTGCCAAAGCACTTCTGGCTAAGCTAGCATCATGTACTGTCTGAATGTGGTTCTTGAGCATGCCTTGCATTACAAAAGCATCTTTACTTTCAGCAGCTTCAGAAACATTTAGTTAATTATTTTGTGTCAACATTCTACAGGCCTTTAAAGTAGATATTTGGGATCACATTATGAAGGCAGTTTCTACAAGGTCATAAACATGTCTGGAGCTGGCAGGCTGGCTGTGACTAGTCAGAGACCACACCAGTGCTAAGTTGGTTTTCAGAGGACCCTGTAAAGGGTCTACTGTGTGCATTTATTAAAATATCCAATACTGTCATCAGTAAGGATTTATTAAGACATGATGTTTGGCACCAAACTGTGAGAAAGAGCCTCTTTTGCATGTTAGCCCCCCACTTCTTATCTTGTTTTGATGTGGTTTCAAATGTGACACACAAGGGTCCCTGCCATCCAGGTCCCTGTGTCAGTGCTTCTTCCCTAAAACACCACCCCAATCGGTACTTCTACCTCCTGTAAGTACCTAGTAAATTATAGGCTGGGTACCTATGGCCTGGAAGCTGAAGAGGGTCCCTTTGGAGCCCCTCCCTCACTGGGACAAGGCCACTGTCCTATCTGCCTGCATGTCCCCTGTGAGGGAGAAAACAATAAAGTCGACAATGCACCCTGCCTGGGTGCCATGCCAGCTAAGACTGCCTGTCAGGATAGGTAAGTCACCCCTCTAGAAAACAAACAGCCCTATGGCAGGGCGCACTATACTCCAGGTGAGGGCATATCTGCATGAGCAAAATCGGGCAGCATTACCCAATATTGTAAGTGTCAGTGCAGCCATAGAGAGTATATGTGCTGGGAGCTCGACAACTTGAGTTCCACAGCACCAGGTGAGGGCATATCTGCATGAGCAAAATCGGGCAGCATTACCCAATATTGTAAGTGCCAGTGCAGCCATAGAGAGTATATGTGCTGGGTGCTCGACAACTTGAGTTCCACAGCACCATGATAGATTTACTGAATATTGGAGTGTTTGGTACCAAACTACTCCTTTCAATAAATCCACACTGATGCCAGTGGGGGATTTATTGTATCATGTACCGAGAGGCCCACTCAGAGGTTCCCCATGAATCTCTACCAACCCTGGTGTGGTCACTGGCTGGCGGTAGGCAACTAACCACCACTAGATACGTTTTTGGACCCCTGGGTAGAGAGCCCCCGCTCTCTGGGACCAGAAACAATTCACATCCTGGGCAGAGGTGGAATACCTCCTCCCCAGGATGGGCTAGTGCTCAAAGATGGAAGCTTCAAAGGCCTGACACCTTTGTATTACAACCCCCAGCCTCTGCTACTAGCAGCAGATGGCATCCCCTGGTTTACAACCCCACTTTGGATGGGAAAACCAGTATTCAAAAAGGTAGGAGGCATATCCACTTCTGCCAACCTCACCCCTAAGGTGGGGAAAAAAAGGTGAAGCACAACTTTCAATCCCTGGCATCTTGAGGATGGGGGTCCCCCAAATCAGGGCTGGACTTATGCCCTCTTCCACAGGAGGGTGGCATAATAGAGGGTGTAGCTACCCCAGATAAGGTGCCCATTGGCCCTACCTGCTACTCCCCTAAAATACCTCCTAAATTTAGTATTTAGATGGCTCCCCCAGGTGTGACCACCAGATCTGCGATGGCCTAAGGACAAAGAAGACACCCTGCAGTAGAAGCCAGAAGATAACAACTGCCTTTGCCCAGCCCTACAGGCTTGTCTCCAGCATCGATGATCCGGTGACCTGTCCTCCGACAATGACCTCCAAAACACCTGGGAGTACTCCAATTTCCCAAGGGTAGCGGACGTGTCCAGAAGTAACCTACTACAAAGACTCTGGATCCAGGCAGATCCGTGTCCCCAGCCCATTCTGCACCCGTCGCACACAGCCCTAGTTTGAGTGGTTCACCTGTGCAGTCAAGTCTCCCCAGAGATTAATATCTCATGTCCAGCATTGGCTGACCCCCCCTGCCCTCCACGGCAGCACCTGCAGTGTGAATCCAGAGGCTCCACTGATCATGACCGGCTCTGGTAAGAAGACTCTGATGTACAAATGCTCCCCTGCACCCCGAAGCCCCTGGACCTTGGTAAGCTG